>NC_068287.1:34562875-35240549 GCF_025860055.1 Xyrauchen texanus
ACATAATCAGGGTTTTTATGGTATTAAAATATTTTCAACGACATCTCTAGTAAATTCAATAGCATTCATCTTGCATTTGATGCTTCTTAAGTGCTAAATATGCTTCTCATCTATGTTTCATATGTGTGCGCTTTCTCTGGAAGTCGCAAGTGCTGACGAGTCCAACAGGCTTCCCGATATTTACAGGAGAGTACAGAGCCAGATCACTCGTGCTAATCAATAATTATTTTACCCAGAAATAACCCTGAAAAAATATCTCCACAGAACGGGACGACTCCCAAACAAGTCAAGAAAATAAAGAGGAGCTATTTATTAATACAGGTGCTACAGCTGTGGTGTAGGTTCACAAAAGCAGACACGAAATATGTAATCCAAAAGAAAGCCAAAAGATGCTCTCCACATTTAATTCGGTCATAATTTGTTTATGGAAGAATTGTTTATACACAACCGGTCAAAAGTTTTGTGCTTTTACTATGTGAAATATGAAAAAAATTTAATAAAATTATAATAAAGTCATCAAAAAAATGGAATAACATAAATGGAACTATGGGAATTATATATGTTTTATAATGAAATAAATTAATATGGTGGCACAATTATATTTTTGTCTACAAAACTAATTTCAACATTTAAGCATACGCCTTCAGATCAAAAGATTTTTAAGATCATGAGAAGCATGTTTATCAAGTGTTTCAAAACTTTTGACCGGTATTGTATATTTATTTTCTGCAAGAAGTGTTTCTTTTCATTGTTTTTTTTTGTATGCATTATTTACTTTGTTGCATTGCTTTGGGATGATCATTAGTTTCTTAAGGAATATTTACTGTATAATAATATTAATAATATTAATATTAGTCAACAACAATATATCAGACTTAAATGTGGCATAATGTAAAATTTTGCATTATGGTAATTATGATTTAAAACCGAGTGAGCTTTAATTTTTATTTGACTTGGACTTCTAAGAGGAGGTATTTGGCAGTATTGGTTGTATCGGCCACACCTACAAGTAGTGGTCAACTGATATATCGCTGAGGCCAATAAACCCTTTGCATTACCTAAAAGAATCGCAAAAGTGATTTTTTTTTTTTTTTTTTTTTTTAAACCTTTTTTTTTTTAAAGATGATTTTTATTTTTAAAGATACTTTTATTCTTTAAAGATTCTTTTTTTATTATTTAATTTTTTTTTTATTGTTTGTGTATATATAGTACTAAATAAGAGTTAATTTATGTTTTATTAATTTTATGTTATACTATATTACATTTTGTGATTATATATATATATTAGGCATTGTATTGGCAACCCTTCTCTCTGGATATCAGCACTGGCCATTAAAAAAACGCATATCGGTCGACCACTAGCTAGACACATCACTCATTGATGTGTTTTTTTTTTTTCTGTGTTCGTTTTGTGCTGACACATTTTGTGCTTCCAGTCAAGCATAAACTGCCCACTAAGATTGTTTATAAAGCTCTCATATTGCATATTTCGGATTAGATCTTTTCATCACTTGTTCTCCTTTTTTTGACGCATTTTTTAAAATGTATATTTTTATTGATCGAAGGATTAATTGAACTGTGCTCATACTGGGGGGCACTCCCTGTGAAAAAAAAACAAGTTACTTAATAAATTAATAGCCACTTGCTTGATCTGAACAAAATAGGTGCCATTTTAATGACTTTACAATGCATATAGCTGATCCTACCAATTCTTAAATAATGAATTATTAATTTTATGACAAATTAGAACCATTTTGTTCTCATTATTTGCAAATTTGTTATCACAACAATTATATTCAGAGTTGGTAAAACCATAAAAAAAGATGAGATTGCCATGTGTTATATATATCATTGGAAAGGGTCTCAATTTGTAAAATACAATGAGAAAATTTGTTTCACTTAGTGCAGTGAGTATTGGTGTATGAGTACACTTCCTGGCCAAAAATAAAGTTGCAGTTTGGATTTAAATAAGCAGATACTTCTTCATATGTTTCAGCTGACAACAATTCTTTTAACCCCAACTGATGTAGTGTGTAGCTTCTCGTTTCTTAAACAACCATGTCGGAAGATGTATCCTGTGGTTGTGGAAAATATGTTACTGTTTCAGAAGGGGCAAATTATTGGCCTGCATCAAGCAAAGAAAACAACTAAGGAAATTGCTGAAATCACTGGAACTGGGTTAAGAACTGTCTAACACATTATTAAAACCTGGAAGGATAGTGGTGAACTGTCGGCTTCCTGTAAGAAATGTGGTCAGAAAAAAAATCTTGAATGATCGTGATCAATCACTAAAAGACTTGAAGTCCCATCGTAAAATCGACAATAGAACTCTCGGCTATATTTAATAGTGAAAGTAAGAGCATTTCCACATGCACAATGCGACTAGAATTTACAGGATTGGGACTAAACAGCTTTCTGGCCACAAGAAAGTCCCTTGTTAGTGAGGCTAATCAGAAAAAACTACTTCAATGGACTACTTGCTACACTGAGCATCATGACGTACTTCTGCTTTGTAATAGTGCGGCCCGCTAGTTCCCCAAAGCCACTTAAAATTAGTGTTCGAAAGTGGATTTTAAAGTACAAATCTCTTCAGAGATAGGAAAAGAGATCTTCTGAACATTACTGTGTACAGCTTCTTCAAAATTCAGTGGAAGAACAGTTTTCAGAGCTTTAATTCAGCCCGAGCCAACCTGAGATAGCAGTGGCTGGTATATACGCCAATCCAAGCGCATTTCACAGTTTCTTCTCACACAGAGGTCTGTAGCAGGCATTTAACCACAGATCAGCTCGAAACACAAATTACAAAAGGTGGAAGGAGACATAAAGGGTGTAAGCACCAGCGGTGAGCGCGAAAGACACGATGAACGCATGCATCACCCTGTTTTTATTAAATGCATATTTTAATCTTTATTTTGTTTCACTGATAATTAAGTACTTATATCTATAAATGTTGAAATGCAAATGCATAAGAGCTGTTAAAGACATAATGTTTGAAATAGATAAAATATTTGTAGTGTGGTTAAATACATTTTAGTGCAGTTATTTTATTTGATTATACAACTGCTTCATTCTGTTCTGAGTGATATTAAAGCATGGTCAGAGTAAGATAGCTAATGTATTTATAAATAAATACATCTGGGACATTTAGCTGAAGAATCTGATTTGTTGATTTAATCAACTGACAGCCCTTAAAAAAAGAAATAATCTGCCTTCCCATGAATAAATCTCTGCACATGGCGCTCTGAATGCTGTAACCGGAAACGCCTAAGCCGTATTAAGAACGCGGAAGCAGATTTGCAAGTTGTCCATTTGCTAGGGAGCATAAAGATTGGACTGTGGAGCAATGGAAAAAGGTCATGTGGTCTGATGAGTCCAGATTTACCCTATACCAAAGCGATGGTCATCAGGGTAAGAAGGGAAGTGCATGAAGCGATGCATCCGTCACGCATCATGCCCACTGTACAAGCCTCTGGAGGCAGTGATATGATCTGGGGTTGCTTCAGTTGGTCAGGTCTAGGCTCAGCAATATTATTCGGCAAAAAATGATGTAATGAATGACCAGGTTATCCCATCAATGATTTTTTTTTTCTTCCCTGACAGCACAGGATGACAATGCCAAGATTAATCGATTTCAAATTGTGAAAGAGTTGTGCAGGGAGCATGAGGAATCATTTTCACACATGAATTGGCCACCACAGAGTCCTGACCTTAACCTCACTGAAAGTCATTGGGGTGTGTTAGAGAAGATTTTACAGAGTGGTTCGACTCTCCGTTATCAATACAAAATCTTGGGTTAAAATGAATCTAACTCTGGATGGAAATAAATGTTGTGACATTGCATAAGGTTGTCAAAACAATGCCATGACGAATGCGTGCCTTAATCAAAGCTAAAGGCTGTCCGATGAAATATAAGTGTATGCAAAAACAATTTACCAGCCACCAGTGTATAATAAACAGGAGTGGCTTTTTGCCATGTTTATTAATTCCTGAAACATGCGTATAACATAGACAATGAAATAATGTCACTTACAAGCAGACTGTTCCGATTCAAACCAGCCCAAACACAACATACAAGGGTATTTAACCTATAGATGTGGTTTATTCTGACATTTCTAGTGTCCCATAATTCAAATTGCTTTTTTTTTTTTTAAATGTAAAATGTAAAAATGCAGATTTCTTTTTTGTGAGGGTTAAAGGATAGAATCTATAGTTTGTACAGTATAAAAATCATTATGTTTATGGAGAGTCCTCATAAGGATAGCCGCATCTGTGTGTGCGTAAACGCACATTCACATACGTGCTTATCTAAAGGATTGGGATGCACCTGAACACTTAATATTTCAGTATTTTGTAGTCTAATCCAGTCATGTCCAATGGCCAGTCAGTTTTGGGAACACAAGTAAACAAATAAAAAAAAGTGTGTGTGTATATGTATATATATATATATATATATATAATTATATAAAATTTGTATTTTTTTTTTTTTAAGAAAATTGTCCAAATTGTGGTTTTCACATACCATATATGAACAAAGTAAATGTTATTCTAATTGGATTAAGAACAATAATTGTAAGAAACAAATAGTTGTCTGGGTCAAAATTAATGGAACACAACATAAGGGGATAAAATTATTTTGATTATGATTTTCTCAGTAATATATCTAATTAATAACATTGTTTCTCTCTACCCTGTATTTAGATGATTCATTCTAAGGGGAATCGTGCCTTTTTATCAGCAAAAAATACATTCTGTTTCTATCAACAGCCTTTCCCCTCTAATCATGCTTTTTTTTTCTTCAGTCGGATATTTTTTCAAAGCAGCGGAAAATAGGGAGGGGCCGTCCACTGAGAAAACCTCTTGTTGTTCAGGTGAGTGCAGATGGAGATGAAACAAAATCTTGTGATCTACAAACTATCATACAGTACATTATAATAAGACTATAAATGGTCTATAACCAATAAACCGCTTTGTACTCATCACTTTGGTTCTGTTCTGCATCTGTTTTTTACAGCTGTCAAATTATAATAGTACCGGTAGTATATGTTTCTATTTTCCACAGAGAACACTGCTGCCACGAACAACTGGAGATACTTCACCACATGTGTGCTCCTTCTCCATTCTCTCCAATTCATCTGCTACAGGTAATATAACCCAACACAAATTAATAATCAATCCTGCACACTGTCAAATACATTTTTATTATTCACACGTATGTCTGCCTGATCTGAATCTTTGTGTACCTCTTTGTCAGGCACGGGTTCTTTTCGTCCAATACACACTCGTCTTGCACCATCGAAAAGCCAACTCTCTTCAAAAGATCCGTCCACTGCAGCTAGTCCTGGGACCACCAGTCATCTCTCCAGTAAGACCAATATCAAAACTATATTATACATAATAGATCTATACACTTGACTTTCTTAATTCTCTGCTACACATTTTTATTTATTTATTTATTTATTTTTAGGTGCAATCGACCTGGCTGCAAAATCTGCAGGCATTATCCCTGCCAGCCCCAATCGAGAAATGGAGGCCCCTAGCATTGATAAAGCCATTGTGGACTCTGAAGAGGCCATGGACTCTGCACCTGAGCTAGAGCCGGATCTACTTGATCAGGAGCCCTCAGAGGTGAAAAGAGAGAGAAATGAGGAAAAGAGAGAAACTTCACATTACAAAATGTTCTCCCATGTGTGGATGTACACTTAATCATGTGTTTGTCTGCTACTTGTCTGATCTACAGGGATCTCTGCAGAATGGCGCCTCTCCACCATCTCCAGGGGGTGGAGACTCCCTCTTGGCCCCTCCAAGTGTTGCTTCCTTATTGGATATATCTCTGCCGGGCCCCCCAGAGGAGTCTCTCCCTTCTGGAGACCAACAGACCCACATCAGTGACTCTATTATCGAGCTCGCCATCAACTCGCACTATGGTATGTCCTGTCAGTATATTAATTACATTTGGGTTTAAGACATAGACAAGACATTTCTCTGTTACATCATGTGGCTTTGCCATAGCTCCTCACTTTCTTTCTTTTCCTTTCTCAGGTGACGGATCATTGCTCTCACCTCCTAAACTGAATGGGATTGATAGATCTAAGCTCCTGCCCTCTCCGTGTGATAGCTGGATGCCGTCCCCCACACACGACCCTCAGTGGTACCCAAGCGACTCTTCTGATTCCAGTCTCGGCTGCCTGCTCTGTCAGTAGCAAACATATAATGCCACATAACACAAACACATCTTCTCATGTTGTGCGTTTTAGACATGATAGCTATGATTCCCCAAACACTTACTGCTTACTTGGCAATAGCTATTTGTTCTATAAATTAAATACTTGCACCGTATTCTCATCATTAAAGGGGTCATGACATGGTTTTTTTTATTGTATTATTATGTTCCCTTAGGTGCAATTATAGTATTAATATATTTTTTTTTTAAGAAAAACTTTTAAAATCTAGTGATTTATGACCTTTTCCCACCCTGTTTCTCATCCTCCGATTCGGACAGTCTGTTTTGGGGGCGTTTTCCATTTAAGACTTCAGTGTTAACGCCCACTGTTATGATTGGCTAACGTCAGTGCCTATGTATCAATTATTGACGCTCCCAGCCAGAACAATATGCAAGTAAACTAAGTAAAAACACTGTGATTATTCATAATGAATGAAATTGCGCTTTAAAAAGTAGTTTAAAGTTTAAAATAGATTACTTACAGTTTGCGTCGTCGTTGTTCCCAGAATAGTCGGCACGGACTTATCTTTGAGCAACAGTTTTCTGGCAAAGCCAGCATCATATTGAGATTTGTTCTCAAAACAGTCATCCTTAAAATGTACAGAACAAACACTTAAGTTAACACTGCCGTGACTGGAACGTCCGCAAAAAATAAACTGCATCCATTTTTCCCTGACGTCTGGATCTTTCGGCAGCTTATTCAGAGGTTTTGTTTGACCACAGCCAGGAACAGCACATCTGTGTGGCATCGTAATTTTCCTGTGCACAAGTAGTCTCTGTCAGAGCTCGCTGTCCATCGACTGAACACTTGTGAGGCGCACGGCGATACTGAAATGAGCGCTGAAGTTGTATCTTGTGCTGGAGGCGGTCATATGCAAACGCTGTTACGTCACTTCTAACCGACACGTCACTTCTAACCATGAATCCAGAACAAGCTGTATTTTGAGCTTGATTAAATAAATGATTCGTTTAGAATGGGGAGGACGTCTTAAAATATTAAACTTGCAGGACGTTTTAATGATACAAAGACCTCTTATATACCAAAAGATCAAGGCAAATTTGGTTTCTCATGTCATGACCCCTTTAAACATGAAGAGTTGCAGCATATTATTTAAGGACCCTTTTCAAACTTTTGACACATTTTTCCACCTCAATTTAGCAGGTTCAATCTTACGCACGTTTTTTTTAATTTTTTTTTATTTTACAATTATTTAATATTTAGCTATATCACATTATTTTGTGTTATATTACCCTAGAATTAATTAAAAAAAAAAAAATCCCAACACTGCTGTAATGGGGTTGCTAATACAGCTGCTGAGGGTGTGACAGGTAATTTGGTGTCTTCTTGCTGCTGTAATCCACAGCTGTGGGGTGTTTTTTTTTTTTTTTATTTTTTTTTTTTACTCTTTTGGAATGTTACGGGAATGTAATGGCTTTTTGGTTTTCTTTTTTTGTTAGAGCAAATGGGAACAAAAAAATAATATTTGCAATGGTCTCCCATGTACTTTTTAGATAATTTACAATTAATTTTTGCAATTAAACAATAAACATGTAACAAAAAATTATGTATGAAATATATTTATTGATTAATTCCATTGATTTGTTCATTTTTTTAAAAAGCCAAAATTGTGAAAAAAATAAAAATACAATTTAGTAAAATTCATATTGTTATAATTGTTATTTCATGCTTGACATTTTTGTGTGTGACATTAGTGTTCTCATGCAAAAATAGATTAAAGGACATTCCTAAACCGTCAACAAATCTGCTTTATGATGCTGCTTTGCATTCGCAGGTGTTCTTAGTAAAACATCACTAGAGACATCAATACCTACCCTCTTATTGAATCAATAGTCTCATTACTATTGAGAAGTTCATCCCTCTTTTTTTCTCTGACTGCAGCAAGTCTGGCATCTCCTGATAAGACAAGAAGGACAGCCCTACCCCCCTCAAGCAGTACAGCCTTACTTGGACCCAGTTTGCTGGACAGCAACTCGCATGATTGTTTTCAGTCCCGTGGCCTGCCTGATGTAACCGAGGTGAGATGCCTACTCGTCAATCTCTCAAAACACTCCTGTATTTTTTTTAACATCCTGGCTTACTTGCATGGAGTGTTTATTTATTACTGGTCTGAAGCTTAAAGGAGCAATTTAGTTTTCAAATTAAATCCATCCTTGGCTTTAGGCACTAGCGTATGAGTATACTAAGGTTTTATGACATGTATGAGGCCAATATTCCTACATAATTTTCCAAAGTATGCCATACTAGAGAGCATTCGGTGGAGGAGTATGAGCTGACAAGGCATAAACAAAAAAGTTAAGATTAAATATTTAGTTTGTCATTCTAATTATGTGCTGATTGCCTGTTTTTTTTTTTTTCCAAAAGATGGATACCCACCTGGCCTGTATGATGAGTGAGAGCAGCGTTGATTACATCGCCCGCTTCAATGACCTCGCACAGGAGCTCTCTGTCACAGAAACAGTCCTCCCACCTCTAGGGGGAGAGGTCTGATGCTAGCGGCATGGTCCCTCAATACCCCACCGCTCCCATATAAAACATATGGATGCTCGTGGAGCTGCATTATCACAAAAAAAGTGGACTGAACAGAAGAATGTAAACCAGAGCAACAGACCATGTGGTTCAGCTGTTTTAAGTGCAATAGACTGCCAGGATCCACGATAGCCTTTGAGTTCAAATGTGTTTTTGTGGATTTGTGAATGAAAGAGAGTGTGCCGTTTGTGTATGCGTGTGGTTGTGATTATGTGGCTGTTGTCTTATGAGCCACATTCAGAACACTTAAACAAATTCCAGTTTACAACGCAACCTCATGTACAGACAAACCTGCCATATATGAACAAATATCTTTATTCTTATCTGTATGTGTCTGCTAATTTGTCTTTGTCTCACTTTTTGTGTGCATGCTTGTGCATGCATATGTAAGTAGAGTCAAAGATGGTAGTCTTGTGTGTTTTTGTCTCTAACTTTCCTCTACTGTACACAGTACATCTGTCTTAACTTTGTGGAAAACCCTCTAAAGCCATAGGAGTGCACCTGATGTGTGTAGGTGCACACCCTACATATGTAAGGCGTGTTTTACTTTTGACCTCAAAGGCTGATTGGTTTATTTTCATTTGAATGTTTTTGGGTGGTGAAAACCACTGTACTAAAAGAAACCGATCTCAAGGGCTTTTTTTTATGAGATTAATACAAGAACTGAATAGATTTTTAACACACTAAAATGTTAATCATAACACGAATGCAGTGATGCATCAAAAGCAAGATCAAACTTTTTTTCCCCCACAACACTAGGGTTTGGTTTCCTGCTTATAGAATATGAAGCCAATAAGTGGAGGATTCTCAAAAAGGGTTATCTCATATGAGACTCTGCTCTTTCTTTGTGTGAGTGCGAATGTGTGCATATGTGAGTGTTTGCGCAGATATGAATAGACAATAACATATCCCAGTATTCCCTGCTTTTTGTAACATATTGTAAATTATTGTAATTTGGATTATTTATTGATAACTCACTGAGAACGTGTTTTTGTTTAACATGCCACAAGCAGGCATAAAATGCTCTCTGCTGTTTTAAAGATATCTGATTGTTAAAAGTATAAATTGAGCTACCACAAACCCCTCTGTGTCTGTTTGTTACACATTTAAAGGCAATTTCTGTATATCACATCCATTGTTCATAAAGGGAATGTTTACCAAAAAATGTAATTCTGTCATGTATTTTCCTTCTCGGGTCCCAAACCTGTATGACAAATGTTCCCCCTCCATACAATGAAAGTGAATGGTGACTGAAACTACATCTCCCTTTGTGTTACACACAAAAAAAAAAGATTTGCAACAACATGCGGGTGAGTAAATGATGACAGAATGTGGCGTTTACTTGTATTCTGTAGAGGGCGCAACAATCTGGTTTCGGAAGTAAAAATCCCATTAATTTCTCCCATAGACTAATTGATTTTCAACAATAACTTCTAAACCTTTAAAGATAGATCTGTTCATTGATGGTATATGCTTTCGTTGAAGCTATCTGTCTGCGTTACCTCAACTTTATTGTTTAAAAATCGTGTTTGATAGCAGAATTCATGGTAAACAACTACATTACCGAAACTACAGCAGAGAAAGATCCACCAATTAGAGAACTGCGGCCAAAGAAACAGCATAACATGACTTGGAGTTACCGGAAGCTCCCATGACGCACTGTGAATTACGTAATTGAGTTGGATCTCCCCCTTAAACTGCTTGAATATTTTTATTTTATTGGATAAATTTCACATGCATAAATTAAAATTTTCAGGAAAAAACTTTTATAGTATTTAAAAATGAAGAGAAGTATTATACGGTCAATATTGCCCTTGAAGAAACAAAAAGCTATTTGAATTTTACAAGCATGTACACTTTTAGAAAAATAACAACTACCTGTATACTTTATTTGTACACATCAGGATATTTAGCAATACAATTAAAATATATTGTTTCTATACTTATAAACAACAACATAAAATCAATAGTTATATATACACATAAATACATATATTGAATGACATCATTCACAATGCCTCAAGGGATTGTAGTTTGTGCCCTCAGTAAAGACGATAAGTACATAGCTTTGTACATTTGTCTCCGATTTACAAATATATTTTTTGTCTCAAAAAAAGTGTGTGATGTTCTTAAACCACCATGTCGGAAGATGTATCCTGTGGTTGTGGAAAATATGTTACTGTTTCAGAAGGGGCAAATTATTGGCCTGCATCAAGCAAAGAAAACAACTAAGGAAATTGCTGAAATCACTGGAACTGGGTTAAGAACTGTCCAACACATTATTAAAACCTGGAAGGATAGTGGTGAACTGTCGGCTTCCTGTAAGAAATGTGGTCAGAAAAAAAATCTTGAATGATCGTGATCGATCACTAAATGACTTGAAGTCCCATCGTAAAATCGACAATAGAACTCTCGGCTATATTTAATAGTGAAAGTAAGAGCATTTCCACATGCACAATGAGACTAGAATTTACAGGATTGGGACTAAACAGCTTTCTGGCCACAAGAAAGTCCCTTGTTAGGAGGCTAATCAGAAAAAACAACTTCAATTTGCTAGGGAGCATAAAGATTGAAATGTGGAGCAATGGAAAAAGCTCATGTGATCTGATGAGTCCAGATGTACCCTATACCAAAGTGATGGGCATGTTAGGGTAAGAAGGGAAGTGCATGAAGCGATGCATCTACACTTACAAGCCTCTAGATGCAGTCTTATGATCTGGGGTTGCTTCAATTGGTCAGGTCTAGGATCAGCAATGTTATGCGGCAATAAAATGAAGTCAGCTGACTACCTGAATGTATAGAATGACCAGGTTATCCCATCAAAGGATTTTTTTTCTTCCCTGACAGCACGGGCATATTCCAGGATGACGATTCCAAGATTCATCGGGCTCAAATTGTGAAAGAGTTGTTCAGAAAGCATGAGGAATCATTTTCACACATGAATTGGCCACCACAGAGTGCTGACCTTAACCATGTTGAAAGTCATTGGGATGTGCTAGAGAAGATTTTATGGAGTAGTTCGTCTCTCCTGTTATCAATACAAGATCTTGGGTCAAAATTAATGCAACTCTGGATGGAAATAAATGTTGTGACATTGCATAAGTTTGCAACGACGAATGCATGCCGTAATCAAAGCTAAAGGTTGGTCAGGCATTGTATTTTAATACCTTTGACATGTTACACCACATGACATGGTTTAGTCATTAAGTATTTTTTTTATTCTTTCAAAAATGTACGATACCAAATTTGACACAAAGATTACAGTTATACAAACTTGACGTGTGTTTTAAAATAGATTTTGAAAAGATTTCCCATTTTCATCAACTTGGACAGGCTTATTTGTCAATGACCCATAAATGTCATGAGATGTTTTTTTCTTTCTCTTGCCATTCTGCTCTCTATGGTAGATAGACGCAGTGGACATATTGTGGCCATCAGCAGTGTGCAAGGAAAGCCTGCCACACCACACAGATCTGCATGTGAGTATTCAAGTATGTCCAGGTCACATTTTACTCCAAAAGTGGTGGTGGTGTAGTGGTCTAAGCACATAACTATTAATCTGGTAATCAGAAGGACACTGGTTCAAGCCCCACAGCCACCACCATTGTGTCCTTGAGCAAGGCACTTAACTCCAGGTTGCTTCGGGGGGATTGTCCCTGTAATAAGGGCTCTGTAAGTCGCTTTGGATAAAAGCGTCTGCCAAATGCATGAATGTAAATCAAAAAGAGAGCAGTCATATTTTGCATTAAGAAGTGTACTATTAGGATCCTTAGAAATAATTTTATGCATTGTGACATTTTTAGGAAAATTAAGCACATTTTACCCCGCAGTTCTCATTACTGTTATGCTTTATTATTTTTAATAAGGATTATCTATTTAATTAGGACATATTAGTCCAACAAACTCTACCATGATGTATAAATACTTTCAAATGTGTATATTAATATTTTTCGTGTAACAGTAATGAGTAAATTTAGCTTAACTGTCACAATGCCAAAAATCTTAGTGATAGATCACCCAAAAAAAAAATCATCATTTACTCACCCTCATGCCATCCAAAATGTGTAAAAACTTTCTGCTGAACAGAAAGATTTTCAGAATATCTCAGCTTCATGTTCATAAATGGGTGCTAAAATTTTGAAGCTCCAAAATGCATATAAAGTAATCCATTTGACTCTAGTGGTTAAATCTATAGCTTTAGAAGAGATATGATTAGTGTGAGTGAGAAATGCATACCCCTGCCCAGTAGGTGGTGAGTTGGACAAAGTATGCAAATCACCAAAGACAAAAGAACAAATGTACAGCCGTGGCCAAAAGTATTGGCAGTGACTTCCATTTTGTGTTTTGCAAAGTTTGCCGCTTCAGTATTTGTAGATTATTTTTTCACATGTTTCTATGGTATACTGGAAAACAATGATGGGCGTTTCATAAGATTTAAAGGCTTTTATTGGCAAAAACACTCAATTTATGCAAAGAGTCAATATTTACAGTCTTGACCGTTGTTCTTCATAACCTCAATTAGCTCTGGCATGCTGGATATCAGCTTCTGGGTCAAATCCTGACTGATGGGGATCCATTCTTGACTTATTAGTGCTCGTAGGTGATCACAATTTGTGGGCTTCTGCTTGTCCACTCACCTTTTGAGGATTGAACACAGGTTCTCAATGGAATTAAGATTCTTGGAGTTGCCTGGCCACAGATCCAAAATTTCAAATATAATGATCTCCGAGCCACTTCATTATCACTCTTGCATTGTGACATGTTGCTCCATCATGCTGAAAAATGCACATATCACCAAATTGCTCCTGGATTGTTGGGAGAAGTTTCTCTTGCAGGATGTTTTGATACCATTCTTTATTCATGGCAGTGTTTCTGGGCAGAATTGTGAGAGAGCCCACTCCCTTGGATGAAAAGCAACCCCACACATGGATGGTCTCAGGATGCTTCACTGTTGGTGTGACACAGGACTCATGGTAGCGTTCACCTTTTCTTCTCCGAACTATCGATTTTCCAGATTTCCCAAACAGTCGGAAGGGGCTTCTTCAGAGAAAATATCTTTGCACCAGTCTTCTGCTGTCCAATCCTTGTACTTCCTGCAGAATTTCAGTCAGTCCTTTAGGTTTTCCTTGGAGAGAAGTGGCTTCCTTGCTGCTCTTCTTGACACCAGGCCATTGTCCAAAAGTCTTCGCTTCACTGTGTGTGCAGATGCACTCACACAAACCTGCTGCCAACGTTGAGCAAGCTCTGCACTGGTGGTGACACGATTCCATAGCTGACTTCTCAGGAGGAGGTGGTCCTGGTGCTCGCTGGACACTCTGGGACGTCCTGAAGGCTTCTTCACTGCAATTGAACTTCTCTCCTGGACACCTCTTTGTGATTATTACCTGTATATGAATTTTAGGCTACAAACAAACTTACTACCAAAACAATTCGACAAAGACAAGAAGAATGGCACAATATATATAGGAACATACATGAGGGACAGGTGCAGACAATCAACATGATGAGGATTAAATGAGGAGGTGTGGCAAGAGGAAACAAGCAGGCAGGGTAAGGAGAGCACATGGCAAGACAGAAAACACAACAGAGCCATGCGCTCAAACACAAGACAGAAAGGAGAGGTCTGTCAGACTGAGGTCGTGACACCATTAATGAAGGTTATGATGTTAATATACAGCAATTGTGCATGAATAAACTGTTAAAAAAGTTTGAGAGCTGAGGTTGACAGGTTTGGCCTGCAGGTGTCTGTCATCAGCCCTGGTTACATCAGAACTAATCTGTCCATCAATGCAGTCACATGGGATGGATCTAAATATGGAGGTTAGAGTATGTTGTACTCAACCAAACCAACCAGTGTGAACTTGAGTTGACTGGTTAATTTTAATCAACACATTTTTTTTATATAGATATATAAATACACAGTATATATAATTTTTGTTGTTGTTGTTGATCAAAACCTAAGAAAAAGATAAATTGGATTAAAATATCTGTGGTTTTAAAGTAATGGACAGCCACAGCAAAGGGGTGGGATCCTGGAGATGTGGCACATGCCGTTTTGAAGGCTGTCCATCATAAACAGAAAGACATCCTGTTGGCTGGCCCACTGCCTACTGTACCCATCAATCTACATAATCTCTGGCCTACTCTCGTCTTCAAACTGATGGCTTCACATGCCATAAAGAACAAAGAGTGAAGGAAGAACGAGGAATCATACTGAGGAAAAAAAAAAAGATATTTTTTTCTTCTTTTTTTTTGTAGTCAAATTAATATGTCAAAATGCTTGTGGAATGTATTTAATAAATATTAATTCATATTCACCTTTCCTAAAATCATACCTGATCTGTGAAAAAACAAACAAACAAAAAAACAGCATGCAATATGTGAAACCTCAGCTAGAACTATTTAATTTCCTTCGATGTAATCTAGTTCTTTTATGGGAAATGTTTTATGCATCATTGTCATGTTTATCAATGTAGGATTGTATATTGTCCTGGATTAAACCATTTTCAAATGTTTTGATAATTTATAAAATTTTCCACACCATGCAGCCTGTTGGACTTGGAAAATGTATATTTCACACTTAATTGCTGAATGTTATAAACCGTGTTTCCACATGCAAGTTATAGAAATGCAACCGTCTTCTGTCCTATAGCCACCTGATTAGATACAAGCAGACTGCAGGGACATCATTATAATTGGGTTATGACAGATGCTTATGACTAATTCACTTTTTATAGAGATGCATATATGCCGGGGATGGTTTGAGTATTTCTGTAACTGCTGTTCTCCTGGAATTTTCACACACAACAGTCTCTAGAATTTACTCCAAATGGTGCCAAAAACAAAAACATCCAGCAAGCGGCAGTTCTATGGAAGGAAATGTCTTGTTGATGAGAGAGGTCAACAGAGAATGGCCAGACTGGTTTGAACTGACAAAGTTTACAGTAACTCCGAGATCCACTCTGTGCAATTGTAGTGAGAATAATATCATATTAGAATGCTTTTCTGAGATTCGGGTTGGCACTGTTCTGGTGGAACCTACACAGTATTAGCCAAGTGGTTTTAATGTTGTGGTTGAACGGTGTACATATGCAGCTCCAAATAAGAACCTGAGAGAGGGCTGTTTATGATTAGATGCAAATTTTGTATTGGCTGCAGGTGTTTTATTCTTATATTAGTCTTGACAGTGCTGACTTGTTATATATATATATATATATACACACACACACACACACACATATAAAAACATTATGAAGGAAGATTTTTCCTTCCCTCATCATCTTGAAAGACTGCTAATTTATCAGTGTACCAAATTAATATTTCTTCAGAACTTGCTGCTCTGTAAATATTTTGCTAATACTATTAAACAAAATCATACAAGCAATATTGACTTTACTATACACATCCATGTGACTTGCCTCCAAAAAAGGTTGACTCTGGAATCTTGGCAGCTATTTCTTTCACAGCAATGTATTCAAATTCAAATAGTATTTCAACATTCAGTCTAAACACCAAGACACATGGTGCCAAAGTTAGTTTCATGCCAAACTGTCTGGTTGAGGAAAAATTAGCCCTTATTCGCTTCCAATGTAAGTGCCTATTTTTTTATTTTTTTTTTAAAGGAGGGACGAATCTAAATAATTTTTTGTGGTAATCAACATTATTCCACAAATGGTTTCAGTTGAGCTTAACTTGTATTGAGTCTGGATATTTTTCAAAAGGTCACATAAATGGCTATTAAATGAACAATTACTATTAACTATGATCTGTTAACCCTTTACGCTCTGATAGTGTTTTTAAAGATTTTCTGTTTCAGTGGCATACCCATAAGGCTTATAACTCGTTTGCCACCATTTTAAACAACCTTTTTTTTGTTAATTAATTAATTAATAATTATGATACATTCTAAAACTCTCAGAAACTGCTGAAAATTCACAAAACACTTGAGCCAAAAATTTACTTTTTCTTATTTATCATTATATATATCTGTTCCTGTCATGTTACCTGTAACTGAGTAAAACTGTGTGTGGATCCAACAAAGCAATCAAACATTATAGCATTACAAAAATTATTTTTCCTACTGTCCAATAATGCCTCCAAGTATCCAAAATCCACTCCAAACAAATAAAATATAATAACTGTAAATAAGAACTAATTACACATGCAAATACAACAATGAATAAAGGTATGCACTCTCAAAAGCATTCAGGCATGAGTAATGAAATATAATTCAGTTCCATTCTGTGTCATTTGAGTTATCATTGAGTGTGTGTCATGTATTTGGTGTCATCTCCAGGTGGCCATATGTAATTGGAGTGAACGATCCTCTCTGCCTATATTTGGATAACTTCCACCTCTGGTTGCAGCTACATAAATCCTAATAGGAATGTTTTAGCATTCCATGACGCTGGACAACGTACTTTATCATTTCTGATGACATCATCAGATCCAGGAAAGCTGACTTGTTTTTAGCCAGATAGCACATTATGTTCACATTGCACTTCATGTGGATTATCTAATGATCTAGGCATCCGATTATGATGTATGCAGGCTCGTTTTAAAGATAATCTCCTCTATGTAATGATATGTGATATTTTATGTTCCGTTTATTATTCGTGAATAAGTGAAAAATGCAGCCTATAAGCAACACTTGTTCACATGAAACATGCATGTCAAAGACATATTCTTGGATATCACTATATTTTTGTCTGCGAGTAAAACAAATAAGTTGTATTCTATTCTTTGAGAGCTTTGCAACAACATATGACACATGGCTATTTGATCAGTTTGATGTTTTTACCGATTACATTAACAAGTGTAGTCCAAAACTATTAAAACAAAACACTTTTTCAATTTTGGTCATAATACTTATATGCATCGTTAAGTACAGCTTCTAAGTTTTAAAACAATAACCGTTATGTGTTGGTCAAGACTAGTTATTAATTTAGTTATTAATACATTTTCATATTTATGTTTTTCTCTGCGGCCCACCCTCCAAGCTTAAAGGGTTAACCAAATTAAGACTTTGTGTTACCATTTCATTTAATGACTGATTTGTTTGCAAATTGTTTCGCAAATGAGATTTACTTCTCATCTTTTAAATTAATTTGTCATAACTTTGGATCAAAATCCAAATCTTAATTTATACAAAGTTACAGACTGATCCCTAACAGACCACTGGTTGTAAATACATCTGACTGTGAGAGGTACATGAAAGCTACCACTCAGATGAGTCTTAAGAAATGATTGGAGCCCTTAGGGGTCAAATAAAGGCCATCAGAGATGCCACTGAGGTTAAATCTCCTACTGTTTAATGAAAAGGTGACGCACCAAAGGCAGGGTACAATAAAACTACAGAGGGAGAAAAGAGGATTCAAAAGTCATTCTTAAAACATGTCTGTCTGTCTGTCCACCACACATTCAGTCCGCCAGGTCACTGCCGAGGTGCGGAGACTCCGTGTGGGTGGCAAGTGACGTTTAGGGAGGGCCGTGGGATGAGGAAGGGGATGGACCGGTGCAGGGAGAGGGGGCAATATCAAGTGCACAGGTGAAATCACTTTAAAGTACAGAAAAAGGGGAATAATCTTTCTTCTAGTTAACTATAAGCTCCACCCCAACCCTTCCTCTCATACCACCTCCCATCCATCACTCTGTCTGTCCAATCTTTAACCAGTTGAAAGCAAAACTCTTTTTTATCAAATTGTAACAGAGTACTGTTCGTTTTTGCCACTCCTTTTGTTTCAATCACTCTCTCCTTCGGTCCATCCACATGTTATTGTTGTGATCTTGCGTGCATGTTGGAGTATTGTGCATCTGCCAGTGTTGGATGTTTAGTAAGTAGTGCTTCTCACCTACCTCCCGCATGTGTGTGCATGTGTGTACGCATATATCAGTATCTATATTCATGTGTGTGTGTGTGTAACATTGCGCTCATACAGAGTACAGTTCATAAATCTTCTTGGCACAGTACGCCAGGGCCGCCAACGCTATCGTGTTGTGCAGTCTCTTTCTGTGCATGTCATCCCGTCGAACCAGAACCACTGGCGTAGAGGAGGTGAGCGTGTGCAGGGGCAGCCGCGAGAGCTTCTGACTGTCATACTCCACCTGGTATTTGCAGCAAGGGTCGAACTGCCAGGAGATGCCATAGAGTGTGGCACAGGCCAGACTTAGTGCGCCAGCCGGCAGCGCCACATAACGGGAGTAATCAGCGGGAAGAGCAAGTGGCGTGAGGAGGCACGCAGCTCCCGCCAGTACGGCTGTTTTGTGCAGGCAGTTTCCGACGGCCACCCAGCGGGCCGTTTCGTCTCCGATACGTGTGGGCTCAATCACGATGTAACGGTACTGTGCCTCCAAAGCCTGTTCCAGCTCATACTCAAACTGCTCCTGTGCATTCTCGCCGTTGTAAATCTCGTGGACGATGTAGCACTCTGTAGCCGCCATCACTGCCCTAAAGAGATAGGAAGAAGAGTTTATAAAAAGAAAATGTAAACATTTTTTGCCATGAAGATCTACTGTTACACAAAAAGAAAAACTTTGAGTACTGAGAAAGTTACACATTTTCACTGCTGCTTAAAGGGATAGTTCACCCAAAAATAAAAATCCTCATCAATTTACCCTCATGCCCTTTTTTCTTATGTTGAACAAAAATGTATATTTTTAGAAGAATATTTCAGCTCTGTAGGTCCACACTATGCAATTGAATGGTGGCTAAACTTTTGAAGCTCCAAAAAGCACATAAAGGCAGCATAAATGTAATCCATAAGACTCCAGTGTTTAAATACATATCTTCAGAAGTGATACAAGTGTGGGTGAGAAATAGATGTATATTTAAGTCCCTTTTTACAATAATTCTCTTAAAAGAAATTAAACAGGTGCAACGTTTGATTTTCAAATGTGAAAGTGTAGATTTATAGTAAAAAGGATTTAAATATTGATCTGTTTTTCACCCACGCTTATCATATCACTTCTGAATACATAGATTTAACCACTGGAGTCATATGGATTACATTTATGTGCTTTTTAGACCTTAATTCTAGTCACCATTCACTTGCATTGTATGGATTTACAGAGCTGAGATATTCTTCTAAAAATATTTGTCTTCAGCAGAACAAAGTTCTCCACATCTGGGATGGCAAAAGGGTGAGTAAATTAAGAGTTTTTTTTTTTGTGTTTTTGTTTTTTGGGTGAACTCTCACTTTTATGTCTAGACAAGTCAACATCACTTTCCGATGTTTGATTCATATGAACCTTAACATGCGTCGGGGCTTTGCAATGGAATAATTAAAATGGCATAACACGGTTTAAGCATGGATTCCCCGAAGAACAAACTGCAGCTAAAAAAAACTTGCCCATGGTGATCTAAAGCATGGAAGTATTTTAGCCGGAGACCCAACGATGTGGTGCTGTCTAAGATATGCAAATTGTAAATGGCTTATCACAGCCGTACAACCGCCATGAACGAAACACTTGAAGCGAAAGCATCCCGGAGCGCTCGTCAAGACTGCAGCACCATAAGTCCGACTACTTTTGTCCCCATCCAAACATGACATAGTATTACAACACGCGTTTCTGTTAATAGTAGTCACTTAAAATATATTTTCTAAATGTTTCCTCATCACCCCCATGTTTAAAGTCATTTCTGCACCGCTGCTAATGTAACTTTACATCATGATTTTAATTATTTTATCATTTTATTTGACTTTGATGTTTTTGAAGCCTGAAAAGGAAATCATATACCCTTATTTGATTATATGACCCAAGCTAAATTTGTATAAATGACTTTGTTGTGTGCATGAAGCACACATAGTGAGTTTGTATGGTAATTAATCATATTCATGAAAAACGTAAAACAGAAAATTAATCATCGTAGTCTTAAAACAGTAATCATAATCACAATTATTTGTTTGACAATTAATTTTCAGCCAAATTTCACAATCGTGACCCCTAATTTTCATTATTAGGTTCCTACGTTGTGAATGGTTTAATTACAAATGTTTCTTTAACTGAGGGTTGATTAAGAATGCACAAGTTTTAGTTATTCCTGTTAGAAAAACATTTAAGTGATACTCAAATTGCACATATTTTACTGTAAAATAATTTTGTTGCACTGCTAAACTCTGAAAGTGACTTGAATTTTACATTTTGTTTAATTTATTTTGCTGTTGGATTGCTAAATGTAGATTGTACTTTCCTTTTACTCGAATTGAACAAGTTCTTACTTAAAATCACTCCAAAATAAATTAAAGTAATCTACATTTAGCAATCCAATAACAAAATAAATGAAACAAATGTAAAATCACTTTCAGGGGAATATCAAAACATTGTGCAACCTCAAGTTTAGCAGTCCAACATAAAATCTCTCCAAAATAAAATTAATGTTAGACTGTAAAATGAAGATTACCAGTTAAGACAGGGTAATTTTTGTTGCAGAATAATTCCCTGCAGTGCACACTTTGTTTCTTGTACATTTGTTTGTGTTTATGAGAAGATAATTTATTGAAATATTAATGAAACAAGTTTTTTATATTTATTTTGGGTTAATTAATTGTAATATTAATCAAGAAATAATAATAAAACATCTTTAGAAAAAAATCGGCAAATTAGTCGTTAGATTAATCGATAAAAGAAATAATTGTTAGGTGCAGCCCTAGTTTACATTATCATTTATTCACTTGGAAGATGCTTGTCTCCAAAGCAACTTGCGGTGTACTCATGGTATACATTTTATCAGTTTATTTGTTCCCTTTTGTTTACTACAGGAACTATTTTAAGAGACAAATTGTCAAATTTGGTGTCATCCAGGACTACAAAATTAACACGCACATTGAAATCATTTGGACTGGGGGAAGAAGTAACTACAGGAACTTTTCGTGTCATCAACAAAATACGTGGTCCTACCACTGTCTCCTATGGACTCTGTGGCCTGCCCTGAGTTCAAACAATGAAACATTTTAGTGATGTTAATAGAAGCGGAACGGCAATACAGGAAATGTTAAGATGTACAATGAAAGGCAGCTATATTGTATTTTAGGCAGCTAACTCGTATATTATTTAAACAATAATAACACTTTTTAAAAATATCGAACTTTAAACCAATTATTTATAAAGTTAACCGACAGTGCAACAGTGCCTTTTCTAAACGGTTAGTCGGTTTAACGAAATGTCGCGCAAACTGTCAGTTTAAACTTGAGCGTTTAAGCCGGGTTTAACGGTCGTTCTATTCGACTAAATATATTTCTAGTTGTTTCACATGATATTTCACAGAATACAAAAGTTACAATAGGCTAACTTAAGCTATTAATGTCTGCTAACTCAACACATCTCCGTGAAACTCGCTGCCCTGCCTGTGAAGCTTTACTTTAACCTGTGGCTCTGTTGTCATTATGGATTAAAACACTGCAAAGCCTCACATAATGTTTCGCCGTGGTCAGTGACAAGAAACAGGATGTGACTGTCACATAAAAAACATTTTGCTGCTATATGCACTGCTAGTCAGTTGAGGGACCCCAGAGTCAGTAAGCTCATCAAAACATCACATGAGCTCTATTCAGGCAATGTTTTTGGACTTTACCGGTACACTAAGAGCCAAATGGCTCTGAACTATAACGATAGTAATCAAATCTAAAACGTACATGTCACCTAGACATTTCGTGCAACGTGTTAAGATAAAATCACAGGTTTTCTTGTAACTGACCTCTCCCTGTTGACTGGGACACCGCGCCTCCTTCCCAGCGACGCCATCTTGAAAAAGCAACGGACTTGACGCAAAACTCACAACAATGCTTCATGGGTAATGTAGTTCAATAGGCCTGCTCTATGCGTTTAAGAGCCGGAAAGCATATCGAGAATACTAATCCCATGAATCAACTCGGTTGAGGACCCTACCACCTGAACAGAATGTTCAAACACTATTAATATTTGTATTGTTTTGTTTTAGTCAGTTCATTTGTGATATACGGACTAAAGTGCTGTACGGAGGTATACAGGTTATCGCTTCTGTATATTCTGTATAATCTATACTGGTGTTTTTTAATAGCAAGAGGTGGCCAATCGAATGCAAGGACAACACTGTGGGGCTTTTTGTGGAGGGCAAGACATTTCCAAAGTGTATGCAAACATTGTACAAGCAACGTGCTCTGACAAGATGATTTAACGGTTTGTATGGTGTCCAGAACTTTTGTTCATTTTATAAACGTGGATGCAATGGTATTGCAGACAAGACACTCACCCATAATGTGGTCGGTTCTGGTTCAGGCAGTGACATTACATCGTCATGGCAACGAAGTTGTAAAATTGGTAATAGTTTACACCAGAATGGTTAGTAAATTAATTTTATCACAATAAATATCCGCATTATTTACATCTTGTGGCTATACTTTATATATAGTGAGTATTTTAACGTTTGGAGACTGGCCCCATTTACTAACGTGCCTCACTGGAACCCGATTTTTGCTTTTATTTTATTTTTTATTATATATTTTTTTTAAAGGTGGGACATGTTGAAGTTATTATTATTATTTATTGAATTATTTATTTGTTAATCAATATTTTGCCACAAATGCGGTCAAATTAGCTTAACTTGTCTTGAACCCGGAATATTCCTTTGTCAAATTGTTATGGTGAGATTTCAAAAATTTCACAGATTAATAACTATTAACAGTTTGGTGATGAGAAATAATATTATCAAGGCAGTCATGTTGCATCTCGTTTTAAATGTGATTAAGTTCATTAATACAGTTCACTTTTTATATCAATAAATGCAACTACATTGTAACCAATTCAATAGTAATTTTTAATACCTTTTTTTCACAAGAATTAGTCTATTAATGCACAAAGGAGTACATACACTGCATTAAGTGTTTGGGCCTGAAGTTAACTCATAATATTATTTAGATCCCAGTGAAACCTACATTCCTCAGTACTATGCTTTTTACAACTGGTAGTGGAATGATGGTTAAAGAGCTAGATTTGTTCTCGCTTTCGCTTGTTTTACTTTCTCCTCACTTCTGAAAGTGGTCTGCTGGTCACTGTTTTCTTAAGGCATTGCTGGACTAGTAGAGTGCAATGATGACTGAAATCAATTCCTTTGCTTAGATTTTATTGGGAAAAAAAAAAAAAATCGTAAACATGTACATTTGCATAAAACAAATCGCTAAATAACTTTAATGGTGCTAATAAGTCCCAAATGGAATTCGGAAAAATTCTGAGCTGATATTTCATTTTGTTGATTGGCCATGACATTGTAAGTAGCCTACATCAGAATACATCATCATGTATGCCTTGTCAGAAAGCACATTTGTTTTTTTTTTACATTTTATTTCAAAAGACACCCCACCACACACTGATACTGCATCAAGCTCATAAACAAAACAAATTTGTCGTATTTATATATTTTATTCAAAACCATGAAAAGTAACATAAAGATTACATAAGTGTGTACAAATGGATGGATTTCAGGCATCTTTAGTCTGTATTGAGTCACAATCTTTGTATGTGACTAACAAAGCCCAGTCAGTTTCCTTGAAAAAGATTACCTTTATCATCATCACCAGGAATAACATGGTCATTGATGTTTGGTGTCACAGGGCTGAATATGCCACAGTCTGCTCAGCTTGCTTACCCTGTAAACGATAGATCTCGATCAAGGCAGTTCATCAACTGACTTTTAATAAGACTCCTGGGAATTATAAGCGTAACTTACACTGACATTCATTCAACACTGTTTTTCTCTCATACACACACGCGCACACACACAAGTAACAGAATCCTCTATGGAGAGGTGCTTTATTGTTTTTATTAAGAGTGCATCCTGAGAGGTTCAGCCCTGCAAATTATTAAATTTGGACGATTGTCTACAGAATCTGAGCTCCTCACTGGCCATAGTCTACACCGGGCGCACACACACACACACACACACATGCAAAAGCACAAAATCAGCCTAGAACATGCAGATAATAAAATGGCTGTCTCTGAATGGGACGGTAGATTGTGCTGTCCCTTAAAATCAATGCCAGGCTGGATGTGCACTTTGTATGGTTTGAGAGATTGTCTGTGCATGTGGGAACACAATTAGGTGTGCATCTCTCTCGTAAGCACCGCTAAAAATCAGAAGGCATAAGGCCAGAGAGGCATTTGCAGTCTAAGATCACTTTTATGATCATGTTTTGAGCTCATATTGGGTGTTTTCCTCTCAGATTCTCTGCACTGGCTTGAAAGTCTGAAAACCACTGAAATTACTTGGGGACTGAATCCCTTGACCACCTTAAAGTCCACACTCTTATGAGTGCAGGCTTCCAAGAAAACATTTACACAGCTTGGTATAGCTTCAGATATCTCCCCTCTTTCAAACGCATTCACTCTTCCTCACAAACCAAAAATAAATATTTTGTTTTGTGGAGTTTCAAGACCAGTCAGACATATTAGGGACCTCCCAACCCCCACCCCATCCCATCCCATCCCCATCCCACCCAATCCCAAATATCCTATTAGAACAGAGATATCTTCATTTTGTGCCCCATCTCTCTCTTGCTTGCTCTCAATGGATGATGTGCTCCAAGTAATGGGGGTGGGGATTTTCTTTGACATATTTCTGGATGTACCAGCATGTTAGATGGGCTTTCAGGTCTTCCTCTACCACAAAATCCATTGCAGCCTGTCAACGACAAACACAAATTAAAATGTACTGCAAAGAACACTAAACATAAAAATATTTTGAAGGAGCAACCTTATACAACCTTGGCTAGGTGTTTGGCAATCTCTCGTCCTCTGTAAGCTTCAGGAACCTCAGTATGCTGCAGATCCACGGTTTTCTTCCCCACATATTCATACAGCAGCACAGCCTTGTCATGGGAACCTTCAGACCAAACAAAATGAAATGGACACATAAACATGCAAGTATAGGCCTATCAGTTAGCATTCTGTAATAAATAGTTTACATTTATGAACATGTTGGCATTAGTAAATAACTCTGTGCTCTGTCAAACAGACTAGCTGTGCTTTATTATTTATTTAATTAGTAAAGAGTGCATTTTCCAGGGAAATAGATTCGGCCGATTTAGATACTGATTTTAACGAGCTATAGGCCGATAACTATACTGATATTTAGCAACTTACCAAATTTTATCATCAGATCGCTGTTTTAACAATAAATAATTTCCAAAATAAATTAACATTTGATCTGTTAAAGGGGTCATGACATGGGTTTTTTTATTGTATTATTATGTTCCCTTAGGTGCAATTGTAGTATTAATATATTTTTTTTTAAGAAAAACTTTTAAAATCTAGTGATTTATGACCTTTTCCCACCCTGTTTCTCATCCTCTGATTCAAACAGTCTGTTTTGGGGGCGTTTTCCATTTAAGACTTCAGTGTTAACGCCCACTGTTATGATTGGCTAACGTCAGTGCCTATGTATCAATTATTGACGCCCCCAGCCAGAACAATATGCAAGTAAACTAAGTAAAAACACTGTGATTATTCATAATGAATGAAATTGCGCTTTAAAAAGTAGTTTAAAGTTTAAAATAGATTACTTACAGTTTGCGTCGTCGTTGTTCCCAGAATAGTCGGCACGGACTTATCTTTGAGCAACAGTTTTCTGGCAAAGCCAGCATCATATTGAGATTTGTTCTCAAAACAGTCATCCTTAAAATGTACAGAACAAACGCTTAAGTTTACACTGCCGTGACTGGGATGTCCGCAAAAAATAAACTGCATCCATTTTTCCCTGACGTCTGGATCTTTCGGCAGCTTATTCAGAGGTTTTGTTTGACCACAGCCAGGAACAGCACATCTGTGTGGCATCGTAATTTTCCTGTGCACAAGTAGTCTCTGTCAGAGCTCGCTGTCCATCGACTGAACACTTGTGAGGCGCACGGCGATACTGAAATGAGCGTAGTTGTCTTGCGCTTAAAGCGTAGTTATCTTGTGCTGGAGGCGGTCATATGCAAACGCTGGTACGTCACTTCTAACCGACACGTCACTTCTAACCATGAATCCAGAACGAGCTGTATTTTGAGCTTGATTAAATAAATGATTCGTTTAGAATGGGGAGGACGTCTTAAAATATTAAACTTGCAGGACGTTTTAATGATACAAAGACCTCTTATATACCAAAAGATCAAGGCAAATTTGGTTTCTCATGTCATGACCCCTTTAAACACATAAGCCAAAATTTTAAAGAGAGTCACAGTGAAAAAATCCATTAAAAAGATAACCATTTAAAACTAAATCTTCCTTGCGTTGTCTTAACGGGTCAATTTTGACTCGTATTTGAAGAACCAGCTGTGGCCTTTCAACTTGAGACTATCTGGATGTTATGCAGCTTTAAATAGTTTTTTGCACATATATAAATCAAATTTGACCAAAAAATAGTTTATATTTCCTCACATTTAGTGCCAAGCCCCAAACTGTTCTTTAGCATTCCCACCTACTCCACAGGGTACAACATCTTTCCAACAAATATCAGACTTTCCTCTCAAACAGGGTTGGTCCATACATACACATGTCCACACATAAAGTGTATTTTTTTTTTAATCCAGTTTAAGGCCTATACTGGATGTTACTACTCCTAAAACACAAGATGGCAGGAAAAAAAACAACATTAGAGCACCTTCCTAAACACCTGTAACACTGCAACACACTGATTGACATCAGTGGGAATTAATAGATTTGGAGTGGTGTTGGCGTAGCAGTCTAAAGCACATAACTGGTAAGTAGAAGGTTGTCGGTTCGATCCCCACAGCCACCAGCATTGTGTCCTTGAGCAAGGCACTTAACTCCAGGGGAATTGTCCCTGTAATAAGGGCTCTGTAAGTTGCTTTGGATAAAAGCATCTGCCAAATGCATAAAATGTAATGTAATGCAGCAATGGAAGCGCAAAATGAGCCCATTTTGACTACTAGGAAAGGCAATAGAGATTCACTTGTGAAATAGTACTAAAATATCAACTATGAGTGTTCTGTTTATTTTCCACAAGCAAAATAAATCAGAAATTGTTGTAATTTTGTTCAGATATTATAAAATGCCAAACGAAGCACAAGACATAATTTGCCAATGTTTCAGAATCAGAATGAGCTTTATTGCCAAGTATGCTTACACATACTAGTAATTTGTCTAGTAAAAAGCTAATAGAAAATATACACTGCCGTTCAAAAGTTTGGGGTCACTTGAATGATCTTAAAAATCGTTTGATCTGAAGGCGTATGCTTAAATGTTTCAAATTCGTTTTGTAGACAAAAATATAACTGTGCTACCATATTAATTTAATTATAAAACTAAAATGTTATTTACATTTTTTTTTTTTTTAAATGGATGACTGACCAAATAATAAAGAAAAGCAGCCAATAAGTGCCCAACATAGATGGGAACTCCTTCAATACCATTTAAAATGCATCCCAGGGTGATCCCTCAAGAAGTTGGTTTAGAAAATGTCAATAGCACATGTCTAAAATTCTAGGCAAAGGGTGACAACTTTGAAGATGCGAAAATATAACACAGTTTTGATTTATTTTGGATTTTGATTAGTCACGACATAATTCCCATAGTTCTGATGACTTTACTATTATTCTAAAATGTGAAGAAAAAAATTATAATAAAGAATGAGTGTTTCAAAACTTCTGAACAGCAGTGGAAGTATATATAGACATACATATGTACAAATACACATTTATTATATACAGATAGTGCAAGAGATTGTAATGGCAGATAAGGTGGGATATTTTGGATAAATTAACTAAGCTGTGTATTGCACACAGTTATTGCTAAATGGGGCAGTTTTGCTCAGATTTTAAGCTTAATTTATATATAAAAATCATGTTACTACATAAATATTCGATACATTTAATTTGCTTTCTTAATATAGTCCCAATGTGTATAATGATAGAAAGCAAATTAAATGTATCTATTACACACATTGGGACGATATTAATACAGATTTTAATAATGGGGTATTTACTGATGTCGACGAACACAAATCAAGAATGTATGCATTTTCAATGCACAAAAAATGAGTGCATTCTTTTTTTTTTTACTACATTAGGAAGATTAATGCCTCTCTGAAAGCGTTGTGGCTACGAATACAAACCCATTTTTTGTGAAACCACAAAGCAACAAAGCAAGTGTCTTCTTGCACGAAGGTGGAAACCTCTGCTTTTCTTGATATAGCTGAAACGAACAATACTGACAAACAAAGTAACGACGACGTGGGGTTTATTTTCTTTAGATAAAAATCTGTGACGATGATGGAACAGGAAGTAAAACAAAGTCTAACTGGGATGGCTAGCGACTAGGCTAGCAACTTAGTTCTTGAATGTGCGAGAAAAGAGAAAAACAAAGCGTTTATTTGACCAAACGAACAAACTGTGGCTGGTGACAGTCGAGATTGATTATGTCTCCTTGCAACAAAACAACTACAATCGCAGGATTCATGAGATGAGCACTTCTGAAGAGGCTGCTAAGGCTACTTGAACCCAGGGGGGAGGGGGAGTGATCCAGGCTAGCAAAACAAATAGTTCATGTCATATACAATTAACCGTTGTTTTAAAGCATGTAACGATTTTACATAAATGGCGAGGAGGTGATACGTACTACAGACAAAGCGGATTTTATCAAGTAACATGTCAATCATACTAGGAAACGATATATCAATCAAATACATATTTTACATGATTTGTCCTCCTCCCCCCGCAACAACCATCTCGTTATCTGACGCATTACTGACCGTTCAGTCGGATGCTGAATTGTCGTCTTTTTTTGTCGTGCTCCACTCGAAGAGGAGGAGTGTTGATTTCAAGGACGCTCATCTGTGCAGCCTGGGCCATTACGTCTGTGGGTTTACTGTAAGGGAAACTGCGTGTCAGTGTGCCACTGCCGATTCGAGAGCTATGAGAGGCGCATTCATGCCTCGACGAGGTGAGGACGAACATCTGATCCTGCAAAAAAAAAAAAAAAAACGCCATCCACGGAAATCAGCTGTGAAGTCACGTGCAAGCAGCTAGCCAATGAGGTAAAACGTGTTGTTTTGATGCGCGCGTCTTCGGCCGCCAGGTGGAGATGAAGAGTCACTCTCAAAATTTTGGTTTCATGAACTGATCCAATGAGGCCCAAAGGCTGTTTTGGTCATATTTATATTATTTTAACAATTCCAGCTGCCCTTAAACAATAATAATAATTTCTCATGCATGCCAAAAATTCATAGTTATTACTAGTCATTAACATACCCATGCTATAGTAACATGATGTTATTGCCATTTAGTAATGGGGTAATGTTAGAAAACTGTTTCTATATGCATATTTCCCCCTCACTTGACAGTTATTAACTGACAGACTGGCCCAAAAAGAGAGTAAAATCAGATAAATTATAATAAAAAATATTATTATAAATGTTCTGAAATGAAAAGAACAAAAATTTGGATTTTAAAAGCTGTTTCTGGATTTCAAAGTAGTGTTAGAAAGTTAAAATACCCTTTGAACATTTTTGGGTCCTAAAGGGGGGTGATACGTCACAAAAAAAAGTTTAAGCTTAAAATGTTCAAGTCTCCGAATACATAAGTCAGGCATATGTGGTTTTGTTTGAAAGCTTAGAATCAGAACATTTCAAAATGTACCATCACTTCTGCAGTTATGTTACATAAAATAACAAAATAAAGCCTGAATATATTCGTGTCGCAAATCAGTGCCACCTAGAGGTCATGTGGTAGAAATATTTATAATAAAGTTGTTCAAATAGCACTTAAATAGACATATATCATTTATCAAATGAAAGCTCTCATTCTCAGGAAGTAGGAGCTTCTTGTTGCCGTCATACCAGTTTGAAGGATTTTCAAAAGAAACACAAAGTGAAATATGATTTCTGTAATACATCAAATACAAACATCTCTTTATGCGCCGATCACTGCTGCTGTAAGCCCCAAGTAGCAACAAACATTATATCTGATTTTACCTTAGGCAGTTTCCTAAAAAATCAGCCATTTCTTACATGTCTGTGAGCTTGCTTGTGTAAATAATCCAATATTACACTGTTCAGCCACAACATTAAAACCACCAGCCTAATATCGTGTAGGGCACCCTCGTGCCACCCAAACAGCTCTGACCCGTCGAGGCATGGACTCCACAAGACCTCTGAAGGTGTTTTGTGGTATCTGACACCAAGACGTTAGCAGCAGATTTTTAAAGTCCTGTAAACTGCGAGGTGGAGCCGCTATGGATTGGACTTGTTGGTCCTGCACATCCCAAAGATGCTCAATCGGATTGACATCTGCGGAATTTGGAGGCCAAGTCAAAACCTTGAACGCTTTGTCATGTTCCTCAAACCATTCCTGAAATTGTTTTGCAGCGTGGCAGGGTGCATTATCCTACTGAAAGAGGCCACTGCCTTCAGGGAATATCATTGCCATGAAGGGATGTACGTGGTCTGCAACAATTTTTAGGTTGGCGGTATGTGTCAAGTATAACCCACTTGAATGCCAGGACCTAAGGTTTCCCATCAGAACATTGCCAGAGCATCACTCTGCCTCTGCCGGCCTGCCTTCTTCACATGGTGCATCCTGCTGCTATCTCTTCCCCAGGTAAAATTATGCACACGCACCAGGCCGTTCACATGATCTAAAAGAAAACGTGATTCATCAGACCAGTCCACCTTCTTCCATTGCTCCATGGTCCAGTTCTGATGCTCATGTTCCTATTGTAGGCACTTTCACGGTGGACAGGGGTCAGCATGGGCACTCTGACCAGTCTGTGGCTACGCAGCCCCAAACACAGCAAGCTGTGATGAACTGTGTGTTCTGACACCTTTCTATCATGGACAGCATTATGTTTTTCAGCAATTTGTGCTACAGTAGCTCTTCTGTGGGATCGGACCAGACGGGCTAGCCTTCGCTCCCCACATGCATCAATGAGCCTTGGGCACCAGTGAGCCTGTCGCCAATTCACCTTTTCCTTCCTGTGACTACTAGTAGGTACTAACCACTGCATACCGGGAACACCCAAAAAGACCTGCTGTTTTGAAGATGCTCTGACCCAGTCGTCTAGCCATCACAATTTGGCCCTTGTCAAAGTCACTCAGATCCTTACGCTTGCCCATTTTTCCTGCTTCCAACACATAAAATTCAAGAACTGTCCCACAGTTATGTCAGATATGTCCCACCCCTTGTCAGGTTCCACTGTAACAAGATTATAAATGTACTCACTTCACCTTTTAGTGGTTTTAATGTTGTGGCTGATCAGTTCATACTGTATCTTAGATGTCCAGAACAAAATATACATCATCGCAAAGGGGATGATCAAAGCTTTCTAATTGACACTGAGCTTCTAGTCCACTCAGAGGCCAAGATATTTAATGAAACAATAGCGGTGGTGCTTGAACTGAAAATTAGACTGAATGTCTATGGTCGTGCACATCTGTGAGGGCTAAAATGCATTTGAGGGCCACCTGCATTTCAGATCTGCATATTGTGATGGAAGGCGATAGAGGAAAAATTATTTTTCTAGTACTTGTTGCCATCTAGTGGAAGATTTTGTTTTTGGAGGGAGGTGGAGTGAACAAAACCAAAATGATATGCTTACAAAGTTAGGACAACAACAAAAATATATATTTTTAAAAAGGTATTCATTATAAGATTGTAAACATATACAATATTATTTAGAAATAATTGGAGTCTTTTTATTTTATTTAGGGGGGTTCTGATGGAAAAACAAATTGACTGAAAAATGCAATTAGTCCACAGTATGAGTAAATGGTGAGCTTTTAAATTTGAGTGTGAAAATAACAAGCGGCAACCTAAAAATGCTCAGAGTTGAAGAGGTTAATAAACCTCCAGGGGTTTTTGCATCACCAACGTTGGAACAGGCTGTACTGGAGTAGGTCACTTCATTCAGAAGATTTACATTCTGAGCTCCGGTCGACATTCCATCATGGTTTAGACTCAGGCCATGTTATAATGTTTAGTCACAGCTTGTGTACTTTTACACCTAAAACTACCTATAAACTTTCAAATTCCACATGAAGAACAAAGATCAAATCTATAATACCATCTATATTTAGACAAGTTGATTTATTTCTATTGTACTTTACCTCAAAACAGCCCTAATGTTAGAAACATCAGGTTTCCTTATATTTATAGTATATTGCTATTTAATCATTTTCATCAATATGTATGATTTATTTAACCATAACCTATCTACAGATCTTCCAGTATGAATATTCATTAATTCTAATTAGAAATACAAAGTCTTGCATAAGATTAAGCATCTCACTTGTGTCTAAATATAAACATTCTGTTGAAATACCAGAGTAATAATTCTAGCCATTGCTGTTTTTTTTTTTTTTATTAAATAAATAATACTTTTTTTTTTTTAACTCAGAAAGACAGACAATTGAGTAAATGGCTTTATATCCTTGCTGGAGAGGTTCATATATCAAAGATCTATAATCCGATTCTTGTGACTAATGAATTCAGAAAATGAATATACATCACACAATATGACAAAGACACAGCTACACAACCAAAGATAACTAAAAGACTCACATGTAACAGTCTTAAAGAGGCTTCAGCAGATCCTGAATAGGTTTCTGTTTACAAGTCATTCTGGGTAAACTAATACAATCCACAAAGATTCATTTAATTGAATTAACATGGAGATAGGGTACAAATAAAACAAAACAAAAACAATCTGTTAAAAGTATACAATATTTAACAAACACTACATTAAAACATTAGAAACAATTTATCATTGTAAGAAAGAATCATTTTAGAAGATTGCTTCATTATTCTTCACATAAATAATCTCTAATCATAGCACCTCTCAGATTTGCAAAAATAACAATTCAATAAATTATGATTTATGTGTTAATAACAGTACAAGACAGAAATTCCTGAGCATGATTATAATATTGCATGAACGGAGAGACTCTAATGGACAGTTCTAGTGTCAATGCAATTAGAAGAAACAACACTAAGATGCAAGTTTACATAAACAGCATATCCATGGGTTGAACATATATTAGTTAGTGTATGTGCATTTGAGTGTGATTTCAAGGCTTGTCAGACTATAGCTTTCAGTCTGATGGCTTGTTATCTTAGATACTGTCAATCTATCAAGTGTTAAAACATTGTCATTTCAAGAACTGCATATAGTCAAATACAAATATCCTCAACAGCCTGACAGCTTCAGCAGATAGCACTATTTGGTCAATTAGGTGTTAAGAATGAAACAAGGCACTTGTATACTAGGAAAGGTGTATATATTTGTAGGGCCTAATGTTTTTAGGTATGTATTTATTTAGGGCCTCCCTCCAACATCTTCCTCAGTGTGTTGATGACATCCTCTCCACTTCTCCATGGCACCACATTGGGCTTGAACTCTCCAGGCTTGGCTTCTTCCATCTCTTGGATCAGTTTGTGCATTGGGAAGTCCCGCCGCGGGAACGCTATATCGCTTGGTGACAATGTGAGCGATGGGCAAAAGTCATTGGCCCCGTCGCCCACATACAGAATCTTCTGGTAGGGCTGCCCACCTCTCTCATGGATGCGCTGGGCCACATACTGCCTAACCACCACCGCTTTGCACATGTTCTTTGGGCACCGCAGGCAGTCATGGGAGTGGAAGGGGCGAAGCTGCAACTGCCCATTACCATCAAAGTGAGCTGGGTTGGTGAAAATGCGCAGAAACAGTGGGCGGAAACCCAGGTGCTGCAGCCACGTCTCGATGAAGACAGTATTGGCGTCAGACACACAGATGACTTCAAAGTCACGCGATGGATGGGAAAGCAGAAAGCGCATCAGAGCTGGGATGCCAGGGCAAGGAGGGAGCTTCTCCACTGTGCCCCGAATAGCTGCAGGAGTGATGCCCTGTTCGGCGAAGTAGGCCAGCACACGCTGCATGTACTCTGTATAGCAGCCAGGGCGGTACGTGTCCTTCAACCAGTCAGGCAGGACCCCGCCAGGCGCCACAGTAACCATAGAATCATCGCTGCACTCGTCCACCAGAGTCTCATCAAAGTCAAAGAATATAAGAAAACGCCTATCATTAGGGAGCGGAGCCTGAGCTCTGGTGCCATGTTGATGATGGTCATCCACTCCTCCAACGGGATGGGGTGGAGAAACACAGCAGTTGAACACAGAGTCCCGCATCATGGACAGGAGGGAAGAACAGAAAAAATATCTATTTCTCCTGCTGGTTTTGCTCCTCCTCTGCATATGAAAAGAGCAGTTATATCAGAATACAAATTTCGAGCTGACATAAGAAGTGAGAAACAGAAGCAAGACCAGGAAGACAGAAAGATCGGTCATTTCTGGAGATTTAAAGGAACATTCCGGGTTCAATAAACTCAATCGAGAGCATTTCTGGCATAATGTTGATTTTTTTTTTTACACACAAAGAATTAATATAATTTTATTTTTAGAAAAATCGAGGTTCCAGAATTTTGAAAAATCGAGGGTCCAGAAAGGCACTTACAATTGAAGTGAATGGGGCTGTAACCATTAACATTAAAATACTCACTGTTTCAAAAGTATAGCAATAAGACATACATAATGAATGTTATCTTGTAAATGGAAGTGAATGGGGCCAATAAAATATAACAAAATAAAATAATAGTAGTAAACAAAATACTCACTTTAAAAAATATATAAATATGCGTGTTAACATTATTTCAGTGTGATAAAATCGCGTTCTAACCTTTTCTGTGTGAAGTTACATCGAATTTTGAAAATTCGTTGCCATGACAACGTAATGCCATAAACCTAAAAACGACGATTACAACTTAAAAGCTCAAATAATACATTAGTGTTAACAGAATAATTAATGTAAGTGCTTTTATAAATTATAAGCTTCACATTTCTGCCTTTAAACTCGACAAAAATCTCTTCCATTAAGGTGCCTCGCTGTTAACCTATATTTTCTTTTCGTTTTTTTTTTTTGTTTTTTTGTTTTTTGTGGTAAACAAAATGATGCCACAAATGTCGAGTGACCTTAAGTTGTATTGAACTAGGAATATTCTTTTAGCCGTTTTGCTTTAACGGTACAGGAGTCAGAGTCAATTCACGTATGCAAGAAACCTTTCAGACCAAATTATATGTGCAAATGATTTTACTCACCTATGTTTGCCTTGAGCTCGCCGCGGCGCACTGTCAACCTTTAAAATAAAACAGTACTACTTAATATGCGAACAGCATCATGCAAACTCGTTACCAAGTATAGCCAAAGTTTTTCTAGCAAGTCTGTCAACTGGCGGCCATCTTTGAACGCTCCCGGGAGACTATTTCCAGTCATACCAGTGCAGCTCCTATCTACTTGAATGTAGAAAGACAAACATCTCTAAAACGTTTGGTCAGGATTGGGATAAAAGGACATATTTAAAATCAGCAATACAATCTGACAATACTGGAATGCAAGATTATTTATTTTTAACCTCATATTATGCTAAAAAACGCAATTTTCCCGGATTGTATAGCTAATGCGCATGCGCGTTCTAGAGTTGATTGACAGGCGACGTCTACATCTAAACGATGATTGGCTCTTTTAACTGTAAGGCGGAATTTATTTTCTACGTACGTTGACCGTGGGGCGCTCTCCTTTGGTTGAGCGTTCCAATTTCTCCCGTTCATTTGAATAGAAGTGGCCCGTCTCTGCTAAATTATCTCTGGTATAGCATACGGTCGAATTAATAAATACGGATACAATAAAATGGTCAGTGTGATTTCTCTCATGTCATGCTCTCATAGCTCTTCAAAAACTCGTTATGCAGCACATTTGTGACCTTGCTTTTATTTTAAAACCATATCAGATGATGCAACAACGATTTTTCCGCCACCTAACAATGACATAGGTAGCAAAAGATCCTGGCTCAAAGTATTGCTTTGAAGTTTAGCAAAAATCACGCCTCTTACGTTACAAATACTTTCTAAATAAGTAATATTTGAAATAAATTATACCCATACAGTATATTAAATCTACAACAATCAGTCAACATGGATTGACATAATAGAATATTTGAGGAGTAAAACAGTAGATTACCTGGAGCTGAGGTTCAGTTTAGTTGGTCATCACTACCGATCGCTGCTCTCTGTGTTTGCCTGGCTGTTCTAAAGTGCTGCTGCTGAAGATTTATGTTCTGATACAGCTCTCTGGAACACCACTGTGACGCGCATCGGACGAGCCCCGCCTCGCATCCATCAACGGAACCAAACATTACTGAGAACCAAGCGCCTTTTATCCGTGTATATAGATCAATAACAATGAATAAATCCAGGGGTATTTCTTTAATAAGAGACAAAAGTATAACAAATTAGACATTTGAAAGCTGCACTGTAATGTTTTAATACTCAGGTGCCGTTCTAAAAAATATAATAATAATAGAAACATATAAAACAGTGCAGACGGAGGCAATAACGGGTTCGGAGTGAACGGCCCCTTATTGATTAGTTTTTTACGCTCTTTGTTGTATTTATATATTATTATATGCATCTTTATTTTGCACTTTCGGCGGCCTATAGGCTACTTTTATTTAGGCTACACGGATGGTCAAAATTAATAAGACAACTGTGCATATGAAGCAGATCTGAAACAGATCAGTTACCACTCGTTTTTAAAGAAATATTCCGTGTTCAATACAAGTTCATTTCAATGGACAGCATTTGTGGCATAATGTTGATTACCCATAGGCGGAACCCCTATCTGAGGGTTGTCCCCCTCCTAAAATATCATATGTATTGTAAATAATATTATGATATATTCTTAAAATAATTGTTTAAGAAATAAAATAATACAAATGCAAACGGGGCAACAACAAAAAACCCCTTGGTGTCCCCTTCAAAAATTGCTCTTGAGAATTGCCCCCCAAAAAAAATTTTTTTGATGAAATTTTCGCCCCTGTGATTACCACAAAACAAAAAAAATCATACTGTCATATTAGGGGTTGTATACATTACGTACATTACGGCAACGAAGTTGTAAAATTGGAAATACGTTTACACATGAAAGGTTAGCAAACAATTATATCACACTAAATCATGTTAACACACATGTTATAGGCTATACTTTGAAACAGTGATCATTTTAACATTTATGGATTGGCTCCATTGACTTCCATTGAAAGGGCCTCAATGTAACCCAGATTGTTTCTTTTTTAAAACAAAATACCATACGAATTAAAATATTTTTTTGTGGTAATCATCATTATGCCACAAGCGCTGTGGATTGAGCTTCATTTGTATTGAACCCTGAATATTCCTTTAAGCTTTTAGTCTTTTATACACTTAGTTTTTCCCCCTTCCTTGTTCCTTAGAAACACTATTTTTGGGAAAGGGAGCTGGTGTCATTATTGACATACTCAAACTGGGAGGACAAATACTTGATTGCTTTTCATTTCCGTCTGACCTACTCCTTATTAATCCAACAAGTATAAGTGGGACAGGGGAGAAGAGAGAAACATGAGACTATTGATCTAATGGCATCAGAGAACACAAGGCAATCTTATCACTGCAATTGTAACCTTATATCGACACAGAGAACCCCTTAATCAAAGGCCTGATATTTTGAAGAGATACATGACAATGACCTTTGTAGAGTTTAATCAGGACGCTTAAATCATGTGACTGTTACTGTCTGTCATAACTTCTGCATTCAACACACATGTTAGCAACAGTATCTAAATTAGGTAATTCCATAAGATGTTTTTTGTGTGTTTATATAAAGCTATTGACCCTTAAACGCATACCTCGAGTCTTTGGTGACCCAGGACCTCATTTTACCCCTTGTACCTCGTGCATTTTTTGGAGTTATGCACACAACTCTTTAGTATTCCTCAACATTTCACTTCTAAATCGTGAAACACACACACACACACACACACACACACACACACACACACACACTGATGCAGCTATCATTATGAGGTCTCTCCATAGACATAATGGTTTATACTGTACGAACTATAGATTCTATCCCCTAAACCTAACACAACCCCCAAACCTAACCCTCACAAAAAACGTTCTGCATTTTTACATTTTCAACTAAATTTCATTTAGTATGCTTTTTTAAAGCAATTTGAATTATGGGGACACTGGAAATGTCCTCATAAACCACATTTACCGCATAATACCCTGTAATTACCAGTTCATAACCTAAATAGAGTCCTTGTAAAACACTTAACCCCCCCAGGGTAATACAATTAACTGTACGGTCACATTCCTGAGAGTGAGACCTTTCATTTGATATATGACTTGTCCATTTATGTGCTATGTGAAGGATTTTTATTTTTATATAACTATTTCTACACCATTACCTATTTTTAACACAAATGTTTTGAGGCCTTATTTTGTTATTTTAAGTAACATAAATGCAGAAGTGATGGTTATCTATGAAAAATTCAGATACTAAGCTTTCAAATGATCCCTCATATGTCTAGCTTACATGAACATTTTAAGGGGAGACTTTTTTGAGATATGGCGACCCCCTTTGGATTGAGTACATTTTTACAATTATTTCATATCTATACAAGTTTACCATCACAGGATATCTATTTATTTGTTTATAACAAGACAAGTGTATCTATCTATATTTATATAGATTTTCTGCCCTTTTCTCCCTAATTTGGACTGCCCAATTCGCTCCAAGTCCTCGTGGTAGCGTAGTGACTTGCCTCAATCCGGGTGGCGGAGGACGAATGAGACTGTGCATTTTATCTTGTGGCTTGTTGAGCCTGTTACCGCGGAGATGTAACGCACGGAATTCTCTGCACCATCCAAGCACAACTCACCACACGCCCCACCGAGAGCGAGAAACACACATTATAATGACCATGAGGAGGTTACCCCATGTGACTCTACCCTCCCTAGCAACCAGGCCAAATTGATTGCTTGGGAGACCTGGCTGGAGTCACTCAGCATGCCCTGGATTCGAACTCGTGACTCCAGGTGTGGTAGTCAGTGTCTACACAGGCCCCCAATTGAGAACTATTTAAATTCAAATTACTATATCAAGTTGATTTTCTGTGGAACAGTGGAGAATTATTTGTACCTCATGTGCATGTACACATACATATTTCTTACTCAAGGTGGCGCTGTTGTTTCAGTGACTGACTTGATGTACATTTTACATTGCTATTTGTTGAAAAAAATAACATGGAAGTAAACTATAGCAAGTACAACACATGAACAATGATAGGACTATTGTCGAAATTGTTGTGCATCTATTTAGACTCAATAAGTGCCTGAGTAAATACTTGTGTAGATTATGTGCAAGTCAATATCTGTTTGACAGCCAGTTGCAACTCATGAAATTCAGTGTGAAAGTAATGAATGCTGTTCTACATTTGTCCTGATTTGTTTCATTATCTCTTTGATGTATGCAAAATAAAACATCAGAATATATTTTACTCTATTATTTTCTTATTGTCTTGAAAATATTTAGAAAATGTTACACTATCTGTGCATTTTGTAGATCCATTTGTGATAGATAAGGGCTGGGTCTCTAAAGACTTTGTCCCCAAAGGCTAGCCAAGTCCCCCCCCCCATCCTCATCTTTATTTAAATGTTTTTCACGTCTGATTTAAGAGTAAAAGTTAATTTTACAGAATAACAAATAAAGACAAACCTATGGTCCCCGCACCTAGCTGTGGATTTCACTCAAAAAGCGTCAAAGGTCAGATAAAAGTGTGAGCTCATAGCGAGTCATTTGGTTATCCAGAATAAAGAATTAAAAATGCCCCACGCCCATCTCTCTCTCAAACACACTTCAAACCAACAGTATGTACACATTCGTAAAAATTCAGACAAGTGAATTCTGCTTTTGGCTAATTCAATATTATTTTTTGTTTTACTTCTTTAAAGTTAGCAGAAAATGTGTTAAATGAACATTATAAAAAGGCCTGAAATTAATGCAAGTCCATTATGGTCTCTTGGAGAAACAAAAACAAACAGTTTATAAAGAAGTTTTTGTACCAGACTCAACGCCCAAGTAAAACACTGCTCGAGTTGGTGTAGAGAGACTGAAACAGACTGGATGAGAATAGGAAGTCCATTTGTTTTAAAACACCTAACAAGAATAAACATTATTATGGTCTGCTTATTTTGCTCATCTAGAAAGATTTTATTAAAAAAGTGCATTCTGTCAACTGATGGAGAAGGGAGAGAATCAAATGCATATAACTGTAATAACATTGGTTAATAAAAGACAAGATTGACTGCCACATTTACTAATGAGAACTTCACAGATGAAAAGGGACAACACTTGAAGCAAAAATAAATGGTTGAATACAGGTGAATTATAGCAACAGACTAAATTTCACTAACATTTAACAAAAGATTCAAACTTCTCCCTATGTGATTCTCCCCATTTTCCAACAGCCTGCCAACTTTAAAGAGATAGTTCACCCTCACAAAAATGTATTCGATCATCACTTACTGACTTTCACACACGTGACTATCATCTGTTGAACACAATTGGAGATGTTATGGAGAATGTTAGGGACAGAATTCTCGGTTACCATTTTCTTCCCATACAATAAAAGTGAATAGTGACCGAGGCGGTCAGTCTCTAACATTCTAGCTAACAGCTCAGCTTGTTTGGAAAAACAAGAAGGTGAGTAAATAATGACAGAATTCTCATTTTTAGGTGAACCATCCCTTTAACATACTGGACATTTAATCATTCTTTGTCAGTTACGCAAACCTCTAACTTGGCAGTAAAGTGCAGAGGGCAGACAGTCTAATGAGAGAACAAACAAAATCACACAATCAATCAATCAATCAACAGTGATTGACTCAAGGCTTCTCGTTACTTTCTCTGTGCTGCTCCTACCTTCACTATTTAACACAAAAGAACCATTTTAACACATACACATACTTTAAAGGAATAATTCATCAAAACCAAAAAACTGAAATTCTGCAAACATTTTCTCACCCTCGTCTTTTTTAAAGCCCATAACTTTCTTTTCATGGAAATATTTAACAATGTCTAAGCTGCTCTTTTACATACAATGAAAGTGGATGGGGACCAGGGACAGCTGTGGTCACCGTTCACTTTTAATGGAAAAAATTATCATGGACATCTTTCTAGACAGTCGTACAGATCTGGAACAGGGGAGGTTGTGAGGGTGAGTAAATAATGGAATTTCCATTTTTTTGGGGTGAACAATTCCTTTAATTATCTGCATGATAAAGAATCATGTAGTAGGAAAAGATAGATAGAAACTACAAAGCAGCTTTTGATACCAGCACCACAGAGGCATAATATGTCACACACGCATACAGACAAACATAACGGCACTCCTCTCCTACATTCTGTAGAATACATGATAAGAAACTAATCCTTTCCATATCTTCCAATCCATCACACAATCTCACTTCAACGTACAAATCTGTTTTCCTTTAAAAATGTGCACAGAGTAAGTTATATCTACATTACACAAATAAAAATATTGGTTAAGCGAGTTAGATCATATAGCACATACAGTAAAACAAAGAATTCGCTTTTTCTGCTTCAGGTGCAGTCCTCCTATTTCACATCACAGCATTGGTCTTAACAGTCTCAAATTCTGACTGAACACATCAGAGAGCTACAGGCATTATCCAGAAAGCACATTTTAATAATTATAAAAAAACAAAACAAAAAAATCCAATATTGGAAGAAAAGCATCAACAACCACAATCGGGCAACAGAAAGATTTGTCATATAGACTACACTGAGTTTGCTTAAGTGCTGTATATTATGTAAGTGTGACATGTATTTGTGTCAGTATTTCATAATGTAGGAATATTTTGAATGGTTGGGAAGACCTACATTTCTAAAGTAGTTACACTGCATTTTAAAGTGATTGATTTGTGATTTTGAAACTTAGACCTTTAACCTGTAAATATTTGAACCCGTAGAACCCTTGCAGCAGCAGATGAGTTGATAAAAAATAAGGGGCTGTTCAGAACCAACACGATCTTGTGTAAAAAAAAAAAATAGATGCAGTGCAACGAATAGAACAGACTGCAGGTCTCGTAAAACATGTTTTTAATATTTAAGTGCTTTTTAGACGGCACGCAACAATCAAAGACGTCTAGCACATGTTTAAACAGAAAAACAGCGCAAACACACAAAAACGTTTGGTGTGAACGGCCCCTAAGAGAGAGAGAGAGAGAGAGAGAAAGTAAGAGGTCACGTTTTTGCCATTTAAACCACAATGGCACACAATGTTTTGTTCATTGTGATACACAACCATTTTGTGTAATCAGAGTTTGATGAATCAGAGTAATGCTTTCAGAAGTTGTGTTTTGTGTTGAGTTCACAGAGTTCATCCATCTAAAAAACCTGTTTGGTCACCAGTGCTAGTGGCAAGTATGTTTGTAGTCTGTAATCAGTTTTTTTTTCTTCCCCCAACACATACACATAAAGATCACCTTTTCATTGAGTGTGAATTAGACAGGTGTATAATGCAGTAATGTGTGCCTTTCTGCTCTATTCTCCAAGGAGCACCTTATTGGAGCTGCATTCGGTTTTAATGGTGTTGCTGTGCAGCGCCCTGTCGCAGGTATGCGTCCTCATGTGCGCAGTGGTTTATTGGCTCGCTCTTGAAAAGGGCAGGAGGTGGGGGTAGGACAGAAGGCTGCACTGAAATATGCTGAGAGGCGTGGCTCGTCATGGGGGTGTGTCCTGTGTGATGGACAGAAGAATGAGTATGTGTGGGGTGTTGTTGTACGGGTGTGGTCGGCATGTGCATATGAGTAAAGACGTGTGTCGCAACCGCTCTCTGAGGCAGGGGCCCCGTGGCAGGACAAATCATTCCAGGGCCTACGGATGCAATGGAAGGCGTTGACTGAGTGGGCTGAGGTGGACTGTGGGTGTGGCCAGTAAGCTGAATAGGAATCGTCATGGTGGCAGGTTGAAGGGTCACCGGGCTGGTGACGCGAAAGCACTTCTCCCGGTGTGCCTTGAGCATGTTGGAAAAGCGGAAACGCTGGCCGCATATTTCGCATGGGTAAGGCTTTTCTCCTGTGTGGGTGCGCCGATGTCGCTTCATGTTGGGGCGGCTGGTGAAACTCTTCCCACAAATCTCACAGATGAATGGCTTCTCACCTGCAGAGAAACAGGAGAAGGGGAAAAAGGAGAGAGAAATTAGATTTTGTTTTAAAAGTTTTTCTTCTCTGGCATTACAGCTACACAGGCAACAGCAGACTTGAGTTCAGCTGCGTTAAACACGTGGTGCATGCCATTATTACAGAGAACATCTAGGAAATTCTGGGTGTGTTTAACCACAAGTATAATTTTGAGAGAGAGAGAAAGCAAAAAAGGCATACAGTGCAACCAGTTTAGTCTGATTCAGGAATGAATGAAAAATGAGCAGGTTATTTAAATGCAGTTTTTCTCAACTGGTGGGTCCCAGGTCTGTTCGAATGAATCGTGGACAGCAGGAAAGAACAATGCCATGGTTCTAACTCAATTGACAATTTTGCAGCGGCCGCCCAAACAAATTGTACGATACGCTCATTATATGTGACACTTTATATGTGTTAACTCTGTTTCTCATAGGCAACGCGGTATTTGCGTTTGAGGATGGCACTAGCAATCACAGAACCTATTGTATCTCTGGAGCACTTGCGCATCAACTGGACTTCCATATTCCGGCGCAGACCACAAAACTGATGTGACCCACTTGAATTCTAGTGAAAATATTCTAGTTAAAGCTCTGTGGAGGAAGTCAAACCTCTTAAAAAGTAGCCCCAACATGCTAAACCGCACTGATGAGGAAAAGAGCAACACTGTGCTATGCATCAAAATAAAGTTTTTATTTTAAGTACACATCACCCTTTACCGTAGTAGCAGTAACTCTAATATTTTGACAAAAATGTTGTCGATTCAAATTAAAGAATCTCTTATGACAAATGTGGCAATTGTAGTTAATGTTTCTAAACGTGTTTAGGCTACTATTTTCTCATAACAAATACTATGATTTATTTTAAAAAGACTAGATAATAATAATAATAAAAAACCTTATTTGTATGTAGTGCCTTTAAAAGTAGCTTCGAGGCACTTTATATAGAAAAGTAAATATAAGAATAAAAAGGATAAAGAAGACAATATAAAACAAATATAAACATGCATATCATTATGAAAAATACATAACAAAACAGAATAGAAAAAATAGATTAATTGGTAAAAGGTTTCCTGAAATATGTTTAAGATAAAATTTAAATATGCTAAGACCCTGTGCGTCTCTAATATCAGCTGGTAGTGAGTTCCACAATTTTGGAGCACAAGAAAACGCCACGTCACCCACAGATCTTAAACGAGTCAGAGGGATTACTAAGAGACCTGATTTGGAGGCGTGTAGATCATGGTATAATGAATTATAAACAGATACTGTGTGGAATCAAACCATGCAAAACCAAAACAAAAGTGTTTATCAGCTATTGACCTAACCACAGTAATAAGGAGCCATCCATGGTCTTACCTGTATTTATATTGCATGGATTGCACTGTAAATATAAAGTAAGTGCAAGTTAATAAAGGGCTTAAAAGTCTGGACCTCCAAGACTTATGGACAAATTATGGAGAAAGTTTTCCTCCTGTGTAATATTTGATATTAGGAAGTAAACGGGATAAAAACTATAGGCTCATAAAAAGGCAAGATTAAAGAAAATGCAAACCAGGCTACATTAAAGACCGGTTACGTTTTTTTTTTACTATGTTGGGTCTCCCCTTAATGTCCAATGTAAAATCTGGGTCCTGGAGCAAAACCTGTTGATAAACACTGTTTTAACGAATCAGTAACTTCTAGATGAGAACTCTTACAAGGAACGGAAAACACCTGTGGAGACTTTTCCGCTTTTGGATTCCGACTCACAGAAGTACCCTCGTACCATTTCAACCATTTTTCCTCTGACACAGTTGGAACACACGATTCAATAGCAACAACACCGATGGAGGATAGCGGGATCGGAGTTACAGTTTTGTAAGGACTGTTTTACAGAAGCTTTGTCTGCATACAAAAACATGGTCAGCTTCCTAATCGGTTAATGGTTTAAACGACAGTGTTTTTATATAAATGGAACTCTACAGCACCGAAGCAGCATTTTCCCATTTTCGGAAACGGTCTATGCTGCATCCCAAAGCCACAGTGAGAGGAGAGGCGTCATAAACTTATTTATCAACATAATCTTTTACAATAAAGGATTTTATGACTCAACATAAATTACTGTACTGAAATACTCAATCACTGACTTAAAAAAGATGTCTTGATGCAATACTTCCCTCATGTAAACTAGATTTCATGATGGTTAAGTGTAAAAGAGTTCAATTTAGGGCTGGGCGAAATGGTCAAAAATATTGTCACAATATTCTTTTTCATATTGTTCGATATCGATATTTATCACTGTATACATTCACATTTGCACATTTTGTATTTCCAAGTTGGCAGAAAAAAAAAATCCTACACAGTCAAAATAGTCAATACAAAACTGCATTGGGGGCCCAGAGACAGCCAAAGCAGTTTATCAATCGAGTGCAGTTATATATGAAATGAAAATCTGTTTGTTTTTAAGCATAATGACAGGATATCATTTTTACATTCAAATTATTTGTATATTTTATTTACATTCAGATAGCAAGTATGGGGGCATAGAAGCCCCTGTGACTGATAAATGATACTGTATGGGGGTTCAGGGGTATCCCCTGAGAGAAAATGTAGAAAATGTAAAAGTCTGAATAGACCATTTTGAGATTTTCATTAAAGTGGGACAGACTAGGCTACAAACTAGTAATTTTATTGTCTTTCCTTGTTATCCATGCCAGAGATGATGACATCTGATTAATTTCACACAATTAAAACAGAAATCTATTTGTTTATTATTAAAGGCCCGTAAAATGCCGATTTAGAAGGAAAAAATGTTACGGTTTAAAGGCACTCTGGAACCACGTTTTCAGGCAACACGTGTAGATCAGGACAGGGCATAAATGAAACGTGTTCAGTGCTAGGGAAGAATATGCAAGAATACAGTGCAGAAAAGATCAGATCTGGTGTACACAGCACTTTTGATTTGACGCGCTGCTTACTAAAGACGATGAGAGGGTGCAACAGTCTTCATAATGTCTTGCGGCCCTGACCCAGATCGTGGTGACTGGCATAACCTAATTGTTATCAAGGCAGCAAACTTAAGCAACTTCATACGGTCCGAGAATGCTGTAATGCGTTTTTAGTGACACGCACCTGATCGTCTAAACGCATAACACAGGCTAAATATGGAAAAAGTCTCAAAAGCTTATCGATATTGTGGATTTTTTTTATTGCGATATATAAAGATCATTTTAAGTCACCCAGCCCTAGTTCAATTACCCACTCTCAATAAACATCTTATTATTTATATCGGTCATCTCAGGAAAAACAAGAAAATCAAATATTCAAAAATCACTTTATTTTCTGTATAGTCAAACAGTACAGATGCGATGAAAACTCAAAGTGTGTCTCCCAATGAAGTCACCCCCCTTTGGATACTTTGTTGTTTATTTTATTTCTGTTAAGGGAACTTTAAAATTAGTGCAAACACCTGAGTAGCAGGCTAGCATTTAGCTGTTAACAAATTGCGGCTGTGGACTCCACCATTCTGACAGATACTGACTCACTTCATCTGACTCTTATGGATTGGATGTTTATGCCAACGTGTTGTTACAGTTCTGATATTAATAATGTAATCTAGTATGTAGTAAGGACAAATTATGGGGGAGGTGATGGCATTTATGTAAGAAATACTTTATTTACTTAATCTTATAATATTACAAGAGTCTTATTCATTATTCACTGGGTATAAGCACAAGGTTTGAATTTATCCTGGTGCGTGTTTGTGCACCTCACCTGTGTGTGTCTTCATGTGTTCATCAAAATACTGTTTCATGTTGAAGTCTTTGCCACACCACTGGCACATAAACTGCTTGTGTCCTATGTGAATGCTCATATGCGACCGCAGCTGGTATTTATACTGGAACCTCTCGTCACAGTTCTGCACACACACAAACAGAAATAGACAGTGTGTGGGTGGATGTAGTTTCAGCTTCACATCAAATCAAAGCCATGCTGCAGAACCCCAACTTGGTAATATGACCATAATAACCTGTCATTATGGCTCATAAGCCTGTCATTAACATACTATTTATAGAAAACACTCAGTCTAACTCTCCATCATAGCATCCCTAAAATTAAGTAACTGAGCCACACCCTGACAAACCTCGTGAGGTGCATACTCCTCAAGAACAGCGGAGTAAAATGAAAATGTCTCTTAAATGCAGTAATTCAGATTCATCAGCATTTTACTTGGTCAGGGTGTGGCTTAGTCCTTTCATTTTAAGGATGCTGAGTGAGCCTAATGAATGTGGGTGGGGTGAATGCAGCTAACTAACCTTAACTTTGATCACTTGCCTTTAGAAAAAACAAAAAACAAAGGACAATACATTATGTAAAATATAACATACAGTAAGCCAGTGTGATTAGGACCTTACATTTTTACACAGCTACTTGCCAAATAAGTAAATAAAAGGCACAAAAAAAAAAAGTGATACATGACACATGAAACTAGCACTGCTATGTGGAAGTATGGGACAGTCAATTATACAGTTATCATTAAACAAAAATATTTGACCCCAAAATGACATGATTACCCAATCAGAATCATTCCAGAGAGCTGTGCATTAAGCTGAAACAACATAATATCCATGCTGTAAGAAAACGTAAGCTCACAAATTATAAATCAAATTCTGTTATTTTTTTACACACACATACAGCGCTCTAGGCTGTTCCAGTCTCATGGTGACACTGGTTAAAGAAATGTGTCCAAAAAATTCAGCAAACAGAATGCAACAAACTATTTTATGAACCATAATGAGTTACACTTTTATTCATGCTCTTATTCAAACATACAGAAATAAAAGTTGTTTGTAAAGGTCAACATTCTGCCATAGACGAGGCATTTTATGGCGCTCCCCAAAAAACAAATACAAATCAGGAAAAATAAATAGGACAAGTCAGTCTGAAAATAACCGCATATATTTATGAATATCATTATCATTTTAATAGTGTTTGTATAGTACACTGCATGTTCATTTTAGAGTTCTCAAACTCTAAACTAATAATAATTATTAATTAATAAAGTGTCAGCCATTAACCTTTCAAGCTGATATGAGCTACAACCTGATTAGATTAGATTCAGATTCACAAGCTCTCGATTCTGATTCGATATCGATTAATATGGGTATGTCAGTTATGTCTCTTATGCTTGCATATGAAAGAAGTTATCTCCAAGCTAATGCTGTAAATGACAGGAGACTAGTTATATTAAGAAAATATAACATTTTACTAATTATGTTTTATTAGTTTTATAATGTCACATTTAGGCATTTAAACATGAACAAATCAATGTATTCAATAAATAAATAAGATATTATGTTGCATATAATTTTTGTTTAATTGCATAATTTTTTACTATTTACAAGTATTTACACTGATTTTTACATTGATGGCAAGTGCTAAAAGCAAAACCAGTCTTTAACAAAAAATTATAATTTTATTTTGCATTTCTGTAAAGAGCACCTTTAAATGAGCGCATGTTAACGAAAAAGAGACTCAAATGGCTTTATCTCTAATATGCATGAATAGAATAAAATTTTTCTTTTTTGTTGTTTTTGAACAACAACTGACTGTAGAGAACACAAAGGGTATTAAAAGAGACATTATTCAATGATGTGGATCTCCTCTTTGGACAAACATTACACAAAACAACTTTTACTCTACACACGCAGTGAAAGAATCTCCCTGCTGAATATTCAACCACTATACTACACAATCTCTGGTAAGTGAAATCCAAACATTTACCAGCCAGTTGACAAATATATAAATTTTTAGTCACATAGCGTGAAATTTGGAATCAAATTCGAGTGATTTCCTCTCATTGAAGTGGAGAGTTGCGCACAGTGTTAAAGATTGATCTTGGGATTTAAGAATCGATATTGATACCTGTGACGAGTAGGAGGGCATGGCTGGGCCGTGACTATGCATGCCTACCCCCCCAATCGGGTTAATCGGCAGAGGAGAGAGAGATAAAGGCAGCTGCAGGCGGCAGTTTAGAGAGAAAGCCACATGCAGCTACCGTGTGTGTGTTTATGTTTGTGTCTTTGTTTTTTAATTTTACATTAAATATTACTTTGACTGTTCAGCCGGTTCCCACCTCCTTTCCCATTTTAACCCCCATTTCATTGGTCCGAAACCCGGGGAGGAGGAGGGACGTGCTGATGTGGAGTCCTCGCCATGCCAGATATACGTCATGCTAGGGGTTCCACGGACTGAGGCAAAGGTGGGATGAGCGTGACTACGCATGCCAGGCCTCCAATCGGGCTAATAAGCTGAGGGATAAAGGCAGCCGGATGCAGCAGTTCGACAGCCACACGCAGCTGCCGTGTGTGCATTTATGTTTGTATTTTACATTAAATAGAGGACACGTGACGCAATGTGAGAAGCAGTCATGCGAGCGACTAACCCTGCACACTTTGCTAGTTTTTAATTATTTTCATGTTATATTCTGGTGAGATTCGATACACCCAGTTACATACTTGCTCTTTGAGGTAAACATGGCAAAGTAGTAAAAATCCTCACACAATGGAGACATTAAAAGACACATACATGTTCAAGCAGAGGCCTCTGACGACCCTGCGAGCCGTGGACTCGATTTGGAAGGCACGTCGGGAAAAGAAATTCATCGTCAACTGTCCAACATCTCAGTGATGCTGTTGAAGGTTGTTGCTGACTTGGAGGATCTCGCTGAAATACGTCGATCGATTACGCCGATGGAAACAAAATTGCCTGAGTTGGTCACAAGAGTGGCAGATATTGAGAGGCTGATTGATTATCTGGAGCCATCGGATAGGCAATTATCCGCTAATCTGCCCGTGTCTAAAACAGACTTGGAACGTATTTTGGAAAAACTGGAATTTTTTCGAAAACATAAGCCGAAGGAATAACATAAGGATTGTTGGATTTCCTGAGCATGAAGGCAGAGATATGGTGAAATTCCTTGACGACCTCTTCTCGAGTCTGCTCGACATAACAGGCCATAAACTGGAAATTGAGCAAGCTCACAGAGTGCCAGCTCACAGATCTGCTGAGGGAAACGGGCCCCAATAAATTCTGGCCAAATTTCTGAGATCATCCGATAAAGATCTCGTGTTGCGCCAGACGAGGAGTAAAGGAAAGCTTACTTGGAAGAATCACAATATTTTCTTGTTCCCGGACTTTGCGAATTCGACAAGAGAGAAACACGATGGGTTCAAGGAATGTAAGAAACTCTTACATCAACGGAAGATTGCTTTTGCACTGATGTTTCCAGCCAAACTGAGAATAAACACCAAGGATGGCAACAAAGTATTTACATGTCCCAAACTGGCACTCTCCTTCATAAATACATAGGAGTGAGTAAGCCATTTGATGTTTTTATATTAGTGGTCTGACTCGCTGTTCAGTGACTCGATTGTCTGAGGTTTTGTTTCTTTTTGCGTTGGCTCCTCCTAGCTGCTGGAGTTTGTTTTGTGGAATGACACTTCCTTCAAGAAACGTTTGCATTGATGGAAGATCGTTTTTACACTCAAGTTCCCACCCAGATTGAGAATGGACACTATGGATGACTGCAAAATATCTACATGCTCACATAAAGGATGTCTTTTATAAAGTTTATGGGCTGAGTAAGTCATGGTGTATTTATTTATTTTTGTACGACCTCCGAGTGAGTTTGGCTCTTGATCATCCGAGGAACTGGGATACCTGTTTTGTTTCTTTTCATGCTGGTTCCGCCTGGCAGCTGCAGCTTGTTTTATGGAATTACACTGCTTCGGGACAGTTGTGGATGAATCTGTTCGATCTATGTGCTTATGCCTCCTGTTGGCTTGAGTTTGTTTTTTGTGGAATATTTTTAAGGGACAATAGAATGATTTCGTCATCTTCTGCACTCACAACGGCTGGCTCACTGAACAACAGTTTGTCTGTCGAGGAAACTGAATGGCTTTATATCGGCTGGAATTTGTTTTGTGGAAGAACACACCTTTGAGACAGTTCTGTGAATGAATCTACATGTTCTTTGTGTTTATTCTCTCTGTTGGCTTGGGTCTGTTTTACAAAGTATCTTCTGTCATGTAATTTTGCCTCACAAAATTTGTGCAGAAGCACCAGACTTCAACAAACCGATGGCAAAGTTGTCGCGGGGGCTTTCGTAGGCGTACATGGACATTTTGAGTTTAGAGGGATTGACGCAGGGAAGCTTTTGGCTTGATATATAAAGCTTTTTCTACCATTCCCTCAGTGAAATCTGCTGGTGGTGAAATATGTACCTCAGCCATTCATATTAATAATGCTTTCAAAGAGTTCTATCTTGAGCTTTATAGTTCCACGTCTACTGATGAAGATATCAGAAAATTTGTTGAGCCATTAGAACTCCCTAAATTGACGACTGAGCAAATAAATTCTCTTGATTCTGAGATAACCTTGGAGGAGCTTCACGAGGTAATTAAGGCCTTGCCTAGAGGCAAAGCTCCAGGGCCAGATGGTTTTGCTACAGAACTGGCTCCACTTTTGTTAGAAGTTTATGCAGAGTCATTAAAGAACATTAAAGAACAGAAAGACATCTCTTATACAAATATATCAGGTGGGGTTCATTCGGGGCTGTAGCTCTTCTGATAACATTAGGTTTTTCATCAATATCATGTGGTCAGTAACGAATGATCGGGGGGGTGTTGTGGGGTTTAAATGTTGATTGTTTATATATATATATATATATATATATATATATATATATATATATATATATATATATATATATGTTTTGCATTTCTTTGTTATTGTATGATTTAATAAAAAATAATAATTACAAAAAATTGTACATTAAATATTACTTTCACTGTTGCTGGAGCAAACGAAGGGTTTCCCTTCCAAACAATATAGTATGTGATCAAACGTCTGTGTGCAAGTGTGAGTTCGTACCTCACAACGGAAGGGCTTCTCTCCTGAATGCTGAAGTGAGTGCACTTTCAGTGACATGCTGCGCTTAAAAGACTTTCCACAGGTTTCACAGGTAAATGGCATGTCCTTTGTGTGAGCTACAGAGCACAGACAGAAGAATGTATTACACACAAATATGTTTTTAAAAGATACATGTGGTTATACAAACCTTTACAATATCTTCTCTAATAAGATATCAAAGTTATTCACAAGGACAGAGTTGCAGTGTGTCGGTGTGCACATTTACGTACCGACCATGTGCTTGCGGACATGAGCCATGGTGTAGAATTTCTTCTCACAAATCTCACAGGCATATTTCTTCTCTGCAAAGCCATGGACAATCTTAATATGCTCATGAAGAGACCACAGCTTCTTAAAGGACTTATTACATGACACACACTGGAACATAGAAAAGACACATAATGCATTGTTAGCAAAGAACAGTAGTAGTGTTAGCCACTTCAAGTCTACGAGATTGTGTTTGTGAGGTTCCATGACCCACAAAAACCTGACTAAAGTCTCCCCCTGCTGGTAAGCATTGATACTGGCATGACATATCCCTTACCTCAAGTCCACATGTCCAATCCAGGGCCGTTTTTAGCTATAAGCAATATAAGTGGCCACTAAGGGCCCCGAGCCACCAGGGGGCCCTGCAAGGCAAAGTCGTTTTTGTTTTTTGTCAATATGGTTATTTATTGGTCATTTATTAATTTTTGTTTGCGTTGCGTCTAATTAACACTGTATATTCCAATTGTAAATTAATATATTCAAATTTCCTGAAGAATAATTGTGGTGTCATTCTTGGGTGGGCCTGGATCTGGGGGGCCACTAAGTAGGAATTTGCTTAGGGCCCCAAATGTGCAAACCACCCTGATCCCATCTATAGATCAACTGTTTTATAAATCATCTCAGTTTTTTTCAAATGTCCCTTCATTGTGAAGTGACAGGTTGGCTATAATGTGTGTTTTACATCAATCTAGCTCAACATTTGTCATTTGCATACTTTATTTTCAACCTATATATATATATATATATATATATATATGCCTGTTATGGGTTTAAACATTTATTAATTAAAAGTCTTATATTGAGTCCAGCGATTTGGTTGAATTACGCACACAGTAAAATATGAGCACAAAAAGATACCGGACAGAGGTAGATTTATGTAACAGTACTCTTCACTTGTGTCACTCGCATAGAAATATTTTTTTCATCAATTTGCATCAGGTATAATGTTCTAACAATAAGTAATTTCCAGTGAACAATGATTGGATCTGTTGAACACATTTTAAAAAGCCACAATAAAAGATAAATAAACAATTAAAAGATTAAAAAAAATAAAAGATACGGAAAATAACTAAATATGACAACATTATGATTGATATGAAAAAAGTTATTTTGTACTTCAAAAACATTTTTGCACTTCCATTTTTGAAGTTCAAAACAACAGAACATTTTACATGCATGTACTGTAAATGACAGAACATCTCAAATTCATATTATGCATATGCTGGGCAATTGGAAACACATCATTCAAACACATCATGGAAGACTAAAATGTTTTAACCAAAGGAGCAAAACCCCCTTTAATTTATGTATTTTACTGTAGTGGCATATAACGGATAATAGATTATGAAATCCAGACTGCTAGAGGGTGCTGCTTACTCATACAGTGCTGACTGTAGTGCTGAACACAGACTATATTTTCCAAACGCAGCCTTTTAAGGTGTAGTAATCATGCAAAGCAATATTGCGATTTCACTCTTAATTTAATCAATTGTGCAACATTAATGGATATCATACCAATGTCTAAGAAGTCAAAGTCTGCTGGTCTCAAGCATTTCATATGGTTTCAGTCATCATGTAGCCTACTGGTAAAGGCCAATTTCACAATAGTCATGTCTGCAATGCTGTTTTTTCCTCAATGTGTGAACGAGAAAAAAATAAGAATGAAATATTACATGCTCTTAGGTGGGCCAACCGTTCTACATATTGTGGCTATTATTATTTCTGGATTGTGCATTTGAACTCAAGAGTTTTAACAAAATGATTTACTAATCAATTATAAATAAACCATAGTTTTTTCATATTGGCGTTTTCATGCTTATAACCGATATGTCGATGGTGTTAATTTTGGTCATTAACTGGCCGAAATTTTTCGGTGCATACCTAGATATATAAAATAACAGCTAATTATAATTATATATATTTTAATGAAGAAAATGCTAGGGTTTGAGTGCCAGCTGCTCAGACCAGGGTCTATAATGGCTATATTTAAAATGTCAAGTGAACAACCTTTCAAAAAAGAAAATCAGATTTGTGCCATATTCGGCTGCAGTGTGAAAGTACCCTCAAGCTCCATTCAAACATGCAGTGTCATCTAGCAAAAAAGATACATGATCTCATTAATTTTCAATGAGAGTGACCTCTGGAGACTAGATGTGGGCAGGTCCAGTGACTTCAGAAAGTTGAGAAAAGTTTAACTTTACGCATGTAAGGAGTGACTTTCGGCAGCGACGACCAATAGAAGTGAAGACGTTGTCAGTGGAGCCAGATGTACGGTCCACCAATAACGTTAAAGCAACAGCAGTAGGAAAGCCCACTAGCGACTTCACAGTAAAGAGTTAAGTGACATCAAGTGATAAAGTCACTGCATGTGTGAATGGGGCTTCAGAGGTAAATATTTACATAAAAGATTTAAAAGTACAGTAGTAAGAACAGCTCAGGGAGAAGGTGAAAAAGGTTTGTGTAAAACTAAATGACAACTGTTTTGATGCAAGATATCTTGATTCACTTTTCGAAATCAGGGAAAACATATGAAGGATGTTCCTTACCTGGATGTTCTTCTCACAGTCCGTCTGCTGGTGCAGGGCGAGTTCACTCTCCAGCACAAACTTCTTCCCACACTTGTCACAGATCTGCATGCGTCGGTGCGTGACATTCATGTGTTTGTCGAGATACCAGCGGGTGTTAAACACACGTGGACATTTTTCACACGCCAGCGTCTCCTCCTCACCTTCTCCCTTGGGCCCTCCTCCTGCACCCGTTGCTCCTGAGGCAGAAGCAGCAGAACCTTTGGCCTCCCTGGCTGGTCTACGCTTTTGGTGCAGGACTTCGGCATTCTTCCTCCGTCCCCTGGTGGTCATGCCGGTGGTGGATGTAGTTGCACTTCCTGTTGATGATGTGGTTAAGCGGCGACTCTTCCGCCATGGCTGACTAGCCTCTCTGCCCCTGTGTGCTTGTTGTGCTCTTGTTCGCCGACTATTGTTCTCCTCTTCCTCTTCTTCATCTTCATCCTCCTCTTCCAGATCCTCTTCAGCACTATCATCATCTTCTGCACTGTCTTCCTCCTCATCCTCTTCTTCCTCTTCCTCACTGTTGCTCTTGTCTTCTTCTGCAGTGTTAAGATTTTCCGTATCGTCCCCTTTGGACACGTGGAGGGTCTGGTTATTCAGGTTGACCTCCACGATAATCTGTGCTCGTTTAAATTCATCCTCCGCCCCGGCTTCATTTTCAGCTTCTGAATCTTCAGAGGTTTCTCCATTCCCTCTCTGGGGCACCCCCTTTGTCCCAGATTGTCCCGTTCCTTCCCTATAAAACTGCTGAACTAGGGCAGGAAGGGGGTTCAAATCAGAAGGCATGTGCGACTCTGGCCTAGTACCCATCGTGTTGTCGATGACCAAAGAGAATGGTTGGACCGTTACATCTCGTTTGAACAGTTTCGCCGATAGTTCGGCATCAGGAGTGGAGGCGTTATGGAAATAGGTTTGGGGGGGTTGAGTCTCCTCCTGAGACATTGTCTCTGGGCCAGACACCTCCTCCTTCAGTGTCTGGCAGGACATCATTGGCAGCCGTCTGCGTGAGTGGCAGCCTTTTCAAATGTCTTATGTGTTTCCCTCTTCAAACTTGAAAATCTGTACTATTTCCTCTCAAGGAGATATAGGGGCAAGGGTGACCAACCCCTCCTCTCCAGAATGAGAGGAGGGCAAAATAAATTCAAGGGTCAAGAGAATAGGAAAACAGGAGGGTGGAATAGGTAAAACCCAAACACAAATTAGCCTAAGCCAAACCAGGGCTCCATTAGTTTTACCATCATGAGAAATATCAAAAAATGTGAGACAGGAGGACGGCGATTGACTAATTTCAGTCCTCAACAGTACTAACGCAAAGTCTGCATCACTATGCATCTACACGTGCATATTTCCCCAAAATAAGATGGCTTCTGAAGGCAAGTCTTCTTGTCTTAAGATCCCAGCTTCAATCGCTCAACAGTATCTCCATTTCCCATGCAAAAACAATAGCAATGCCTCATCTATAATCTCTGCTGAATCAGACACAAAAGCCACCTTAGTGCATTTGCACTCAATGATCAGATCTCAGTCATTACCAGCTGCTCCAGATCGGCACCCTGCAGCCAGACACTACCTGAAAAAGAACAAGAAATAAAGTGAAAGGTTGGGAGAGGAATGAAAGACAATTGAAAACCAATTATCTCAGGAGTCCACTACGATGTCATGCAGTGTTAAATATGTACATCAAAGCATAGTAAATGAACCACAACTACCATTGAAACAAGAGCAGGATGTCATCAAAACAGGCTGTAGAACATGTTACCGCTTTTAAAAGGCAAAGAAGAACAAAAAGACAAATTTGACCAAAATCTTTGAAATTACAGTGACTGTCACCTGGTTAAAACCTCTTGTCTCTACATCAGGTGTCATATATTCTTTGTACATGTGTGAGAGGGAGTGAGAGAGCAAATAAGAGAGGGAAAAGAGAAAGAGAAATGAAACTGAAGCCTGGTTAAGGTGTAGAGGTCTAGAATCTCACTACTAATCAGATATACACACCAGACCGCAACCGTTTCGCTTTGGCGTGTGTGAGCAACTTCAACTTAAACCACAAGAAGCAGAGTATAGAAAACACACTTTCACACATATTTTTCAGGTTCTATCTATATCAATGTCATCGAAAATGTCAGAGATTTCTTTGTTAAAATATTGGACTATCATATCAAAATATGGGACAATCATAAAAACATAAAACCACTCACTGTTATAACAGGCCTCCAACTGAGAACTAGATTTTTAAATTTTCTGAAGAAAATGTAAGTGGTGTTTGCCTGTGCAAAGGTCTTCACCACGATCCTAGGATGTTGGGGTGGTTTGACAGGGTGTTGCTATGCAGTTGCTAAGGTGTTCTGCATGATTGCAAGGCGTTTGCTTATAGAACACAACATTACCCATTTTAGCCATCTTGGTGCCGGAAATATTTTTTCCCCATAGGGATTTCATAAAATCCTTCATAAAAGCTATAAACCAAACCAGTCAGTTCTGAGGTGAATAATAACATGAACATTTTTGAATTGAAGCATAAATTTATTTGAAAATCGGTCAAAAAGACAAAAGGTACAAGACTGTGTATTTCTGACAGCATTTCATTGTGCAAAATACAAGTACAGGGCCAATGACAATAAAGTTGAATCTAATCTAATCTAAATTTCACATCTTTCATTAGGGGCATTGCTAAATGCTCAAAGAACAAAACAAGATTTAAAAAGTTGTTGATTACAAGTGTAGAAAAAATATATTGAAATTTTATTGCAAAATATTCAGATATAAGTGGTTTTATGACTGAAATGCGTCATTTGCCGTGTGCCATGGTAATTGGCGGTTGCTGCAGAGCTTGTTTTGCACAGTTTATTGGCCACGTTTCTCTTCAGGATCATGGGTAGCGTAGTTTTTACAAGGAATTCTGCAATTAAACATGAATTTTTTAATAAAAAGACTACACAGATTGTACACAGAAACATACTGTACAACAGCGATTAACAACCTCAAGAGTTTACGGTAGTTCACCTCCACAGAAAATTGATGGGATTTTAAACAATCAAACATACAGATCTCTATATTCTGGTCTCTATACATGTCTCGGGTCTAGTGGTCGACAGATACAGTACCTACATCATGTACATCTGTAAATTCACATATTAATTCAGTAACTGTACATACCCCTACCTTGCACATACATTACCACTTGCACATGTACATACTCCATTTATTTTATATGTCCTATTATATGTCTATTTATACACTTACCTTGTTCTCACTGTAATGTTCTGCATGCACTTGTTTCTCCAATCACCAAAAACAATTCCTTGTTTACGTGAGAACCCTTGTTGGCAATAAATCTCATTCTGATTCTGAGGTTTTTGATTCTGGGTGACGGAATATGTGCTTCAGAGGAACATATTAGAAGAGCGCTCAATGGGAAGAAAATGCTTGATTTTGAGGTTCGTGAATTACATGAGATATCTGCATATTTGCAAAAGGTATAATACAAGTTTTATTGATATTTGCATTTTATCATTAGAAAAGTTACAAGGAACTGTTGAGGATAAACTGTTACAATATGTGCTTCAGAGGAAGACTTATGAGCGCTCCACAGGATGCTGCATCTGCTGAAGTTGTGGAAGGTTGGTTTAATACATCTGTTTAATAGTTATTGATCTTTGCCTTTTTCTCATTAGACAAGACAGTTAAAGGAACTGTTGAGGAGAGAGAGGGAGAATGAAACAGGCGAACACTTTAACATTGAGCTCAAAGGGGTCTGCCATGGCTCTGATATGCGGATCGTTTAAAATGACACTATGCTGTACACCGGTCTATTATTGTAGTAACATGATGGCACGTAATGAGAAAAGGAACCGTGACTGGTTGTTTACATATCTCAGTCACCATGATTTTCGGCACCCTCAAGAAAAGAAAAAAAAACAAAACATCAGCAAACCGGTTAAATTATCGGCTGACGTGATTATTAAACAAGTCAGAATATCGGCTGATTTATTGGCCTCTGCGATATGTCGGTCGACCACTACTGAGGTCCTTCCTTAGAATGTAAGTCTATGGGAGTTTTACCATCCATTAGGGAAAAATTGCATTTCAGATTGTTTAGGAAAGTAATAGCAAAGCTCTCCTCAAAAAGCCACACAATTTGAGGTGATCAAACATGTCGCTGCAGGACTACTGCAGGCCAAAAAATTATAAGACTGAACAGAAGACAACTGATTTAGCCATCTGTCTTTCAAGTATAACATTTACTAAAACAGAAAAAAACAGATTCAACTGACAACAAGGACAGTTACACACTAAAGAACCAAAATGAGACCACAGGTTTCAGTGTGAGTGATTTGAAACAGGTGTGGGAAGGGTGTGCGTGTGTGATCGTGTGCTCAAGGAATGATCTTTAATAAGAGATTGGTTCACCAATCAATGGTTTGCATACACTTGAATAAACAAACAATGAAATCAAAGTGACCTTATTAATGCCAAGGTCAAAACACAAGACTCAAACTTACATGCTGAGTCAGCACGAACAAAAACAACGACGACACCACCACCACCACCATTTGAACGGTAAAAATGGCAGCCACAAACAGGAAAAATAGCTCTGTTTATGCGCTCTACTCTTAACTGCCTCAATCTTGACTTCCTGTGACTCTGTAAACATCTCTGTTCTATGTACAAGTGTGTGTTTCATTGGTGTGCCAGCCTGCTTGTCTGTGCAAGCTGAACAAATGTTCTATGAAAATGCATGTCTCTACTAAACAATGCTGCATTTTATGAAATGGATTGTGCAAGACATGTATTATATGATTAAATCTAAAGTCTTGTGTCCACCTAGATAAATCACAGTCCGGTGACTGACTTTCTGTGAAATGCAAAAGGATATGTGAGAGGATATGCACAGAGTTGTATGTTGAATATGTTAGAAAAAATACCCTTCATAAAAGGTTAAAAAATACCCATGAAAACAATTTCCAAAAGGACAAATATCAGCTCCTTTATAAAAACAACAAAGTAATGCATTTACATATTTATGTGTGATTTCTTACATTGGGATATACTATGAATGTATGCTCCGTTTGAAAGGTCATGAGTATCATGTCTCATGCAAGCAGTGTATGAGGGTGGAGATGCAGAGTTTGAGTGATGAAAAGCGAAAAATGAAACAGACCAGTTACACAGAAATGCAGAGTCAGAAGAGAAAGGATATAACGTATAGTTCACTTTTCAGTCAACATTTACAACTCTAAATTAAAGGGATAGTTCACCCAAATGAATCCAAACCCCTTTGATTTTATTTCTTCCATTGAAAACAAAAATATATATATTCAGGGTAATGTTATCCATAGTCACCATTCACTTTTATTGCATCTATTTTCCCCCATACATTGAAAGTGAATGGTGATTGTGGATAATATTCTGCCTAAAATATCGTTTTGTGTTCCAGAGAAGTGGGTTTGAAACAACATGAGGGTGAGTAAATGACAAAATTGTCACTTTTGGGTGATATATCCCTTTACATTATGTGTATTACTACTGACAAGAAGTCTTTTGTTTATAAAAGACACAATGCGCAAAACTATGAGTTTTTGAAGGTAACATTTTGGAAACTGTACAACTACATTTAAACACAGAGCTGTATTTAAAGCATGGTGCTTGGCAAACTTGCATGTTAACTAGTGAGTTTAATTGAAATCACAATTTGCAATATGCAGCAATTTAATCATGTAGCGGAGTATTTGTCTGTTTTCCTGTAATGACAGTTACACACACCCTTAAACCCACCCACACACATCAAACCAAATATACACAAGCAAACACCTACACAAAAACAATTATACCTACACTCATACCCACACAAATACAGCCATGCACACAGATCTCCACCTTTCTTCCTGTGTGCTTTGAAACTTTCTGAGAACTGGAGAGCGCAGTGTTTGTTACCACATAATAGGTGTATGAGAGGTCACATCTCAGAGTGTGTGTGTGCGTTGGAGTTATGGGAAAGTAGCCAGGAAAGTAATAACACATACAGGTCCTTCTCAAAAAATTAGCATATTGTGATAAAGGTCATTATTTTCCATAATGTAATGATAAAAATAAACTTTCATATATTTTAGATTCATTGCACACCAACTGAAATATTTCAGGTCTTTTATTGTTTTAATACTGATGATTTTGGCATACAGCTCATGAAAACCCAAAATTCCTATCTCAAAAAATTAGCATATTTCATCCGACCAATAAAAGAAGTGTTTTTAATACCAAAAAAAGTCAACCTTCAAATAATTATGTTCAGTTATGCACTCAATACTTGGTCGGGAATCCTTTTGCAGAAATGACTGCTTCAATGCGGCGTGGCATGGAGGCAATCAGCCTGTGGCACTGCTGAGGTGTTATGGAGGTCCAGGATGCTTCGATAGCGGCCTTAAGCTCATCCAGAGTGTTGGGTCTTGCGTCTCTCAACTTTCTCTTCACAATATCCCACAGATTATCTATGGGGTTCAGGTCAGGAGAGTTGGCAGGCCAATTGAGCACAGTAATACCATGGTCAGTAAACCATTTACCAGTGGTTTTGGCACTGTGAGCAGGTGCCAGGTCGTGCTGAAAAATGAAATCTTCATCTCCATAAAGCTTTTCAGCAGATGGAAGCATGAAGTGCTCCAAAATCTCCTGATAGCTAGCTGCATTGACCCTGCCCTTGATAAAACACAGTGGACCAACACCAGCAGCTGACATGGCACCCCAGACCATCACAGACTGTGGGTTCTTGACACTGGACTTCACGCATTTTGGCATTTCCTTCTCCCCAGTCTTCCTCCAGACTCTGGCACCTTGATTTCCGAATGACATGCAAAATTTGCTTTCATCCGAAAAATGTACTTTGGACCACTGAGCAACAGTCCAGTGCTGCTTCTCTGTAGCCCAGGTCAGGCGCTTCTGCCGCTGTTTCTGGTGCCTGTGCACAGTGGCTCTGGATGTTTCTACTCCAGACTCAGTCCACGGCTTCCGCAGGTCCCCCAAGGTCTGGAATCGGTCCTTCTCCACAAATTTCCTCATGGTCCGGTCACCTCTTCTCGTTGTGCAGCATTTTTTGCCACACTTTTTCCTTCCCACAGACTTCCCACTGAGGTGCCTTGATACAGCACTCTGGGAACAGCCTATTTGTTCAGAAATTTCTTTCTGTGTCTTACCTCTTGCTTGAGGGTGTCAATGATGGCCTTCTGGACAGCAGTCAGGTCGGCAGTCTTACCCATGATTGCGGTTTTGAGTAATGAAACAGGCTGGGAGTTTTTAAAAGCCTCAGGAATCTTTTGCAGGTGTTCAGAGTTAATTAGTTGATTCAGATGATTAGGTTAATAGCTCGTTTAGAGACCCTTTTCATGATATGCTAATTTTTTGAGATAGGAATTTTGGGTTTTCATGAGCTGTATGCCAAAATCATCAGTATTAAAACAATAAAAGACCTGAAATATTTCAGTTGGTGTGCAATGAATCTAAAATATATGAAAGTTTAATTTTTATCATTACATTATGGAAAATAATGACCTTTATCACAATATGCTAATTTTTTGAGAAGGACCTGTAAGTATATACTACATTGTGTATTTCAGACACTGTTCTGGCACAAAATGCACTATGGGTCTCATGTAAATAAATCTTGTTGTGTTCTTCAGCTTTGACTTTTTTTTAGTAACATACAATTGGTAAGACTCTGTGTGCTCATAAAATTGGGCCAAAATATGAAATCAAATGTGAAATTTACACTAAATACTAAATGATGATGTGCCTCCACATTAAATCAAATTACAAAAGTGAATACAGCTCTGTAATGTGTCATAAACTGAGAGCAGTCTAGACGCTTATTATGGAGGTACTCAAGCTGCTTAAAGGGTGCTGCAACACAGTGTCTACTGACACATTTGAGGAGGAAATGAAGGTAATAGATTTAGTTCATTTAGTTTAGTTTATTTAGAGATGATCTTCAAATTGTCAGTGTGCAAGACTTGTTTGTCTAGAGCTTCTTTGTTCTGGTACATTACGGAAGAATCGTGATATCAGTTGATGTGTGAAACAATGTTAATGACTTATTAATGAATTTTTCCCAGCTTAAGTTTCACAATTCCTCAGGCAGCTCCTCTCATCGAGAGCAGGTAGGAGGATCACAATGGTGACTAATCCTGGGTTTCCTTGCACATGAAAAGTAAACTGCTTTGATGTGGGTGACAATCACAGAATCAAAATCTCTATGACCAAGGAAATTACTCGCCTTTTAATATTAATACTATAATCAATAAACAATTGCAGAGGATCAAGAATCTACATATCTAACCACTTTATTTAGGGGTGTTTAGGCCAGATATTTTCCACTTTTCCGCCATCCACACTACACAGTGAAAACTGTTTTCAAAATTACTTGGGAGCGCGTTTTCGGAAACCCAATTTTTTGCTCTCAGAAACGATGCCTCAGAGTGGACGGAAGGACAGCGTAGAGAAAAAGATGCGTTTTCAAACAAAATCGTATAAGTGTGGACATGGCCCAAGTAAAAATCCTAAATTATCAGTGGTGTTTGCTAAGGCAATTGTCACTCGAGATTAGGGCTGGGCGATATGGCAAAAAATATTATCACAATATTATTTTTCATATAATTTGATATCGCTATTTAATCACATTTGCACATTGTAAATTCTTTTTAATTTCCAAAAAAAGAAGAGAAAACAAAATCCTAAACAGTCTAAATAGTCTTTACAAAACTGCGTTGGGGCCTTCTATGAAAATATTAAAATATTTTATAGAGTTTATCAATTGAGTGCAGTTGGATATAATATGATGTTATAAAATGATCTGTTCATAATGAAGGTTTGTATATATATATTTTTTTTATATATTAAAATTATTTTCATATTTCTTTACATACAGATATTGTTTATTATTAAAGGCTTGGAACATGCTGATTAAGAAAACTACATTTAGAAAGAAAAACTTTATGGTCTAAAAGGCGCTCTGGAACCACGCACCTCATGTTTACTCACATATGGGGGAAAGAGGATACGGATACGGCCCAGGACAGGGCATCAGTGAAGCGTGTTTCAGTGCTAGAGAAAAATATTCAAGAATACAGCGCAGAAAGATCAGATGTGATGTAACCGGCACTGTTGTTTTGTCGTGCTGCTCACTAGAGACGAGGAGAGGGCGTAACCGTCGTCATGATGTCTTGCAGTCAAGACGGAATCAATCTGGGATCCGGAACGAGGTGACCTGTGTAGCGGGAGCAATAGCAACTTCATACAGTCTGAGGCTGCGTTTCCACTGAAGCGGAAGAAATCCACACAAAGCCACTCACAACGCTAGGGATCCGTTGCCCCGCGCTGCTGTCAATTTTACAATCCACCTTGCGAGCTTGATGCTCAGCTTCCATAGAAAGGAATTGAAAGTGCTAGTTCTCATTTGCTCAGCACGCGCCAGTGGAAACATACAATAAGAAAGCCAAACTGCTAGTGTTTTTAGCAACACGCATGTCTAAATGTAGCACACAGGCTAAATATCGAAAATTACTCAAAAGCTTATCGTTGATATCATGGAGTTTTTTTTATCTTGATAAATATTGATATCGTTTTATCACCCAGCCCTACTCGAGATGCACGGATGTATCGGCCAAGCATCGGCACTGGGCAATAAAAGCAATTTTATGCACAATCAGACATCAGCAGAAACTTTAAAAACATCCGATGATCAGGGCTGATTATTTCTTGTCAAAAAGGTGGTGCAGAACCATAAGGTTATTTGCCCAAAATTTGTGCTGTGTATCTAAAAAAGTTTTAAGGTCATCTATATGCAAGTGTACTTCAAAATGTTGACAAAATTATTTGTCAGAAGGTAGAAGGATTTAAAGCATGCAGTCTCTCTATTCCAGCTAAAAAAAAAAAACAGGCAAAAACTTGACATCACATAGAGCCATGAAAAACTGTCCAATTAAATACTTTCTAGAATGAAAACGCACCCTCCCCCTAAATCTGATTAGTGCAAGTGACTTTTTTTCACTGATGATTGATTGATTGATTGATTGATTTATTTGTCCTCGAGAGGAAATTTGTTTCCACCATAGGTGCGTACATAATACAGACACACATGTATAACATACACATGATGCCATGATGCCTTCGCAAGGCACTTTGAAGAGTGCACAATCCATGCTGTAGGTTCATTCAACAGAAAATCAAAATTAACAGAAAATAAGAAGTCACTTAAATAGTGAGTTCTGAATGACCACTACCACCTTTCAGCCCTTTGAAGCCCGCACAGTGGATGGTAATAGTCTTAATAGGAATAAGGTATAGGGATGATCACTTTTAAATAAAACGCGCCAACGTGGGAGCTGGAGGCGTTTATTCAAATGTTATGTAATGCAGGCATTTTTCTTGGGGTTCTTGGGATGTACAGCACAAGCGTTTTTCGGAGGATGTTGGGATGTACAGTTACACTAAGTGTTCTTTGTTCTTTATATTTAGTATATTGTGGTTCAAAACATCTTTTACACAATGGCACAAGCCTCATCGTAAGCAAAGTTGTGGGCTGGTTATGTAGTAACTTGGTCAGCTTGATCCAAGTTCGGTTCTCAAGTCAGTAGAAAAACGATCGGACTCTGTATTGCGAGTTCCTTCTCAGTTTTTCCAGCTGAACACCGGCTCTGGCATGAGAAGCAGCAGGGGTGTGTGTGCGCACGTGTGGCCTTTTCTGGGCCTGAGGTGTAAACTTAAGCCTGTTGGCTATTTTTGAAAAAGGCACGAGCCCTTCTACAAAGTCCCGCCTCAACTTCTTGTTTCAGTAGAAAATACATCAACAAACCAAAGAAAACTGGGTTGATCGAGGCACTTCACAGGGACTGTGCATGCATCAAAGCTCATGATCATGCCTACACAACTGAAGATAGCAAGATTTATAGTGAAAATTAAGTTACATTTTGGTCTGTTTCTCAGCCAAAACTTATAGTATTGCTCCAGAGGACATGGATCAAAGCAGTTTTCAGACCTGTAGCTCATTTGATTTGTTCCATGTGATTTAGCACATCTATTTATATACTGGTTAAAACGTTATACCTGTAAAAATGCTGTCAACCGTAATACATTTTGAAGTGTTGTTTGTCAAGCTTATGCAAAACTTCACTGCATGTTACAGAATGTGCGTTCCAGTCAGAGGTTATGCAGCAAATACACTTTATCTGACACACAAATGATATGCAATGTCAAATTTGCCTCATGGCTATTTTATCTGTCATTATTTCCTTTTGCATTATTTCAGCATTGAAAAGTGCCTGTCCTCATTGTCACAGAGCTGGTGCATGCACACACGCATGCACGCACACACACAGCAGAGAAGCCATGGAAATTGTATTTATTTTTTTATCGGTCAAAAAGTTACCGATGCCATCCTACCCATGTTCTGCCTCCATCCGAGAGAAATGATAGCACTAAAATTACCTCAGGAATTATAAAACAGAAAAGGCTATATACATATTTTGATGATGAATTACAGTGAAGTGCTGACCTACAGATTTCTTCTTCAAAGATCCATCAGGTATGTTCATGGTTTTTATAAGGATATTTTTTGGTTCGTTGGGTCAGATTGCATTCTCAACACAAGCGAACCGTTCTAGGGTTAATTTGCAATCTGTCCAAGACCACCTCTTCAAGATAGTCTTGGACCAATTGTTGTGATGCGGACCAGAGTGTGATTGCCATGTTCACATAAACCTAAACTAACAGAAATAAGGAAAAAAAAATGTGCCAGGTTCCGAAACCAATGCTTCAAACGAGCAAGCTGTGAAAACACCCTAAACCACTCAAATAGTAGGGATTACCTATAGTTGTAAATATGAGCAAAGGCTGTGAAAGGAAAATCTGCATTGTTTATCCTTTTGATTTTTCATAAAAATATATAAATAAAATAAAAACAAAAATCACAAAAATCTAAACTTTCATCAAAGTAAAACAATTGAATCAGGGGAAATATCTCATTACTAAATAAATGTCACTATAAATATTTTTCTCCAAAACACATTGACCATAATTATTTAGCACCTCTTATATTGCCTAATGAGGTTGGAGAACACCTGTCAAGTGATCGGAGACCATTCATCCACAATCTCTACAGATCCTTAAAATTAAGAGATCCATGTTTGTGGACTCTCCTCTTAAGTTCACCCCACAAATTTTCTACGGGGTTCAGGTCAGGCCATGGCAGAACCTTGATTTTGTGGTCAGTGAACCATTTTTGTGCTGATTTTGATGTTTGTTTTGGATCGCTGTCCTGCTGGAATATCCAACTAGGGCCCATTGTAAGCTTTCTGAAAGAAGCAGCCAGGTTTAGATTTTTTATCTGTTGGTATTTCATAGAGTATGAGAAACCATGTATCCGAACAACAGGTCCAGAACCTCTGGCAAAAAAAAAACAGCCCCACAACATTAAAGATCCAGCACAACATTTAACCATGGGCATTGGGTAATTCATTGTGGTGTGCACCAAACCCATTTCTGGGTTTGGTACCAAAAAGCTCTTTTTTTGTTTCATCTGACCATAGAACCCGGTCGCATTTGAAGTTCCAGTAGTGTCTGGCAAACTGAAGATGCTTTCTGATGCCAAGACCCAACAAATTTCTGCAATTTTCCAGCTGTGATCATTGGAGATTTATTGGTCACTTGAACCATCCTCCTCATGGTGCGTGGAGACAATATAGACACATGTACTTTTTCAGGCCGATTCTTAAGATCTCCAGTTGATTGGAACTTGTTAATTATTGCCCTGATGGTGGAAATGGACATTTTCAATGCATTGGCTATTTTCTTATAGTCACTTCACTTTGTGGAGCTCAACAACCTTTTGCCACACACCAGAACTATAATCTTTAGTCTAACCCACTGTGATGATTAAGGGAATTTAGCCTGTGTGTTCTCATATTTATACCCCCGTGAAAAAGTCATGGCTGAACAATTTCATGTTCCTAGTCACCCAGGTTCACTAAAAATGACCCCCAGATCTGTTAGAGTTCAAAGTTATTCAAAATAACTAACATGTTTTTTCTACTTTTGAGGTAATGCAGTATGAGTTTGCACATATGTAGACTCATGTTTACCAGGGCGATGACACGCAAAAAATGAAAGGATTTTTTTAATGCAGCATATCGAACGAAACTATAGACTCTGCTCTTAACAACCAAACAGGTATCAATTAAAATCTTAGAGATTTCTTACCAGAGGCAATCTGAGTTCTTAGTCCGTAGCGCTTTAAGGAAATCGACGGCATACGGTATGTCACGTGACTCGGTGAGGCAAAAGTTTACCCTATAAATGACAGTCTAGATTCTTGTGAACAGTATTCTGTTGGTTTTTATTCATTAAAATTATGTGTTGCATATAGCTAAGTCAAAATACAATGTCAACGCATGTGGACGAGGCTAGATAGCTCTGCGCATCAAGCTCTAGGAAGTGTACCCGAGCTTGAAATCATGCCTAGACACTGTAATGACAAGGTGTACAGTGGGGGAAGAAAAAAAAAATAAAAAAAAGGAGTTTTATTTTGGCCTGTTCTCACCCAAAACCAACTGGATTGCTTCAGAAGATATGGGTTAAACAACTGGAGTCGTGTGGATTGTGTTTATGCTGACTTTATTTATTATTGAATTAATTTATTCTTCCCCACACAATTAGGCTGCTTTAGTTAGGTCTGCCAGAACCTGAAACATTGATCATGATCTACAACTCTGCAAAAAATGTATTGCCATCTATGTTAATATTATTCTACATATTTCCATGTCTCAACCTCAAAACTCCTATCCCGAGGTCACCAGAACCGGCCAGATCCAGCTCCATTCCTTCATGGTATCGGACTCCACTGCTACGCATCTCTGAGTGATGACAACAAAATGCAGCCGGTAACAGCCAGACATCACTTCAGTCTATTACGATGGACCTCAGAGGATTAACCGATGCCAACTCCAACCATAAGAAATGGGATACTTCATATGTCATTGCCTGAACCTTGGATTTAGGATAGACCACACTGAAATTACCAGCCGGTTGAACTGTGAAGCACCTCACTGACCTTGGCCTGCATCACCTTGGTCTAATGATGGACTACACTCATAAAATGAAATACATAGACTATCAATTAATTGCCACCAACAGCCAACAAACAAAGGAATATGCATCTATGTGAACTTCTGCAGTTAATCCAGGATGAACTTCAAATACATTAGTCATTAATCTTACAGTTCTTACAAAATCTTTTAACACTGGCATTTAACACTTAGTTTAATCATTTTAAACCATGACTTGCACTGCACTATTATAAGTCATTTTAGTAATATTGCCATTATATTCATGCTGTCAGCCAGAGGGGAACTGGCCCCAACTGTGACCTTGGTTTCTCCCAAGGTTATTTTTCTCCATTTACCAACATCTTATGGAGTTTTGTGTTCCTTGCCACAGTCGCCTTCGGCTTGCTCACTGGGTTTCTAAATACAATTATTATTTAATTACTTATTTTTATATACACTTCATAATCATATTTAATCAAACTACATTATGATGACTAAGACTTTAAAGATATCATGGTTTCATTTTCTCCTTTTTGGAGCTTCAAAAGCCTGATCACCATTCAGTTGCATTGTATGGACCTACAGAGCTGAGATACTCTTCTAAAAATGTTTTTTAGTGATCAGCTGAAGAAAGAAAGACATAAACATCTGGGATGGCATGAGGGTGAGTAAATGATAAGAGAATTTTCATTTTTGGGTGAACCATCCCTTTTACCACTCTATTCCCTTAAACCTACCAATCAACCCAAAAATCAGATCATTGTACAGATGACTTGAATGGCATCGGAGGAATGTGGAAAGGTTGGGAGGCCAATGTGTGACCCCTTAATAAATTATTTTCACAGCAGGAGATCATCAGTGCAGTAACAGGATGAACCAAAAACTTAGAAGTGTAACACAATCATCCTGGATCATATTTAAGCAAAAACTGGGTTGGGTGTCCAGAACATTTCAGTCTTACACAATTTATCAACTGCGAGTCTCCGTAAAGTGTTTTTGATCTCCTATAAGGCTCTAAATGTGTAAAGACACAAAGCCTGATGTAAAAACAAAATTCATGAAGTCGGAGATGGGATGCATTGAAGCCTTTTATTCTGTTTTCAAAAAAATATGGGTTTGCAAGGAAAAACTATAAGGAGTGTGATTCAAAAACTGCTTGAATACATTGTGAACTTTCACAACACATTCATTTTTCTAATGTGGACCTGATGTGGTTTGGGGTGTCAATGTATTGTGAATCGAGATAATTAGACAAAAAGGGGGAAACGTCTCTTTGCCCATGAAGTTGGTGAGACAGACCAGCTTGGAAATTGGCTTGTAACTTCGTAAAACTGAGAACTGGATAAAGGGAAGCGGGAGAAATCTCACAAATAATGTGCCAATTAAGGCATATGCTTCGTTTGGTGGGCCACACATTTCTCTCGACTGATCTAGTCGACGTTTAACCGAGAAAAGACCATTAACTTAAATAAGACGATAAGCAAATGGCACAATTCCTTCGCTCCTTCTCCGAAAATCAGAGTTAGCCGCTCGAGCTAACGCCACTTAGCAACGCTGCAGTATTTGAGAAGGGCCTAGCGCGCGCATCCACAACACACCTCCAAACTTCAACACCATCCCAAAATTATGGGAAAATACTGATATAAAACACAGTTGGACCACTCCATGTCTCAATAGTTAGGAGAGCAGTGAATGGTGTGCAACAACTCAATGTCAAAGAGTAACTTTTTTTTTTTAGGAAAGCGACGCAAAGAAAGGGTTAATCTAAAGGAAATATTGGTTGGTCAGGACGACAGGCGTGCAGGCCGTTCGGCTAGCAGAGCTAACAGTCCCAGTGCATACACATACAACTTCGTGCAATTGGACTCTAGCTGCTGCCTGGACGGGCTTTCGCCAAATTGTTCAATGCAATTGAAAAGCCCTCTTCGGGTGACTTTTTTGGTGTGCTTTTGACCCCAAATAATTTTTAGGCGACAACAAGCATACTTAACCAAATGGCTCATTGCAAGCTAACATCTTCATCGTGGACGACTTTCACTTTTTTTCCATCCCAAAACCGCCAGATTTGTACTGCTTCAGAGATTTTTCTGATTCGTATTTGCATATCCCATATGTCTGCATGCATTCTGCGGACTGTTACTTGAAGTGGAGTTTTAACGCGTTTGTGTGCAAAACGGAATTAGGTAGGGAAACAATAACGTTTTATCGATCCCTACCTATTCTTAAAAAAACGAAAGAACAAAATGGCAAATTGCAATTGGACCGGTGTAAGTAACTAGTGCCATGCACGGCTTGACTCGATGACAACATACCTTTACAGATGTTCTAGGGAGGATTTCCTTGATTTCTTTGCATGTGCTGGACAACTGTCATCGTTGAAAATGAATGTAAAAGCAGATTTTAACTTGTAGCGAGCTCTTCGCTTGGGTACTCACCCGAGACACGAGCGCCCTCTCCCTCATTCCATGCACCCCAAGTAGTGTAGGGATCGGATAAAAATACAGATCTTATTCTTGCTCGAGACAAAGTGCTCCTTGGCTGGTACCGTGAGTGTTTACGAACAGTTTGCAATCGCTTGCATCAGCACACATTCTCCAGCTATCATAAATAGCTTGAGTTTGCGACTAGAAAGTCCTTGCCCACCGCCGTTACCGTTTACAGTCCATCGCTACGTGGCTGGCCTAAGTCTCGCCCATCAATCAGCCTCCGAGTTCATCCGAGGCGCTCGAGCCGCCGCTGTCTGCACAGGTTAAAACGCGCGTGGCGTCGGATATTTTTCTTCTTCCCGTACTCATAGAGCGAGACCAGACAACCTTTAGAGCGCGCGTCCGTCTTCCTCCCTGCGGCGAACCACTTTGAGACTTCTTAACTTGATCATGTGTGAAACGAGATGCAGTTTAGTTGCCAGTTCAAGATTACGATCAAAAAGGTATTGAACGCTACTAGCTGTAACAGCAGTCTTAATCAGCAGATTAATCCAGGCCTAATGTGAACTGACTTTTAGAGGAAGGTCATTGTTTTATGAAATGCACAATAAATAAAAGTGACTCTACTTTGTTTTACTGAAAGAAACATGTTATATTGGCTTTGCAAAGACTTTATTGTGCCATATCCAGGTATGAAAAAAATCAGCATCTAAGCATTTTTTTTAAATGTCAAGTTAAAAGGGATAGTTCGTTCACCCCCCAACACAAAGATTTTAATAATATCTCAGTTCTGTAGGTCCATACAATAAGTGTGAATGGTGATCAGGCCTTTGAAGCTTCCCAAAGCTGATAACGTCAGCATAAACATAATCCATCAGACTCCAGTGTTTTAATCCTTGTCTTCTGAAGCAATCCAGTTGATATTGGGTGAGAACAGACCAAAATATAATTCCTTTTTTCACTATAAATCTTGCCATTGCAGTCTCTAGGCACGATCATGATATCAAGGTTGATTACAGAACACAAAACAGAGAACAGTATTTACTAAACATGTCTGAAGAGTTTGAAGTCGAAGAATTTATGCATTTCTATGTCCAGCCTTATTTATTTTTTTACGTTTTTGGACCTGTGCCAGTTCACAGCGGATGGAGTGCGATGCTGAAAATAGAAAACAAGTGATCGCTAGAAAGTACCATCACTCATCATTGCTTGTTAGGACTAAAACTCTTAATTACCATTGAAAATCTACCTTTTATCACGTGTCGTTTGTCATCTGGTTAGGACACGGTGTGACAATGGCTGCCTTCAGCCTCCTCTGTGTTTCTGTTTGAGAGCACCCTGTTAAAAAAATATAAGGCTGGGCATAGAAATGAATACATTCTTCATCTACAAACTCTTCAGACATGTTTAGTAAGTTATGTTGTCTGTGCAGCTGTGTTGTGTTCTGTTGTTGCCATCACTGTGGAGGACCAGTTTTTAGATAAACAAAACTAGCTTTCACTTAACACCCCAATGTCGCAAAGGGGCAGCATGAACTGTTGCTCTGGTGCGCCATCATGAACACGCACAGGAGATCAACGGTCAGTGAGCATTTTCACTAAATAATACATTTGATTTCGGTTTGTTTCTCACCAAACTGATTGTAAACATCACTGAGAACAAAATTTTTATCCACAATTTCTCCATTTTGAGTTAAGAAAAAGGTATATAGGTTTATAACAGCACAGTGGTGAGTAAACAATGACTGAATTGTCTTTTTTTTTTTTTTTTGTTAACTAATCCTTTAAATGTGCTGTAAGCGATTTGTTTATAGATTTAGAAGATTTTCCTGCTCCCTTGAAAGATATCCCTGAAATAAGTGTCCTGAGATATCTCAGTGGTCTCTATGACAGCACTGGAGCGTAAACATCAAACAAAAATGTTAATAACGTAAATAATTAACATTCTTTGATCAGTCAACCCGAACACTTTGATGTGCCTACTGGTTGTCAATCATTTTTCGCGTTCTAGTGTAGTAGATGAAGTAGATCATTCAGGTTTAATTTCATATTCAGATTAATACATTTCAGATACAGCTGAGGGCGCTATTTTGCTTCTGTCGTGTGACTGTGAGAAGACGCTCTCGGTCTCAACGGAATCTTCGGACGGCGGGGTTTTAATAAAGAGGGGGCGTGTCTACTTTTAACGGCTCAGTCTCGTGAAAGCTCCAAAACGGGAACTCATTTTGAACAAAAAGCAGGAATTAAAACACAAGGCACACAATAATAGTAATAATAAAAACATTGTTTCAATTAGAAATGCAAATTGCCATAAGAAATGAGACACATATATATTTATTTTGTGGCTTAATATAAATTAATCAATGTTTACTGATTATTTTATCAATTTGCCCCTTGTGGAATGCAAGGGTGCTCCTCCTTTCACAAACTATACTATGCAGAAGCAGAGGGTGGGTGGGAAATCTGGGAATTATCTTTTAACTATCTAGCACCACAGCGCACAAATGGAGAGGGTGCAGTCTGTGTGTCATTCACTACCAATGACACTTTTTAAGGTGTCAAAAATTAGATTATTTTGGTTTAGATAAATTTCTGTAAGGAGAAACTTGCCTTCAACACTTCGATACGACTGAAATGGCTTACGAGTTTCAAACAATGTCAAAACATTTACAGATTTATATATGTCTTCAGCACATTTACACAGACTCTTCCCAATTGTTTCCTCTTTCCAATTGCTGAAACCACCTGGTGGCAGTCCACACCTTCAAGAAAAGAGAAAGAGGACTTGGACTAAAAGAGAGAAAAACACAAGGTATCTTTGTCTCTTTAAAGTTTGCATGTAGTACGATTACATCGTTTTATGTGTTCTACAGACATCAACTTTTCCTAATGCAGCCAAACATAGAACAGAAGTGACGTGAGTGTATGTGTGCGCATCTAGTTTCCCGGTCACTGCGGTAACTGCAGGAGCGTGCCCTGTCCAGTTGGGAGGTAAGTGACATTGCGAGAGCGGCTAAGCTGGAATGCGATGTCCTCAGCTGCCTCCAACTTTCTCAGCTCCACCAGACCATCACCAGCTACTGCCAGAGAATCAGCGATCAACAGAGCAGCCTGGGAGTCTCCTTCCGCTGATATAATGGTTGCCTGCTTCTGTTGCTCGGCCTAATAGAGAGCGAAAGACAGAGATAAGAGTACATCACCTGTTGCTTTTGAAAAACCCAGTTTAAACCCATAAATATTCTAAAATACAGTGATAATACTTTTTCTATACACACATGGGCCTGATATGCTTCTATCCTTTTGCTGCATATAGCACTATAGTCCACACACTTGAAGACCCGATGAAATTAAAGTTCAAGTTGTTACTTTTTCGTTCATGTCTGTTAGCTTTGAGGCTTTGCTAATGTACTCATGTTTAAAGTTTGTCCAATAAAATACTTTCTAGAATGAGAATCTTCACGTCCTAATACCACCTGCCTGTGACAAACAATAGCAAGTAGCAAATCATGTCTGCGATGGCTGCTGGCTACTAAAAAGCCCTTTGATATGTCCTGCCCCAACTTCCTGATTCAGTTAATGGCATGTTTATTTGACTTGCATGCAAATCAACTCTTCACTTTGAGGCTCACTTACCTTTTCTACGACAAATCTGGCTCTCTCTGCATCCTGCTGTGCAACCTGCTTCATCTCAACAGCCTCTGTGAACTCCTTGCCAAATGTCAGATGTGTCTGAAGGGAGAAAGACATAAGGGTAAGACACTGGACACATGCCTAGAAAGCTAAATATAAAATAGGAAAAGGGAAAGATTTTTACCAGGGAGACGTCGTCAAGAATAAGGCCAAAGGTGGATGCTCTTTCTGTCAGATCCTCACTGACCTGCCTAGACACCAGCTCTCTCTGAGTGATGAGCTCGCCAGCATCAAAACGGGCCTGTGGAAATTCACACATGTACTTTCATATCTACACAACTGCATTTACATTTTTTTTTTTTTTTTTTTTTTTTAAACAATGTCTCCTTGATCACTAAGCTTTCATTGTGTCCTGGAGTTTTTTTTTTAAACTGAAAGTTTACTGGTATGCAAGAATCTACTTAATGCAATGTGCTACTCACCACTACAGCTTTCAACACTTCAGTAGTGATTGAGGGCAGCACTCTCTCATCATAGTCCTCTCCAATGCTGGTGAAAATCCTTGGCAGCTGTGCAGCAACTGGCCGGAAAAGGATTCTCAGGGTGATGTTCACATTCTGTAAATCTGAGAGAGACAAAAGAAAGATCATTAGGCAGTTTAATTATTTAAAAAAGCAAAATATAGTGGAAGTAATGGGAAAAAATCTTGACATAGAGAGAGGTTTACAAGCACAGTTTTTGAGATACAACAGGAATTATTTTGTTTTGGACTATGGACATTTCCCCTCATTTGTCCTTGTGTTCTCCATTATGTAAATGATTGTTTTCCCCATGTCTGTCTTTTATTATGGTTGATTGCTTTTCATATCAGTTAGATGGCTTCCTGTCTAAGTGGGCTGTGCTTGGCAAATTTAAGCTGCTATACAGACTAGATCAAATCCGTGACAAATTTCCGACAAAAGGTCTATTCACACAAAGGCCATAAAAAATTAAACAAAAAACAATTTCACCCCTTTACAGTAGGTGTTGCTCTTACTGTTCTACAAACATATTTGTACTCCTTTCCTCCCTGGACCCTTCAGCATTCAGCTGTCAATGTGGGAGATTAAAGGATTAGTTCACCCAAAAATTATAATTCCTTTATTATTTACTCAACTTCCCAGATATGTATGTCTTTCCTTCTTCAGCAGAACCGAAATTAAGATTTATACAAGCACATTTCAGCTCTGTATGTCCATACAATGAAAGTGAATGTGTGCCATGATGCTGCTGGGCTGTTTGATGGTCCAAAAGGCACATTTAGGCAGCATAAAAGAACTCCACATGAATCCAGTTCAACAATAAATGTCTTCTTAAGCAAATCGATAGGTTTGTGTGAAAAATAAACCGATAATTAAAACGTTATTAACTTTTCAAAAAACACTTCCTGCTACCAGACCCATCACGGATTTGTCGCGTGACACAAACGCAATGGCACATTCACACGAGTTTCAAACACAAAACATTCATTGATCAACTGGAGTCATGCGGATTACATTTATGCTGCCTAAATGTGCCTTTGGACTGTCAAACAGCCAGCAGCGTCATGGCACCCATTCACTTTCATTGTATGGACATACAGAGCTGAAATGTGCAAATAAAAATCTTCATTTCGGTTCTGCTGAAGAAGGAAAGATGTAAACATCTGGGATGGCTTAAAGGTGAGTAAATCATGAAAGAATTATCATTTTTGGATATAGTATATTGAATGCTGTTAAAGCATTTATATAATTTGGGATAACTGTTTCATTATGTTCTTTTTTTAGGCATTTTGAGGAATAAAGAATTGTGTTTTTTATGAGAGTGAGATGAGGAAAGAATGCTGTTGCATAAATATTTGCTGTGTCTTTATATTTGCACATATATTTAGTATGAGTGGATTCCAAACGAACTGCTGAACCCAACATCTGTTTTTATAATGCCTGGATAATATTACATAAGGTACAGTGATATAAATACATGTGGAATAATGTACACGAAGAATAATAGGTATAGTATAAAATATGATGCATGATAAAAAAATTATTATTGCATATTTGTATTGAATTCAGGGTTTCTTGTGCATTGTTAGAAAAGAGCAACATAATAGGAATACTTTGTTATATTATCCTAGCATTAAAAATAGCAGTGAGGTTCTGCAATTCTTCTGCCTACACTGACAGTCATAGTGAAATATTGCATGCAAGAAAAATACAAACAGAACACTCTCCATAAAAACCTTAGGATTTATCGGATCTGGTTTGAATAGTGGCATAGGAATTAATTGGTCCAATTCAAAAGCTTGTTAGGAATGAACATTCGCACCGAAAAAAATTACGGTGTGAATAGGCCTTACCTCTGTCTTAAATGTGGAACATGCAGAGGCCAATTGTGGTCCAATTAACATGTATACATGCTTGACGAAGCAGAGCTACAATCATGTTACCAACGTTTGTTATTCCAACTTCGTACAATTTTAGTTGGTCTAAAGGATTGTCATGTTATTTTAAAAAGATGATTTATTGTTTTCGTCCAACTTAAAATCAAACATTTAATGTGCATGTAAACAAACTGAATGTAAAAAAAAATTGAAGGAATGGAATGAGGGAATAAGAAGAGCAGGCAGAGAATTAGGGGTAGGTCTATGTGGCATGATGTACCTTTGCTACCAGTGATAACAGGCACGTTGCGTGGACGGGCCCTGCAGTCAAAAATAATTGGTTTCTGCACCCAGGGAATAAGGAAGTGTGTGCCCTCCCCAACGATGGCATCTTGGACACCTCGAAAGCGGTCGAAGATGACAGCCCTGTGACCTGCGTCAACTACAATGCACAAACCCACACAGTTTAGATGTTACAAATCAGGAACATCAGCAGTCAACACAGTCATTTTCAATTTAAAATCAACCATGTGTGGTGTAAATAGCAATTAAAGGTGCACTCAGCGATTCCTGAGAAACACTGTTGATATTCAAACTCAACTACCATAACAAACACACCCCTCTCCTCAGTGTTCCTTTGTAAGCTCCGCCCCCCCAAATTCATGCACAGGAGACAGTTTTACGCACACCAGCTCCAGACACTCACAACTCTCCTGCTACTAAATATAACATCAAAACAACAGCATATATGGGTTCTGTGAAACATAGTAAAATGTATGTTACCCACCTATCGAGAAGAAAAAGAGAAACTTCTGCATCCGTCTTCGAGACTTTTAATTCTCGGAGGGCTCACCACTGCTGAAATACCTTGCCGATGTTGAAGCGGCTCCTAGACTTTGACTTATCATAATCCTTTTTTAGTTTATATTTTTTACACCTTTTTTTCTTGGTCTGTTTCTCAGCCATTTGTCCTCCTTGGAGTTTATAAAGTTCTCCTCAGCCAGATTTGCCGTCGCTCCTCTCCTCTCACTCTGCCCCCACCCCCCCATCATGTGCATGCAAAAGAACCACCCCCTGTTGCTGATTGGCTGGAGTACTGTTGTGTAGTTCAGTCTGATCCACTTTGTTTTTGTCCCATTTACAGAGCCAGTGCTGTGTACAAATACTAGATTTTTATTTATTTCAGCCCACCCACAGAACCAACAGCTAGCAGACTGTGAGGAAATTTTGACAAAAAGTGTATTGGATTAAAATTACTGAGCGCACCTTTAAGTTTCATAAAGAGCATGCCTTACCGTTAAATAGAGCGGAGTTAACTACACCTCCTCCAACGGCCAAGGCCAATCCCAATTTTCCAATCGACTCAAAGAGTTTCGCCATGGCAAAGATGTGACAGTCCTGGCAAGAGAGTCATATTCATGTTAATTATGACATCATAGAGCATCACTTAATATAATTTCAGATGTGGACATTGCACATAATAGGCCCATTTTCACTTCTTAATGTCTTAAGAACATCACTAGCTTTCAAGTGGAGCAGTAATTTGCCATTTCCTATTTCCTTTAACAATCCAATATTCTGTCTTTATCCTTGACACTAACATGAATGAGGGTCTCTCACCCCTCAAGGCTGTGTTCTTTCCCTCTACTTTTCTCCCTGTACACTAACAGCTGCACCTCCAGTCACCAGTCTGTCAAGCTCCTGAAGTTTGCGGATGACACCACCCTCATTGGGCTCATCTCTGGAGGGCATATTGATCATCTGGTGGCCTGGTGTACTCAGAACAACTTGGAGTTCAATGCTGTAAGATGGTCGTAGATTTCAGAAAGAACCGAGGCCCGCCCACCCACCCCCATCATCCTGTGTGGCTCTCCAGTTGACACCGTGGAGTGCTTCCGCTACCTAGGAACCATCATCTCCCAGGACCTCAAGTGGGAGCTGAACATCAGCTCTCTAATTAAAAAAAGCACAGCAGAGGATGTACTTCCTGCAACAGCTGAAGAAGTTCAACCTGCCGAAGACAATGATGGTGCACTTCAAAACCTCCATCATGGAGTCCATCCTCACCTCCTCCATCACCATCTTGTTTGCTGCTGCCACTGCCAAGGTCAAAAGCAGACTGCAGAGTGTCGTTCGTTCTGCTGAGAAGGTGAATGGCTGCAATCTCGCCAGGACCTGTATGCCTCCAGGACCCCAACGTGGGCAGAAAAGATTGTGGCTGACCCCTCCCACCCAGGACACAATTTCTTTGAAACACTCCCCTCCGGCAGGAGGCTACAGTCCATTAGGACCAAAACCTCATGCCACAGGAACAGTTTCTTACTGTTCTGCAGCTGGCCTCATAAACAAGGCCTATGTCCCCTCTGACACAGTCTCTAATCCCACACCCATAGACACTACACGTTACATTAACATTGTTTCCAAGTCTGTCTTGCATCAATGTAAACAACATGTATCTGGTCTATAGCACTTTTTATTATACTCGATCTATGAAATTTTCTGTGAACAGTGAACATGTGCACATTCTATGGTTCATATTCTGCACATCCCTACATAACTGCACATATTGTGGACAACTGTACAGCTCTATTAAAACCAGTCAGTTTACCTTTTCTATATATATTGTATCTTAAATATAGTCTATCATTTATCTTACTATGTGTATTGTTATTGTATGCATCAAACACCAAAGCAAATTCCTTGTATGTGAAAACTTACTTGGCAATAAATTAAATTCTGATCCTAAAGCAGGCATGGTCACTGACAAAGCATTGGAAAAGCAACCTTACAATTATGAAATCAAATCGCTTTCCAAATAAAATAGAAACTGCTAATACAATGACTGATATTATAAACATACACTTAGTATAAGCTTAACACAAATCCATTGAAGTTAAGTTTAATTTACTAGATTTCTACTTGCTAATGTTGCAATTGACATGCAATCATGTCCTGCAGCCAACTTTTCCATTCAGACACTTGTTTCCCTTCTTTCGCCACATTATGCTTATTGGGATTTAGTATGTAAATTTAAAACCATTAAGTACACACTACAAAGCGTAGGTTTCTTACAACGTGATCACTCACCCACTGCGCTGATGGACCAGTGACCTCCACCCGAGCCTGCGTAAGAAACACACAAGAGGCGTTTGAGCATGTGCTGAAGCTTGAACATAGACTTCTCTGATTGGATAGAGGAACGCGGAAGAGGACGACCCAGTCAGTATGGATCATATTCATTGGTTTATCACTGTCCAGCGCGTGAGAACAGGAGGGCTGGTTTACCGGTAATATACAAGTTATTAAGTAGTTCTTTTTTTTAAGATATTATGATTACATTTTTGTATGAGCCGTGAACCAGGACAAATATTAAGTTTTGTATGTTTATTTATTATTTAATTTTTTCAGTTTTTCTTCTTTTCTTCTATTGTTATTGCCTTTTTGTATATGCAATTATAATTATGCAATTGTTAACTTTTTTGCCTTCACAATAATAAAAAGAAAAAGTTATTAAATTGTAATAGAAATAACGATGCAATACTAATATATCCAGGATTGGTAGTTTATGTTTATACTGTAATATTTTAGTGTTTTTATATGAATATCATGTATCTATATGTGTATATGTATCCACGTAATGTATTTACTACTATGCTCTTCTTAAATGTTTTCATATTGTTATTGCTTTATACTGAAGCATTTCTGTTAATGTTTCAACTTTACTGCTCTGTACTGAACATAATACTACATACCTGCTTAGATGTGCCAATAAAAAATAGGTATCACTCAGACATTTACCATGGTGGTTACCACATTTTGGTTTACGCCAAAATGCCATAACTTACTACAGATATTAGTATTGCAATAAAACCTTGGTTACTTGGTATTCACCATTGCCATGACAAAAATAATGTAACAAAATAATCAAAAGCTTCTGAAAATGTGTAACCCTCCTGTGGTACTCCTATGGTACAAGATATGCATTTGGACATATATTTAGACATTATCAAACAATTATTTGTCAAAGTTTAGCATTTTAAAATCGCTTGTTATTAAACCAGGTCATGGTGTTACAAAGACACAGAATAAGCATTTGTCTACCAATAATTAATTTCAAACATAAAAAATGTAAAAGCAAAATAATGTTGAGAAAGTGAATATCAAGAAACAGAAAAGATCTGCAAAATTCTGAAAATTTAATTAGAGTATAAAACAGAATCAGAGTAAACATTTTGCAATTTCAAACTTTCTGTAGTAAACATGTATTTTACAAATGTGAGTGTGTAAGTTTGCTGTCTTCAGCTGGAAAACAACAGATGACTTGTAATGCCAACAATGACCAAAAGATGTCTGAGCTCCAATTATTGATGCCCTGGTTTTGTGTAATTGTGTTCTGCATTGTGTGTTATCGTCTTAACCCTTTTTTTTCCTTTTCTGAGTGTGTATGTTTACCATTGTGACTGATTTATTGGTTTTATTTGAGAAATGTCTGTGTAATAGTCTCACCAGTTCATTCGTGTGTGTGTGTGCGTGTGTGTGTGTGTGTGTGTGTATTAGGGCTGAAATGATTAGTCGACATTATCGACGACGCCGACAATAAAACATTTCTCTGTGTGGTCAGAGCCATGTGGAATGACCTGATCAAAGCGGGAGAGATTGAAACTGCACAAGGAGACGCGCATCCCTCACGGACACTTGCTGCAAGTAGAATAGAACGTGATGGCTCGCGACGTAGTGAATCATAATACATATGTGTTGCGGGGAGTATCTTATTGTGAAGAAAATCGGAAATACGCAGCTCTATTAAGAAGAGACAGTTAAAAATGTATCGAAGTGAACAAAAAGGCGAGAGAGTAGTCTTACCCAATTAAACACTGCTACAAATACGTTTTTGATGTGTTGTTGTTTTGACTTGTTTTCCAATATAAATATCTTAAGCTCCTTCAAAACAGCGAACATTTACGTTAGGAGTAATACTGCGGAAGAACAATTATTTATCTGAGAATGTTGAATATCATTTTAAATATTTAAATAAGATAAAATATCTACAAATCTTTAAAACAAGATACATTCACATGAGAAGCAGCATATACGATATTTAGACTTCAGAGAATATATCTTGAATGTAAGTATATTTTGTCTTTACTGCACTGGCAGAAGTATAAACAATCGTTAGTTGCTGTCACGATTCACTGTTGTCTGCCCTGTGTTTCTCCCCTGTCATCTGTTCCAGGACTACACTTCCCACAATTCCCTGCTCTTATCACTGCCAGCTGTCCCTCATTGTTCCTCACATGTGTTTAATGTTCTCATTAGTCTTTGTGTATTTAATGCCCTGATTTCTGTTCAGTATTGTCAGTTGTTGAATGTATACATGTCTTGTTCCAAGCCCTGTTCTTAGTTCCCTGTGTTTTTGTTTTATTCTGAGTTATGGTTCATCTCCCCATTAAAAGCTGCATTTAGATCCTCACTCCTCGTCTGCCTCGTAACAGAACAAATGAGAACATTAAACACAGGTGAGGAACAAGGAGGGACAAGCTGGCAGTGATAAGAGCAGGGAATTATGGGAAGTGTAGTCCGGGAACAGATGACAGGGGAGAAAAACAGGGCAGACAACAGTGAATCGTGACAGTTGCAGCCCTAGTATGTATGCTTTGCTGAGGATGTTTTAGTCTCACCCTGTAATTTATGTCAGTTTTTTTTTCCCTGCGTTGTGGCTGGTTTATTGATTGTATTTGTCCAATCAAAAATGGTCTTTCCCAATAATTTTCAATGCTGTCACTTTTGACCATGAATGCCAAAGATGTTGCTTTTTTTGTAACGAACTAGATCACTCAAGCCACTTTGTTTTTGTATGTTCAGATAGCAAATGGTGGAAAAGTCACAGAGTCTTGTACTGCTCAGATAAAGGGAACAATTCTTATTAAATAAAAAAAATTATTTCAGTCAAAAATTATCAAATACCACAGGAGGGTTAATACAGGTCAGTTTAGTTTTCGCCCTTAAAGGCTGAGAGTAAACATTTAACATCTTGACATTATTTTTATTCTTTATTTTATTTTTTAATTTTGTTTCACGAATAAAACAAAGGCTGTAACACCAATGCTGATAACATCAGTGACAAATTCTCTTCAAAGATTAATTTCCTAAGATTGTGTAAATGGCATCATAAAACATGCACCATCGATCAGACTAAAATCAATAAATCATACCGTTAAATTGAAAAAGATTAATTTAAAAAAAGTAATAATTTTTAAATCACACGAACATTTAACAGTGTAACACCAATGACATGTTTAAATGAACCATGTGAAACCAGGTGGCAGAGAAACAGACCAAGAAAAAAAGGTCAGATGAATATAAACTAAAAAAGAAAGATTATGATAAGTCAAAGTCTAGGAGCCGCTTCAAGTTAAAATGTCAATTACTAACTTTGTCAACATGGTGGGAAAGTCACTTTAAATTTATTCCTTTTAACTTTGACCTTGGAAGCTCAAGCTCTTTTCCACATCTTGACAAAATGACAAAATAAAAGGAAAAATGCCAGACGGGCTGGTTTGAGTATTTGTGTAACTGCTGATCTCCTGGGATTTTCATGTCAAACAGTCTCTAGAGTTTACCCAGAATGGTGCCAAAAACAACTTGTTGATGAGAAAGTTCAACAGACAATGGTCAGACTGGTTCGAGCTGACAGAAAGGCTACAGTAACTCAGATAACCGCTCTGTACAATTGTAATGAGCAGAATAGCATCTCAGAATGCAAAACATGTCGAACCTTGAGGTGGATGGGCTACAACAGCAGAAGACCATGTTGGGAACTTTATTGGGAGCATAGTGTTCCTAATAAAGTGCTCAATGAGTTTATGTGCTTTTATAAATTCAACTTCACATTTTGCCTTTAACCCCTCCAAAACATCGATTTGTACTTAACAGAAGTCATAGAATTTAGCAATCTGTAAAAAAAACTCCACCCAGAGAGAAGTTTTCTTATATCACAACGTGTTATTGTGAACTGTCCAAAATATCACTTTACCACTAGCACCACAGACCCCTATACACAAGTTTACTAGAATCAGAATGAGTTTTAATTGTCATGTATGCTTACACATACAAGGAATTTGCCTGGGTGACAAATCATTTATCTTGTTCCACGTCATTATTTTAAAACAGGATGCTGGGTTTGCTACAAAAAATTATCTAAATGGTATGGTAAGTGATTGTAAAAGCTAAATGCCTATAATTAGTTGGTGAAATTAATTGGGGCCCATGCATTAGAGTTACCACACGATCTACAGTTCAGATACACTTGGCTATGTCACTACATCCAGGTACAGAGAACCACGTGATAATCCCACTCCAGGAAGTCCCACTTTAGCTCAGAACGACACACACCAACTGGAGTTATTATAAGACGTGTAGAGCATTCATATCCTCTTATAGACAGCCGTTTTAAGGACCTATTCAATCAAAACGGTAAGTCAGGCACTCATTTATTTTGCTTAATTGTATTTTGAAGAATAACATAACATAATAGTCATAACTTCATGACGTACTAATTATATGCACTTTTGGACAGCTAAATTTCTCTAATATTCTGGTTTTGAATGTGCAGAAATTAAGGAGGAATGATGACAGTTGTTTTTTCAGCACAGCCTTCGCTTATGATGCAGTATTTTTGGGCTCGATTGAACTAAAATAGTTTTTATTTCAACGATCATATGATCGTATTTATGATCGTCGCAAAATCAGATAAATATATTAGATAAATAAAAATAGTGCCAATAGACTATGTCGTACTAACGCTTCAAGGGAATTCTTCAGTCGTCATGCGATACTTTCCGTATTGTTTAATATAATTTGTTGCATTGTTCCATCTTGAACGGACCCCGCCCCTCAAACTGACGTCACAGAATGCGGAAGATCTGATCGTTTGTTTAATTGCAAATCATGCCTTTGCTGTTATGGGTGTTGCTGTTCAAACGTGGCACGACTTTGCACAATCTGGTACCTGGTATCATTTATTTGCACTTCACAATCTTTTGTTTAAGCTGACCAACTAATGGCCTGCCTTTACTGAGGACATTATTTGTTGAAGTAGGGTGTGGAGAGATTGTGAGTGTTGTGTAACATGCCAGGCGTTTTTAAGGATCTGTGTGTGTGTGTGTGTGTGTGTGTGTGTGTGTGTGTGTGTGTGTGTGTGTGTGTGTGTGTGTGTGTGTGTGAGAGAGAGAGAGAGAGAGAGAGAGAGAGAGAGAGAGAGAAAAGAGTTTTGATTGACATGGGTTTTTTCCTATTCTAAACACCAAGGATTCATTTAGACATGATTAAATCAAGGATTTATCAACAGATTGTGTCCCTAATCTGTAAAAAAAAATAATAATAAAATGAAGAACTGAGCATGTCACCTGACTCCTATGTCATCATGAATTTTCCTAGGAGATAAACGAGCCGAAGTGTGTACTTTCATAAAACTTAATCATGCTGACCTTTGTCCTCCTGACCTAGACATTCCTTAAACGCCACTTTTATGTTGATGTTCATTCATTAATTAATAGAAACTGAAATCGACATTTAAATCTTAAAGTAATATTCCAGGTTTAATACAAGTTAAGCTTTTATGGCATAATGTTGATTACCAAAAAATGTGTTTTTGACTTGTGCCTCCTTTTCTTTAATAAAGCAAAAATCTGTGTTCCAGTGAGGCACTTACAATGGAAGTGATGGGGCCAATCCATAAACATTAAAATACTCAGTTTAATAATTTTTAGCCACAAGACGTAAACAATATGTGTGTCAACATGATTTAAGTGTGATACAATCGCTTACTAACCTTATCTGTCTAAAGTTATATGCAATTTTACAACTCTGTGCCATGACACCGTAAACCCTAAAACCACTGCAAAAAAAAGACAATTTAAAAAACTTTACAGCTCAATTAATGCTTTTATAAAATTATAAGCTTCACAGTATGCCTTTAAATCCTCCAAAAAATCTAAGTGCCTCACTGCAACAGTGAGTTTTGCTTTTTTAAATAAAAGAGGAACAAGTTAAAATTATATTTCTTGTGGTAATAAACATAGGGCCACAAATGCTCGGGCACGGTCTGCATCCTATTATATAATCCATTCACTGTCAAGCACCAGCGATATAAACAAAGACAGTACATTCATAAGAATTTGGTAGTGTAAATGAACTGTATGCAATGAATTAGAAGAGTAAAAATATGGATTTTCATTATTTTGTACGTCTTTGTTAAACGGGACACGTTCCATTGAAACGCATAGAAAATGTGGTTCAGGATATGGATGTAGGCTCCAGTAAATTACAGAGAAAGTAAGTATTATTAATAATTTTCATCTACTGACACACAAATCATGGCTAGTATTAACAGTGTTTGTATCGGCAAGCACTTCACTTTCACCGGTCGACATGGATTTTGATAATTCATTTATTGATACATGAAAAAATTAAACCAAAAATATTTCTAAATTCCAATTACACTTCAATAGAAACAAAAATATAATAAAAATAATGAAGTGGTTAAAAAAAATGAACCAAATTCAAACATTTTACTCTCTCCATCCACCGGCCTCTTTTGCAGTGACTCAAACATAATAATAAAATAATAATAATAATTGAAAAAATAAACCATGACTTCTAGAAAATGTAATGCAAATCTCATTTATTGGTTGGACAAACTGCTTCAACAGCAATTATCAAGGACATTATTTGGCCTTCTGTACTTTCAGAATTTGGACATTAACTTTATTACCACCTGCTGGTGAAATTTCCAGACTGCAAATGCAGGAACTGAATTTGGACTAATGCCCGTTTCACACATACTCCGTTTGCGGTGCGTATTTTTTTCCGCACCCATGTTAACAGGTTAGAGCTTTTACACTGCACGCGGATGCAGTCCGTCGATCCGTTCCAGGTGCGGTGCGTATACAGCAGTGCAGCGATCGTTTACGCACCGAGTCTATTTTTGCTGTGCTGCACCGCACTGAATTAAAGTGTCAGCGCATTGTTCACATTAAAATAGATTGTCAAGAAACTGTAATAATTTCATCATATAAGCATAATTACAGTTAATGTGTTCTACCGTTAGCCTACTAAATTACAGGGTCAAGAAAAACAAAAAAGTATGATTATAGTCCCAAAAGTTGCAAAATGCCATCATATATGATTTTTTAACCCTAAAAAAAGACAGAGTGAACCCAAATGCGTCTCATTCTTCTCCGTATTAGCAACAGATATAGCGCGATAGCTTTTCTTCTGTCAACAACTCGAACTACATGTAACAAAGAATCACAATGATTAAAATAAATTTTCATACTGTTTCAATGCCTTAAACAATTTTTGATTTTGTGGCACACAGAAACTGCGGATCAGTAGCGCACTGCAAACGCAGCATATGTGAAAGCACTATAGCGCGTGCTGCTCCTGTACCGTATACGCACCGCACACGGAGTATGTGTGAAAAGGGCGTTAGCACTTGGTTAAGAGGTGGTTTTGAAACGTCTTAGCGCAAGGACCAAATTCTTAAGAAAATAGCAAATTGTGCCACTTCATTTACAAACAATACACCCACAGTTTGCGTGCCCACACACACAGAAGCGCAAAAACTCCTACCCACTTGTGCTTTGCGATGGCACGAAAATTGCACTCTTTAATTAGCACTCTCACGAAAATTGGATAAGACGTTGCAAGGTCCTAGCACGTAGCGCTGTGCTTTGCGCACATACAAAAATAGAGCCCAAGGTGTTTTTAGTTTTTGTGTGTTATTTGCAAGTGGGAAACTTTTTTGCTCTAACATTTGCTTGGTCACTAACTTCTACATATTTCTGTATTCAAGTGTGTGAAGGAAGCCATCAGGTAGGAATATGAATGCCGATGAACTGCTCGGTGCATCAATCATTAGGATTCCACCCCACCACTACATCCATGTCTTGGATCAGAACACCAACATCGCACGGGTGGAGATTGGCCCCCTCACCTACATCCGCCAGGAGAATGAGAGGTAACCATAAAGAAGCTGTAGAATAAAGTCGTTTTAGAAGTATAGGTTCCCATTAGTAGTAGTTTTCATAACTTTTATAACCTGATTCCATATTCAGCAGGTTCTGATTTGATCTCTTTAATATAATTTCTGATCTGAACAAAGAAGTTGAAAGAAGTAGGGAATTTACTGGACAATTATATTTAGAGCTTTTATATATAATTATCTGTTTCTGAAACTGATTCAATATTTTATTTTAAAATGTTTCCAACTTAAGCAAATGATATTCAGGTTTTTATTGTCAGCAACACTGTTCTATTCCACACATATTGGTTCTTGCATTACATTTCAAACTACTAACAATGATCAGAGTTTACTTTGTCAGCTCAAAGTATGTGCACTGATATTATGTGAATGTTTATAGCTTATATACTTTAACTGTGTTCCCCTCTTTTATCTCTACCAGGGTTCTCTTTGCCCCAGTGCGCATGATCATGGTGCCACCCCGGCACTACTGTGTTGTGCTCAACCCTGTCGCTCGTGACGATGAAGGCCGGGTTCGGTGTGATGCATCTGGTCAAGCCAAGCTAAGACATGCTGACCTGGAGATCCGTCTGACTCAGGACCCCTTCCCCCTCTACCCTGGAGAAGAGATTCAAAAAGTATGAAGTTCCTCATGTTGCCTCTATTAAGTTTGGGAAATATGTTGGTTTTCAGTTTGTGACTACTTTATCTATATATTTTTAATTCTATTTTTTTTTTAGTTTGTGCCCTACACATGCAGACCAATGTCTTTGTCTGTTGTATCGCTTCTCATATTGTTTTTTGAGTGTGCCACCCTTTTTAAGAGGTTTTTTTTTAAGACAGTTGTCAACTAATCGTTCAGGCAACTGGCTGACTAGACGATTTTGTAAATATGTAGGTTTCTACACATCCTAATAATGATTATCAACTACATGGGCAGTGGTGGCTCAGCGGTTAAGGCTCTGGGTTACTGACCAGAAGGTCAGGGGTTCAAGCCCCAACACCACCAAGACACCACTGTTGGGCCCTTGAGCAAGGCCCTTGAACCTATCTGCTCCAGGGGCGCCGTATCATGGCTGACACTGCACTCTGACCCCAGCTTAGCTGGGATATGTGAAAAAGAAATAATTTCACCATGTATATGCAGAAATGTATGTATAATGTTTGACAATTGATCAATTTATTTTTTATTTTTACATGTTCTTATTATTACATATTGAGTCTCTGTCTCTTTCTCCACAGGATGTGACACCGCTGCAGATTGTGTACCCCGATACAGCCCTGCGTCTGCAGGCCCTTCTGGACTTTGAAGAGGAGAAAGGAGAGAAGAGAGTTGCAGGAGACGAGTGGCTGTTTGAGGGTCCAGGTACAACTCCAGAACAACTAGAATCCATTGCACCTTCTTAAAGCAAATAAGGGGCAAACTGTGAAGAGAAGAATGTTCTTTATTGTTTTTCAGTTTCACACATAGGAAGTGTGAAGACCATATAATAATAAAAAGAGTTTCCCCTTCACGCATTCACTTATACATAGTATTATTGCTGTTAAATGAAAGCCAGTCAAATATGAAGTAGATAACCAGTTATGAAAGGGGAAGTGGTTATTCAGCAATATGCATCTAGCCACTGGGTAACATATTAAAATAAAAGGGAAAGATCACCCACAGATGAAAATTCTCTCATCATGTACTCACCCTCATGCCATCCCAGATGTGTAGGACTTTCTTTCTTCTGCTAGAACACAAAGATTTTTAGAAGAATATTTCAGCTCTGTAGGTCCATACATTGCAAATTAATGGTGACCAAAACTTTGAAGCTTCAAATAGCACAAAGGCAGCATAAAAGCGATCCATAAGACTCAAGTGGTTTAATCAATTTCTTCTGAAGCGATCCAGTTGGTTTTGGTGAAAACTGATCAAAACTCATTTTTTTCACTGTTTATCTTGCCATCGCAGTCTCTAGGCATGACTGTGATTTCAATCTTGATTACACGTCCTAGTGCTTAACACATATACAGAGGGCTAGATGGCGCTATGAAGTGTAATCGAGCTTGAAATCATGATCGCCCAGCAAACTGCTGATGTCAAGATTTATTGTGAAAAAGGAGTGATATTTTGGTCTGTTCTCACCCAAAAACTACTGGATCGCTACTGGAGTCATATGGATTACTTTTATGCAGCCTATATTTGCTTTTGAAGCTTTAAAGTTTTGGTCACCATTCACTTCTAAAAAAATCTTCTTTTTTTTTGTGTGGAAGGAAGAAAGTCATACACATCTGGTATGGCATAAAGGTGAGTAAATGATGAGAGAATTTTAATTAATGGGTAAACTGTTCCATTAAGATGGGATTTAAAAAAACAAAAACAACATCTAAACCGCATAGTATAAAGTATAATGCATTGCATCTAACATGTTGCATCATCTGGATGTTCTTTATGACATGCCATCTTATGGTAAAGCATGTGTTGGACCTCTAAATTGGTGAGCATCTTATGTCTGGCAGGGACTTACATTCCCAGGAAGGAGGTGGCAGTTCTGGAGGTCATAAAGGCAACGGTGATCAGAGAGAATCAGGCCATTCGCCTCAGAGCCCGTAAAGAGGGTCTGGACCGAAGTGGAGTCCGCAGAGTTACTGGTACAAGAGACACTGACTCACACCTACTTGTGCACGAACAAACTAACAATACAAAGATCTTACACACTGACAGAAATGTATACTTCAATATATGTTTTTAAAGGAATAGTTCACCCAAAAATGAACATTCTCTGCTTATTCACTTACCCTGATGTTATCCCAGAAGTGTATGACTGTCTTTCTTCAACAGAACACAAATGAAGATTTTTGGAAGAAGATAGAGCTCTGTCATGTCCTTATAATGGAAGTACATGGGTGACAGCACTTTGATGGTCCAAAAGTCATATTTAAGCAGCATAAAATTAATGCATGCAACTCCAGTCGATCAGTGAATGTCTTCTGAAGTGAATCGATAGGTTTATGTAAGAATAATTAAATTAGATAATTAAAACGTTTTTAACATTAAATTGGCGCTTCCATCCAGAGTTCTGATGCTGTTTGAAATGGCCTAACTCTCGCGTGACGTTCGTTCTTCTGTTGTAAGCGCTGCTTCCGAATTCTCGCATGAACTCGCCGACGCGTTTACATCACGCTTCGTGTCAACTGCTGGCAGGAAGTGCTTTTTAAAAGTTAATAGAGTATTCATTATTTATTTATTTTTCACACAAACTTATTTATTTGCTTTAGAATACATCATTTATAGATAGGGCTGGGTATCGTCAAAATATTTTCGATACCGATACCTTGATACTTTGGTCGAGAAAAACAAAAAACTTGATGACGAACTGGTTGGACGCTAGGTGGTACTACGGGATCATTTTTGGTAAACATGGTTAGGGTTAAGCTTATACAATAAAGCGAGACACCTTGATTTCAAACTTTGAACTTTATTTTGTATTTATGTTAACTTAAAGTTCAAATGAAACTGGATAAAACAAGTGCATTTAAAATGTGGTGTTCAACTTTTTGAAAGATGGCTTTACAACAGTTGTCAACATCTCTCTGGCAAAGAAGCTTCATTGGTGCATTCTCTACCTGTCTGGTATTTCGTTATCCAGGAAAATATGTAATGTGTGTGAATAAATTTGTTTAGTTCCCTATATATATAGTCAATTATATCTGAAACCTCTGGGCTGAGCGATTAGTGAATATTCTTGCTTTATTTATTTTGCATTGAAAATGAAATAATTTATTACAAAAAATGAAAAACTTAAATCAAATACATTTCTAAATTCAAATTGCACTCCAAACGAAACGAAAAAGCAAATAAATAAATAATGAAGTGATAAAATAATATATATATATATATAAAACCACATTTCCATTTACCGTCAGACAAGAATCCGTCTAAACATGGAGGCGGAAAATTACTTATAAAAACAATTATAAATGTAAAAATTATATTTATAATGATTATAATAATCACTGAAATATAAATCATGGTTTGAGGTGAACGTGATTTTGTATTATTTTATATAGTTTGTATTATTTTACAGGCTGCAGAGTTGCGTTCAAAATAAACTGCTCTGTGGAAATAAAGTGACCTGAACTCAAAGCACCTCCTGAACTGAGATGTCTGAGGTCATTTGCAGCACTCATAAAAATAAAAATCGGAAGGCAGAAACAGTGTGAGATCCTTAGATGTGTGTGTTCCATGAGACTGCACGCCATCAGCGCGTCATATATGCCCATATACGCCTTTTCTGTCATCTGTACTTAATCATATAATAAAGAGTGTTTCTTCAAATGTGTGTCTTTGTGTCTATGGGCAAATTATTTGTTATATTAATTTGATAATAATAATAGTCTAATAATGATAATAATAATTGAATAGATTAACAGGAAAACGAGCCAAATATCGTCATGACATGGTCAAAGGTATCAGTAATTGGCGATCACTCTGACTATCATTGATCCCGAGATCATTGTCTGTTTGCTCAACCTGAATGTGCATTTCTCTCTATAAATTAACTAAATGTTCAGACAGTCTCTTGCTGGTTTTTCCTACACATTCAGGATCAGTACCGCTTTTCCCGGTGTCGCTGTGGCTCGCTTCATGCGTGCGCTTGTAAAAATAATATTTTAAAGGCTCATTATTATGGTTTAGTATTTCTCTGTAATATAGAAAAGTAACATTCTTTCTCAGCCCTGCAACTCAAACCATTTTCTGATACCAGCACTTTTAGATTTGGGCACATCTAGCATGCTACATGCTACATGCTTATCACTGACATTGACGAGATTAACCCTTTAGGTATCGAAATTTGGTACCGAACGACAAGACATTTTTCCATACTCTATTTTTTAGAGGCAATTCGGTTGGTGCCTAAAATATATCGAACTTGATAGCCAGCCCTATTGATTGGATTGAGTCTAGTGGATAACATTTATGCTGCCTAAATATGACTTTTGGACTGTCAAAGTGCTAGCACCCATATAGTTGCATTATAAGGACCTGACAGAGCTCTATCTTCTAAAAATCTTTATTTGTGTTCTGCTGAATCATGAAAGTGAATAATGAGAGAGTTTACATTTTTGGGTGAACTATTCCTTTAACGCAAACCTTTGAATAGTTGGTGTTTTGAATGCACACTCTGAAACACATGCCAGAAAATTGTGTGTTTGTGTGTGTTTGTATCAGGTGAGGAATGGCAGGTGAGTAAGGTGGGAGCTTACCTGCCTGGAGCTCATGAAGAAGTTGTGGACATTGTAAACGCTTTCATCCTCACAGACAAGGTACCCTCCCTCTCACTTCCTGTCTCTTTCTCTCTCTGTATCTTGGTCCATTTTTCGGTGTAATTCCCATTCATATTTTCTTTTCCAGATTATCTGAACTTGTTATTACTTAAAGGGATAGCTTACCCTGAAATGAAAATTATTTTGCCATTTACTCATCCTCATATTGTTCCAAACCTCTATGACTTTCACTTTTATTGTATGGAAAGAAGATGTAATGTAAGTGAAGGGTGACAAACTTAGTCCCCAACAATTCCTTTTGTGTTCAACAGAAGAAATAAAGTCACACAGGTTTGGAATAACAAGAGGGTAAGTAAATGATGACGTAATTTTCTTTTTTTTTTGGTGAACTATTTAATTAAATGGACAGGCAACAATATATTGAGGGTTAATTGGTTTAGTGAAAAGGTTAACATGGTAATTAACCTTGGATGTAAATGGATGTAAGTTCTTAACTAATGAAGCCATAGCTTAAGGGAACACCTTGGATGCAATCTTAGAGAAAATGTTCACCAAAATCATTTACTCACCCTCATGCATACTGCTGACCAGAAACAAAGGTTTTTTAGAAGAAAATCTCAGCTCTGTAGGTCCAAATAAAGCAAGTGAATGGGGTCCAAAACTAGATGCTAGGAATCGAGCTTGAAATCATGATCTCCAAATAGACTGCAGATGTCAAGATGTACAGTGAAAATTTGAGTTTTATGGATTACGTTTATGCTGCCTTTGTGCTTAACTTTTTTTTTCAACATTCACTTGCATTGTATGGACATACAGAGCTGAAATATTCTTCTAAAACTCTTCAATTGTGTTCTGCAGAAGAAAGAAAGTCATAGATATCTGGAAGAAAGGTGGTGAACTATTCCTTTAATGATCAATGTCTTTTTGATTACTTAGAAAGCTTTGCATGTGCGAGCTATTCGACCGTTCCGTGACACCGGAGACCGGGACCGCCGCACTGGAGAAGAGTGGCTGGTAACCGTGGCAGATAGAGAAGCCCATATACCCTCTGTTTCTGAGGAGGTTGTCGGGGTGGTCGATGTGACGACTCTAAACAGCAGGCAGTACTGTGTGATTCTGGACCCTGTTGGGGCAGATGGAAAACCTCAGCTTGGACAGAAGCGAGTGGTGAAGGTGAATGTTTGAGTTACTGGACAATTATAGAGCATATGGGTTCATCTTACTAAAACTCCTTATTATACTGAATGCTGTTTAATTAAATGTAGAATAAATCTCCAATTTTTATTAAAACATTCTGTTAAGCCAGGGGTTCTCAACGGAGGCATTCAAAGGATGCCAGGAGGTACTGAGAGCAAATTAGTAGAGAGGGTGCCGTTAGGTTACAAATGGGGGGCGTTTAATCATGCATAATAATTAAAGGGAATGGAATAAGGGAATGAAGAAAGGGGGGTGTTTGTCAAACAAACGTTTGAGAACCACTGTGTTAAGAAACTTATACAATCAATAATAAGATACAGTACAGTGAACCTTTGTTTCATGTCATAGCTGTTACTATATTGTGCATATCTGGAATACTGTATTGACCAATCAGCATCTAGGACAGAAACAATTAGTTTTTTAATTCTTGTTAAAACAGCTACATGCATTTAGGTTCCTAACTAAAGAACCAATGAATATTCATTCATTTTGAAGTTGACCATTCATTGACCATGGCAAACTCTTTACTTGAACAATTTCTGTCTCTCTCCTCCTCACACAGGGTGAACGGTCATTCTTCCTCAGGCCAGGTGAGCATTTGGAGAACGGCATTCAGGATGTGTACGTGCTGTCTGAAGAGGAGGGACTTGTGCTGCGTGCCGTGGAGGCCTTCATTGACACTGAAGGGGTATCTGACACACTTGATTATCCATTATAACGTACTAAAATGACTTGCTAACTAACTAGTCAATTAATTTAAATAGTATTCAAACAAAATGCAAAGTGACAAGGAGAGAAAGAAAGAGGGTGAAAATTAGTACAGACAAAAAAACTGGACTGAAGTATAGTGAAGTGGTAGGGTGGAGAATGATTAAATGAACAGAGATTGTGAAACAAAAGAAGACAAACAGTGAGTGGGTGGATTATATTTACCTAGGTTAACAATGTTACCTGTTCTGCAAGATACTAGCTTTGTCCCTTTGTACCCACTGATTATTATGACTGTTCCCCAGCAACAAACACATGTTCAGCATTCTAGAAAACGGCATTTATCTTTAGGTTTACTGTACATGATAAAAAAGGCATCCTCATCCTTATTGTGTTGTGAACTGGACTTGAATTTACATGCCTCTGTAGCAGTTGGCATTGAAATGTATACAGTATATACGTCAAAAATCTGAGACCACATTGAAAATCTGTGATTCAAAATCTAAAATAAACCTGGAAATACACTGAAAGAAAGGTTATGCTGTAAAATGAATGTGGAATACTGCACTATTCCTAGATCAGTAATCAAATACTGTTAAGCAAAATTGTAACACTGACCAAGTGAATGCCTTTGTACAAAAGGACGACATACACCCTTCAGCGGATGGGACTTCCCTGCAGATGCAAAAGGACGATTTGTCGCCTGACTCTCTGCACCTGCAGCGCAAGGCTCACCTGCCCCCTGCAGTGTTCCGGCTAAGATTCTCTCTGCCCTGCCGGCGGCAATGGGTTCTTTGCTTGTCTCCTTGACAACAGTGCCTCAGCAAGACTCCTACCCACTATCCGCAGTGTTCCGGCAGGAGCTGTATCCTTTATATATAAATTAGTCCACGGGATGTTAAAAGTTCTAAAAAGAGCCGCTTGCATGTACTGTACGTGTCCAGGTGCTCTGATGGCGTTCTGAGGGACAATTCCGCCTCCTGCACCCTCCCAGGGACGATATCGCCTCCTACACCCTCCCATCCGCCTCTTCTGTGTTAAGTTCTGAGGGACCACATGAGGACGCACGATGGGGCCGCGAGGTAGAGATGGAAGAATCTGAGGAGGATCTTGCAAGTCCCATGAGCCCCTCGATCTTCTTACGCAGAATCCTCGCCAGTGCAGTATGCATGTGACGAACTCCAGCCCTCTATTGGAGAGCATGGTCTTGTCACATTCGGTAGTTCTGAAGCGTGGAGATGATACCATGTCTCTCGCAGAATCAGAAAAATGCGAATGTTCCACGGAGGATGTTGCCACCCCTTCCCACAGAGAGGGCAAGGAATGTGCACAGGCCACTGACCACTATTGAAGAGCTGGTTGCAGCCCATCTCTGCCCGACTACCACTGTGGGATGGAAGTCCTGCCCTGACCACCCCTCTTAGCCATGTCGACTGACGTTTGTGCTGGCTGGACGAGCTTATATGGCTCTGTAATTCATAGCATGGCGCATCGCTACAGACTTGTTGCTGCATGCTACAAAAATCAACCATGCAGGCCATCGGAAAAGCGAGTACTCTGGTGGTTTTGGACCGACATGTCTTTTTAACAATCACGAAGATCCAGTATCGCCTGACGACCTTTTCGGCAATGCTGTGGAAGGCATCTCTGACACATAAATCGTGGCCCAAGTGAAAGCCATGTCCGCTTCAGCGCGAAACCTGCGCCGAAGGAAAAACCAGCAGGTGTGTTCCTGACAGGCTCAATGCCGTGAAGAGGAATCTGTAGCCCGCTGTCCTTCTCGGACCAGATCCAAAGAAAACGCACTTCAACACACGCTGTTCCACTTCCCCTCCCTGCAAAAGTTTGTCAGGTCCGGGATGTTATGCAAAATGTTGTTTCTATGTGTTGTATAAAAATAAAAATGTGTCTTGTTGCGGCTTCATTTTAACAAGTGGTTTCCAACTTTTGTACTCCGCTGTATATTATGTGTGTAAACAGCAAGAGTTCTATTCTTGGTTGCTGAATGTGCAGTGAATATACTGTGCAAGTGCAGGTCCTGATTAGACACTGACATTGAGAGGACTTTACAGATATTTACAGTCTTGCCCAATTTAAAATAGTCTGTCTGAAGGTTGCACAACTCCCTTTACTGACTTATTCCCTTCTTCCCCCTCCCTGTTATAAATAATTTAACGCCCATCCCCATTGTTTTATAAATGTTTTAATAAATTTGATTTTAATCTTTTGCATACCATTACTTTTCTCTTGCCAATCACCCACGCATACACACACAAATACACACAGTCTCAAAGTATTCCTTGTGTGCTGTCATGTCCGTCCCCACCCTACACTAATGTTTGCCATTGTTACTCCTCCCTGCTTCTTTCTTTCACCCCATCCCTTCCCCTCTCACCACTTCAGCAAGAAGAGGAAGATGAGGAAGAAGAAAGCCGTACCAAAAAGCGAGGGTTCCAGCGTCGTCCAGGTGATCGCTGGATGCTGCGTGGGCCAATCGAATACGTGCCACCTGCCACTGTGGAAGTGTTGCTTAGACAACAGGCTATCCCGCTGGATGAGAATGAAGGAATTTATGTCCGTGACATAAAAACTGGAAAGGCAAGATCTTCAAGATCATTCATTCTTTACATTTATAAAGATTTTCTGAAAGATCTCAATTGAGTTTATAAACCCTTGCAAGAATGAAGAATAAGCCTTGGAGTTAGTACATTCAATAAATTAATGCAAATGATAAGGCAAGCTAATTTTCTTACCTGAGCTTCTAGTCAAATTTCAGCAAATTTCCTGAGTTGTGATAGACTGATATATGGGCCAGGCCAGTTTCAGCAATGAAAGGGGGTTCAGGCATCAAAAAATGCCCCATAATGAATTCCTCTATTTACTGTAGGTCTTATTATACATATTTATGTATAAATTGTGAGTTGATTTTGATTGAATTCTATATTCATTCTCAATCTAGTTATTCATATTGAGAATCTGTTAATCGATTAATTATTTATGTATTTGACAAAAGGATGACACCATATATTTTTTTATTTAGTTGGGGAAAAATGCACTATAAAGGTATAAAATGTAACTGAAAATCAAGTCCATGGGGCAAATATTCCCCCTTAGTGGAAAAGTTCATTTCTGAACCTGGACCAGGCCAATTAATCTGTGAATATTTGGCTATTGTTAGATTATAGGCAAATGCACATACCAACCTTGTCTCCGTTCCATCAGCCTTTTTGGTAAATTTTGTAGAGTATTACAATATATATTGTGTAAAAATTAGTATACACCTAATTTTAGCAATTTTTTGTGCATCTCATTAGCCATCATTACACTGTATTATGCATAAATGAGTATAACCTCGGCCACCCTGCTGTCTAGTTATCAAAACGATATTTAAAACCCATATATGATTACCACTAGTCTTTTGAGTATGATGAATTCTATAAAAGTTCTTCAGTTCTGACTTTGTTCATGTGTGGTCCTCAGGTTCGTGCTGTGATTGGCCATACCTACATGCTAACACAGGATGAGGAGTTGTGGGAGAAGGAGCTTCCATCCAATGTGGAGTCTCTTCTATGTCAAGCCCGTGACCCACTTGCTGACCGCTCTGATCGAGTAATGAGCTTTGGACAAACTGAGAGAGATAGAACCAGAGTGGTGTCCTTTCGTGTCCCACACAATGCGACTGTGCAGGTGTACGACTACAGAGAGAAAAAGGCCAGGTAATGTTTGATGCTTGCTTGAATTACTGTCAAATGTCTAGTAATGAAGCATCTTAACCAATGATACCATAAAAAGTATACTTAAAGACCCATGTGAAATGGCTTTATCACAGTTTTCTTTCCTATGTTGATGAATTTACATTTAGAACTGTTCTGAGACCCATGCAGACAGACAGCACACTGGAGGTTTAGTCTTTCACTTAATAGGGAGCAAGGGAGCATCCTATAGCTTTGTGCATTCACTCCTAAAATCTGACTTAAAGTTCAGTTTCAGGCTGCAGATGATGTTAAAATTTCACAACTTAGTTCTGTTGTCAACATATGTTGCCATCCATTTTTAGGAAAACGATTTGCTTTAAAAGGAATGCATGTTTATTAGGTGCTACTAGTTAAAAATCAAAAAGGGAAATGGAAAATGTACACAGCAGTCACGCTCGGGTCTCAGGAGGTTATATAAGTGTTTGCACTGAAATAACATGTTATATCATCAACACTAGCTTTTTTATATCTGCAGACCTTGTGTTGATTTTATGCTTTAGGCAATGATTACATTTATTAGGTTTAATTTTTTTGGTGAAGAATTACATTTTAATTAGAGATCAAATGGAATTTCCTGATTTGGACATTGTAAATCACCCTTTACTTCAATTTCCTCCCCATTTTCTCTTTCTTTCTGCTTTTCACACAGGGTGGTATTTGGACCTGAAATGGTGATGCTTGGTCCTGACGAGCAGTTTACAGTTCTGTCACTTTCTGGAGACAAACCCAAACGTCCAAATGTCATCAAAACCATTTGTCTTCTGCTTGGCCCAGACTTTTGCACTGACATTATCACCATTGAGACAGCAGACCATGCCCGCTTGCAGCTTCAGCTCTCTTACAACTGGTATGATGTGTTTATGTGTGTTTTTAAGCCCTATTTAGGAGTAAAAAAAATGTATGGAACAGTATCAGCAAGCAAAGCTTCTGTGCTTGCCAGTGTAGTAGAGTTATTGATCAGCGGTAGAGCATTGAATGGTGTTGTGGTTAAAGGAATTGTTTATAGAAAATTTTTACAAAATGAGTTTGGAACAACATGAGGGTGAATAAATAACTACTAAATGTTTATTCTGGGTGAACTATCCCTTTAAAGATCTGGGGCCAGATTCACAGAAAAGTTCTTAAAAAAAAAAAAAAAAGATTAGAACATCAGAATTGTTTAATTTTCAATAATTGTATTCTATTATAAGATTAATATGACATGCTTTGACATTGTCTGATCATACTAGCCTGCACATGAGGTTGCCTTGTCAAATACAACAAATTCAGTACTTTAACTTTGGTAAATCAATACATTTATCTATCTATTAACATATCTATCTATTAAGAGACGTGTTTGAATAACGACATTAACCACCATTTACTAGTATTATAATGTTGTAATGTTTATATTTGTAATCCTCTCCATCATTTTGAGTCGCTTTGACCCAGAAATACAGTACTGTGCAAAATCTTTTGAAAAACATTTGTTTTAAGATTTATATCTTCAGTTTTAGTGTGTCAATGGGAAATATATGGGATTTAACTGTGAGGTCATCCTAACTAAGAATTCTTTGGAATAATCTTAAAAACAATTCTTAAGAAGTTTTTTCAGGAATACAAAATATTCACTTTTTAAACTTGTTTCTTAACTCTTAAACAGGCAAGAGTGGAAATGATTAGCAAACAAATCCTTTCATGTCACTTTTTATATCATTTGGATTTAAGTGAAACAAATCCAAAGGAATTTCTGATATATTTTGGATATTTTGAGTTGTATCTCCTAGGATATCTTGCCCTATTAAGGTACAAAAAAGTAAAAGTCATCAATATTCCTGTTTTATTTGATGCAATAATTATGAGTTTCTGACTTCCCCTCTTTATTTAAAACATATTATACGTGTGTGTGTGAGTGTGTAACAAAACTGAGAATAGTTTAGCTTTAAGGTGGCATGTATCACATGTGTAAGTGTAATAAATGTGTAATATTGTGGATTAACCTTTTTTCTTCCCTCAGTCTGGCAACATATCTTCAAGATGTGCTAAATAACAGCATGAACATCATATGACTTCATTTTCTTCTTCTGCATCTTAAGACAATGTTCACACTTAATATTAGCTGTTTGATTTTATTCTTTTACTGAAGACAAGATATATATATATAATTAATTATCACAAAGTCAGCATGTCCTGCACCATGGGCGGCCATGTTGGTTTTAGGTCAGGCTGACTTAACGATTACAGAAAAAAAGTCATGTGACTACATACTCAAAACAGACCCAACTATGATAAATGATATCAGGATTGGGTGAGAAACACTTTCTCATACCCCCTATACGAAACTAAAGAGTGTGTATCTTGTGGTGCACATTGCCTGTTTAAGGGTTATTTAAGAAACAAAATGGAAGTTAAGAATAATTGTATTCTTAAGAGTGTTTTGTGAAACTGGCCTCTGGACTAGACTTCACTCTCTTTGTTTCAGGCACTTTGACATCAAACGGCCAGCTGAAGAAGCCAGTGCTTCTGCTCTGTTCTCAGTGCCAGACTTTGTGGGTGATGCGTGCAAGGCCATCGCTTCAAAAATCAGAGGAGCCGTTGCCTCAGTGCAGTTTGACGACTTCCACAAGGTACGTGACACCACTTTTTTTTTATATTTTTTTTTTACCTTATTGTTCTTATACTTGTTTCCTACAGGTTTATTGTGATGAACTTTGACCATGATGACAAATGTGGCAATGAGTCAATTACTGTTAAACTTTATCAAGTTGCTCAAGATTGTTTATCTTGTTTATCAATATGTGTTGTTGTAAAACTGCCAAAATATAAAGACCTTTCAGCTGGCACAATTGATTTATTGATGGAAAGTCAAAAACACAAAATATTTTTACCATACAGTGGTAATGATTACATTAGTTAATACAATGACAGCAGGTTTTTTCCCCTTTTCAAAATTCCCAATTTGGAATGTCCAATTCCCAATGCGCTCTAGGTCCTCATGGTGGCGTAGTGACTCGCCTCAATCCGGGTGGCAGAGGACGAATCCCAGTTGCCTCCGTGTCTGAGACTGTCAATCCGCACATCTTATCACATGGCTTGTTGAGCACGTTACCGCGGAGACCTAAAGCGTGTGGAGGTTTCACACTATTCTCTGCGGCATCCATGCACAACTCGCCACGTGCCCCACCGAGAGAGAGAACCACATTATAGCGACCACAAGGAGGTTAACCCAACGTGACTACCCACCCTAGCAACGGGCCAATTGGTTGCTTAAGAAGCCTGACTGGAGTCACTCAGCACGCCCTGGATTCAAACTTGCGACTCCAGGTGTGGTAGTCAGCATCTTTACATGCTGAGCTACCCAGGCCCTCTGACTTTGTGGTTTTTAATTGTATGCTAGGTACATTTCCATGCCTTTGTTGCCTTCATTGAGATTTTTGTCAACAATTATGACACCAGTATTCTCATACTCCTCCCAAGCCTCAGAGTTGATCAGAAGAAACACGGCTTTGACCTGTGATCTACATTCTTCTTTCAACTGCCACACATAGACATATTTGCCACCTGCTCCTTTATTAAGATCAACCTCAACCTTTCTGAACCTTTTAGCATGAAGGTTAGACTCATCCCGGGGGTTAGTGGAAACATCCAAAGCAGTGAGAGCTCTGCTCATATAAGTTGAGCGACAATACCAGAGGAAAATATAGTTTCCTCGAGCATCACGATTGGTGTCTTCATCTACACGAGTGTAGCCCTGCTTAAATAGTTGCTTGTCTGTACAGAAGTCAACATTTACAGTGATGTCACTGATGTAGCTTGGCTGCGCTCTCTTCACCCACAGGTAAATAAATTTACCTCGTGCCCTGCGGTTCAGATCACAGCCCAGCCTTTCCCAGCCATCTTTCAGAAGAGCAACTTCCTCTTTTGCATCTTTGGTTAACTCCAGGTTCACAATGGGAATGTCATATTCAGTGCTGCCGCAGAAGTACCACAGAAATATGTAATCTCCACCAACTCCTTTATTGAAATCTCTGTCAACCAGCTCATACCCAGCATCAACCAGACCAGTTTTCATGTTGTCATTGAAGGAAAACTGGATCCTGGTCACAGGTTTCATGCCAGCTTCTTTCTTGTACCAAAGATAAATGCTGTTATTACCAGCACCTTTATTCATATTAATGAGCTGATAGCCTTGAGCTCGACACATGTCTTCCTCGTCCTTGCTGGTGGATACATTGAGCTTTGTTATTGGCTGTTCATCTGCCATTGTGGTTTGTTCAAATGTGATTGGCACAGAGAAAGGGAATTTTAAATTCTGCAAAAGAAAAAATGTAATGTGCTTATTATTTCCTAATAAGATTATTCATTTTAAAGGTGCACTCAGTAACTTTTGTTTTTGCGCATCTTGGACTTACACTGACACCTAGCGGCTTGGATGCCGTCATTTAAAAGATTCAGTTTCAGATGCCATTGTGGAAATTTAGTATTCTGTCATAATTACTTTAATCAATGAGTGAAAGTGTCACATAACAGGTTACTGAGATTAAGAGAGTAGTATTCGGCTGGTCGTGTGATTCTAACATGACAGCCCCCATGTGTGGACCCTCTCCATGTACAATAAAACCGCTTTTATAAGGTTACTGTTATACTAGAGTAATTTTAGTGGTGATGATTTCCTACATATAGTGCAAAATTACAATTAATGTCTTTAGGAGTTACTGAGAGCACCTTTAATTGTGAAGTAATATATTTACAGTTACAATACTGTAGGGCTGCATGATTATAGCAAAAATCATAATTGCCCTTGATATTGTAATCGCGATTATTAATGTAAATTATAATATTAAATTACCGTGACGTCACAAAGTAAGCAAAGTAGCAGATTTCAATGGTGGATATGATCTGCACTCCAGTTTCTTTTAAGCATTAAATATTGTAATAATATTGGTTAATGTTAGGCCAAATAAAACTTATTTTAAATGGATATCTATGGTATAAAATTAATTTACTTATTGCTAAATTACTTCTTAAATTATTAGCCGACATACAGTAAATAACATGACATATTCAATTTTCAAACATATTAACAGCCGATTTAAATCGACCAAGTTACTGCGTTCAGTATGCTGTTTGGTGGCTAGACAGGGGACCATTAATCCCGTTAGATCTTCAAGGGTGATCTTGTTCATGTATGATCATCGTTAGATCATTTTTGGCCTCAGTGGTTGCGCTTTGGAAATTATAAACAGTCATTTACGATCGGAGTTTGTGCAATTCGTGAAAATGTTAAAACTACCAATACCAGCTGCGTGGCAAATGGCTCTTATTAGAGCAGACGTGATAACAATGACGGTGATTCCTGAAATATGCTATTCATGCAATATCATTTATGTTGGCTACACCTCCAAAACACACTTAGAACAGTTAATATTAATTACTTAATTGCTATTTTGTACAAATTAATTTCGCATTGGATTACTTACTAACATGAGAAAAAACAGTTTTAGATTTTTTATAAATTGTACACAGAAATCGAGCAACACAACAAACTCTCATTTTACAATGACTGCTGTCACTCACTGCCGGTTTACACTTTGAGACCTGCCTTTTGACGCGGGCGCAGTGACGCTCCGCACAATGTTCTGCACTCACGAATGCTCTCATTAAAAACAAAGCTGTCTAATCAACATAATGCATCAATTACTTAAACTGCGCCTATGCCTTGATTAGAACGGGAACATTTTAGTTTTGTCGTGTTGCTCATTTGCAGTTTAACATCAAGCGAGAGGTGCAATATGAAATTAATCCAAAATAATTCCAAAGTACTTTTCGCTCTTGTTCTGCAGCTTCTTTTCGAGTGTCAGGTGATGTTTCTTCAGTATTCATTTTCGTGTGCCACCACGAACAGGGGTGGAACATAAAGTAAGCATCTGGGCATTCAGACGGTTTAAAATAGGTTGTCGCAATAGGATCAGTTTCATTACTGACAGAAGGGTTACCAGGATATCATGTTTGGGGGGCATTTGGCTTGTTTGGGGGGGCAACATAAACAATTGAAAAAATCGGCGCAAAATTAAGCTATACTACACACAATCTGTTTTAGTGCATATCTTTTTCTAAGCCAGGAACCCTGAGATAAGCACAGGGCCCCTATTAGACTATAGGGCTTAAACTGGATTTTTGTTGTGTCAGACCTCACTCATCTGCTAGCGATGGAAAAATATGCACAAAACAATCCCCTTTTAAATTGTAATTTATCATCAGATGCAGAGGCGTTTCCAGCATTGAGGGACATCCGGGGCTTAGCCCAGACAATTTTATTTTCACACTAGCAACCACTTCCCTGTAGTCCAAAGCTGGTGAGAGTGTATTCTTTGAGTTTTGCTCTGGCTGGGCCTGTTTCTACAGTTCCTAAATCTTCCACTCTAGTACTATCCTCGACTAACTCATCCTCCCTGAATCATCTGTGATGCAAAAGAACAGATACAGCACATAACTTATTGCAAATCAGCTTCAAACAACTAAATCATCAAGTGCTACATATTTCAAATTGTAGACCAATACCATTGAAGTAAATGTATTGGGAAGAGCAGATCAGTGGGATTGCCCTTAGATCTATCATGATTCTTGAATTTCCATGTACATTACCATAAAGTCATCACAAAAGAGTTATATTATAGTGAGTAAAGTGAGGTAAAAAAAATATTGAATATAAATAATTTATATTTTTTGACATAAATAGACAAAATGAGGTATAAGATCCTAAGTTAAAGCAATACATGAATTACTTTAGTCTAAGTTCATTGACACACTATGGCGTCAAACTGTATATAATTCTCCATGTTCATCTGTCAAAATCCTTTCATTAGGATCATTGGGATAAACAGTGTTTCACTTTTAACTTTCTCTAAAGTAAAGTGACTTATTAATTGTTACCAGTTTCCATGCCTGATTCTGGCACAGCTGCTGCTCCTCAGTCTGTTGCTCATCTTTGCTACACTCTACAAAACCATTTAATCAAAGTGTATATTTCCTACAAACTAATATCACAAAACAAGTCACACATACATTTTATGTTACTGCGTATTGGTTATCCTTAGCGAAAACAACACCTGATAAACAAGAAAAGTACGCTCGAATGGGGCTCGAACCGCGTGAGAGCCGACTGCGTTAACTCGGAGCTACCAAGCTGCGTCAATCTAAATGAGGAGGTTAGAGGCTACAACTCTTGAGGTTTAGCCTACTGTGGGTGAAAGCCAGCTAGATGATAATCTTTAGACTTTAAGGACAAAAACAAATGTGAATTCTTACCCACTGACTTCTTTCGGAAAAATCCCCAAAGCCTCATTTGCTTAATTTTTGCTGTCTTTCCTGCTAATTGCGTTAACTCGCCACTAAATAACATTAGTTGATGTCAACGACTGTGCAAGCTCCTCCTCTACCTGCTGCATATTCAACAGAGAGGAAGAAACGGAGTCGCCCATAGGCTACCGACAGCAAAGGAACTTATTCTATAGGCTAGATTATGCCTATGTCTATTTTTACAGGCTGTATGCAGTATGTGCAAAGCCAAAGCACAATGAAATAAGGCAACTTATGATTTCGGGGGTTTACATAGGCTTTTGTCCAGTTTCATATTTGTCAGTCAACTATTTAAAATACATTCGGGGCTACACTCAAAACAACAGATGGACAGATTATTTCTCAAATTCTCAGGGGAGGCAGAGTTTATCCCCAGCCTCCCCCTAGACATGCCCCTGATTACTGATAGGACGGAGGATTCATTTAGGCTGCTCTGATTGGCCATTGCCGTTTCATTGCTCAACGGACGTGTTAGTGATTGGTTAGAATACTCAACCGCTGCAAAAACACGTTGTAAATTGAACCCATTGAAGCAACACGAGCATACTTAAACTGAACTCTGTAATCCTCAATATTCACGATTTTCTTTTCCTTTTCATACATTTTCAACAGAAAAATACATTACACCACCTACCTATAAATATGGACCGGCAGTACCGTGTATTGCACAAGACACTGCTCTTTGAATGCTTTGTTGGTGACCGGTTTCTTCTATTGCTGATTTATTGTGGTTCCATAAAAAGCATGGAAAGTGTTAGCAATCCTATTTTCTCCAAATTAAAAGGCTACTATCCTCAATTTAAGTGTTATGGTGACAGTGTGTCTGGGACCATTAGAATGCGTAACCAAAAGTGAAACCAAATTTCTCCTGCCCAGAAGTCAAGTTCACGTTATAAAGGGGTTTCTCTATTTGAAAGTAAGCCACATCCTTTCTAAACTGCACGTTGCAGAATGTGATGATATATCACATATATTTCTCTACGACAACATAAAGCTCTCATGATTTTTCTGAAAACGGTTTCTTTAAATCTCATGTATGTATACAGCCTCAGGAAATGTTAAACTGGTGATTAATCATGATGCCAGGTATAGGGGGTGATTAACCACTATGGCAATAGAGTGGCAAGCTCAAATGTTACAAACCTTAATTTTAACACATACCTGCCTTCTATATGCACTTGTAGCCCTGATCACGTGTGCCTGTTTCTCTAAAAGAACTCCATTAGGATCATCTGTTCAGCTGTCTTTGGTTTTGATGAGAAGCTGGCAGTGAAGTCCACCCTGCGTTTTGCTCAGAATGGGTTAATCATCAGCAGCGTGGACATTCAGTCTGTGGAGCCGGTGGACCAGCGGACCCGTGATGCCCTGCAAAAGAGTGTGCAACTAGCCATTGAAATCACCACCAATTCACAGGAAGCTACGGCACGGTAGGAACCAAACAATTCATCTCTCTTTTTCTGTTGCAGTGTTAAACAATGTTAAACATTTCACATTAAAAATTCTGTCATTTACTCGCCCTCATTTCGTTCCAAACCCATATGCTGATATGTTTTCCTGTCGAACACAAAAGGAAAAAATCTTTATATAGTTTTTTACTCCTCAAATCAACAGATCATAGTGAGCACATCTGTCGAGCTCCAAAAAAGACAACAAAAAGGACCATAAAAGCACTATAAATGTAGTCCATATGACTCTATGTCTTCTGAAGCCATTATCTATCTTTGTATGAGCAACAGACAGAAATGTTATTAAGCCTTTATTCACTTAAAATCTTCCACTCCACTGAAGCTCTGAAATTTTACTTGTGATAGCTTTCAGATTAATAAATGATGGACTGATAAAGTAAAATTCCTTTTGTGTTTTACCAGGTATTTGTCTTTAACACCCTTTAATACACATTATCTTTCTCTCAGACACGAGGCAGAGCGTCTGGAGCAGGAGGCACGTGGTCGTCTTGAGAGGCAGAAGATCAACGATCAAGCCGAGGCAGAGAAGTCGAGGAAGGAGCTTTTGGAGCTGGAGGCCCAGAGGTGAGTTCACTGCAAAGGCTTAAAGCACAGTGCAAAGTAAGCATCAAACCTTAAGTCCTATTCACACCGCCAGCGACATAGTCACTATACTGTATGTCGCTAGGAGGTGTTTCTACTGCTGTCACTGTAACTCAGGGGTACAAATACTAATTTGTTAATGAAGTAAACATTGTTTCAAATTCTTAAAAGTATTAGTTCATCCAAAAATGACTTTCTTTCTTTTGCTGAACACAAATGAAGATTTTTTAATATCTCAGCTCTGTTGGTCCATACATTGCAAGTGAATGGTGGCCAGAACTTTGAACCTCCAAAAGCAAATAAATGCAGCATAAAAGTAATCCAAATGACTCCAGTGGTTAAATCCATATTTTCAGATGAGATATGATAGGTGCAGGTGATAAACAAATCAATATTTAAGTCCTTTTTTGTTTTTTTTTATACTATAAATCTCCACTTTCACTTCACATTCTTCTTCTTTTGTTTCTGGCGATTCACATTATTAGTGCATATCGCCACCTACTGGACAGGGAGGAGAATGTATAGTGAAAAAGGACTTAAATATTAATCTTTTTCTCACCCAGTAGTAATTTCAGTAATAATTGTAGACCAAAAACTACTTATATAACTGGTGTTCACTATATATTTATAATACATGAATACTTTTTAAAGTCAATAAAATAATCCAGCCATGAGCAGTGAGTGTTTCTTATTTCTTTTCTTGTTACTGTTTGATTAATATTAACAATATAACGGAAAGTGGCAGATCTAGGCTGCATTACACAAATCCGATATTTTAATACATATCTGCTTTTTGGCCCACTATTTACATTTACCCTTGACATAACTTATTGTGTTTACATTAATACCTTGCCAAGACAGGGACTTTGATGGAATTTATAAGTGTATTTGACCATTCAGGAGTGAATGTGCATTAGTGTGAGCACTCTCGGAGTGAACGTGCACATTAAGAAAGCAGACACAACCCAAAAAATAACCCGACACAAAAAAACTTTATAAGAAGGTAAATAATTTCATGAAAGAAGTGGGAATAGTAGATATATGGAGGGAAATTAACCCGACAGGGCGAGATTATACTCACTATTCTGGAGCTCACAATGTTTACTCCAGAATAGACTTAATCTTGATGTTTAAAAATGATATGTTTAGAGTGATAAATTGTGACATAGGAATAAGTACACTCTCAGACCACAATCCGGTATATTTGTCACTTAACCTTAATGGTAAAATAAAGTCTACCCTATGGAGATTAAATAAGAATATTCTGAATGACAAGGAAATCATGAATAAATTGAAATTCGAAATCGAATCCTATCTGGAATACAATGACAATGACGCAGTCTCACCAGGTATATTATGGGACGCTTTAAAAGCAGTGCTTCGTGGGAAAATTATTGCAATCTCTTCTATTGTAAAGAAAATGAAAAAACAAAAATTACTAGACCTCGAGATTAAACTTAAAAAATTACAGAAAGAACATTCATCTTCACTACAGGACTCAGTAAAAGTAAAAATGTTCGAAATAAAGAAGGAGATAAATGAAATAAACACACAGGACATTCAAAAAAAGCTTATTTTTACAAAACAACAATACTATGATACTGGAGGGAAAGCGCTTAAACGTTTGTCATATAGATTAAGGAAACAACAGGCGGAGAGAACAATTTTCAAAATTAAACATCCTGAAACAAACCAAATTGAAAACTAACCTAGAAAAAATACAAAATAATGTTTTGAAGATTACTATCAGAAACTATATTCTCAGCCACAATTAAGAAGTGCTACTGAAATTGATACATTTTTATCTTCACTAAATTTACCTAAAGTCACAAATGATCAGAACAAGAAGCTAATCTCAAAAATGACGAAGGAAGAAATTATATCCGCAATTAAGCAATTAAAGAATGGAAAAGCCCCTGGTGCAGATGGATTCAGTTCGGAATGGTATAAACTCATGCAAGATCACTTGGCCCCGACATTAATGAAAGCATTCAACTGGGTGCTTGAAACGAAGATTATTCCTCCTTCGTGGAAGGAAGCTATCATTTCAATTATCCCCAAAGAAAATAAAGACAAACTTGATTGTGGAAACTATCGCCCCGTGAGTGTACTCAGTATCGATTACAAACTATTTACTTCCATATTATGTAAACGTCTCGAGGTATTGTTACCTGAACTCATACACAAAGACCAGACAGGCTTTATTAGACAGAGGCAGACACATGACAATATTAGAAAAGCGCTTCTGATAATGAATCATGTCAGGCAATGCAAATTAGAAACTCTTATAATAAGTTTGGATGCAGAAAAAGCGTTTGATTCAGTACGATGGACATTTTTATATAAAGTAATGGATGTATTTGGTTTTCATTCTGACTTGATTGAGACATTTTCTGCACTGTACAACAAACCTACTGCCAGAGTCAAAATAAACGGGGATTTATCCAAATCTATTAAACTAGAAAGAGGAACCCGACCAGGCTGTGGTGCATCGGCTCTACTTTTCTCTTTATTTATTGAGCCCTTAGCTCAGTGGATTAGACAGAGCACATAAATTCAAGGGGTTACTTTAAAATCAGGCGAACAAAAATTAGCTTTATTTGCTGACGACATATTAATATTTTTGACGGATCCCACTCAGTCACTTCCTAAATTAATGAAAATGCTGGAAGAATATGGCTCTTTCTTAGGCTATAAAATCAATATTACGAAAACTCAGGTTCTAAAGCTGAATTACAATCCGCCTACAAAGATCAAAAAGGCATATAAATGGAAATGGGAATCAGATAACATTAAATACTTGGGAGCTGTTCTGACAGAAGATCCGTCTAGAATGTTTGATGCCAATTATGGGCCTCTAATTTCAAAAATAAAATCAGATTTACAAAGGTGGAACAATGTCCCATTTTTGAGTTTACACTCTCGGATAGACTCAATTAGAATAAATATCCTCCCTCGTTTCTTGTACCTCTTTCAATGTCTTCCTATTTGGATAACTCAAAAACATTTTGATGAGTGGGATAACATAGTGGCAAAATATATTTGGCAAAATAAAAGAGGTAGGATAAAATATCAAACAATACAGTTGACGAAGGAGAAAGGAGGGCAAGGCCTTCCCTGCCTCAGAGATTATTATTACGCTGCCCAAGTTAGACCTTTAATCTGTTTATGTTCACCCATTTATTCGGCGGGATGGAAAGATGTTGAAGGGTCTATTACGAAAGATATACCCATTATGGCCCTTTTAAATGACAAAAAACTTCAAACGAATATCAAAATAACTGAGGATGTTATATATGAGTCTCTTCTGAACTCCTGGAATAGAATACTACAAACATGCAACCTAAAAAAAGTGTCTAGAATTTTAAGGTGGTGTGCATATGATTCTGACTTCAGACCAAATGCCCTGGATGGAAGATTTAAAGGTTGGGTCTCAAAAGGAATTACATCCTATTACTCGTTTATGCACAAGGGAACATTTATGAATTTTGAATTCTTACAGAACAAATATGGTTTAGGTCAGGACAATTTCTATAGATACTTACAGGTTAGGCATTATTTTGATCAAAATATAAAAATAACTTTGGAAAAATACAACTTGGGGTTCCTACAGACTTTCTTAACATTAATTACATCATCTTCTCTAAATAAATTGGTTTCTAGGTTATACAGAGCCATTCAGCATGGGAAAAAACCTAACACAGATTACATTAAGAGGAGATGGGAAATGGAAGGTAATATACACATTTCAAATGAAAGCTGGGTGAATATATGTAGAGTACAATGGAACACTACTGGTTCGAACACCTGGCGTGAGTTTGGTTGGAAGAATATAATCAGGTTTTTTATCACACCTATTCAAAAGAGACATCAGGGTAATGGTGACTCATGCTGGAGGCTCTGTGGATTCTCGGGAGCCAATCATTTCCACATTTTCTGGGACTGCCCAATGTTAAGCCCTTATTGGTCACAAATCTGTGAACATATTAATCAGATATTTGGTAGTAAAATACCTTGCAATTTAAATAAAGACAAGAGGTTGCTTTGGATACTACTGGCAGCGAGTAAGAAAGCCATAACCAGGAAATGGTTAAAACCGGACCCTCCGAACATCGAAGAGTGGGTCAACCTAATCCAAGAAATCTACAGTATGGAAAAACTTTCATTTACTCTCAGGATTCAAAGAGACATGTTTTATAAAATCTGGACAAAGTGGTCTGAGTATGTCAAGCCCATAAGATCGGACTTTGTATGAATGTTACAGTTTTATGTGAAAGAAAAACGTTTTTGTACAGGTGCTCTTCCCATTGTTGTTCATATTAAAAATGTTAAAAATAAAAATTACAAAAAAAAAAGAAAGCAGACACATAAGCTTTATGTCAGCAAAGTCCCTTTCGAGGAGGTCAGACACCACAACCAGTCGATTGTGATTGACGAGCACCCCTGATCTACCATTAATTTTGGACTGAACAATTGGCCATAGCTTTTCAAATTCTGATAACACATGAGATGTACTGCCAGTAAAAGTAAGATATCATTCTAATTTGAAAAGGAACTTTCAACATTCTGCAGGGTAGAGTGTTTTATATAAAATGCAGCAGTGCCCATTGCATCATATCATTAAAAACGAGATAAACAATCTGTCAATGAATGAATAAAACTCAGAATGCTGACAATTCCTTTCACGCATACTTTTTTACAATAAACATGTATGTGAAATCTCTCACAGTAACTTCACCTCTCCTCCATCTTGCCTATACTTTATTCCAGGATCTCACATGAGGTGGTCGATGTGAGCCGTAGTGACTTAAGTCTCATTGGTAGTCGCTCCTGAATGTCACTCGTCATTTGCATAAAGTTAAACTTTTCTTAACTTTGCTGTGTCACTTGCCACACCCGCCTGCTTTGTGTCAGCAGCCATTGCTATCGATCGTGGTGCCGGAAGTCATTCTACTCTCATTGAAAATGAATGCGATAATTTCTCTTTGTCGCTGGTGATGTGAACAAGGCTTTAGACGTTTGATTAACCAGACAACGAGGGTGTCCAACATGAACCTTGTTTGGACTATTTTAAACATCGTCTGCACGTTTGTTTTGTTTTTTTCAATAATCCAATAATATGATAATAAATATTTGTGTGTTTGAATGTGTGTGTCTGTCTCAGTGCTGCAGTGGAGAGCACAGGAGCAGCAAAGGCTGAGGCACTATCCAGAGCAGAAGCAGCTCGTATACAGGGAGAAGCGGCTGTTGAAGAGGCCAAACTCAAAGCAGAGGCTCAGAAAATAGAGGCTGTATGTCATCCACTCAACTTTGAAGTGCTAGTTTTCATCTTTACCCATTCCTACCATGCATTTTAGATGTAGTTAGTCTTAAAACCTGTTTTTAGGAGACTTATTTCTCTGCAGCACAAAAAATTTGCTTTTCCCAATCAGTGGGTGTTTTCAAGCCTTTGAGATTCCCTTCTTTCATTGGATATTTTAGAAATGCCCATCCCGGATTGAAAACGTCCACAGACTGGAAAACACCCATTATTGTTCCGCAGAGACCTATACTTGGTCTTAAGGCCTATTCTCACCAAATGCGAAACATAAATGTGAAACAAATCAACAATTGACACACTTGTTATCTTTTCACCTGCTTTGTGTGTCAGGATGCTGAGCTGGCCCGTCTGGCTAAGGCACGTGAGCAGGAGCTGGGCTATAAGAAGGATATGGACCAACTGGAGGTGGAGAAGCAGCAGAGGCTGGTAGAAATTGAGAGCCTGCGCTTTAGTAAGCTGGTGGAGAGTCTGGGCAAAGAAACCATAAAGGATATGGCTCGAGCCGGGCCTGAGCTACAGGTATATTTTGTCCTCATGTCAAGCCCGAATAACTATTCAGATATCACTAAAAGAGTCAATTCAGAACTAATTAAGACCCCCTCTAAACCTGGCAATAACATACTGTAATTTCAATATTTTGACAATAGACTAAGTATAACAAATAACTATTTATCTCACAAACTGTATCCCGTTCCTTCATTCAGGTGAAGCTCCTGCAGTCTTTGGGTCTGAAGTCTACTCTTATCACAGATGGATCCTCCCCAATTAATCTCTTTACAACTGCCAATGGCTTCCTGGGGGCTCTGCAGGGAAAAGAAGACCATAATAAATAAAGAAATAAAAAAGAGGAGAGCAGTTGAGAGGCCTTATACTACATGATATGCATAAACGAAACTGTGATGAAATACTTCACATGTCATCACTCCCAATAGCTATTGCAATAAAGCCATGAAAGTGCAGCATAGCAGCACCACGCTGGATTGTGTTTTTTATATGAGCTAATAAATGCAACATTGTACTAGTTAGCTTTTTTTATTTACTAACACGTGTGCTTTTTCAGAAAACTTTGTGTTAAAGTGATTGGGTCAAATAGATTGAAATTAAAGGGATAAAAGAGCCTTGAGTGTCTTGTGAAGATTCAGTAAACCCAAAGAGCTTTCTTGAATATGTTTTTCTTTACTATGCCATTTTCAACTATTAAACGCCTGAAGTGTCTAAAAATACCTGCTTAAATATCAAATAAAAGTATGTTCTCAACCTTTTAACTGTTCATCGTGCTGATTTGTAAATGTTAAACTACCCACTGTTTCAAAAGAATAGACACAAGATATAAACAATATGCATATTAACATTATGTCAGTGTGATACATTTTTGTTGCCATGACGACCTACTGCCATAAACACTAACATCCTAAAATGACTGTAAAAACAAGTTACAGTTAGTTACAGCTAAAATAATGCACAATTTTTAACAAGATTTAATGTAAGTGCTTTTATAAAATTATAAGCTTCATATTTCTGCACTTAAACCCTCCAAAAACTGGCCCCATTCACTTCTATTGTTAGCTTATCGACTTACCCGAAATGGTTGATTTTTCAAGAAAAAAATAAAACATTGTGGTTATCAACATTATGCCACAAATACTGTTGATTGAGCTTAAGTTGTATTGGACACTGAATATTTCTTTAAGCCTAATTGTTAACAATATGACTATGCAGCACTGGAGTCGTGAGTTCAAATCCAGGGTGTGCTGATTGATTCCAGCCAGGTCTCCTAAGCAACCAAATTGGCCCGGTTGCTAGGTAGGGTAGAGTCACATGGGGTAACCTCCTTGTGGTTGCTATAATGTGGTTCTCGCTCTCGGTGGGGCGCGTGGTGAGTTGTGCATGGATGCCAGAGAATAGCGTGAAACCTCCACATGCGCTAGGTCTCCACGGTAACGAGCTTAACAAGCCACGTGATGAGATGCATGGATCAGACACTGAGATTCGTCCTCCGCCACCCGGATTGAGGTGAGTCACTATGCCACCATGAGGACGTGGAGCGCATTGGGAAATGGGCATTACAAATTCGGGAGAAAAGGGTTGGAAAAAAAAAAAACCAATATGACAATGAAGAGTTTGTAACTCATTCTCTGTAACTATTCAGTTTAAGTTACTGCCCCTCAAAATGTCTGTGTATGGTCCTGATATCAAGCTGTGTTTGGCCACATGTTTGCGCTGCCACCTTAGTGCAGCCACGTTGTTATGGTTTAATCTCTGTAATATGAAGTGCTGAAAATTGTTCAAAGCCAACATTAGTTTTGGTTTTATTTATTCTGCTTCACTTATGGTTTGCTTATAAGTAATATATTACTTATCATTATTCATACCAGTTCGTACAAGGGGAAGATTAATAGTGATTTGGCTAATGGCGTTCTGAAATGGGCCTGCATAAATAAAACACAGAGTGATTAATAAGTGGTTCATATATAGGTATTTAAATCACATATAGGTCATATAAAAAGGTAAAAAATAGCACCTGACACAGAGTGACTATTTGCACCCCATAGTTTATTGGAAACAGAAACTTATGACAAACATAATTGTTGTTTCAGCGCTGTGGTAATGCCAGTGCATCTTTGCCTTTTCCACCCGGGTTCGATTCTGCATTTGTCGTGCTTTTTTCCCCCATTCTGTTTCCTGTCTCCACTCTTAATATTTTCTTTAATACTACTTATAATACTACATAAAAATGAATATAAAGATAGTTTTACTATAGTAATGTTGTAGTAACCATGTATATTGATGGAACCCATAGATTTGATGCGATTAACAATGGTGTTACACCAGTAATGTGGTGTTAATATAGTAACCATGTTTCATTTTGGGGTTACAATTCTACTACAAAATACTATGGTGATACTACGGTTACTGTGTAGATAAACCATGGTCAGTTTTTGTAAAGGAAGGTTAGGTTTAGGGGTTAATGTAGTGTGATGGTGGGACACGCTGCAGTGCCCCTGTACTGTATGTTAGTATTTTATTAGGGGTGCAAACAGCATCTACCATTATTTGTACCACGGTGCAAACAGCATCGCTGTACATCGCTGATCGCAAACGTTGTTGTGGTTAGTGCAGTAGAGCCTTAGAATCATTTGAGGGTGAAGAGGATTGCGGATCTCTCATCATCAGGAAACATGAGCCGAAAAAACAAAACAATAAATGTGTTAACAAAAGTGCCGCTTCACTTCTCACTCATCGTGGAAAAGTAGTGTGCTGTCACACCCTGTTCGCACAGTCATGCATCTCAGCTCCAGATCTTTCTTTCCACAAGCAATCCACTAAAAAAAAGCACGCACACGCCACTGAGTCGGGCGCGCGCACACAGGTCCAGTGAGGGAGACTCAGAAACAAGAAACGCAGTGGAGCATCTGATACAGATCGCTGCACGTTTGTTTTTGTATTACTGATATACAGTAGCAGTGTATGTAGGATAAAGTGTAAAGCTTTATTCTGTAGCATCCTCTGCGGAACTTACTTTTATATGTCCACTGTTTATTTAAATTCAAAATGAAAAGGATTATAATTATATTTGCAGAAATGTTCCAGTAGATTAAGGTGGGTCACTTTCGATATTGCATGTTGCTGTAGTTTATTATGAACATTTTGGTCCTCGCGCATCAGTAGAACAATCGTGTGTCGGATGCTGTGGGTGTGTCACTTTTGTTACTGCTGAATTCTCCGTGTGTGTGCGTGTGCTGGTCTCTATGTGAACTGTAGAAACATTATTCTCAATGAATTAATGCCATTTGGCACTTGTACGGAGGAAGCGTGTCCTGCGAGTGTCCCTGTGATGTGATGATTTCTTGTTTGGTACATCTGCCAGTTTCAGAGAGTTAGACGAATGAAATGGAAAAGCAATTGACGTGAGATTGATTGATTATGGTATTGATTTGCGAATAATGTTAAACGCTGTGTTCATTAAGCATATGATCATTTTCGGAATGTATCTGCCATAAATCATACACTCAGAATGAACAGAGCTATTATAGTTACAGATATGGGTGTGTCATTTGAAGCTCTTATTTTAACACATTGATATGACTACTGATACTGAGATATACTATTGCTTTTATGTGGATTCTCAAATGCAGCACGTTGTCATGGACTTAACTTTATTTATATTTATAGGCTACTGGATGAATATGGTGCTTATATGGTGATGTGGTTACAAAGATTTGCCATGGTTGTTTCTGGGAGATTTGGGGTTTGACAAAGTAAATTAAGCCCAAAACAGCTCATTTTCTTTCATGAAGTTGTCTTTTTAATCTGACGAGATATAAATTAATTTATTAATATTAGATGGGTGTTTCTATTAATACCCCTAGTTTTCATAAGTGCATCAAAATGATTTTTTAAAGTTTCCATGTTATGTATGTAATAACATAAAGGCAACGTTAAATATAATGTTAATGTTTATTGCGATTTGTATCTTAGAAAGCTTGTTTTCATTCAATGTAATTTACATTAGGCCTATACATATTACAATGGCAGTCCTCCTGGAGCAACCTGATGTGACGTACGCAACACACACAAACCAAAATTTTGATAAAAGCGTAGCTCCATTTACAAGTAGTTTCATAAAGAATATCTATCTAATATCCATTTAGATGTGTGTATGATGAGATTCAACAGAAGATGAGGACAGCAGGAGCAAAACAAGGTTACGATGGCTTATTCTGTCCTTTGTTTAATTTATTTCCCTGCATTGTTTCAGGACCGATTCCTGCTCTGAGGTAGATGAAATGCAGCCTGCTGGACAGGGGCAGATTAAGATTTAGATGTGAATGTTGTAAAGTAAAATAAACAAATAAATAAATAAAAACCTGCCACCGGTTACAGCTCACTAAAGAAGGAATAGATGGAGCATAGTAACTTTATGTTTACATTGTTCTCTCTGAATGCTTTCTTGCCATAGCAGCTTACAAGAAAGGTGTCTTCTTAAGCAGGTAGACAAGGATTTAAGTTGAGTTTTAAGATAAAACTAAAGTGCCAATAAGAACAGCTACAGTACAACAAGCAATGCTAGGTACTAGTCAAGTATTTATAGACAACTTCCATTTTTTATGAGTGTAACCAACTAGGAAGGTTTTCAGAACATAATATGCATATGAAATTTGTTTGGGAAAGCATAAAACAATTTATATAACATCTTAAGTGTTTTTATTTATTTTTAACCAACAGTTCCCAGTGGTGTAGAAACCCAACATTTTTAAGGACACAAAACTGCAATTTTGAGCATACATAAGTTGTGTATCTCTGGAATTCAGCACCTTGGGCATGGATTTGAACACTGATGCCAGCATTCCCACTGCTGCTACTTGTGCAGTGGAGGAAGAACAGCAACAACAACAACAACAACCAGAGCAAGAGACCAATCAACAACCAGGCACAGAGTCTGACCACACCCTTAACTCCTTACAGCCAATCAAGAATGAGCAACAGGATCCACCCCCTGTTACAACACCTACTCCTGCCTTAGGCCCCGTCCCTTCACAGGAAGACCCACCTAAAGTTCACCTGACAGTCATTGATGAGAAGATGGAAACAAGTAAAACAGTCAAAACCTCTTTAAAAAATGTTTTTTAATCCTTCTACTGCCTCATATTTAGGTCCACATAGAATCTGCACCCACACAAAGCTCGGCAGATTTTGAATGAACATTAATTTGAATGTATTCTTTTGACATCTTGACATCCCTTGTCCCTTGGATGTAGTTTATTAAATACTTTGGATAATGTCAGCTACCAATAAGAGTAGTGCGTTGAGCTCAATCTAACACATTTTATGATGTTAAAATCCAATCACAGAATTCTGTAGGTTTTGCCCCAGTATCATCACAAAAAGTAGATTTTCGGCCTACAGTAATTTAAAGACCCACTGAAATCAGGAGAACTTCAGTTCATATCTATTAGCTTTGAGGATATCTTGATGCTAGTGCACTCTTAAAAGTTGACAAAATTAGCTTTTAGATGATGACTCATCTTGCACTCAAATGTTTGTCCAATGAAATGCTCACTACTGAAAATGGACCCTCCCGTTAATACCAACTATCTCCAAAGAGCAATAGTAAGTAGCAAATTTTATGTGCCCTTCAAGTGGAATCGGAAGTTCCGAAGAGATGAACGTCAAAGCGAAGTCGTATTAACAAGTGAGAAAGTCGGAATTCTTGATGATTCCCTAGTTTCTGACTTGGTATGTTGGAAGGGGGCATGTCAACACGAAAGATGATGGGAAGCCATGATTTTGCAAATTGATTTCAAAGTCTGTACTTTACCTCTATAATATTGATTAATTATACAATATATGACTGCGACACATCACAAACTCTCTTGAAGATGGAGGAGGAGGGAGCCGGGTAAACAATCCACAATGTAACATTTATTAACACACAAACTTTTCAGTGTCACACATAACGGTGTGCTGTTCAGCAGCTCCTCAACATAGACAAACACACAGACAGCTTCGTGCATATCTCTCTCTGTGTGTGTCTCTCCTCTACGGCTCTGGCTGTGGCTTTATCTCTCATCCGTTACACCAGAATCGCCAACAGCTGCGAGAAATAATTTGTGTCTATTCCGGCCTTGCTCCGCACCGTCTTCGCTCGGACACAGCCTGCTTGCCACAATGACATTCAACTAATAACTCACCCTTCTTTGTTTTAAGCAAATGAATTAATCAGTTGTTAAATACCATGCATTAAAAAATAATTTATGTTGTGCATAAGTGATGCAGGTTTATTCACTTATGTTTATTCAAAAATATATATATGTACAACAGAAAAAAATATTTTGCCATCGTTCATTGCGTATTTGATTAATTTTGGCTTCTTCCGTATTTTGTTTCCCACTTGAAAGCGTGACACGTCATAGTAACGGATGCCCAAATTGGAGGTGCGAGCATCCCAGGACCTCTTAAAGGCAGCAATAGTTAATGCCTGTGAAGTGAACTCCAGGCTATTGGCTATTTAACAAAAGGGGATGAGCCCTGTTATATGTTCCACCCCAACTTCCTGTGTCAATAGGAAATAAGTCAGAAAAGGAAAGAAGCCATTACATGGGGTCTTTGATTATCACTTCAGTCATACTGTGATGCATGAACTGCCCCTTCTGTCCTTGACCCCATTTACACCTGGTATTAAGATGTGTTCAGCGATAAATACAGGTGTAAACAGGGTCTAAAAAGTCTATGGAGGTAGTCAAAAGCACATGAGAACACATTGCATTTGAGGTATAAATGCTAATTCCTCCTGAATGCGTCAATCAACCACTGCTAAAACAAGAGTTTAAACTTTGCCCGATATTTGCAGCTTTAAAATCGGATCGGATCGGAAAATTTGAAAAAGCTCAAATGGAATTCTACTAAAACAACAGATAATTCTGCACAAAACGTTATCTATTTTTCTGACTTTTTCAGAGTTTATTATTTTGCAGAAACGCACTGAATTAGTGATTGATGGATGTCGTCATGAAACAGAGACAGTCCTCGAAATTCAAACACAAATTGTGACAGGAACTGTGTCTCGTCTGACCACTTGTGTTCGAATCACCCGAGATGCGTTTTAATGCCAGGTGTAAACAGGGCTCCTTGAGTGAAAAATTAACTCTCAGAACTTTTATTTTATTTATGTATATTTTTCCTTCAATTTTAGACCAGGAGTCAGACTGACATATAAAACGATTTAGAGCCCCTCTCTACTTTCTCTCCTGTATCATCTCAGCTTTTATCCCCTCCCCATGCTCTGTTTTTCTCAACAAGTAGATGAGTCAGATGCTGTTACCCACTACCAATAAGAAATGTAACCCTTGTGCGACCTTCAGGACATTTGTGTCTTTTTCATTATTGTTTTGTTTTCGATCATTTTGTCTGTTAATGGTAATGGCATACATTTTGCCAAATGTGTGTATTTTGGGGGGAATTTTGATATTTCAACCTCAGTTCCTAAAATAAATCTATAATACACTTTTTAACAATTACACAAAATTGTTACTCTCAGGACCTTCAGGAAAAAAAATTCCCCATTAAAACCCATTAAAACTGCAATATTTGATCCCAGTGCCATTAAAGCATAAAATCATGAATTCTATAATGTTTTCATTCCAGAGCCCTGGCCTCAAAATATACCTTTTTTATATTTTCCACCAGATGCTACCATTTTTCTCATGTTTAGCCTATGGAGCAAGTACATACTTTTTGCCTGTTTTCTGCATTATAGAGCACTGCTGGCCAATTGAATAAATGATGCAACTAAAATTGTGTGAGTGTGTTGGTATGGATGTCTGATTGTGTTTTGTATGTGGATTGAGAAATGTGTGTGTGTGTGTGAGCGTGTATTTATCACTTTGTGGGGACCAAATGTCCCCATAAGGATAGTAAAACCCAAAATTTTTGACATTGTGGGGACAATTTGTTGGTCCCATTACAAAGACATCTAGTAAATCATACTAAATTATTATATTTTGACACACCTGACACTGCACAAAAGAATAACAATGCATCAAAATCTGTGATAATCAAAAATAAATAAATAAATGATACAATTCCCCATAGCTTTTAGTATATGGAAAATAATTCTTTTTTTCTTCTTCATAAAAATCAACATTGGTATAATATAAACAAACTGGCATTTAAAGGGTTAATGTCCTGAAAATGAATGAATATTTGGTAGTTGTGATCAGGACTGATGTTGGTTAAAAATGTAACTCATTGAAAGTGGAAAATAATATTAATATATAATATTATTATGGCAGTTATTTGACGTGGACATTTCTGTCCTCGAAGGACCTCTGAGTAATATTTTTTTATTGTCGCACAAGGGTTAAGAACTGCTACAAAAATTGGAAGAATTTCTTTTTTTAAAAATTGGACAGCTGTGTTTTTAGGTTATAGACACAGACAGACATAATGTAAAGATGTAATCAGAAGCATCATGCCCATTGCCGCCTCACACTTTTGAGTCAAGCAGATGTTGAATATAACTTCCAAAAAAGTGTTTGTACCTTTGATAATTAATTTTAGTTAAAATAAAGTTAATATGTTGAGTCAATTAAGCTAAAAAATTATAAAAAATAAATACATAGATGCATGACACCCCTGCATGTAATGATTGATTGTTATAACTGACACAGGCCTTTGTATTACTGTATTATCCAGTTGTCTCACTTTCTAACATCTCAGTTTCCCTGTCTGTCTGTCTGTCTCTCTCTCTTGCCATCAAATCAGGTAATGGTGTTTGCCATACTCTTATCGACAGTTCTCCGTCTGCTTCCTCTCCTCCTCGCCAGCAGCACGGCAAGCCTTATCACGGGCATGCGAATGGACGTGCTAGGCTGAGCAGTCGCTCTGGGTCACTGAGTGTTGCGGGGTCACCTCGGCCGTCGCTCTCCCGACAGCCCAGCACAATCACCGATGCTGGAATAGACGGTTCCAAACCCAACGATTATCTCGTATGGGCTATTCTGGCCTGCCTCTGCCCTGTCTGGCCAATCAACATTGTCGGCTTGACCTTCTCAGTGATGGTGTGTGTGCTTGTGTATGTTGGGTTGGGTATCAGGATACAATTTCTGTTGAGTATGGAGGGATTGTGCTGATTTATCTGGTGTGTCTGCAATGTACAGTTCCAATGTTTTTGAACATAATTAACATTTAAAGTAATACTAAATAGATATTGAGTGTTAACACATATAGCAGTTTGATCATTGGAGGTAACAGAGAGGTTGTATAGTTGGTCGTAGTGGACGTTCGTACCTAACGGGCTGTACAACTGTTCATAGCTTTTGAAAAAATTTATCACAACTGGGATGTATATTAACTGCACTTATAATGAGTTATATCACAGGATTAACAATTATCAACGCATGAATCTAACTTTTAACTTTTTAGGTGTTCCACCACCATGGTTCTCTGTCCTGAGTACGTTAGCTAACCATGTTGAGAAATGCGGGCCAAACAGTTTATAATCATACCGTGCAAACTGTGCTCAAGTGGAAATGTAACTGGAACCGTTACTCACGTCACCGTGCTTAGAACTGTTTGCCCTGTTCGGTCACTGCAAATCACTGTATGTGTGAACTCCCTTTTACACTTCCATAGTTTCCTTCCCTATCAATATTATATCTCCATCTCTTGTTCTACTTTTCATTCTTCTTCATTTTTCCCTCTCAGTCTCGAAACAGTCTACAGCAGGGGAATGTGGACGGTGCGCGCCGTCTTGGGCGAAATGCAAAGGTCCTCTCAATTGTGTCATTGGTGGGTGGGATTGTCATCATTATTGTTACCATCGTCATCAACTGGGGTGGTGAGTATCCTTCCCTTAAGTCCAGAACATGTGAAATTGAATGCAAAATGCGTTAAAATACTCACTGTTTCAAAAGTAATGTCTCAAGACATAAACAATATGCATACTAACCTTTTCTGTGTAAAGTTACAGCCAATTTTACAACTTCATTGCCAAAACAATGTAATGTCAACAAATCCTAAAACGACTTAAAAAAATTATGATTTAAACAACTTTACAGCTCAAATAATACCAGTTTTAACAGAATTTTTTATTTAATTTATGTGTTTTTATAAAATTATAAGCTTTGCATTTCTGACTTTAAACCCCTCCAAAAATTGGCCCAATTTACCTTACATTGTAAGTGCCTCATTGTAACCTCGATATTTGCTTTTTTTCAAGAAAAGGAAAATTGTTGATGTTGAATTTTAATTTTTTTGTGGTAATCAACATTATGCCACAAATGTTGTCCGTTGAGCTTAACTTGTATTGATCCCAGAATATTTATTTGATATTTATATCTATATTTATGTATTTAACTCCATTTTTACACCATGAGGTAAATATGCAACCGCTTCCATAATAAAATTTTCCTCTTGGATGTGTTGTCTGGAAAATTACATACGATATATGAGGTTGAGATTTTGAATGCTGTTTCAACACTGGATGATAATAGAGGAAACCTGCTTTAAATATAATTTTTAAAGTATTGCATTTCGAAAGTCTACTGTTTTGAGATCTAATTTCTTGTCAGTTCTTGATTTCAAATAAATGTGAACATTTTGATAGCCCTCCAAATAGAGTGTGTTTAGATATGTTGTAGGATTTAGTGTTTGGAGTCTAAGAGATTTGTGAATGTGTGCATTTTAGGATTTGAATGGTTCTTTTCCAACATGTTTTTGAAGCAAGTGTTTAAAACAAATTCACTATGCTTCAGCAGCTCTCCTTCTCTTTCAGTAATTCTTAAGACCTGACGGTCGTCATGACACTCTGGATGAAGAAAAATCTATTTTCGTGCAATCTAATCTAATGTTCACAATCGACAACCAATCCAGATGACCATTTTGTTCTTCCATGTGCCATTCATTAAAATACATCGCCTGAGCTCCTGAATGCTTTTTCAGCTTTTTTGTACTCAGTCTCAAGACTCTGAAGCTGGACATTACCTTTATCATCTATTGTGCCAGAATTATCAGAAACAACATGGACTGTTTGAATGCCTGGGATCACGAATAAAGCGGCAAGGCGTGCATGTTTTTTGTTTTGTTTTGTCACAAAGGACATTGTAGATGATGTGTGTAAAGAGGCTACAAGGATGATCTCATTTCATTAGTCATGTACCCTTTCAGGATAAAAGAGAATGAAAGAGATGGAGACGGTTTGATTTTTGAGAAAGCTTAGATGAGGCCTTCTTAACCAAGAATTTGAAGATTAGCTGTGTTCTCAAAAGCGTGAATCCATAAAGCATCCATCCATCCATCCATCCGTCTATCTATCTATCTATCTATCTATCTATCTATCTATCTATCTATCTATCTATCTATCTATCTATCTATCTATCTATCTATCTATCTATCTATCTATCTATCTATCTATCTATCTATCTATCTATCTATCCTTAATTTTCACACACACAGAATGCACAGATATTAAGCTGTAGGTTAAAGTAACACACATAAGCAAAAAATTATGTGTAACGGAGAATCCTACAGAGGGAGAGATGAAAACAAAGTGGGAGGGGCCGAAGCCAAGCTGCTGTCTTTTGTTTTACACAGATCGATGGATAGAGAGAGAGAGAGAGAGAGAGAGAGAGAGAGAGAGAGAGAGAGAGGAGGAGGGTAGCTGGCTTCTGATGAAAAGATACCCCAGAGATGTGGAAATGGTGGGAATGCAGAAGTGTTGAGAGGGATCTGAGCTGCTTCTGATTGGCTGATCGGCTGTATGAGGAAGCCAGTATTGTAATGCTTGCCAGCATGCCCTGCTTTTTTCTTCACAGCAACAGTATGCTCAGCCAGTTCCTTCAAGACAGAAAACAAACCACTCATTTAAAATTATGTTTTATGACCACATTTGAGTGTAAAATATTGATCCAAAATGTCTTAAGGTCGTGTTTTTATACAGTAATATTTACAACAAAATCATCAAAATGTGACCTACACATTTAGCGAGAACACCAGGACATTTTTACGATGAGGAATTGTTTTACACCGCTAAAGCTGTTTGTTTGGTGGAATGATTTGATTGCTTAGCAGAACGATTTCATGAATCATTCCAAGTCAGGCAACACTGACTGTGCCAAAATTAGACTATGCCAAGAGTCCATAGGAAAGCATTTTTTCTAGCTAAAGTGGGTATGTGTGTGACAGAGATAGGAAATGAGAGTATGTATGCATTTCTTTTTGTGAGCCTGATCTCATGAAAAAAAAGGGATTGTTGCAGCATTTTTGCAATTATTTTGCATGGCTCCTTACAGGTATTGCGACAGATCTGAGAAGAAATTTCAGTGTTAAATTTCTACCAAACAGATTGAGTTTTAAATCAACAAAACCAACCTCCCAACACTAAACGTTAAACTTAACTGATAGGGTCATAGAAAGCAAATGTGAGATATAGAACAACCATGTTATTTTGTGGTGTTTCTGTGACAATTTCAGCTCACATGCTCTTCAGGATTCGTACCCTGGTCTTTTACATTGGAAGTTAAACTCTATATCAGTTGAGCTACTGTGAAATTTGTGCATGAACAAGCTTATAAATGTAGTTTGTAATGTAATGCAAGAGGTCAAATGTATCACCTTACATGTCATGGACAAAAGTAAAAGTTTTTGATGTCACAAGAGAGCATTGTGTGAGGAACAGAAGAAAAAGTGTTAATGAATACATAATCTCGTGATTTGTGTGAAAGGATGAAGAAGTTGTTGTTTTAGCTCCTCTAGGAAACTGCTGCAGTATGTACAAAGAGCCATGAATTTTATGAGACCAGGTTGCTTTTTGTGGAAGGCACATTTTGAGTTTTTCTTCTTTTTTTACATATTGCATCCTGAATCCACTGTTTCACTCATTTTCATGGCTTCATATCGGTTGCAGGTTTGAGGTTTCACAGTTTCACTAATGTTTACAGTTTTTTTACGTTTTAAACTCATAGACCGAGACAAAGGCAAAACCTTCTGTAGCACTTTGTATATGTTCAGTATCTAAAGCAACTAATTCAGTTTGATATTAAGCATGCTGACTCAGGTTGGCTAATGAGACGCAGCCATTTATGGGCTTGTAGTGGGTTTGGCTTGTGTGAAAGGGAGGGGCTAAAATTGTGTTTTTGAAACATTTTGGTTCTGCTCACTTCACGACTCCACCAATCAAACATGAATGGCATGCACATTTTATCAGCTTTGATGCAAACTGTACATTCAGTGAATGCCAGCTTGACCTTTTGTTCTATTGAATTGTTCTGCTTAGCTATTTATATTTAACCTGCTTTCACTGTTGAAATTAATGATTGAATATACATATACAGAACAGTATGTATGCATAGTATATGTGTTGGTACAAATTTGTATTACTACCTACTGCGTCTGCTAATCTGAATGTCTTTGACGGACATGAACAGTGTTCGAAATGCAAATCTTGACTGTTAGAACTACAGTGCTTTCAAAAATGTGATCACATCTACCGGTAATTATTTTTATTGGTACGTATTTTGAAAATGGTCTTCTCATTGTCCAATAAGTACATGGTGGGAAATGGAAATTGTTTTATATATGCTATTTGTGTTTTGCCGGTATGTTTCTGAGAACTTTGACCTTAATTGCATGCTTGCACTCCTAAGCTGCACAGTATAATTCTTTAATATAGTTTTCAATGAAACCAGCCAAATCCAATTTTTTACCTATGCTTTAAAGAATCTATTTTATTAATATCAAAATAATTTCATTCCTTTTTTTGTTTATAAAACCCTCACACAAATCCCATCCTATTTTGGTGAAAGCACCTATGCTAGTCAAGACGTTTCCTCTGTGAACTGAATTGTTTTCTTGAGATTGATATAAGAGCATTATAACTGTTGCTAATATAATCATGATTTTGTGCAGATCTGCTTGTGCATGCCTTAGTGTAGTTCCAAAGCAATCCATTATGTAATGTGTACTGTATCTGAAGTGAGGCGTTTGCTAGATCTTGCAGTATTGACCCTTATTCTGCTCTGTACTGACACTGATTATGCATTAATAAGCCCAGTGAATAAACTGTCTCTCATTATGCCACTCCTGTGTGTTTGTACTCTCTCTCAATATAAACACTGATGTGTGCATCTCATATATATATATATATATATATATATTATATCTCATCTTACTGACTCAATAAGATCCTCCCTTATTGGACACTCTTTCCTCCTCTCAGCTGTTTCCTTGCTCCCTCTACCACATATGTCTCCAGGACATTCGTTTCCAGGGCAACGGTTGGCAGGAGGACAGTGGGGGACTGGGGTACATCAGGTTTGGGAGAAAGAGAACGTGCACTCTGCTTCCCTGATGTGTTTAAAAAAAACTCATCTCATTTGAATTTTATAGTGGCATGAATTCTTAAAAGGATCTGAGGAGTGGACTGGTTTTGAGGCTGTTATGTTGTCAGTTTAAAGCCTAGGGGTGGCGATTAACAGAATTTAGAAACAGTGTGGTGTGAGACAGCAAAGAGAGATATTTGTATTTATTTCCAGACCCAGTGCTTTTCAAAAACATGCCAGGGAGGACTCCATTAAAAAAAAGCCAAAATAATAAACAAAACACTTATTAAAAGATAGCTAACCTGCAAAAAAAACGAAAAAAAAAAAAACATTACAATAACTATACACCAACTCCCTCACTGCCTCAAACAGGAGAAAACAATTATATCCACTCATATATCCACTCATATAATTAACTAATTCACCCACACTTGAAAACAAAATGAAAGAAGAAAATGCAGGCAAGCTTAGTCTAGTAGGACCTTAGTCAGGCACAGCACTGAATCCAAAAACAAAAAGTACGATCAAAACACACTTTAAAAGTCACAGCGTCTGGGGTTGGAAAAAGAAGACTCTCCCAAGCAGCTCACACACTTTGCTTTGTCAAAAAGATAAAGCTTTTATCCCCAACTCTTCCTCTCATCATCCAGTCACCATAGTCAAGCAATCATTGGGGTCAAGTGGTAGCAATTAACTCCTGCTTGAAGAAAGTAGAGAGAGAGATTAAAAAAATTATAATAACAATAATAATAATACGTCCTCTGACATAACAAGGCTTGAAATGGAGAGTGAAAAGGGACATTTTTGTGATACAGAGGAGGAGATGAGGGGAAGGGTTGAGTTGGGGTTGATTGAATATATGTTCTCTGAAAAAAAAAGAAGAATGGCCATAGATAAAATTAAAGAGCACCAACAACAAAAATGTATAATATGAGCACTTGTTATATGTTTACAATATAACGTCTTGATAATAAGAAGATCAGGCTATACTACAGATTAAATGTATAATAGTGCAGTTAGACAGGAAAGGAGGTTGAGCCAAATGCAATATAGGAAGCTCTTAAAGGGAACTGCGTGTTTCTCCCAGTCAGTGGCACCAGCAGAATGAGAAGCATTTTTAAAAGTTGTTCTTGTACAGCTCTTAAAACGTGGCACACTTCACCGAAAACATATCAAAATGATCAAAGACATCCAAAGACTGCATGTTTACAAAAGACTAACAATTAAAAATAGCACATATGGGTGCAAAAACGGTCCAGAACACCTTCATAACAGAACAACAGCAAGACAGTGCAGCTGAATGAAACACAATGGTGGTCTCCATTTTAGAGTTATAACTTGTCATTGTGTCTTTTTAAAGCGGCGCGAGATGTATGATAATGGTCAAGGCCATTCGTCTAGTGTACATTTATGTTGAAAAACATTTACATACAGACAGGCACATGAAGATGTCCTGGGTAAGTCCACTTTGGACAAATTTCCCATGACAGGCACATCTCTCTCTTCTTCACCTGTGTGACTGACTCTGAGCACCAGTGGGCGGGGCCAAGGGTGCAATAACAGAAAAGCAGGCATTGCATATGCAGATGTATTTGGTCCCAGTGATGTCACACATTCCACAAATTCAAAACAAGTTGTTTTTGCAGCTTGGTTTAAATAAATGCTCTTTTTTTAAGGAGAACATTTTCAGTTCCGAACTTACAGTATGTTTTTATTGTACAATGACCTCTTGCATGTCAAACAAATCAAGGAAAATTGTATTTCTCATGTCATGACTCCTTAAATATATCTGCCATTAAGGATACATTAAGATTCAAATTGTTCCCAGAAGTTGACGAAATTTGACAAAACCTCCTGTTCTTTGAGAACATCCTCAGATGCAATAATGATTCATAAAGAATGTAGTTTTAGTGGTAGGGTTAGTCTGTAGTAACTAAAAACAATTGAGGTGTACAATATGTTTTTATTTTGATGGCTTTATTTCATGTGTGTGTGTGTGAGCATGCACAATTATGCTTTAGTGAGGCACCAAACTGAAGAAACAAATTATTTACATTTATATGGTGTGATTTAATTTAACTGTAGGAAACTGGATCAGAAGGCAGTGGAGTTTGATCAGTGTTGGGTGTAATTCGATATCTAATTAGTCACTGTTATCTAAATACTTTCATGGCAAAAAGTAGGGTAAAACATTACATTTTAAATTCTTGTAATCAGATTACAGTTACTGACTTTCAATTAATTTCATTACTTTAAGTACATACCTAGGTTTACACATATTTCAAAAATAATATTATGTAAAAAACATTCAAAACACTACATTAATATGTATATATAATATGCATTTATCTGACAGCTGAAGAGTGTGTGCCCCCTAAATATTCAATTAACAAGGAGAATGTATAGACTTTATTTTGAATTTCTTTTGCAGAGAAGAAAGTAGAAAATCACTTAAAATAATCAGTAATGTGATTACTATTCAAATTATGTAATCAGTAAAGTAATCTGATTACAATTATAAATTAGTATAATTATTATTACTAATTAGTAATTAGTAATATGTTGTGTATTTATTTAAAAAAGTAACTTACCCCAGTTTACTCCGTCTAATGCTTTGGAATGATAAATGGGATTTTTAGATTAGTTAAAAGTGCAAATCTGAAGTTAGTTGTGATGGATGCATTGGGAAAGTTGGATGGGTGTGGTGGCAGTGATGGGGACAATTTATTGTGATATATCTTCCATAATTATCTTTACAATTTGTTATTCTATTCTATTCATATCTTGTGTAATCTGTCATTAATCGCATGGAATAGATGTGAATATCTCAACCTTTTCGTTTTACCTTACACATACTGTCTGCTCACAGATGATTAACTAAACAATATGATTCCTTAAGCTAATTCGCTTATGTTTTCATCTTTTGTAAGTCACTTTGGATAAAAGCATCTGCCAAATGAATAAATGTAAATGTAAATTGAAATGCAATATTGCTTGAAATTATATATTTTTATTTTTATTAAATAAATGCCCAAATTATTTGAACTAGTTCTTACCACACCTGTACCACGTGTTTGGACAGAAAAGAGAGAGAAGAGAACAGCAGAGACCAGACGTAGAGGAGATGAAGAGATGGAGAGCACACTTTACCTTGTGGGATTTAATTAGACATTCTAATCAAATTACATGATTGCTAAAATGGAAGAGGTTGAATCTCTGCCTGTTTGGCGAGCTTTAGGCCTCTTGTTTCACTTTGATGGTAATAGAAGTGGAGAACTTGACCCTACAGACACAGAACTCAGTGTTTAAACAGTTAGTGTCTTTTACCACTGATACTTTTGCTAAATTGTTTTTGGCACTTGAACTACAGGAGTGTGTCAGATTCCATGCATTTCAAAGTCTGTAAAGGGCTGCAGTGTAGTCAAATGTCAGTGAAGTTCATAACCTCTGAAATAAAGACAAAAAGACCAGACACCTCAGATGTCTGCTCCTGTGTGCCAGACTGGATAACTCTCAGACAGGTTGACATGGACAGATTTATAAGGGCCACTGTACTCAGAGCTTAATTCAAATATGGAAGGGAAAGATGTAATTGCATGGAGTGAATTCAGCCATCTTATGATGGAAGGCTAAGCCATTAAATGGATGGAAACCTCAGTTCCTCTGAGACAAATGAAGGTTGCCTGTAATATGTGATACTCAAAGAGCTACACTGTTCTTGGACATTTTATATTGTGTAGCAACAGTGACTTATTTTGTGCCGTCTTCATGCATTGCTGAAATTAATTGGTGTATAAAAGTCAAAATGAGCAGAAAACAGGGCAAAAGAGTTTCACTATTTTCATTGTAGGTTTAAATGTTTAATTACAGATGGCAGAACCTGTGCAATGACAAAGACATGCATGGACATGTAAAGATTCTGGCTCAACTTGATCAAACATCAGGAGACTCAGTCATATATACCAGTTAGCTTATCAGAACCATCGGGTTCTTGATAAGCTTAAGTAAAGTAATCTGATTACAATTTTAAATAAGTAATCAGTAATATGTAGTGTATTTATTTAAAAAAGTTAGCTTATCTGGTTGTGAAAACAGATGGTTAGTGAACCTAGCGAGACCCTTTCAACACAGAACAGTCCCCTGTAACGTTAAGGGGATAATTCACCCAAAAAATAATAATTATCTTGTCATTTACTCACCCTCATGTCATCCCAGATGTGTATAACCTTCTTTCCTCAGTAGAACACAAATGAAGATTTTTAGAAGAATATTTATTTTATTCACTAAAGTGGCATTCAACTGATCACAATGTATAGTCAGGACATTAATAATGTGAAAAATTACTATTACAATTTGAATTTTTTCTTAAACTACTTCAAAGTGTTCTCATAAAAAAATCCTCCATGAGCAGCAATGAGAGCTTTGCAGATCCTTGGCATTCTAGATGTCAGTTTGTCCAGATACTCTGGTGACATTTCACCCCACACTTCCTGTAGCAATAGCCATAGATGTGGCTGTCTTGTAGGACACTTCTTACGCACCTTACAGTCTAGCTGATCCCACAAAAGCTCAATGGGGTTAAGATACATAACACTCTTTTCCAATTATCTGTTGTCCACTGTCTGTTTCTTTGCCCACTCTAACCTTTTATTTTTAGTTTTCTGTTTCAAAAGTGGCTATTTTTTGCTATTCTTCCCATAAGGCCTGCACGATTGAGTCTTCTCTTTACTGTTGTACATGAAACTGGTGTTGAGCGGGTAGAATTCAATGAAGCTGTCAGCTGAGGACATGTGAGGTGTCTATTTCTCAAACTATGATGTACTTATCCTCTTGTTTAGTTGCACATCTGGCCTTCCACATCTCTTTCTGTCCTTGTTAGAGCCAGTTGTTCTTTGTCTTTGAAGACTGTAGTGTACACCTTTGCATGAAATCTTCAGTTTTTTGGCAATTTCAAGCATTGTATAGCCTTCATTCCTCAAAACAATGATTGACTGATGAGTTCTAGAGAAAGCTTGTTTCTTTTTGGCTGTTTTTGACCTAATTTTGATCTTAAGACATGTCATATTGCATACTGAAGCAATTCTAAAACAAACACAAAGACATTGTTAAACTTCATTTAATGAGCCAAACAACTTTGAACATTGTTTTATATAACGGCAAGTGATTTTAGCATGATTACTCAAGGATAAGGTGTTGGAGTGATGGCTGCTGGAAATGGGGCCTCTCTAGTTTGATCAAAAATGACTTTTTTCAAATAGTGATGGTACTGATTTTTAACATCAGTAATGTCCTGACTATACTTTGTGATCAGTTAAATGCCACTTTGGTGAATTAAAGTACCAATACAGCAAAACCTGTACATTATTACAAACTTTTGGCCGCCAGTGTATTTTCAGAAGTGATATGAAAGGTGTGGGTGAAAAATAGTTCAATATTTAAGTAAATTTTTACTGTAAGTCAAGTCAATTTCTCCTCCCTGTCCAGTAGGTGGCAATATGCACAAAGAATGTGAATTGCCAAAAACAAAAGAAGAATGGTGTGAAAGTGAAGGTTGTCTAAGTAGGGAGGAGAATTAATAGTAAAAATTGACAAAAATATTAATCTGTTTCTCACCCAGAACTATGAAATCACTTCTGAAGACATGGATTTCACCACTGGAATCACAAGGATTACTTTAATGCTGATCTATGTGATTTTTGGTGCTTCAAAATGTTGGCACCCTTTCACTTTCACTTTATATGTACCAGAAGAGTTGAGAAATTCTTCTAAAAATCTTTGTTTGTGTTATGAAGAAGAAAGAAAGTCACACATCTGGGATGGCATAAGGGTGAGTAAATGATGAGAGAATTTTCATATGTAATATGTAATAGTGTCATTTTTGGCACTTTCATAAATCATATTTGTATGATTATTTCTTACTATTTCTTATTTCTTTACTATCACATGATTATATATATATATATATATATATATATATATATATATATATATATATATATATATATATATATATATATATATATATGTGTGTGTGTGTGTGTGTGTGTGTGTGTGTGTGTGAGTACTATAGGCTTACAAATAACTAATAACGATTTTTGTGTGTGACAGTGGTGAATTATCAGTATTCCATATGCATGTACACAAACAGTACATATTATACATGCTTTTTCTTACTCAAGGTAGTGCTGTTTGTCTGTGATTGACTTGATTTAAATTTGGCAAATCACCTGTGCATTTTAGGGTTAATGCTTTTGCTTGATTTGTAATGGTGTTACAGCAGTGTTATATTGTATGGACGCATCTCATGCAAAACTTTGCACAGAAATCTGACATAAATTATGTTATAACAGTCCTACAAATAACACAAACAACAAACCGATTGAATAAGGACAGTAATACTCTTCCCTCAGAGATATTCTATAAAACTAACCTGCATCAAATTATATTGCCATTGCAAAACCATTATCAAATGAGATCGTCTGTGTATCCATGTTACAGTACAGTAAGTGGCGGTAGTGCAATAGTTAAGTGTGAACTGCCATAAAACAAGAAAATGAACCAGTGTAGTGAGTTGCTTGTTTTCGCGTGTTTTATCGGATTTGTTTTCAATGCAAACTTTGGTAAAAATGTAAAAACTAGATATTTTACTTTCTAAATTGGTGAGGTGTATGTCAGCTGTCATTCACAATATATTAAGGCCCTGACTGTCGGGCCGTTGGTGAGCGTCTGTCAGGCTAGTTTTTGTGGTGTGTTCCGCACCGTCGGCTGAAGTCGGTCCCGTCGGCTTTTAACAGGTGTTGTGCCTAATTCCGACCCGGCTAAAGTCTACCCCCCTCAGCGTGCACGCGCACAGTACCGCTGTGCTTCCTCTAGATGGCAGTAAAATGAGTGAATTTCGTCTTCCCCCAAACCATCCGAAAGATCAGTTTGGATGATAAGTTATACATTTTCCTGTAGATGGCAGCACAGACTCTGAAATTTAATTCAAAGGATTTCAAATGTCTTGCCCTACGTCCTTTTGATCCTTATGGAAACAGTGTTTCTACACAACAAATCGATTCTAGGTCTCTTTTGTCTGCTATTTGAACGTTAAATCACTAGCCTACTGGTAGATTTTACACTAAGGTGTCACATGCTTTACAAAAGCAAATTACTTCACACTTAACTCGTGTTATGTTACGTGTTATTAATAATGTTATGGGTATTATATCTAAACACTTGTTAAAATTGTACATGTAGTAAAGTTCTGTAATTGGCTCTTGGTGGAAAGCACCTTTCTACTGCACCTTTCAGATTTTAAGCAAAAAAAAAAACATAAATTAATAACATAAACACACATGAATATCATCTATATATATATACTGTGTACTGTCCCATAACATATTCTATTTACTTAAACAGTTTTTCTTCTTGGTTGTTTTTAAAATGTTTTAGCATACAGTAAGTGCACATACAAATCCCATGGCAACCCAAATAATAATGCAATTTCTTTATATTATTTGAGCAGGCAAGACATAGAAACACAACAAAAGGAAAAGAGAGCATTAAACATGCACAATTAGAAAACAAACATGACAGTAAAAAATAAATAATTAAAAGAATCATAAAAATATTAAGCCCGCCTAGATCCTACCTCCCTCATTATTCTGCATGGATGACCAAATAGTCATAAAAATAGGAACATTGCATTGACACAAGAAGCACTTTATGTCTCATAACACTATTGATTCTATTGACTTAAACACCTATATTATTCAGCGGGGTATTATCTAGGCACGAACATTTTTACACCTCTGCCTAGATTCTACCTCCCTCGTTATTCTGCATGGATGCTCAAAAAGTCATAGAAATAGGTACAGTGCATTGACACAAGAAGCACTTTATGTCTCATAACACTATTGATTCCATTGACTTAAACACCTATATTTGTTATGAGTGCAGGATGAGATAGACAAGGAGTTTGGATCTATGTGCGGGTTTATTGAACACAAAGTGAAAAATAAACAGACAGGAACAAATTAAACTACCACGATGGGCAAACAGAAACTAAAACACGAAACATTCACGGGCACACGAACTGGGAAAACATGGCAGGAATGAACACGGGAAGACAGGCACGCAAGCAAACATCAGAACACGGGAAACACGAGAAACATCAGCAACATCAAAACAGTGGGAACAACGAACGACAAGGGAATGGAGGAACAGGCAAGGTTTAAATACACAAGGACAGGATGATTACAAATGATAAACAGGTGCGAACAATAACACAATGGAACATGGTGACACGGAAAACACGGGACAGACAACCAGGGATCATAACATTATTATTCAGGGGGGGTATTATTTATGCAGGGACATTTTTACACCTCTGCCTAGATTCTACCTCCCTCATTATTCTACATGGATGCTCAAAAAGTCATAGAAATAGGCACAGTGCATTGACACAAGAAGCACTCTATGTCTCATAACACTTTTGATTCCATTGACTTAAACACCTGTATTATTCAGGGGGGTATTATCTAGGCAGCACTATTGTTTACACCTCTGCCTAGATTCTACCTCCCTCATTATTCTACATGGATGCTCAAAAAGTCATACAAATAGGTACAGTGCATTGACACAAGAAGCACTCTATGTCTCATAACACTTTTGATTCCATTGACTTAAACACCTATATAATTCAGGGGGTATTATCTAGGCAGCACTATTGTTTTCACCTCTGCCTAGATTCTACCTCCCTCATTATTCTGCATGGATGCTCAAAAAGTCATACAAAGAGGTACAGTGCATTGACACAAGAAGCACTCTATGTCTCATAACACTTTTGATTCCATTGGCTTAAACACCTATATTATTCAGGGGGGTATTATTTAGGCAGGGAAATTTTTACACCTCTGCCTAGATCCTACCTCCCTCATTATTCTACATGGATGCTCAAAAAGTCATAGAAATAGGTACAGTGCATTGACACAAGAAGCACTCTATGTCTCATAACACTTTTGATTCCATTGACTTATACACCTGTATTATTCAGTGGGGTATTATCTAGGCAGCACTATTGTTTACACCTCTGCCTAGATTCTACCTCCCTCATTATTCTGCATGGATGCTCAAAAAGTCATACAAATAGGTACAGTGCATTGACACAAGAAGCACTGTATGTACCATAACAAATGTGATTCTATTGACTTAAGCACGTATATTATTCAGGGGGGTATTATCTAGGCAGGAACATTTAATAATTAGAACATTGCTATAAATGTGATTTATGAGGACATTGCGTAGTGCAAGCTCCTTTTTTTTCAGAGCCATTCTGTGCCAACTTTCTTTCCTCTGTTAGGAGTTAAAATCTGTTAAACGGTGCGCAGTGAACCTTTTCTCTTTCTTGCATTCAAAAGAAAAAAAAAGGGGAAAAAATAAATAAATATATATATATATATATATATATATATATATATATATATATATATATATATATATATATATATATATATAAATATGACAGGAAGTCAAGACAAATGATTTCCCTGCCTCCGCTCTATATCCATGAGGTACACGCATCAGTTTTGTTATGTTTGTCTGGGGGAAGAGCATGCTGCTGTCGCGTTGGGGCAGGGCGGGTGCGAGCATTGCGATATGCTTTTGGGCAAAATGCTTCGCTTACTTCCGGGAGTAAGTGCCCACACTTTGTTCGTGATGCTCTCGCATGGATCTGGCTGAGGAGCGAGAGACGGGTTCGTCCCTTTCGCTCATTCTCTCCCCAGACCCAGCTGGTCCTTCCCGCGATCTCGAAGTGCGCTCCGGCGCCTATTCGGTTCATGGGGGGACCTTGAGTCTCTTGAGTCAGTAGATTTCGAGTTACCCACCTCCGATCATTCCGGCCGTGATAGTAAATCAGCGGATGAATTACTCGACGTGGTTACTCGTGTGGTGGCCAGGCTACAGTTAGACTGGACACACCAACAAGAGACCCCCAAACGCTCCAAATTGGAGGATAGATTTCTGTCTAGCGGCTGGGGAAAGGGAACGCCTCATGAGTCTCTTCCCTTCTTTAATGACCTCCCTGACGAGCTCTCTCACTCATGGAGGAAGCCTTATACTTCCCGTATCCACGTGCCCTCAACGTCGATATACTCGACTATCGTGGGTGCTGAGACACAAGGTATTCGATGATGCTGACGGTTGAGGAGACACTTGCGGGTTATCTCTCGCCGGGTTCGGCATAATCCCTGAAAAAACCCTCTCTCTCCACGAAGCCATGCAGGACCACCTCCACGCTAGTGGGGAGGGCTTATCAGGCATCGGGTCAGGCTGGTGCTGCTCTGCACACTATGGCGGTGTTGCAGGCATACCAGGCTGATCTGCTGAAGGACCTGAGTGCAAGTTCAACGCTCAACGAAGAAGCACTCACTGAACTTCGTCGAGCCACGGACCTTTCTCTCTGTGCGTCCAAACAGACAGCCTGTGCCATTGGCCGGTCTATGTCTGCTTTGGTCAGCACGGAGAGACACCTATGGCTCAACCTATCGGGCATCAAGGACAAAGATAAAGCTTTCCTACTTGATACCCCGGTTTCGCCTTCTGGCCTATTCAGAGACACGATGAATATAGTTATCTCCAAGCATCGGGAGGCAAAGAGCCATGAGGAAGCATTTGGGCAGTTTTTTCCTCGTTGCACTCAGGGGGCGGGGCCGTTGGCCACCCAGTCAGGCCCGGTCCTTCTAGAAGGGAGGCTCTGAAGCAGAGCGTGGCGAGTCGTGCTCTCCCTCGCGGAGACTGGGGACAGGCTTGTCGCCCTCGACAGCTCCCAAAGCAAGACCTCAGGGAAGTAATTTCTAGAAGGAGAAAGCCCTGACGGTCTTGTGCCTAGCCCTTTGGGGGTAGCTCCTCTCGGGACGGGGCGCGTGTATTATTCACTTCGCCCCTCCCGGTACCCCATGAATTCTCTCCTTTCCCGCCGCCTCTGGTGTTTCGGGAGGCAGAGGCTTCCAACAAAAATGTGGGTGTTCCGCTGCTTCCTGCATTTATCCAGGACGCGGAAGACTCAACACCCCCTCCACAGGATGTCTTAAATTAATACCCATCTCAAAGTACCTGGCAGCGTGGAAACATCTGCCAGATATTTTTATGTGGGTCCTAAGAACAGTAGAATAGGGCTACAGAATTCAGTTAGCTCGCCTCCCTCCGTGTTTCAATGGCGTGGTCCCAACTACCGTAAACAGGACCAGGCATTTCTACTGTGGAAAGAACTGCGAAATCGCTCGGTCTAAGGGGCCAGAGAACATGTTCCCCTTCCAGAGAAAGAGTCAGGTTATTACAGCGATTAATTCTTGGTTCCCAAGAAGGGAGGGGGGTTGCGTCCGACCTTAGGTCTTCAAGGCTTGAACTGCCCAGTCAGGGTGTTCAAGTCCAAGATGCTAACTATCAAGACGATCATGTCTCAACCCCAACATCATGTTTGGCTGGTCATCATCGATCTCATGGATGCATATCTTCATATAGAAATTCCACCACAGCACAGGAAGTTCCTGAGGTTTGCTTTCGGGGGCGAAGCCTTCCAGTATCGGGTTCTTCCATTCGGCCTAGCCCTATTAACCCGGCACTGGCTCCTTTGCGACTCCGGAGCATCCGCATTCTGAATTACATAGACGACTGGCTGATCTTAGCGCAGCTCCAAGAACTGGCAGTTCAGCACAGGGATATTGTCTTAGCTCATCTGGTTTCTCCGGGTCTGAGACTCAACGTGAGCGCTCTCTCTCCCACCCGGGAAATCACCTATCTAGGGGTTATATGGAATTCGATCAAGATGCGGGCACAGTTGTCTCCCGCTCGTATCACGTCCATTCAGAACACCCTGAGCAAACTCAGGCTAGGTCAAGGTTGCACTGTTCACCAGTATCAACAAATACTAGGTCTCATGGCGTCTGCGTCCACAGTGATCCCTTTGGGCCTGCTCCATATGAGACCGTTTCAGATGTGGCTAAAAGCCAGGGGATTTCATCCAAGGGCCAGTCCCCTAGGGCTAATAAGGGTTATGCGCCGCATGCTTCATTCCCTTGTGTGGCAGCGGGGGCGTGGTCAAGCGCCCGTCCGGGAGAGAAAAGCGGTAAGGGCGCTTACACCTGAGCTAAATTATGTCTAACACCTGTCTCTAATTTCAGTGAGTACGAGGAGAGCGGCATAAAAAGTCAGCGAGAGGGCCCCACGAGGGAGAGAGATGACAAGCGAACTCAGTGTTTGGCATTGTATTGTATGTGTGATAGTTGTATGAAGCAAAAGGGAATTAAAAACCTTACCTTGTGGTGAAGACCTGTTTCCTGTCCTCCTTCTTTGGGAAGTATTACACTGGTGCCGAAACCCGGGAATTTAAAAGGAAACATGGAAAGTGGTCGCCCCATAGAGTCCTCCCAGCTGGCAGAAGTCCTCCAGTCCCTCGCGACGCTGCATCAAGGCCACCAACAATCCCTGCTTGAGCTCCGGCAAGACCAAGATCGCCGGTTTTTCGAAATCATGCGGGCTCAGGCAGAGGACCGGCTCGCCATCCGGAGCCTCCTCAGCCAGGAGGATGCGTCAGCCACAACCGCGACCCCGGACACCCGCGCTACGCTGCCCCCCCATGCTACAGAAGATGGGGGCAGCAGATGATCCTGAGGCCTTCCTCGATTTGTTTGAGCGCTCAGCAGAAATCTGGGGCTGGCCCCGCGAACAGTGGGCAGCCCACCTGATTTCCCTCCTGTCCGGGGAAGCTCAACTTGCGGCACAGCAGCTGCCGGCGACGAACCTCCTGGCCTACACCGATCTGAAGAGGTCTATTCTGCAGCGGGTCGGTCGGAGCCCGGAAGAGAATCGCCAGCTCTTCCGGGGCATGAAACTAGGAATGTCCGATCGCCCGTTCGCTTTCGCTCAACGGCTCCGGGACACCTGTCGGAGGTGGCTGCTCGCGGGGGACCACGACGTCGAGGGAGTAATCGACCAGGTGGTACTGGAACAGTTCGTTCAACGGCTGCCTCGGAAGACGGCGGGGTGGGTCCAGTGCCATCGCCCGGCGTCGCTGGAGGAAGCTGTTCGGTTGGCGGAGGACCACTTGGCGGCGATCCCGAGGGCGGACGAGCCCTCTTCTTCTTCGTCTCTCTCTCTTTCCCTTTCCCTTGTGTCTGCCCCTGCCCTCGCCCCCTCCCCTATGTTCTCTCCTTCTGTTCTCTCCCCAGGGCCCGTTCCTGCCCCGCGCAGGCGTGGAGGGTTCCAGAGACCAGATTCCCGGCCTTGGGAGAATGTACCCTCCCATTCCCCGTCATTCAGCCGCTCTCCTCCTCAGGTGGGGGTGCCCGCCAGCACAAGTGCGGCCGCAACGCCTGGGCCGGCCTGTTGGAGGTGCGGAGACCCGGACCACTTCCGGGATCAGTGTCCGCTGATGGAGGTGGGGACGGTGGTGCGGGTCTCCGATGTCCCGCAGGCTGCCCCCCTATCGGGCTGGAGCATACCGGATTCCGGTAAGGATCAGGGGGGGTATTTACCAAGCTTTGCTGGATACCGGCTGCAATCAGACCACCATCCACCAACGCTTGGTTCAACCCGGGGCTTTGGGTTTAGATAAACTGGTGAGGGTGAGGTGTGTGCATGGGGATGTTCACAAGTATCCCATGGTGACTTTGGCGATTAAATTCAGGGGAAAAATCATAGTGTGGAGGCAGCGGTTAGTTCCCGCCTCACCCATCCGCTAATCTTGGGTACTGATTGGCCGAATTTTAAAGATATTTTAGAGGGTATTTGTGCGGATGGGTCCTGCATAAAGAAGTGTGCGGTGTGCGATGCTTTGGCGGGGGAGGCGGAGCCGGGACCGTCCTCGGCTGCTCGGAATGACGAGGGAAGGGGCGAGGTGGCCGCCCCTCCTCTCAGGGAATTCCCTGAGGGGGACTTCCCTCTAGAGCAGTCACGGGACGAAACCCTTAAACATGCTCTTGACCAAGTGAGAGTAATTGATGGTCAACAGCTCCGGCCGGAAATCGCCATTGCATACCCATACTTTGCCATGATTAGAGATCGGTTATATAGAGTGACGCAGGAGGCTCAAACAAAGGAGGAAGTAACACAATTATTGATTCCACGGAGCCACCGGGAAATGGTTTTCCAGGCAGCTCACTATAATCCTATGGCCGGTCACCTAGGGGAACGGAAAACACTTCTCCGTCTAATAGCCCGTTTCCATTGGCCGGGCATTGGCGGTGAAGTCCGCAGGTGGTGTGCGGCGTGCCGTGAATGTCAGCTGGTAAACCCACCGGCCACCCCAAAAGCGCCATTGCGCCCTCTACCATTAATCGAGGTCCCCTTCGAAAGAATTGGGATGGACCTCGTCGGGCCATTAGAACGGTCAGCACGCGGACATCGCTTCGTGTTAGTCCTAGTGGATTACGCGACGCGATATCCGGAAGCAGTGCCTCTGAGCAACATCTCCGCACGTAGTGTCGCAGGGGCACTCTTCAAGATAATCTCCCGGGTCGGGATTCCGAAAGAAATCCTCACCGATCAAGGCACGACTTTTATGTCACGAACACTTCGCGAACTTTACGAGCTCTTGGGCATTAAATCGATTCGCACTAGCGTTTACCATCCGCAGACGGATGGCCTAGTGGAACGATTTAATAAAACGCTCAAGAACATGATTCGTAAATTCGTACACGATGACACTAGAAATTGGGATAAGTGGCTAGACCCCCTGTTGTTTGCAGTACGAGAGGTCCCACAAGCCTCCACAGGGTTTTCCCCGTTTGAGCTGCTGTACGGGTGATGCCCCCGCGGTGTCCTTGACGTCATCCGCGAAGCTTAGGAGGAGGGAACTTCTAATAGCAAAAATGAAATTCAGTTTGTTCTCGATCTTAGAGCAAAACTCCACACACTGGGGCGACTAACACAGGAGAATTTGCTCCAAGCTCAAGAACGCCAACGCCGGCTGTATGACAGGGGTGCTCGGCTACGGGAATTTGCACCGGGAGATAAGGTACTCGTATTACTCCCAACATCGAGCTCTAAATTACTCGCCAAGTGGCAAGGACCCTTTGAGGTCACACGACGAGTAGGGGATCTCGATTATGAAGTTAAACGTACCAATAGAGGGGGCGCACGTCAAATTTATCACCTCAACCTCCTGAAATTGTGGAGGGAGGAGGCGGCCTCTGTGACGTTGGCCATGGTAGTTCCGGAGAGGGCGGAGCTCGGACCGGAGGTAAACAAAAACTACAACCTTAACACTCCGCTTACTTGTGGAGACCACCTCTCACCGCGTCAACTCACAGAGGTTTCTGAATTACAAAAGGAATTTGCGGATGTGTTCTCCCCTCTACCGGGCCGTACAGACATCATACAGCACCACATCGAGACCGAGCCGGGCGCGGTGGTGCGTTGCCGCCTATCGCTTACCCGAACATAAAAAGAAAACAGTATGGGAGGAATTAGATGCGATGCTTGATATGGGCGTAATAGAGGATTCCCACAGTGATTGGTCCAGCCCGGTTGTTCTTGTTCCCAAGAGTGATGGGTCTGTTCGATTCTGTGTGGATTACAGAAAAGTCAATGCGGTGTCTAAATTTGATGCGTACCCAATGCCCCGTGTTGATGAACTGCTCGATCGTTTAGGTACTGCTCGATTTTATTCGACCTTGGATTTAACAAAGGGTTATTGGCAGATCCCCTTGACACCAATGTCCCGTGAGAAAACAGCCTTCACTACGCCGTTTGGATTACACCAATTTGTGACGCTTCCTTTCGGTTTGTTTGGGGCTCCGGCCACGTTTCAGCGCCTCATGGATCGGATCCTCAGACCACACACCGCATACGCCACTGCCTATTTAGATGATATAATCATTTATAGCAATGATTGGCAGCGGCACATGCAACATCTGAGGGCCGTCCTGAGATTGCTGCGGCGGGCGGGGCTCACAGCAAACCCTAAGAAGTGCGCGATTGGGCGTGTGGAGGTACGGTATCTGGGGTTCCACTTGGGTCATGGCCAGGTGCGTCCCCAAATTGATAAGACCGCGGCGATTGCGACTTGCCCTAGACCTAAGACCAAAAAGGGGGTGAGGCAGTTCCTGGGGCTGGCTGGCTATTATAGAAAGTTTGTGCCTAATTATTCAGACGTCACCAGCCCGCTGACTGACCTCACTAAAAAGGGGGCTCCAGATCCGGTCCAGTGGTCGGAGCAGTGCCAACAGGCGTTTATGCAGATTAAAGCCGCACTTTGTGGGGGGCCGCTTCTTCATGCACCTGACTTCTCTCTCCCTTTTTTATTACAGACGGACGCTTCAGACAGAGGGCTGGGGGCCGTACTCTCGCAGGTGGTGGAGGCGGAGGAGCGCCCGGTGCTGTACATTAGCCTTAAGGGAGACTAAGTACAGCACCGTGGAGAAGGAGTGTTTGGCCATCAAGTGGGCGGTCCTCACCCTCCGTTACTACCTGCTGGGGTGGGCCTTCACCCTCTGCTCGGATCACGCCCCGCTGCAGTGGCTCCATCACATGAAAGATACTAACGCCCGGATCACCCGTTGGTATCTAGCTCTCCAGCCCTTTAAATTCAAGGTGGTCCACAGACCGGGGGTGCAGATGGCTGTCGCTGACTTCCTCTCCAGAAATGGGGGGGGAGTGGTAGGCGTCATCCGGCCTGAGTCGGGCGGTGGGGGTATGTGGCAGCGGGGGCGTGGTCAAGCGCCCGTCCGGGAGAGAAAAGCGGTAAGGGCGCTTACACCTGAGCTAAATTATGTCTAACACCTGTCTCTAATTTCAGTGAGTACGAGGAGAGCGGCATAAAAAGGCAGCGAGAGGGCCCCACGAGGGAGAGAGATGACAAGCGAACTCAGTGTTTGGCATTGTATTGTATTGTATGTGTGATAGTTGTACGAAGCAAAAGGGAATTAAAAACCTTACCTTGTGGTGAAGACCTGTTTCCTGCCCTCCTTCTTTGGGAAGTATTACACCTTGCTATGTGGTTCAGACCCTGGTTTCTTACCTTGGGTTCCACTCTAGGTGCGTCTCGTCGTCGCAGGCTGCTAACGGCAGACGCCTCCCTGACGGGCTGGGTAGCGGTCTTAAGTGGTTGTCCAGCTCAAAGGGATGGGAGGGTCGTCAGCTCGGTTGTCACAGTAACTGTCTCGAGTTGATGGCTGTATTTCTGGCCCTGAAATACTTCCTCCAGTGGCTGCAATGTCTTGATGCAGGTGGGCAATACAGCGGTAGTCTCTTACATACACCATCAAGGAGGTCCACGTTCACGTCAGCTAAATTTCTGGCACTTCGGAGGAAGTTTATATCCCTGGATGCCCGTATGTGGGAGCAGATTTACTGTCCAGACAGAAAATACCTACGGGGGAGTGTTTAACCCCTTGAGGGTCTGGATGAGACCCTTTTTGAACCTCTAGAGCATGGATGCTCAAAAAGTCATACAAATAGGTACATTGTATGACTTTTTGAGCATCCATGCAGAATAATGAGGGAGGTAGAATCTAGGCAGAAGTGTAAAAAATGGTCCTGCCTAGATAATACCCCCCTGAATAATATAGGTGTTTAAGTCAATGGAATCAATAGTGTTATGAGACATAAAGTGCTTCTTGTGTCAATGCACTGTACCTATTTCTATGACTTTTTGAGCATCCATGCAGAATAACGAGGGAGGTAGAATCTAGGCAGAGGTGTAAAAATGTTCGTGCCTAGATAATACCCCCCTGAATAATATAGGTGTTTAAGTCAATAGAATCAATAGTGTTATGAGACATAAAGTGCTTCTTGTGTCAATGCACTGTTCCTATTTTTATGACTATTTGGTCATCCATGCAGAATAATAAGGGAGGTAGGATCTAGGCGGGCTTAATATTTTTATGATTCTTTTAATTATTTATTTTTTACTGTCATGTTTGTTTTCTAATTGTGCATGTTTAATGATCTCTTTTCATTTTGTTGAGTTTCTATGTCTTGCCTGCTCAAATAATATAAAGAAATTGCATTATTATTTGGGTTGCCATGGGATTTGTATGTGCACTTACTGTATGCTAAAACATTTTAAAAACAACCAAGAAGAAAAACTGTTTAAGTAAATAGAATATGTTATGGGACAGTACACAGTATATGATATTCGGGATTCATACAGGAGGGATTAGTGTTCACACCTCAAAAGCGATGTGGTCATATGCATTTTTGACCACATCCATATGTGTTTTTTGTTATCCGATTACAAAACATTTTAGACAGCATTTAGACCTGTATATAGAACTGACCACATGTGTTTTTCTTATGTCATCCATCACACATACAAGTACGAGGCAAGACCATACGGTCTGTAGTGTTCATTTTTGTTTACCACAGTGCCACGGTTCTGGCATTAGTGCCAGCTCATTCTGTTGTTTGTTTTACTCTGACTCGTGTCCCACAGGTGGAGATGGCACATGTTTCCATGTGAACGCTGATCGATCGTGAGGAGACTCTGATCATGGCAGTGAATTACTCACCCATTTCCACCTTCTTCACTCTGATTGCACTCTGTTTATTCCTTGGGTTTTCCTTAATTCTTTGCCAATATATTGTTCGCTGTCAATGTTAAAGGGTTAGTTCAACCAAAAATGAAAATTATCCCATAATTTACTTACCCTTAAGCCATCCTAGGTGTATATGACTTCCTTCTTTCTGCCAAACACAATCAGAGTTATATAAAAAAAATGTCCAAAAAAGCTCAACTATCCATCAAAAACGTACTCCATACGGCTCCACGGTGTTAATAAAGGCCTTTTGAAGCGAATCGATGCGTTTTTTTCTTTAACTGTGCTCTCTTGTGTAGTTGGAGCCTGTTCGTGTATCGTTTTTTTTGATACCATTGACTTGCATTGTATGGGCTCCTCAGCCAGATCCATATGTGACCCAGACTATGAAATGATGGGAGCCGGCTCTTGGAAGTAAGCGAGTCAAGCGCACAGCATCTTCACTCTGAGCAGCTCACATCTGCTCATCTGCCTGCTCCAACACAAGAGCAGCGTGCTCTTCCCCCAAACAAACAAAACAAAACTGGTGTGTGCCCGATTCGGCCATATGATGTAAACAGGGAAACACACACCGTTTGCTTTGTTTAAAACTTATTTTGCTCTTTGTTTTTCACACTTTAGTGACACTTAAGATTTCTACACACTGCCTGACAAATCTAACTATTATATAATAAAGAGTTTGAGGGGCTTGAGAAGCACAACACATCACAGAGTGGTCTGAAGACAAAAGACCTGATGATGCACCTGTGGCACATCTATTTATAGCCCTGGTACTGGCGCATTCTGATCACCAACAGAGGCTATAAATGTTGCAAACTTAATCACAGCTGGTCACTCCTAAACAACGTTCCCAAGGGGAGCATTAAGTGCAGCTTTTGATAAGGGAACATAATGAAACAATTATGCCAAATTAGGTAATGATTGCTTTAACAGCATTCAATATATTAATCTCTAACAGCTGAGGGTGCAGACATGAGACTGGTATAAATGTTTGTATAATAGCAACAGCACAACCTTCTGTACAGGGGTGAAATGTTTTTCATTAAATTGTTACATTTTTAAATTGTTTACACATTCTGTGTTTATGTCTTTCGTCGGAAGTTTGTCTGAGGAACCCTGCTCTAGAGTTTATTCAGAATGGTGCTAAAAAACAAAAAAACATCCAGTGAGTGGCAGTTCTGTGGACGGAAACGCCTTGTTGATGAGAGAGGTCAACAGAGAATGGCCAGACTGGTTTGAGCTGACAGAAAGTCTATGGTAACTCAGATAACCACTCTGTACAATTGTAGTGAGAAGAATACCGGTATCAGATGATCTTTATGACTTTCGGTTCCATTAACGGTTCCATTCCTGCATGCAATTTTCCACCGACGTGGCTGGAACAGCGTCCTTAAATTGTCTGACAGTGTTTCCAGCAGCACATCTCTGCAGCAGTGCTGACCTCTACTTAGTCTACAGTGTAAAACACAGTTCGACTCGTGAATTTAATTCCTGATCTCGAGCCGGCTCTTTTGAATCTACAGTGCGAAACATACAGCACTTCCAGTATTGTTAAATTCTCGAAAGAATAATTCTATTGAGCCGGTTCTTTTGAATCTACAGCGCAAAGCATACAGCGCTTCTGGTATAGTTACCGTGCATTTGGACCAGAGGCGGCGAGAGCATCAAAATTCACTCTGGCTGCCCTGCTAACAACACTATTGAAGAGTCATGGATGCTCTGACGTAGTTGAAATAGGCGGCAACGTTCGTTCAGAATGCTTGGTTTTGTGAACTATATTTAAAGGGGCCACAAAACATCCAGACATGTCGACCGGTATCTTTTTGCCGACATATCACAAGTATCCTATATCCTCATGAAATCTTTTAATATAGTATTATATAATATTATATAAACCATAATATCCACTTCATCAACTCACCTGGCACACCAACAATTTCAGACACCTTTGTCCACGTTGTTTTAAAAAAAAAAATGTATATCCTGCAAGCAAATAGGGGTAGATCATATATTACGGGAAAAAGATTCTTCACCATTTTGTCTTAAGAATTAATGTTTGGTGGGAACCAAAGTTTACACTGTTGTGTTCTCTAGACTTCACTAGAGTGGAGCACAATTTTTTTTATTAGAAACAAGCCAGGGGTATACATAGTACACAATACTACAGATATATTTTACAATAATGCAAATACATTATATTCATTACATAGTGCAATGGTTTTCAATGCTTTGGAGTTGTTGGAGGTACAAAGAATATTTAAATAATATTTCAAGTCTTTTCAAAAAAGTGCAAAAAGGGGCTTTATAGACATAAATTTACACTTATGTATAAAAACTTGGCAAGAAAAATAAACATATTAATCAGAAAATACAAACTTTTTAAGTTATCATAACTGTGCAAACCAAATAAAATGTCTTTATAAAGCAAATAAAAACTAGTTAAAAGTGTGTTTTAGTGGTACTAAATTTTCTCCAAAATACTACAGCGTGGACACATTCCCAAAAAAGGTGAGGGGCAGATTCATCTACATTGGGTGTGTATGTGCCGCAGCTGGGCATGCAGTGGCGGTGGGCCCACCTCCGCAGTGCCGAGCCTGCTGTGAATGTGTGGTGTCCGTCGAGCGTGATAACGACGGCCGTAATCAGCGGGTATGAGATCCAGGGAATGAGGAAACATTTTTGTTTTAAAATGTGGGGACCACAACCTCTCGGGCATGCATTGAAATCAAAAGAAAAGGCAACAAAGGATTCTCCTCCCGGTCCTCCACCGGGGGATGGAGTGATCTGTTTACAAACTCCACAGCTGTAGCAGGTCTCCACGTCCCTGTGTCGCCTTTCTCAGGGGTGCTTTGAAGCTTTCCTTGATTTCTTGGCAGCTGACCATGAGATGGGGCATCTGCTTCCTGCAGTGGGCACCACGCCAGGGCCAGGCCACCGGTGTCGTTGCCACAGGGGGATGCCTGAGCAGACGGGGGGGAGGATCTTGATCCGAGCCAGGGAAGGATGTTCTGGTTGGCCTCTGTCTGCTTCTTAACTGCCAAGAACTGCTGCGCAAAGTCCTCAACGGTGTTGCCAAATAGGCCAACTTGGGCGATGGGGGCTTCCAGGAACCGTACCTTGTCAGCCTCCCTCATCTCGACCAAGTTGGTCTTGGACCACCAAGGTGGACGCTGACTGCCCGAGAGTCAGCTCCTGCATTAATCCCGGGTCAGAACTACCCATGTGCAGTTCTCTCAATTCCTTGGCCTGGTGCACCTGCAGGAGAGCCATGGTGTCCAGAGCAGAGACGGCCTGTCCAGCAGTGCTGTAAGCCTTAGTCACCAGTGATGACGTAAATCTACAGACCATGGCAGGAGTCTCGGATGTGATCATCCTTAAACCCTGTTTCCTTCAAAGACTTTATGCTGCATTGTGAGAGCTTCAAAGGGCTGAAAGGTTTGTTCATTTTGTAATTTTTGTGGGAATTTCTGTTTAGAAATGACCCCAAAGCTTGACTACCATTATTATTGTTGCATTGAAAAGTCCTACGAAGGCCTCATTTAAGCCTTTTCAAAGTGTCCAAAAATCCCCAAGGCTACATTGCATTGACACAATATTTAAATGAGCTAAGGTTTTGGAATGTTTGTAATTTCAGCTCCCAAAACTTACACACAAACCCTTTAATCTGCTTTAAGATGCTCTTTCTTTCTTTCTTTCTTTCTTTCTCTCTTGACTTTCAGACAAGGTTTTGTCAGACCAACATTATAGTTTGCCTCGGTATCTAGTTTAATCATTACTTTTGAACCACACATCAATATTTTCTTTTCCCCAAACACCTAAGTTATTTTTTGTAATGTAGGGCAAACATGCAGTTATAGCAATGAATAGTATAATAAACATTTAGTTTGACAGCCCTTTTATACAAAGAATAAAGCTTAACCATATAAAACCTGACATATGAAATAATTTTTTAAACCTGACTAAACCTATTTTTCTATACAATAATGACATTTTAAGCACATGCTGCTTGAATTCAATAAGTACTAATTTTGAAATAAAACAAAATAAACGTTATTGTTAATTGTACTTTAGTCAGCAAAGGAGTCACATAAAAAAACTACATAGCAAGGTGTTCTACTTCCTGCAGAGCATGAAAAATGTCACCAAGAGACATAGACATTGCATACGCATTGTGATGACAATGTAGAGGCTTTAGAAAGTAATGTATCAAATATGATATGCGCAGCGTTATAAGGTTACTAAAAACATTTCTGAGGGGTCCTTTATAAGCTCTTAAATATGTAAGCATTTATTAACATTTGTTTTCAAAGTTGATGGGCCACGAGACCTTGAAGCTTGTTTTTTTTCATGGTCAGTTCCACAAGGATCAGAATACACACACAATGCAATATGACATGCAATGTAAAATAATGCAATAACATTAGGCATAATTTTGACATCTGGGAGCCATGTAGCTACAATGCCCAATGTTTGCAACAGAACAATATCTTTGTGTGTTAATAAATGTCACTAATCTTTGAGAATGTGTTCTTACTGAAGTTTCTGCTTCTGAGGGCAAAACCAAATGTGAGCACATATGGCATGGCAGGTGCCGTCATGTTTCATGGGATTCTTACCACATTTTGGGGTTTTCACGGAAATACATCCTCAAATTCTTTGATAAAAGTCCCATCGATCATGACACATGGGGACATGTGACGCAGAAGTTAAAAAACCATACAAATAAAACACAAATTCTTCCTTTAAGATATTAATTGTTAAGGTTAAAAGATTTGAGTCGTTTTTAAAATATTCACAAGTCCTTTGTGTCGAGTAAAGTCTGAAGTCATTTTAGGTGTATGACTGGAGTTGAGTCTGAAGTCTATAAAAATGCGACTCGAGTGCGAATCTCAAACTCGATTCCCATTTCTGTTTTTTATTTAGTGTATGCTCATGGTTAATTTCAAAATTAATTAAGGATTTAAGCACCTTTTAATTTAGTAAAACATGGTTTCCGCAACTGTTACTTTAAGGAGCTATTTCTCCATGGTCTAACCCTTAAATTGATTTTGTTGGTGTAAACTAATGTAGTCACGTTTATTAAGCAGTAGTGTAGTCTATGGCATACACTATATGCCCACCTATCTTTCAAAGAATTTTGCATATGACCAACTATAAAGAGTTATGTTATGTATGGCCACCAGAACAGAGTAGGATTTTGACCCATACCGTTTAAATATACTGAGGAGATACCCCAGCACCGTTGAGTGAAAAGTGATTTATTATAATTTTTTTAATAAGTGTTTTTAATAAGAGAAGAGATTCTCTCTAAATTTGCATGGAGCAATGGTAGGCGTAAGAGCTGAACTTAAGGCAGCTGAATCAGATGATTGCAACACACTCCAAAAAATGTTGGACAGTCGAGTGTTTACCACTATGAAACATCACCATTTCTTCTAATAACACTTATTAGGCATTTGGGCACTGAAAACACAAGTTTGTTAAATTTAAAAAGTGGAATTTTTCCCCATTCATCATTTGGTCACCAGATTTCTTGAATCTTTTAACTATATTGTCCACTGTAGAGGATGAAATGGCCCAAAATCCTTCCAATTTATCTTTGGGAAACATTGTTCTCAAAGTGCTGGATTATTCGCTGAAGCATCTGTTGGCAAATTGACAAATCTCGAATGATCCATGCTCTTGAATGAATAGGCTATTTTTGGAGGTTCTTTATATACTATGATACGATTGCCTCACCTGTTTAACATCTCCTGTTTCACATTGCCTTGTTATTTTAACTCCTCAAATTGTTATTAGTCTTAAATTGCCCGTCGCAACTTTTTTGGATTGTGTTGCAAACATCTGATTTTAAATTACTATATGTAACAAAAAAACTAAAACAAAACAATGAAATTCACAATGTAAAACATTATATAATGTTTAGTTGTGGTGCTTTCAATATAGCAAAGGGTGAATATAATTTACAAATCTCTCCTCTCAACTTTTTTGGAATTGGGGTTGTATAAAGTGTTCATCATATAAATGGTCATATCGTTCCTCGATAAATGTCCACCTCTTTAGTCAATACTACACCACTGTTATTAAGTGAAGTTAAATAATATGATTGACTTGATTAAAATCAGTTTATTTAGATGTTACAACATGAAGCACATTTTTATGTTAAATTTTTTTTTTCAGTGTATGTGTAAATAAAATAACAAAATAATGTTAAATTATACTAAACTGCAGTTAGCCCATTAGCATGTTAATGGAAGCGTTTGCAAGCATATATATGTGTGTGTGTTTGTGTGTCCATCTTCATGCTCCGGATACATCAGAGGGATCATCAGATCTTAATACAGAACAGAAAACATAATTATAGATAGACATATAACAACCTTTTTACTTTAGTTTACATGCCAAAACTAGGGATGCACCGATACCACTTTTTCTCTTCCGATTCCGATATTGGAAAACAGTAATTTCAGTATAAGTCATCAGCAGCAAATTTTTTTCAGCTCGTATCTCGACTTTAAAGGATTCAGATCTCTTTTTTTTCAATTTAGTTGGAACATTTTTTCAATATCAGCTCACTTTTCATTCACACAGTTATTTTTTGGAATCCATTCAACTTAATCATACCTCAATTTACCTCAATAGTAATATACCTCAATTGTGCACCTTTTGACACGGATCCACCGGTCTCTCTTTCTCTCACTGCTGTCACAGTGATCACTCTCCCCTGATTTCTGATTACATGCACCTACATATCATTAGTGGCTAATCAAGGACTGCATATATACCCCGATTTCACACACACTCTTTGTCTGTTCTCATTGATGGTATCTCTGACTCCAGACCTTTCTACTATGCCAAACATATATGGGTCTGCATTATTGCCTGCAAGCAGAATAAGACTGTTGTGAATTATCTGTTCATCGTGTCTATAACTTGTCTGGATATTACTCACCTGCTGTTTGCCACTCTGCTCAACTGGATTTACTCCCAATGTTTACATCACTGTTTCAGCCATCTGTTCAGTAAACCCTGCTGCTACTGAGTTCATATCTCTGCCTCTGTGAGTCTCTCCGTGTAACCTTTAACTTTTAAACCCTCACACTTTTATTTTTACATTCCGAACTCTCCAGGAAGTCCTGTATGGGTCTGTTTGTAGGCAAGTTCATGGTAGTTTAATTGGCTACTTATTCAAATTCTGGTTAAAAAAAATTATAAGAGCACCTTTTTCCGTTTTAAATGCCTATAAGTGAACTGAACTATTGAGCATCTGCACCTGAGATGTTGTTCATGAGTAGCGCTCAAATATTGTGCACTGCTAGGAAGGCTAAAAATAGGTGTGTGTGTGTGTGTGTGTGTGTGTGTGTATGTATATATATATATATATATATATATATATATATAATCAGTGCAGTGTCATTCAATAACGTGCTGGAGCTGCGCATGCATTTTATATATTTACTTATTAAACAGCCTTTTGTGATTCACAGAGCTGTCGCAAGTCTTCAAGTGGCTTTGAATAAAATGCACTCGAGTCATATGAACTACACTAATTGTGTTTTAATGGTTCTTTTATATAATTTTTTTTTTAGCTTGACAGTAACCAACATGACTAATACATACGATTTGGATCGGGCTCGTAGGACCGATACCTGTTACGTTTCAAAACGTCAGTATCGGAGCTGATACCGATCCAGGTATCTGATCAGTGCATTCCTAGCCAAAACATGTTCAGACACTTGTATAAGTTCAGTGTTTGTGTTTAACAATAACTAGGACTTCATTTCATAAAATTTTTGTGCTAAAAATAAATCTCCTGAAATCACACTCAACAGCATCATCATATGTAACATCATCATGTCCTGTTTGTGGTTCATTCATTTAATGACTCTAAAATTAATTGAGAAGTACATATTTTCATTACCTCAGTGTTTGCAATCCAGTTTCTTTTCAATCAAGATCATTTTTTGCCTGAAGAAAAGTATCACAAGATTATTTGCTGTGTCAATGACATAAGTGCAGAGAATAAAATCATTCAGTGTGAATGATGCTGGTCATTCATCCTAACCCATATTTAATGATATTGTAGCATTTTACTCTCTGCTTCTGGCACTTTAACCCTTTTCAGTTAAACATACAGATCTCCATGAATATAAACACCTTGACTAATGTGGGAGTAAAAATACACATTCAGATGTACTTAAAAAGCTTTGTCAGATTTTAACTCTCCATTAGAACACGACACGTCCAGATAATCAGATCTCCTCACACCTCCAATATACCATCCAGACTGGCAATAAAGTCTATGAGTGCCACCACGTTTAACAAAGATCTTATATTGGGGGGGGTTGAACATTGTTCTTCTCAGTAATGTCAGGTGTAATTTCACAGGGCTCTATGACAGATAAAGTCAATCTGATTAGACACAAATGGCAAAATAGTTCTTGATGAGAGTGAGATTCAAGAGAATAATTTAGAAATAGACGACTCACCCAGACACTTTGGAGGGGTCTCCCATCTCCCATTCTGACACTTATAATATTCCTGTTGTTTGTCTAGCTTTGACCTTGTGGTCAAAATGTATAATGCTATTTCTATTAATGCTAATAACAATGTACTCATTTAGCCTACTGTAACATGTCACAAAGTTTATTTTGCTGCTCATGGTGCCGATAATTGTGTTGACCCCGGTATCGCTGCTTGCAGCTATATTTTTATTCATGTCTGTAACTGTGATCAGATTACTTAATTTTTTTATTTGTAACGCATTACACCCAACACTGATCAATAGTTCCTCTCATTCATGCACAATTATATGAGGGTGATAAAGACCACTCAAAATTGTATGGTATTTGCTATTTCACCTGCTTCTATTAGAACAGCATTAATGGGGGTTGACTTTATGGCTCCAATACAGAGCCGTAGAGCTCTATACTGTAATCTATATATATTTAGTAGTATTGTCTTAGCTGCTGCTCCATAGACTATACATCCATAATCAATTGTTGATCTCATAATAGCTCTGTATATATCAATTAATGACTGCTTATCAGCCCCCCCCCCCCAATCAGATCCAGCTCATAGTAAATGTATTACTTTCTTACATTTTGATTCTATATGTTTAATATGCGCTTTCCATGTGTATTTATCATCTAGCCAAAGTCTTAAGTACTTAAAATCAGACACCCTCTCCATAGGCTTCCCATATAGTGTCAACTTCTCAACGTCAATCTTTTTCTTATTTGTAAATATCATATAGCAGGACTTACTAATTGACAGCTTAAACCCCCATTTATATGACAATTCTTCCACTTTCTTTATTGCTTCTCTTAATTTTCCTATTACATATTTCACATTTCTTCGCCTTATCCATATAGCCACATCATCTGCATATAATGCAGATTTGATACTTCCTTCAAGATCTGAGAAAATGTCATTTATCATTATATTAAACAGTATAGGACTGATTGCACTACCCTGTGGGATACCATTATCAATTTCAATGTCTTTAGACACTTCCTCCCCAACCTTGACTTTAATTTTCCTGGCTGATAAAAAGTCTAGTATCCAATTATATAATCGCCCTCCCAAACACATATTACTTAATTTAATGAGCAACCCTTCCCTCTAAATTGAATCGTATGCCTTTTCAATGTCAAAATAAACTATTGCCATTAGCTCTTTCATTTTCATAGCCTTTTCCACTTCATTACTTACTTGAACAAGAGCTTCAGTTGTGGATCTTCCTTTTCTAAATCCAAACTGATACTTGCATAATAATCCTCTATGTTCCAGAACATATGTTAATCTACTTTTATTTTTTTCCATCCATTTACATAAGTGTGAGGTCAAAGCTATGGGCCTGTAATTTCCCGGATTAGCAGGATCTTTCCCTGGTTTGTTGAATGGTAATATTATCGCCTCTTTCCACACGTTCGGTATAACTCCTTCACTCCATATTTTATTAAAGAGTCTCTAAATAATCTTCAAAGATTCCACAGGCATCTGTCTAAACATGGCATAACTCAATTGATCTTGTCCTGGGGCTGAATACCCGGTGTCTTGCAAAGCTATTTTAAGTTCCGACATTGAAATATCCACATCAAGTGCTGACAAATCATCTTCTCCCTTTTCCCTCATTTTCATTTACTCTGATTAGTAAATTATTTTCTTGTCTATGTTTATCATCTAGACGTTCACCACTGTGTATTGCAGCAAATGTGATTCCAAGAACATCTGCCTTCTCTTTATCTGTTACTGCCATCTTCTCTCCATCTACTTATGCAGGGAGTTTTGTTACCTTCCCATTTCCACTCATTTGTTTAAACATGTTCCAGATATCTTTTAGTTTGGTTTCACTACCAATGGTGGAACAGAATTCCCTCCATGTCCTCTTTGTGGTATTTTTAATTGTCCTTCGGGCAATAGCTTTTTCCTTTGGTAATCAATGATGTTCTTGTGTGTAAAGTTTTTCTTTAATACTCGAAATGCTTTATTTATTTCTTTTAATGGTTCTACTGCACTCCTCATTCCACCACAGTACAACTTTCTTTCTCCCTTTTGTTACTTTCCTTGGTATACATAACGTTGCAGCATTAAGTATGTAATCTGTTACTTGTCTTGAGCATTCCTCTATGGTACCTTCTAATGTAACCATGTGTGCTGATTCCCTACAACATATTTTACATTTTTCAGAATCAGCTTTATCAAAACACCATCTAGTGATTAAGTTCCCTTCTTGCATTGATACGTTAGTAATTATTATAGTAAGAACTGGGAAATGATCACTTCCTACAGTCGAGTCTTTCTTGACATACCATTCTCACTTATTAACTAACTTATCTGATACTAGAGTAATGTCCAAGCATGAAACTGACCCCCTATTCACATCTACTCTTGTTCCTGTTCCATCATTAATACAGACTAATGTTCTTTCATCCATTAACTCTTCAACTATTCTTCCATTACTATCTGTGTAATTTCCACCTCATAAACTACTATGAGCGTTAAAATGAGTGGTGTGGTGGTGGCGTAGTGGGCTAAAGCACATAACTGTTAATCAGAAGGTCGCTGGTTCGATCCCCACAGCCACCACCATTGTGTCCTTGAGCAAGGCACTTAACTCCAGGTTGCTCTGGGGGGATTGTCCCTGTAATAAGTGCACTGTAAGTCGCTTTGGATAAAAGTGTCTGCCAAATGCATAAATGTAAATATAAAATCACCACACCAAATTTCCTTTTTAAAAACCTTTCCACCTGCTTTATTTAACATTTCAAAAGTTAACTTTTTACATGGATTGTAAAAATGTATTAATTTAATATTTCCTTCTTTCCCTGCACAACAGATTTCAATTACAGTACATTCCCATGCCTCAGGAGATGTAATCACTCTGAAAGTTAACCCATCTTTGATAAAGGTAGCACACCCTCCACCACTTTGATTGCTTCCTCTATCAAGTCTTATTGCACTAAATCAATAAGATCAAAACTGGAATTCTAAAATCAAGCTGAGGTTTTAACCATGTTTCTTGAACACATACTATTTCTGGAACTATTTCCAAATCGTAAATATACTTTTTAAATTCTTGACCATTAGCTATAAGGCTTCTCGCATTTCATTGAAGTATGTGCAGAACCATGATCAAAATCTCAACCCTCAGCATGAGCATTTTCTCCACCTTCAGTTACTGTTAACAATGCATGTATATGATCTGCTTTAATTTCTCTCATGTCAAGAAACCTATCTGCCACCTCTACAATGACTTTTTTTTCTTTCACTTTTCTTTTTAAATTGTGAGGTAACATTAATGATGTGACAAATGAAGGCCACAAACTTCACTTTCTTCACTATCAATATATCCTCGTCAACTTTACACTTGTGATTACATTCAGTCACCACAGGGACCAGTCCATGGATTACCTCCTGACAACCTGATGATATGTCAACCCTTAGGCCTGTATAATTGTGGCCTCTTCTGTTGTCAATCCTGTAATATTTCCCTTCTCCTTGACTTGCTTTAGAGCTTCTGCATATGAGGTTTTACTCATTATTTTGACTCTTTGAACTTCTTTGGCTTCTTTTGCACAATACATCCTCCATAAGTTGCTCTGTGATCTCCTCCAAAGTTGTATTTCACTTTGGCAGCCTTTTCACATTTTCCATACTCATGCTGACCATTACATCTTGCACATCTTAGTTTTCCTTTACATTGCTGAGCTATGTGACCCATTCTTTGGCATTTATAACATCTAAGAGGATTCGGGATAAATTCCTGTACTCTAAAGCTCATATGCCCCATTTGCACTGATTTTGGCAAACTTTTCTCAAACTGTATTACTACAGATAATGTTTCCTTAATTGAACCATCCTTTTTACTTTTCAGTCTTGTGGCCTCTATTACTTTACTTCCTTGCATCTCTTTTTTGACATCTTCCATAGACATGCTCAACAGGACTTCTGAAATTACTCCTCTTAACTTTGACATAATTCCAGGTATGTGAGCTTTCATTCTTTCACCATTAAGTGTAGTCATCCCTAGTATCTTATCCTGCTGCTGTTTGTTGGACACATATATTAATACACGTTTGTTGTTCAATAATCTAGCAGATTTTACCCAATCTCTTTCTCTATTGCTCTTGTTGGTTTTATTGGATGATAATGCCCACCATCTTGATTGAATTCAACAACAACTTTCCACTCAATAGTTTGTGTTAGTTGACAACTGCTCTGATTATCATGCAGACTAGATCTCGATTTTTTCATAGTGTTACTTTCAGACTCAGACTCACTATTATCAGTCGAATTTCTCATTCTAGCCCTCCTATCCTCTCCTTTCAATGCTGTTTTCTGCTTCACAGATTAAGCTATAATCCACTCCATTTCATTTCCATTTTCTCCATCTGAGCTAGTTGACATGTTTATACAGTTGGAGTACAGTTTATGCTAACCGCCAGTCGATGTTGATTTACAGAATTCCGTCCGAATTTGCTCTTGCAAACTCCGGCTTCCAGAATGTGTTCCCGCAGCACTGTTAACTGTGGGACCTTACATAGACAGGTGTGTGCCTTTCCAAATCATGTCCAATCATGTCCAAAATTAAGAATTTAATCAATTTTGGAATAAGGCTGTAACATAACAAAATGTAGAAAAAGTGAAGCGCTGTGAATACTTTCCGGAATTTTCCACCTGTATTAAATTCAGTTGATTGGACATGATTTGGAAAGGCACACAACTGTCTATATAATGTCCCACAGTTAACAGTGCATGTCAGAGCACAAACCAAGCCATGAAGTCCAAAGAATTGTCTGTAGACCTCCAAGACAGGATTGTGTCGAGGCACAGATCTGGGTAAGGGTACAGAAAACATTCTGCAGCATTGAAGGTCCCAATGAGCACAGTGGCCTTCATCATCCTTAAATGGAAGAAGTTTGGAACCACCAGGACTCTTCCTAGAGCTGGCCGCCCCGCCAAGATGAGCAATCGAGGGAGAAGGGCCTTAGTCAGGGAGGTGACCAAGAACCCGATGGTCACTCTGACAGAGCGCCAGTGTTTCTCTGTGGAGAGAGGAGAAACTTCCAGAAGAACAACCATCTCTGCAGCATTTCACCAATCAGGCCTCTATGGTAGAGTGGCCAGACGGAAGCCACTCCTCAGTAAAAGGCACATGACAGCCCGCCTGGGTTTGCCAAAAGGCACCTGAAGAACTCTTACACGATGAGAAACAAAATTCTCTGGTCTGATGAAACAAAGATTAAACTCTTTGTTCTGAATGGCAAGCGTCATGTCTGGAGGAAACCAGGCACCACTCATCACCAGGCCAATACTATCCCTACAGTGAAGCATGGTGGTGGCAGCATCATGCTGTGGGGATGTTTTTCAGCGGCAGGAACTGGGAGACTAGTCAGGATCGAGGGAAAGATGAATGCAGCATCCTTGCTGAAAACCTGCTCCAGAGTGCTCTGGACCACAGACTGGGGCGAAGGTTCATCTTCCAACAGGACACAGCCAAGATAACAAAGGAGTGGCTACAGGACATCTCTGTGAATGTCCTTGAGTGGATCAGCCAGAGCCCAGTCTTGAACCCGATTGAACATCTATGGAGAGATCTGAAAATGGCTGTGCACCGATGCTCCCCATCCAACCTGATGGAGCTTGAGAGGTCCTTCAAAGAAGAATGTGAGAAACTGCCCAAAAATAGGTCTTCCAACCTTGTAGCATCATACTCAAAAAGACTTGAGGCTGTAATTGGTGCCAAAGGTGCTTCAACAAAGTATTGAGCAAAGGCTGTAAACTCTTGTGTATATGTGATTTTGTTTTATCTTCGTTTTTTATTTTTAATAAATTTGCAAAGATTTCAAACAAACTTCTTTCACGTTGTCATTATGGGGTATTGTTTGTAGAATACTGAGGAAAATTATGAATTTATTCAATTTTGGAATAAGGCTGTAACATAACAAAATGTGGAAAAAGGGAAGCGCTGTGAATACTTTCCGGATGCACTGTATATCATCGATCAGCCACACACTAAAACCACCTGCCTAATATTGGGAAGGAGCTCATCGTGCCGCTAAAACAGTGCCAACCCGCATCTCAGAATAGCATTCTGAGATTATATTTTTCTCACCACAATTGTACAGAGTGGTTATCTGAGTTACCATAGACTTTGTCAGTTCAAACCAGTCTGGCTATTCTCTGTTGACCTCTATCATCAATAAGGCGTTTCCATCCACAGAACTGCTGCGCACTGGTTTTTTTTTGTTTTTGGCACCATTCAAAAGTAAATTCTAGAAATTGTTGTGTGTGAAAATCCCAGGAGATCAGCAGTTATAGAAATACTCAAACCAGCCCGTATGGCATCAACAATCATCCATGCAGTTATATAATCAGGCAATCGTGTGGCAGCAGTGCATAAAATCATGCAGATACGGGTCAGGAGCTTCAGTTAATGTTCACATCAACCATCAGAATTGGGGAAAAATTTTATCTCAGTTATTAGGACCTTGGCATGATTGTTGGTGCCAGACGGGCTGGTTTGAGTATTTCTGTATCTGCTGATCTCCTAGGAATTTCACACTCAACAGTCTCTAGAGTTTATTTTTTTATGGTTCGAACTGACAAATTCTACGGTAAATCCGATAACCGCTCTGCACAATTGTGGTGTGAAGAATATCATCTCAGAATGCTAATCTATTCTGATGCGGGTTGGTGCTGTTTTGGCGGCACTAGGGGCACAAGCTTTTGACACTTATGACAATTTAGGGACTTGCACACAACTATTACACAAGGTGCAAACATTCATTGATGCTCATGAAGACAACACACTACTATATGCATATGATATTTTATGTATATATCTGTAATGTAGATTCTGAAAAGCAGTACTAAATATATATTTTTTATTTATTATATTTGTATAAATTATGAAAGGGATGTGAAAATTTATGAGACAAAAGGGAATGCAAACTTATTTTCTCAACTATATACCTGGTTTATTAAACATTTGATTAATGGGTTATCAGCTGTCTTCTCTTTGGCTGTCTATCTTGTTTTCTAACAGCAGTCTCAATCTAGCATATATATCGAGCCAATAGCTCCTAAGTAATTTGTTTTAGTCTGGAGCCCTGTGCTTGCACTGTCCACAAAGTGCAAGGATTAACTGTCAATGAAGCAAGAAATGACATCTAAAAAGACTACCATTCCACAAGTTATGCCAGTATATTTCTGTACACATGAATCAATTCATTGTACATTTTCACAAACATAACCGTGTTTCTATAATATATAAAATTGTGTAACTGAATACAGCGTCTGCCTCTTTATTACCATGTTGGTGTAAACGGGAATGGCCAATTGGTAAGCATTCACAATTGGAATCTGATCAGACCAAGCATGACCAAGATATACCCACTTCCTGGCCGACTTCCTGTTGGGTGGAGCTTAAGACTGACAGTGTGAAGTTATCCGGCTTGATGAGATCTATATATGTACCGAGGACCCCCCCCCCCCATATTATCTTTTGCCCAGCCCTAATGGTTAACAACTCTGATGTGTGTGCCACATGTCATGTAAGCATTCCAAGTGCCTCAAAACACACCTAATATATAATGAAAGGAATAATAACATTTAGTGTGTTGCCATTGCAACATGATATCAATAAATCTTTACCAATTTCAAATCAGCATTGTCCTGACATTTTTTAAATAAGTTTGAAGCAATTCAGGTAAATGATGGCACCAGTTGGTGGCACTATGACCATGCCCCACAACAGTCACATCCATATGATCAGCCCCCAATACCAAATATAAATCAAAATTTTGATCTAAATCACACAATGCACACCAAAGATATGAGCACTTCCGGTTTCTCATTTTTCACCATAAATGTATCTCCTCACCATAGCAACACCATTCGATATATCAAAATCTGTTCTCAATTTAGCATATTCAATGTCTTTGCATGATGTTGGCCACGTTTGGTGCCTGTCACATAAATCCCCTAGGAGGAGTATTTCAAATTCCAGACCATGCATTTTACAAACAAACCAAAATGGCTGTTTTCCTGTTGGGCGGAGCTAATACAAGCCAATGGGAGATATGTCTGTCATGGTGAGAACAATGTCTTTACCAAAACTTGTGAATATCAGACAAACCACAGTGGCAACCACAGTGATTAACTAATTTGAAAGGTTAGGGGGCACTATGGAGTCCACTGGCCACACCCAACACAAATGACAAAAGAATTATACAATCTTGCCAAACTTTGACGGGTGTGCCATGTTTCACTAGTTTTGAAAATTTTATAAGCATATACGAACTAGTGGAAGCGATTAGGCATGTCTATGCTGGGTTGCAATATCAAATGAAAAGATGTCCTAAGACAAATGTATGTCCCTCAATACATTGCTGGAAATTTTAAGATCCCAAATTGCATCCAACATGGCTGACTTCCTGTTGGGCATAGTCAAATACAACCAAGTGAACTTTGTCTAACATGATGAGAGCAGTAACCATACCAAATATTGTGCACATCTGAGCAAATTCATCCTAACCATTGCCTGCATTTAGAGGTGCTGTAGAGCTCCTCGACTACACCCAAGCCTAAACACTACATCATTTTTCGATTTTACGCAGGTCTGATATGTGTGCCAATTTCTTGAGTTTTCAATCATGATGAATGCCTTCTAAATGGGTGAATGCATTAAAAATAAAAATATTTGTGAAAAAACATGAAAGATAATAAAAAATAGGGCTTTAGCACCTTCTTCCAGTGCTCAGGCCCTAATAATTGCAATAATTACAAAAACACCAAAGTTTTTTGGAACCTAATTACTCTAAAAACATGGACAGAATTGAATGTGCCTCTCTGGTGATATCATGCATTTAGGCTCACACAATTTCAGCCAATACTGAAAGTGTATAGCCAACATGATTCTCATTATATTTCCTGTGAAATAGCAAGATTCAGCAATTATTTCTGAAACTCCTATAGTTTTACTTCAAATCTACATACTACTGAACTTCACACTAACATACCTGATGTGGGGCAGTATCTGCCTATGCAAAACAGTAGTGAAAATAAACACATCCAATATCTCAAAATCAAATTTTCTTCATGGTTCTGTCTTCCTTCAATCTCCAAATACTTTTCAGATTTGTTATCAAAGACAATATTTAGTAAAACACAGAATAAATGCTAAGCATGTGGAGGCTGAGAAGCACAGAAACAACGATGCAACACTGCAGAGGAAAATATAACTTCAAACTTGAGCTCTCACTCCTAGGAGTATGCATCAAACAACACAAGCATTTACACAATCTGTATGTTTTTTTACTCATATACAGTATTACATCTTTTTGATTGGTTTTATCATGTCATGTCTCCATAGTTTTACTTTCATTCTACATACCACTGAACTTCATAATGTAATACCTTTGTGTATTATCTTTAACTGTAAAAATGTACAGAAATGGCTGTTAATGGCTATTAATGATTACATGTTGATTATTTACCTGTAAAAGGGCAGTTACCCCACTTGTTGTCTTTGGCATAATCACTTGTTGTGGCACACCAGGGAAAGTGGTTGTTATTGATTGTTGTGCATTCGAAGTACATCTGCTTGTCATAGGTAAAGGGGAAGACACACTCTTTTCCAGGATCATTACCGCCTACCGTGACAATGCCTATGCAAAACAGTAGTGAAAATAAACACATCCAATATCTCAAAATAAAATTGTATTCATGGTTCTGTCTTCCTTCAATCTCCAAATACTTTTCAGATTTGGAATCAAAGACAACATTTAGTAGAACACAGAATAAATGCTAAACATGTGGAGGCTGAGAAGCACAAGAACAACGATGCAACACTGCAGAGGAAAATATAACTTCAAACATAAGCTCTCACTCCTAGGAGTATGCATCAAACAACACCAGCATTTACACAATCTGTATGTTGTTTCACTCATATACAGTATTACATCTTTTTGATTGGTTTTATCATGTCATGGCTATTTTTCCAGCTTACACTGAGATGGAGCACCCTCCTTTTTAGTCACATTCATTTTGCATAATTAAAACAATATACAATTTATTCTGCAACATGATCCATCTATAAAGGAGACACACTAACTTACCTGATGTGGGGCAGTATCCCCACTTTGCGTCTTGAGCATAATTTGAAACTGTAGCGCACCAGAGTTTTTTCGATTCCTCATTGTCTGTAGTGCAGTAATAGTAATCCATATCATTGTATTTAAATGGAAATTTACAGGGTGCACCATTACTGTTTCCACCAGTGGTAGGAGGCCCTATGTATAGGATATATAGTTCATGTTAATGACAGAATTACTAGAAATGCTTTATTGAATGTACTTTACAACTGTGGAACCAACGGATGGAGATAACATTGCTTTTTTTGACCAAGTCAGTAAACTCATGTAATCTTGAATGCATGAACTGCTGGATTTTAGCTCTGGCACACAACAGGCCAATGTCCGATTCAAGTCCAGAGGTACAATAACAATTACACACTAAACATGGACAAAAGTTACTGTGCCTCTCTGGTAATCTCATGCATTTAGGCACAAACCATTTCAGGCAATTGTGAAAGTGTATAGCCAAAGTGTTTCATGTGATTTGTTCTGTGAAATAGCAAGATTCAGCAATTAATTCTGAAAGGCCTATAGTTTTCCTTTCATTCTACATACCACTGAACTTCATAATGTAATACCTTTGTGTATTATCTTTTACATGTAAAAATGTACAGAAAAGGCTGTTAATGGCTATTAATGATTACATGTTGATTATTTACCTGTATAAGGGCAGTTACCCCACTTGTTGTCTTTGGGATAATCACTTGTTGTGGCACACCAGGGAATGCGGTTGTTATTGATTGTTGTGCATTCGAAGTACATCTGCTTGTCATAGGTAAAGGGGAAGACACACTCTTTTCCAGGATCATTACCGCCTACCGTAACAATGCCTATGCAAAACAGTAGTGAAAATAAACACATCCAATATCTCAAAATAAAATTGTATTCATGGTTCTGTCTTCCTTCAATCTCCAAATACTTTTCAGATTTGGAATCAAAGACAACATTTAGTAGAACACGGAATAAATGCTAAGCATGTGGAGGCTGAGAAGCACAAGAACAACGATGCAACACTGCAGAGGAAAATATAACTTCAAACATAAGCTCTCACTCCTAGGAGTATGCATCAAACAACACCAGCATTTACACAATCTGTATGTTTTTTTACTCATATACAGTATTACATCTTTTTGATTGGTTTTATCATGTCATGTATACATAGTTTTACTTTCATTCTACATACCACTGAACTTCATAATGTAATACCTTTGTGTATTATCTTTAACTGTAAAAATGTACAGAAAAGGCTGTTAATGGCTATTAATGATTACATGTTGATTATTTACCTGTAAAAGGGCAGTTACCCCACTTGTTGTCTTTGGCATAATCACTTGTTGTGGCACACCAGGGAAAGTGGTTGTTATTGATTGTTGTGCATGCAAAGTACATCTGCTTGTCATAGGTAAAGGGGAAGACACACTCTTTTCCAGGATCATTACCGCCTACTGTGACAATGCCTATGCAAAACAGTGGTGAAAATAAACACATCCAATATCTCAAAATCAAATTGTATTCATGGTTCTGTCTTCCTTCAATCTCCAAATACTTTTCAGATTTGGAATCAAAGACAATATTTAGTAGAACACTGAATAAATGCTAAACATGTGGAGGCTGAGAAGCGTCTCGGGTTCCGTAGCTTAACCCTTGTTCACTGAGAAAAGCGCTTTGGGAACAGTCCTAAATTGTGACCAGCTGTGAATATGTGTGTAACACGTCAATGAACAGTGACCGGAATTTATAGCCTCGGCTGGTGAGATCATTAGATGCACCTGTGGCCAGTGTGATACCTACTGGCGAAGCTTGACGGCACGCCTCGTAGGCCAGGGCAATAGCATCCCTCACTCAATGCGACATAGTCTGCTTGGTGGCGGCTGCCCCCCTGTTGCGGCCCCCATGGCAGATGAATAATTGCCCTGACTTACGCCACTGGCTAGTGCGGTGGACGTAAGTCTGAAAGGCACGGACTGGACAAAGTCAGTGAAGTCTTTCCTGCTCCGGCGTTACAAACGGCGGGGAGCAGAAAGTTTCAAGAGTGACAGGATGTAATGTCGAGAAAGGCACCTTAGGAATGTAATCAGGATGAGGGTGCAAAATTGCTTTAGCCATACCTGGGGCAAATTCTAAACAGGCCGGCAAAACAGACAGAGCCTGTAGATCCCCAATCCTCTTCAGAGAGGTAATGCCATTAGAAAAACCATCTTGAGAGTCAGAAGTCTGTCAGATGCTTACTCTAGAGCTTCAAAGGGTGTCTAAACCAGACCCTCCAGGACTATTGCTAAGTCCTATGAAGAGGTCCTGGCCCTAGCAGGAGGCCACAGTCGCATGGCTCCACGAATGAAGCGAGCGAGTAGAGGATGCCTCCTAATGGGCACCCCGTCCATCAGGGCGTGGCAAGCCGAAATGGCGGCCACATAGACCCTGAGAGAGGCGGGACATATGCCTGCTGACAGTTTTTCCTGCAGAAAGTCCAGAACTGAAGCAATCTGGCAGTTAACTGGTTCTGCATTATGAACTTTTAGTAGAGGGAAACGCATAGAGGCGCATTCTGGGCCATGTATGTGCCACCGCGTCCAGCCCCGGGGGTGGGTGACTCAGGGAGAAGTAGAGGAGACATTGCGCTGTTCATAGAGGCGAAGAGGTCCTCTTCTGCCCTGTAAAATCTACTCAGATTTGTTCCAAGTGGAGGGAGCCATAGCACTTAAAATGGTCACGATAACCTCAGGAGAAAGCCCTGTGTCCCTCAGTGGGGCCAAACATGAAGGTTGCACAATTCTGGCCGGGGATTAAATATTGTCCCCTGTGCCTGAGACAGAAGGTCCCTCCTGTCCGGAATCGCCCAAGGCGAGTCGTCGAGGAGAGACCTTATCTCCGAGAACCTTAACCTGTTTGGCCAGCGCGGCGCTATCAGTAAGAGGCAAGACCCTGGCTGGCGAACTCTGGCCAAGACTCCCGGGAGCAGAGAAACCGGGGGGAAATCATACAGGCGCCTTCTGGGCCATGTATGACCCCAGGGGGGGATTGGTGACTCAAAGAGAAGTAGAGGGTACATTGCGCTATCTGTTAGAAGGCGAAGTGGTCCACTTCTGCTCTTGTAAAATCTCAACCAGATTTGTTCACTACCTCGGGGTGGTGTTTCCACTCCCCCGTCTGTATTTTCTGTCTGGACAGTAAATCTGCTCCCATTCAGGCATCCAGGGATATAAGCCGCTCTGATTAACAAGGGGAACACGTTCTACGGCTCCTTTAACCAAGAGATTTTGCAGCTCTTTCCGCAGTAGACATGACTGCTCCGGTTTTAAGGTAGTGGAAACCACAATGTTGAAACACGGAGATCGGCGAGCAAATTTAATTCTGTAGCCTCTTTCTACTGTCTTCAGAATCCACATTGAAATACCTGGCAGAAGTTTCCATGCTGCCTGGTTCTCTGAGATGGTTATTAATTTCGACACTTCCTGTTGAGGGGGTGTTGAGTGTTCCGCATCCTGGATTAAGGCAGGAAGCAACGGTACACCCAACTCTTTGTTGAAGTCCCGAAACACCAAAGGCGGCGGGAGTGAAGAGGTTCCGTGAGGGTATCGGGAGGGCCGAAGTGGATGGTACACGCACCCCGTCCCGAGGGGAACTACCCCCACAAGGCTGGGTACAAGACCGTCAGGGCTTCTTTCTTTTAGAAATCACGACCCTGAGGTCCTGTTTGTACGGCTTCTGAGGGCTACGAGCCTGTCCCCAGTCCTTACGAGGGGGAGTACGACTCGCCACACTCTGTTTCTGAGCCTCCCTCCTAGTAGAGTCGGGGCGGGACTGGGTGGCCGACGGCCCCGCCCCCGGAGTGCGGCGAGGAAAAAACTGCCCAAAGGCTTCCTCGAGGCTTTTTGCCTCCTGCAATCTGGAGATAACCGTATTCATGCCGTCTCCAAAAAGACCAGAAGGCGAAACCAGGGTATCAAGTAAGAAAACTCTGTCCTTATACCTGATGCCCGAAAGGTTAAGCCATAAATGCCTCTCCGTGCTGACTAAAGCGGACATAGACCGGCCAATAGCACGGGCTGTCTGCTTTGTCGCACGGAGAGATAGATCTGTGGCCTGACGAAGTTCAGAGAAGGCTTCTTCGTCAAGCGTTGCACCCGTACTCAGGTCTTTCAGTAATTCAGCCTGGTAAGCCTGTAACACAGCCATGGTGTGCAGCGCAGCACCAGCCTGACCTGCCTCTTGATAAGCTCTCCCTACTAGCATGGAGGTAGTCCTGCATGGCTTAGTGGGGAGAGCGGGTTTTTTCAATGATGATGCCGAACCCGGTGAGAGATAACCCGCGAGTGTCTCTTTGACCGGCGGCATCATTGAATACCCTCACGCCTCAGCAGCCACCATAGTCGAATATAACGACGTCGAGGGCACGTGAACGCGAGAAGTATAAGGCTTCCTCCACGAACGAGAAAGCTCGTCATGGAGGTCATCAAAGAAGGGAAGGGACTGATGAGTTCCCTTCAAGTAACTCCTCAGAAGATTTTGAGTCATGTTTGAAGTGCTCAGATGTGGGTAACTCGTAGTCCGCAGACCCAAGAGAATCAAGGGCCCCTCATGAATTGAGGAAGAAGCACCAGAGCACACTTCAAGATCACGGGTAGCACCAGCCGGATCTGGGGAGAGAGTGAGCGAAAGGGATGGACCCGTCTCTCGCACCTCAACCAGATCCATACGAGAGCCCCACGAATGAAGTGTGGGTGCCGGCTCTCGGAAGTAAGCAAGGCGAGTGCAAAGCATTTTGACCAAAAGTAGGTCGCAATGCGCGCACCCGCCCTGCCCCAACGTGAGAGCAGCATGCTCTTCCCCCAAACAAACAAAGCAAAACTGATGCGTGTCCCTATTAGTCATAGAACGTAGACAGGGGTTTGCCTTGACCCTCTGACATTTTTCTCCCTTTTTTTTTTTACATATATATATATATATATATATATATATATATATATATATATATATATATATATATATATATATATATATATATGTTTTTTATTTTATTTATTTTTTCAGGGCAAAGAGAGAAGAAAAGAAAGTTCTGCACACTGCCTAACAATTTCTAACTCCTAACAAAGGGAAGAAAGTTTTTACAGGCTTGTGAGACACACACACACACAGAGTGGGCTCTGAAAAAAATTTATCTGACGACACGCTGGTGACGCGTCTATTTATAGCCTCGCCACAGGTGCATCTAATGATCTCACCAGCCGACGCTATAAATTCCGGTCAATGTTGATTGACGTATTACACATATTCACAGCTGGTCACAATGTAGGATTGTTCCCAAAGCGCTTTTCTCAGCAGAGCATCCTAGTGAAGATTTTTGTAAAGGGAACACAGGAACAACGATGCAACACTGTAGAGGAAAATATAACTTCAAACATGAGCTCTCACTCCTAGGAGTATGCATCAAACAACACCAGCATTTACACAATCTGTATGTTTTTTTACTCATATACAGTATTACATCTTTTTGATTGGTTTTATTATGTCATGGCTATTTTTAGCACCCTCCTTTTTTAGTCACATTCATTTTGCATAATTAAAACAATATACCCCCTGTTTGAGAGGGTAAGGCAAGATCTGGAGCGATGGAGTTCTTTACCAGTCTCTTGGCTGGGACGTATAGCCTTGATCAAGATGAATATACTGCCTAGATTAATATACCCTATCCAAATGATTCCTGTCCTGTTTTCAAATGGGGTCATAAAGAAACTACATGGCTGGCTTAGCTCTTTTTTATGGATTAACGTAAACCCAAGCTAAAGATGTCTACCTTGCAATTACTAAGCTCTGTGGGAGGTTTAGACTTAACAAATTTTAGACAGTATCAGTTGTGTGCGCTTATGAGATATATTTATTATTGGGTCTCAAATAAGACAACTTCGGTTTGGCTGGATATTGAAACTTCACTTTCAGGATATCCATTGAGGGACCTGCTGTTTATTAAGAAATGTAAAATTATCAGGTTGAGCTGTGGCAACCCTGTTACACGTAATACAATTAAGTCATGGCGGCTAATGCGTAGACTAGAAAGGAGGTCTAAATTAAAATCTGTTTTCACTCCTATTCGTAATAATCCTGACTTCCAGCCGTGGTTAATTGATGCTGGCTTTAGACAATGGGGTAATAATGGCATAAACACATTGAAATATTTATTTGTTGATAATATGTTACTGTCATTTCAACAAATGGTTGAGAAATATGATATCCCAGACAAGACTTCTTCCGATATTTACAGATTAGGCATTACATATTGCATAGTACAACCTTAATTGGTAATTTTGAAGTATCCCCTCTTGAAAAATGCCTGTTTCAAACAGTTGGGAAAAGGTCTGTCAGCCTGTTCTATGTAGCTATGTGTGCTGAGCCACCTCTGGCTTTGCAAGGGCTTAGAGTTAAATGGGAGAAGGACCTTTCCGTTAGTATCAGTGATAATGAGTGAGAAGATATAGGGAGATCTACTAACTCAATTTCAGTTTGTAATCGTGCCAAAGCAATACAATTTAAGATTATACACAGAATGCATATATCCCCAAACCGCAGACATTATTTCAACACTACTCTTTCAATCATGTGCCTTAAATGTAAAATAGAGTTTGGTACTTTATCTCATTGTCTTTTTCTTGCAACAAACTACAAAGGTACTGGCTTAATATTTTAGAGGAAATGGAAAAGATACTAGGCTTGAAGCTGCAGATGGACCCAATGACTCTCATTCTAGGCCTCCCAGCCAGATATGTATTGTCGGCAAATAAGAGATTGTACTGTATTCTCACATATGCTGCAAGGAAGAACATTTTACTGCAGTGGATAAGCGAAAATGAACCAACTGTTAAGGGTTGGCATAGAGAGCTGTTCAGGTTAGTACCACTGGAGTACTTGACATGCATGCTACATTCAAAGTCAAATACATTTTGAAAAGTTTAGGAGCCTAATATGAATTATCTGGAGCCTGATGTTTCTGCCATCTTGCTACAGGGATTCCCTGAAAGATCTTGATGAGAGACCTGATTTTGCATTATCTGTATAACTTTTGGTTTTATGTACGTAACTGAGTCAGTGTTGTTTTTGGTTTATTTGTTTGTAGTGTGTTGGTATGTTGATTTGTTTTCTTCAATGTATTTCATAGTGGATCCTTGTTTTATTTTTTTGTAAATGTGAAAACAAATAAAAAATATTTAATTAAAAAAAAAAACAATATACAATTTATTCTGCAACATGATACATCTATTAAAACACTAACTTACCTGATGTGGGGCAGTATCCCCACTTTGAGTCTTGAGCATAATTTGAAACTGTAGCACACCAGAGTTTTTTTGATTCCTCATTGTCTGTAGTGCAGTAATAGTAATCCATATCATTGTATTTAAATGGAAATTTACAGGGTGCACCATTACTGTTTCCACCAGTGGTAGGAGGCCCTGTGTATAGGATATATATACTTCATGTTAATGACAGAATGACTAAAACTGCTTTATTGAATGTACTTTACAACTGTGGAAGCAACGGATGGAGATAACATTGCTTTTTTTGAACAAGTCAGTAAACTCATGTAATCTTGAATGCATGAACTGCTGGATTTTAGCACTGGTACACAACAGGCCAATGTCCGATTCAAGTCCAGAGGTACAATAACAATTAAACACTAAACATGGACAGAAGTTACTGTGCCTCTCTGGTAATCTCATGCATTTAGGCACAAACCATTTCAGGCAATTGTGAACGTGTATAGCCAAAATGTTTCACATGAATTGTTCTGTGAAATAGCAAGATTCAGCAATTAATTCTGAAAGGCCTATAGTTTTCCTTTCATACCACTGAACTTCATAATGTAATACCTTTGTGTATTATCTTTAACATGTAAAAATGTACAGAAAAGGCTGTTAATGGCTATTAATGATTACATGTTGATTATCTACCTGTAAAAGGGCAGTTACCCCACTTGTTGTCTTTGGGATAATCACTTGTTGTGGCACACCAGGGAATGCGGTTGTTATTGATTGTTGTGCATTCGAAGTACATCTGCTTGCGATAGGTAAAGGGGAAGACACACTCTTTTCCAGGATCATTACCGCCTACCGTGACAATGCCTATGCAAAACAGTAGTGAAAATAAACACATCCAATATCTCAAAATAAAATTTTCCCAATTCCTGGAGCCAAACTGGATGGAGCAAAATTACTAATTTTGACATTATGGACTCATTCTGGGACATTGGACAGCAAGTCAGTCAACTGTGCATTAAATTCGGTGACTTACCTGCTGGAGGCAATGAGTTCATTGATATCTATTGTTACAGCTGATATGTGTTAACAATAGCAAGCCTACATTCATGGTTTTCTAACATTATGAGAACATTTGTTATGCTGTGTTAGGAAAACAATGTAAAGCAACCTATCTTATCCATGTTTTTTCAAACAAACTAGCCGTCGGCTAGTAATATTTTATTTTTCAGTGCCAGTTAAATCTCTTTTTTTAGGTAATGAAGCGGCCTAATAATTATGCACACCTTGATATAATGAAAATGATTGAATCCAATAAGCATTAAAGTTTATATGGTTTGGAGTTGGAAAATTCTAATATGGCAGACTCCATCAGTGGACCCTCTAAATGTAAAAAAAAATCAGCTTTTATAAGGTTAATGATATGAGTCTGTCTGGCAGTTCATTTTCACTATTACATTATTATTGTAGGAATTTTTCTCCAATCGTTATATGTTTTCCTATTTAATGTCCTTTTGATGACATTCTTAAAAGCACAAACAATGCATACATGAAGACATGAAGAAAAGTTAAAAAGTGCATTTAATGTGTATATCATTGATCAATGAAATCTAAATATAAACGACATTAAAGTAATTAACAAAATGAGAAAAAGTAAAGAAGAAGGGTAGAAAACTTACCTTGAGATTGTACAAATGTAAAGGATAAAACCAAAAAGGCAAAGCCGAGGTGTTTTACACGAACTTTCATTATTGAATGTTTGAGCTCACTTCATAAATCACTGTAACTTTTTTAATCTTTGTCTCTGAAACTCTATTCTGCTTGGGGATAAACAAGTTAATCAGTCAGAAAGACCTCTCACACCAGATCAAGTAGCATATGGCAGTTTCCAAAATGTTTCCAAAGTGTCTTCTGCAGCTTTCTCTTGTTTGATCTTTTGCACTGCCTCATGCAGTTTGATTTTTTTGACTGAAGAAGAGCAGTATTTATTCAGTTAATCTGACCAATGGGGCATTGTTGCAAAAAACTAGAGACATAAGGAGGAAATGTCATCATATTTTTAAGCTTTCAAATATTGTAAAAGTACTGCAAATGCAAAATGCATTTGTCACTGCCATTGCAAAATTAGAATTTTGAATTTTAGAATTGAGCAATCTATTGAGCGGATAAACACAGAGATAGTTTGTAACTAAGGCAACATTTGAGTGTTTAAACTTCCACAAAAAAAATGGTATCTGTTGTCCTAAATGAGCATCATTATCTGACATAAAATAAATGTTTTTAAACCATAAAAGCAGAATGCAGTTTACTTGATCTTACAGTTTTGGCAAACATTAAAATGTTAAACTTAAGGTCTTTGGGGAGGTCACGTGATGGTGAGTTATTTTTATGTCATAAACCAGTAAGATTCGATACACCCTGCTACATATCTGTTCTATGAAGAACATGGCAAAGAATTAAAAAGGGAGATATTAAAAGACACCTACGTACTCAAACTGGTGCCTCGGATGGGCCCGCAGACCAGGGATTTGCGGTGGGAGAAATTCAACGCCAACTGTCCAGCATGTCTGTGATGCTGACGGAAGTTGTTGCTGACTTAGAGGATCTTGCTGTAATACGTCGATCGATTACTGCGATGTAAATTAAATGCTCTGAGTTGGTTACAAGGATCGGGGATGTCGAGATGGAGGATTATCTGGAGTCATCGGAGAGGGAATTAGCTGCTAATCCGCTAGCGGACAAAGAAGATTTGGAACACGTTTGGGAAAAACTGGAGGATTTGGGGAATCGTTATCGGCAAAACAACATCAGAATTATTGGAATTTCTGAGTATGAAGAAGGCAGAGATATGGGGATATTCCTAGATGAGCCCTATCCGAGTCTGCTTAATATAACAGGCCACAAGCTGGAAATCGAGCGAGCTCATGGGGTTCTGGCTCGCAGATCCACTGAGGGAGACAGGCCCTGATCAATTCTGTCCAAATTTCTGAGATCATCCGATAAAGATGTCATGTTGCGCGAGGTGAGGTGCAAAGGAAAGCTTTCTTGGAAGAATCATAGCATTTTCTATTTCTATTTCTACAAACTATTACATCAACGGAAGATCGCTTTTGTACTGATGCTTCTGGCAATTTAAGAATAGATACTAAGGATGGCAGCAAAATGTTTACATGCCCAGTGCAAACATTGTCTCCAGACAATGGGGTGAGTAAACCATTTGATGTTTCTCATGTGGCCCCCAAGTGAGCTGTCTCGCTGTACATACACTTGACAACCTGAAAAAGATGGGTGCCATTTTTGTTTCTTTTTGTGTTGGTTCCACCTAGCGGCTGGAGTATGTTTTGTGGAATAACACTCCTTCAGGACAGTTGTGGATGAATGTGCATGTTCTTTGTGCTTATGCCTCCTGTTGGCTGGAGTTTGTCTTGTGGAGTATTTTTTGCAGGACATTGGAAGGATTAGGGCATCTGCTGTACTTATGAAACAGCCAACTCACAGAACATTAATTTGACTGTCTGAGGAAACTGAACAGCTTTATTTATTTTTTTATGTGCTTGTTCCACTAGCGGCTGGAATTTGTTTTGGGGAGGAACACATATTCGATAGAGTTTTGTGAGTAAATCAAGAAACACATCTTCCCCGCAGGAAGCTGAAAAATTTGGGAAGATATGGGGTGTACATGTTTTCTTTAATGTTGTTTTGAATAAGAGCAGGGGAGTCATTACATTGATATATAAGCATCTACCATTCAAATGTCTCAAACAGATTAAAAATAAATTAGGAAGTGTCATAATTTTTTTAGTAGAAATTCAGGGGCAAAGTTTGATTTTGGCTAATATTTACACATCTAATGCTGATGATCAGGAGTTTTTTATAGATCTTGAAGGGATGTTGCAAGCCACTGGCACCCCTCAAGATATAATATTGTGAGGAGACTTCATATATTGATGGACTCAGTCCTTGATCATAGTGAAGCAAAAGTGTGCAAGCCCCCTAGAGCAATGTTGACACTTCACAGGACATGTAAAAATCTTGGTCTTTTGAACCCATCTGGTAGGGATGATATTTTCTTTTCATCAGTCTATAAGATTTATTCTAGAATAGATTTATTTTTATATCTAAGTCCCTCATTTCTTCTGTCAGTGATTGCTCAGTTGGAAACATCTAAGTCTCAGATCACACCCTGGTGAGTTTAGAGGTGTTGCCACATATGGAGAAAAATAAATCATAAAGTTGGCACTTAAATGTATCCCTTTTGCGAAATTCAAAAATTCCAACAAATGTTAAAGGCTGAATCAATGTCTATATGGAGACCAACTGGTCCTCAGTATCCTCTGTTGGTGTGGTTTGGGAGGCACTTAAGGCAATTCTTAGGGGTCAGATCATACAGTATTCCTCATTCACCAAAAATCCAAAGCACGAGAACTCGTGAAGTTGGAAGAGAATATTAAAATTACAGAGACAGAACTGAAGAGCAGAATGTTGTGTGACAGCCAGCGGCTGCGTGCCCAGCCTAACTTGGAGGCATCTGGACACTTGCTGTAGGGGGGACTCCTGCCCTCAGAAACGTAAGGTCTGTCCAATGGCTGAACAAGTGGAGGCAGACCGGCTTGATGGCCACGCAATGTGTGCTGTGGTGCCATGCCAATCTCGGGACTCCAGTCTAAAGCCAGTGCTGAAGCGGTCTCATATGCATCAACCCAAATGGCGTGACCACCGCCGAGGATGCCATATGCCCCAGGAGCCTCTGAAATTGTTTCAATGGAACTGCTGTCCTCCGCCTGAATGACTTCAGGCAGTTCAGCACCTAGGCGCTATCATCGATACCAAGTTTAACTCCATGCCCAGAAAAGAGATGCTCTGAACTGGGGAAAGCTTGCTCTTTTCCTAGTCGATCCAAAGCCCTAGACGGCTGAGGTGCATGAGCGCCAGGTCCCTGTGCGCAAACAGCAACTCTTGAGAGTGCGCTAGAATCAGGCAGTCGTCGAGGTAGTTGAGTATGAGGATGCCCACTTCCCTTAACCGGGCAAGAGCTGCCTCTGTGACCTTTGTGAAGACACGATGGGACAGGGACAGGCCGAAGGGGAGGACCTTGTACTGATACGCCTGGCAATCAATTCTCCTCCCGGCCCTACACCAGGGGATGGAGTAGACTGGTCACAAGCTACAGGGTCCAGCGGACGTCTTCCTTCTTGGTCTAACAGAACTCTTAGAAGTAACCTAGACAGGTTAGCTACATGGGAAAGAGATGCTGATGTTAAGGCCAAAGTGAGAGTAGCAGCAGCTACGTTTAACACAATGAATCAAGACAATGGATGGCCTAAAAGAGAAGGCAAATGAAACTACTGTGGAAAATTAGGACATTGGGAGAAAGGGTGCAGGAAGAAGTTGCAAGATAGTAAAAGAAATACTATGCATAATTCTGCTCCTTCTCAGACCACCTACAACCCTGAAGTAGTTCCGCCAGTGTCCACTGAAACTTTAGGACAGCTCGCTCAGGCTCTTCTAAGAGCACAACAAGAACAGGGAAAAAACGAATTGTTGGGGCTGTGAGTAGCTACCTTTCCCCTGTAATCCATCACAATAACAAAATAATTTTTGTGAAAGGTAGCATACAAGAGAAAGAGATTGATTTTTTGCTTCATACAGGTGCAGAAATCACAGTAATTCCTACAAAATTGGCTAAAGGTTTAAACATCCCGTACAAGAAAACTAAACTTTGTTTAACTGGCGTAATAGGTGAAGATTCTGTTTTGTATGAAACCCCGCCCATAGAGGTACAATTAGGCCCGAAAACTCTGACTACAAAATTGTTATGTGCTCCATTAAATACAGGTGCAGTTTTAGGCATGGATCTCATGAGACAAGTACATCTAACTTTAGACATGTCCTCAGAATCTGCTAGCATAAAAATTTCCTCAGCACAAGTTTCTACCAACAACACAACCCCTCCAGAGTATGCTTTCTTACAGAATCATCCAGTTTGGGCTAAAGACAAGGATGATTGCGGGTTTTTGACAGGCGTAGAACCAGTCACATTGACTAAATAATTTTGACTAAACTGTACACACGTGCAAGTTCTTTTCTGCACACGCGCGCGCAGATCTGTACACACGCGCAAGTTATTTTCTGCACACATGCGCAAGTTATTTTCTGCACACAAGTCGGTTTTGACACTCAGGGGCGGGGCCCAATCCTTTCTGTTAAAAAATGCTATTGGCTGCTGACCAAATACTGTATTGATTGGCTGCATCTCTTCGAATCTCTCGTGATTGGCTGTTGTTGGACGAGAACAGACAGAAAGTGGGAACTTTTTTTAAGGAAAAAGGAGGAATTTAGAAACCATAAACCATAACCCCTTTACTGTCTGCATCATCCTTCCTACTTTCTGTCTGCGTGTGTGCAGAAAATAACTCATGCGTGTGCAGAAAAGAACTCGCGCGTGTGTACAGTTCTGCGCGCGTGCAGAAAATAACTTGCGCGTGTTTTACAGCGCGCGTGGCTCTACAGAGGTAAACTTTGGCAGGCTAGCTTTGGTGGCTAACCCTGCCCCCAAACGCTTCTCCCTGGAATTTCTGCGATTCGGTCCACATATATTTAGCAGGACTCCTGGATTATATACTGGATTACACATTGCTTCACCAGAACAGTGTTGTGTCAGGGAAAAACACTTGCAGTGTGTTGGTGGGTGGCGACGCGGGACCCTGTGTGCATGCGTGACGCTTGGCCGGTGATATCACGCTGGTTCGGTTGACTGTTTTTTGCTGCCTATAATACTAGTATGTCTCGTTCATTATTGTTTTTGATCTTTACCACTGCATTATTCCATTGTAAATCTTCCATTCATCATGTACCAGGATCATCTGTTTTTTCAACTCCCCTCTTCTCTATAACCTCGTCTGATTTAACTGGCTCTTCTACAGATACAGTTGCCTTTATCGTTACACAATGCTTAGGTTCACCTCCTTTTCATACCCAGGAAGTGATATCATTGTTCGTTTCTAAATCTCTGTATTCATTGTACTATGATCATAATCCTATCCCTTTATTTTATTTTCCTAAGTGCACTAAACGGCCAGTTTTCACAGCCATCAGCCGGGCTCTTATCCTCCTCCTCCTATTTTCTTCAGGTGACGTCCAGTTAAATCCTGGCCCTGTAACCTCTGTTGAAAACTTAACGCCTCATTTATTTTCATTTGATGACTTCTGTAATAGTAAAAGCTTTGGTTTCATGCACATTAACATTAGAAGCCTCCTCCCTAAAATTGACTTAGTCACTGCACTGACACACTCAGCTAACCCTGATATTTTAGCTGTGTCTGAATCTTGGCTTAAGAAATCCATAAAAAATTCAGAAATATCTATCCCAAACTACAATATATTCCGTCAAGACAGATCTGCAAAAGGGGGCGGAGTTGGATTCTATTGCAGAGATAATCTACTATGTTCCATTGTTTTTTCTAGGTCTGCCCCAAAAATGTTTGAGATCTTAATTTTAAAAATACATTTTTCTAAAGACAAGTCACTTACAGTAGCTGTTTGTTATAGACCTCCTTCAGCTCCCAGTTGTGCTATAGATACATTATGCGAATTGATTGCCCCATACTTATCTTCTGAGTTCTTACTATTAGGAGATTTATATTTGGACATGTTAAACGTCTCAAAAAATATACAGTCTAAACTGGATGCACTCAATAATAATAATAATAATAATAATTCCTTACATTTATATAGCGCTTTTCTAGGCACTCAAAGTGCTTTACATAGTACAGGGGGAATCTCCTCAACCACCACCAGTGTGCAGCATCCACTTGGATGATGCGACGGCAGCCATAGTGCGCCAGAACGCCCACCACACACTAGCTATTGGCGGAGAGGAGATGGTAGAGTGATGTAGCCAATTTAGGGATGGAGATTATTAGGAGGCCATGATATATAGGGGCCAATGGGCAAATGATTAATGAACCCACTAGATATAATTTAAAATCTGCAAACAAATGCACTTTAATTGATATAGCCCTGACTAATATGCCTTCAAAATATACTTCAGCAGTCTTCAGTCAGGATCTAAGTGATCACTGCCTTATCGCATGTGTTCGTAATGGGTCTGCAGTTAAAAGACCTCCCCTCATCACCATCAAACTCTCACTAAAGCACTTCAGCGAACAGGCCTTTTTAACAGATCTTGCCCAGGTACCCTGGAAGGACATTGACCTGATACCATATGTGGAAGATGCCTGGTTCTTTTTTAAGGATGCTTTTATTTCTATATTGAATAAGCATGCTCCTTTTAAAAAGTTCAGAACTAAAAACAGATATAGTCCTTGGTTTACTCCGGAATTGACCGCCCTCAGCAAGCACAAAAACATTTTATGGCGGACTGCACTTGCCTCAATTATTCCTCATGATATGCAGCTTTTTAAGGAAATCAGAAACCGGTACACACAGGCAGTGAGGGAAGCTAAGGCTAGCTTCTATAAACATAAATTTGCTTCTTGCAGTACCAATTCTAAGAAGTTCTGGGACACAGTCAAATCAATGGAAAACAAGAACATCTCCGCCCAACTGCCCACAGCTTTAAAGCTAGGAGACATTGTCACCACCAACAAGTCCACTATAATAGAGGGATTCAATAAGCACTTCACTATGGCTGGCCATGCATTCCACCTGGCAGCATCTACACGGCCCAACTATATAGCACCTACGTTAGCATCCGGCTCTAACCACCCACAATTCTCCTTTGCTGAAATTCAAACTGAAGATGTCTTGAGAGAGCTACAAAACCTCAACCCATATAAATCAGCTGGACTTGACAATCTGGACCACTTCTTTTTGAAGATGTCAGCTGCAATTATTGCCTCACCCATCAATAGCCTTTTTAATCTCTCACGTGTTTCATCAGAGATACCTAAAGACAGGAAAGTTGCTGCAGTTATCCCCTTATTCAAAGGGGGGACACTGCAGACCCAAACTGTTACCGACCCATCTCCGTCCTGTCCTGCCTTTCAAAAGTCTTTGAAAGTCAAATCAATAAACAGATAATAGGTCATCTTGAGTCACAACATTTCCTCTCTGATATAAAATCTGGCTTCAGAGCTGGTCATGGGTGCACCTCAGCAACACTAAAGGTCCTAAACGATGTTATAACAGCTCTCGACCAAAAACAACACTGTGTTGCTGTTTTTATTGACTTGGCCAAAGCTTTCGATTCTGTCAATCACAGTATTCTTATTGGAAAACTTAAGGCCCTGGGTCTCTCAAATACGTGCCTTTCCTGGTTTTCTAATTATTTCACTGACAGATTTCAGTGTGTTAAGTCTGAGGGCCTGTTGTCTGAGCCTTTGGCTGTATCTATGGGGGTGCCCCAGGGCTCGATTCTTGGCCCGATGTTATTTTCTGTATATATTAATGATGTCGCTCGTGCTGTGGGCAACTCTCTTTTTCATTTTTATGCAGACGACACCGTTCTGTACACTTCAGGCTCAATACTGGAAAACGTTTTACAAAAACTTCAAAAGAGTTTTGAAGACATTCAATTAGCCTTCTGTGATCTTCAATTGTCTCTAAACTCTAGTAAAACAAAATGCATGATTTTTAATCGTACACATTCTGTATCTTTGTGCCCAGTAAACATCACCACTCTGAATGGGTCTAAGCTGGAATATGCGGAGAAATACAAATACCTAGGGGTCTGGCTAGACCCCTCACTTTCCTTTCAAACCCACATAAACCTTCTCCAGTCAAAGATCAAGTCCAGGATCGGGTTTCTATTCCGAAATAAAGCTTCATTTACTCTTCCTGCAAAACAGGCCCTTGTGAAAATGACCATCATCCCAATGCTTGACTTTAGTGATGTTGTCTCAGAACTGCTTCTAATTCTTTACTCAAGAAATTGGACGTTGTTTACCACAGTGCTATTCGCTTTATTACTAAAGCCCCATATAATACCCACCACTGCACTCTTTATTCACTAGTTGGATGGCCTTCCTTACACAATCGGCGCCTAAATCACTGGTATCAATTAATTTACAAGTCCATACTAGGCAAAACACCATCTTACCTAAGTACTTTAATTACCATATCAGTGCCTGTATTTAACCTGCGTTCGAGTAAATATATTTCTTTAGACTCTACTAAAGCCCGCACCTCTCTCGGCTGCTCTTCTTTTAAATTTTCTGCTGCAAATGATTGGAACACTTTACAAAAGTCTCTCAAATTAGAATCCACTGTTTCGATCACTACTTTTAAAGTTTTACTGTCAAATTTATTGACGGACCACTGTACATGTTGATGTTGATGCTCTTTACGAACAAAGACTTTTTTTTTTTTTTTAATTTTTGCACATATTCAACTAAATGGCTGTCACTGCATTTACTTGCACATTATCAATCTACCCATGTTGGACTGTACTATTATCCGACTGCTATTTCTTTTGCACTGCCATTTGACATTTTTAAACTATCAAGTCTTTCAATTTCTATTCTTATACATTGTCCAGTACCTTTTAACTGAATCTGAATGTTTTCTATATTCATGACTGTGTAATTGTATGTTGATATGTCATGTGTCATTTTATGTCGCCTTGTACCCTGCGCCTTATCTTGGCCAGGTCGCGGTTGCAAATGAGAACCTGTTCTCAACCGATTAACCTGGTTAAATAAAGGTAAAATAAAAAAAAATAAAAAAAGTGTGTGGGACTTGTTAATTTGTGTGCACAATCATATTTTTTGTGCTCGAGTTTGTGATTTGCAAGTTCTGCAGGTTTACATTTTACGTACGAACTGTGTCATGGTGCTCACACTGTTGTAATTCACTTGCGCGCTGTGTTTATGCGCTTGCGCTGTTTTGTCCAACATTTAACGTCATTGTGGCAGGGCGGAGGGCGGGGCCGGGTCGTGATCCTACACAACCGGTCCTGTATTAGGCTAATTATGCATCCATGAGGGATAAAGGTCGACTGCAGGGGATCGTGCAGGAGAGAGAGATCGTTAATGGACATGTCCGGAAAGTGACATTAGGCTGGCACTGAGGTGAGCTGCCTGTCTCATCCCAGAACTGGACCGGGAAGAACGAGCATGCTGGGGATTACCCGACGGAACCGAACCCATTGGCGCCCCCAAATCGCCTCCAGCGTCATTTGAGCCGGCCTCAGACCCGTAGGTAGAAGGTCCAGCGCGGGGGACAGATGAAGCGGCTTTCCCCCGAAAGAAAGAAAGCCGCGACCGCAACGTTGCCATGGTCATGTTCTCGCAATGAGAACATGAACTATCCACGAACGCTTCCTCAACGTGATTACAGCCCAGACATGTGAGGCAGTGATCGTGGCCGTCAAAGGTGGAGAAATAATGATCGCACCCAGAAACTACACAAAGACGGAAGGGCATCTTTAAAAAGACATAGTATATATATATATATATATATATATACTATATTAAGCTGTAAAAGTGCCCAGGTGTGTACTCTACAGCAACTGCTGCAGAAGGAGAGAAAGCAGAAATGCATGTATATCCAGCAGCAATTCACTTCTTTCAAGGTGAATGGACTGGCAGAGAAGTACAGCTGCCTGCTAAATCAACTGCTCGACTCCAAAGAAATAATCTGAATGAGTGGTTGCAAGCCAGCTCCTTTTATACGCGTATGTCCGGGAGAGTGGCATGCAAATTCCACTCGCCAATTCTCATTGGTCTTTTCTCAAAGATCTGAGGTGTTTGGGGCTCCCATCAACACAACGGCAAGTGGGTGATGTTGGTTATCACATTTTACTTCAGTGTATCCTCAGAGTAGTTTTATTTTTAAAAGCCAATTTCTGTATTGGCACATACCTGGATATAAATATGCTAAATAAACATTCACATTTATTGCAGAGGAAAAAATATGCAGTTCATTGAACACACGGTGACCTTTTGTTACAACATAGCCCAATAGCTAAGCATATCCCCACATCAGTCCATGCCAACTCAATTGCATGCTGTCAATGAAGCAAAAATGAGAACATTTCAAGATGATTTTTCAGTATCAACAAATGATGATATAATTTGCAATAAAAAAAATCATATAAAATGGAAGCATTTTCACAAGTGCAATTTTACAGCAAACATATCTTATTTTACTTCACAGTGGTCCCAAGTTTCAGCATGCCACAACCAGAGCAGGCCTACTCATTGGTAATCACATATTTTATGGAGCAACTGCACTACCAAGTGGTTCACATGACAAATCCCTAAGTGGTGGTGTTTAACCAGATCACATGAAACAGTCCAGAGGTTTGTTGTGAACATTTTAATATGAACATATTTCTGAACTGATGATATACAAATTCAGGAGATTATGTTGACATTTTGCTTGGTTTATATATATATATATATATATATATATATATATATATATATATATATATATATATATATACTACATCTTAGGTCTGTATTTTTTAACTCCCTTTAAATTTATATCATAGACTGTAACAGATTAAATTATATGGAAAAACTATAACGTAAAAAGTTGTTTTTAAAATAAAAATAAAAAAAGAAGAAAATTCCCTTCGGCAATATCTTATCTATAAGGCAGTGGTTGTTATGACTGTACCAGTGAGCATGCCATTCAACCTCCCTTCTGTATGCAGTCTCATCGTCATCATGAATGAGGCTGATGACAGTAGTGTCATCTGCAAATTTCAGGAGCTTGACAGAGGGGTCCTTGGTGGTGCAGTCATTAGTATAAAGGGAGAAGAGTAGTGGGGAGTGCACACATCACTGGGGGGCGCCAGTGCTCATCACACATGTGCTGGAAGTGAATTTTCCCAGTTTTACTAGCTGCTGCCTGTCCATCAGAAAGCTGATAATCCACTGACAGATAGACATGAGATCAAAGAGCTGGGTTAATTTATTCCATCGGAGAGCTGGGATGATGTTGTTGAAAGCTGAACTGAAGTCCACAAAAAGGACCCATGCATATGTCCCTGGTATGTCCAGATGTTGCAGGATATGACGCAATCCCATGTTGACTGCATCATCTACAGATCTGTTTACTCTATAAGTATATTGAAGGGGATCCAGAAAGAGTCAGGTGATGTCCTTCCGGTGAGCTAACACCAGTCTCTCAAATGACTTCATGACCACAGATGTCAGAGTGATGGGTCTGTAGTCATTAAGTCCTTTGATAATAGAGTTTTTTTGATAAAAAAAAGAAGAAAATTCCCTTCGGCAATATCTTATCTATAAGGCAGTGGTCCTCGTCCTGGAATACCCCAGTACGGCGCATTTTGAATGTCTCTCTTATCTGACAAACCAAGTTCAGGGCCGCATCTGAAAGCTTTAGGAGTGGTCAGGGCCTCCGATAATGGGGTACAACTGGACCTTTTGTCCTGGGTCCGGGCTTGAGGGGGGCCCAGAGAAGATGGGGAGTCCACGGAAAGGCTATTCCATATTGAATAGCGCATCTAAACGCGTTCAGCGGCAGATGAGGATATAAATACGGATATAGTGTGGAACTGCTAAATCTGTCTGGGTAGCACGTTGATGTGAGAACTCTTGTTTTAATACAGCGGTTGATTGACAGGTGAAGGTGACACTTCACTGCTGCCGAGATGCATATAGGATGGAACTTTAATAAACAATCTGGATCTCCATGAATGTGAGTCAACTGTTCTTGCTCATCTCCAAATGGGATCGACTCCCTGCACTTTCACTAATTGTAGATTCAATTATTAGACCTAGCATAAATATTGTTATTATTCTTAAGAATAATATAACTAAGTATTGCAATCATTTCAATCAAGAATAGGCCATGAGCCAATGGTTTCTTATAAATTATATTTAATATTAGGCTATTCATCATATATTTTACTGTACAATGTTATTCTTACTGTACACTATTCCACATGTATTTGGATCACATTACATTGTGTTATATTATACAGTCATTAATCCCAACATTATACAAAATGTGTTGGATTTGGGAGTCCGTTTGAAATATACTCATAACAAAATACATCTATAAATAGGACATACAGTATATTAGAATCAGAATGAGCTTTATTTCCAAGTATGCTTACACATACAAGGAAAGTTTCTTGGTGACAGAAGCTACCAGTGCACAAAAAAATACAGCAACAAGACAGATAAAATAATAATAATAAAATAATAATTAAAAAATTGCCAATAGAAAATATAAGTATATATAGAAATACACAATGAGACATTTTTTAAATAAATTATATATATATATATATATATATATATATATATATATATATATATATATATATACTGTATTAACACACAAATGTATGTACATATACACATCTGTTATACACAGTAAAGGGAATGTAATGCAGAGAGAAATATAACTGACTAAGCTGTGTATTGCATGTCATTATTGCTCAATGGGGCAGTTTTAACTGCTCATGAGATGGATAGCCTGAGTGAAAAAAACTGTTCTTGTGCCTAACGGTTCTGGTGCGAAGGCAACAGTTCAAAAAGGTAGTGGGCAAGGTGAGTGGAGTCGAGAGGTATTTTTCCAGCCCTTTTCCTCACTCTGGACGTGTACAGTTCCTGAAGGGAGGGCAGGGGGGAGCCGCTCAGCAGTCTGAACTGTCATTTGTAGTGTTCTGATGTCTGATTTCATAGCTGAACCAAACCAGACAGTTTTTGAAATGTAGAGGACAAACACAATGACTGCTGAGTAGAACTGGATTAGCAGCACCTGTGGCAAGTTGAACTTCCTCAACTGGTAAAGGAAGTACAACCTCTGCTGGGCCTTTTTCACAATTGAGTCAATGTGGGTTTCACACCTGTGAGATGGTAGTGCCCAGGAACCTGAATGACTCCACTGCTGCCACAGTGCTGTTCAGAATGGTGATCAGTGTCAATGTTGGGATGTACCTCTTAAACTCCACAATTAGTTGAGCTCCAGGTTGTTATGACTGTACCAGTGAGCATGCCATTCAACCTCCCTTCTGTATGCAGTCTCATCGTCATCATGAATGAGGCTGATGACAGTAGTGTCATCTGCAAATTTCAGGAGCTTGACAGAGGGGTCCTTGGTGGTGCAGTCATTAGTATAAAGGGAGAAGAGTAGTGGGGAGCGCACAAATCACTGGGGGGCGCCAGTGCTCATTGCACATGTGCTGGAAGTGAATTTTCCCAGTTTTACTAGCTGCTGCCTGTCCATCAGAAAGCTGATAATCCACTGACAGATAGACATGAGATCAAAGAGCTGGGTTAATTTATTCCATTGGAGAGCTGGGATGATGGTGTTGAAAGCTGAACTGAAGTCCACAAAAAGGACCCATGCATATGTCCCTGGTATGTCCAGATGTTGCAGGATATGATGCAATCCCATGTTGACTGCATCATCTACAGATCTGTTTACTCTATAAGTATATTGAAGGGGATCCAGAAAGAGTCAGGTGATGTCCTTCCGGTGGGCCAACACCAGTCTCTCAAATGACTTCATGACCACAGATGTCAGAGTGATGGGTCTGTAGTCATTAAGTCCTTTGATAATAGAGTGTTTGAAGCAGCAGGGAAATTCACACTGCTCCAGTTATCTGTTGAAGATCTGTATGAAGATGGGGCCAACTGGTCAGCAAAGGATTTTACACAAGTAGGTGAAACACCATTGGGGCCCTGTGCTTTCACTGTATTTTGTTTCCAGAAGACACGGCACAGATCTTAAGTGCAGGTTGAGTAGCGGGGTAGAGGGGGGTAGAATGAGGGTGGTTGCAGGAGGTGTTGGTGTATGTGTGAAGTGAAGGTCAAACCGGGTGTAGGGTGTGAGGCTGGGCTTCACAAATCTACAGTAAAACGCATTAAAGTCATTAACCATCTGTTGATTCCCTACAGGTTTGGTGTCCTGAATTAGTAATGTCTTTCAGGCATCTCCACATTGATGCAGGGTCTTTAGCTAAAAACTTGTTTTTAGCTTCTCAGAGTAGCTTCTTTTAGCCACTGTAATTTCCTTAGTCAGTGTGTTTTTGGCCTGATTATACAATATTTTATCCCTGCTTCTGTAAGCATCCTCTTTGGCGTGATGAAGCTGTCTGAGTTTTGCTGTAAACCATGGTTTGTCGTTGTTGAACGTTACATAAATCCTAGTAGGAATACACCATATATTTATGCAACAGCGCTCTTTACTCATCTCACTTGCATAAAAACACACCTATCACTGAGTGTATACACATATGAGCCAAAATATTATGACCACTCACAGGTGAAGCGAATAACATTTATCACCTCCTAACAAGGCCACATATAAAGATCTAGCTAGATAATATGGAAAGCGAACATTAAGGTCTCGTAGTCAACGTGTTGAATGCAGGAGAAATTAGCAGGAGTGAAGACCTGAGATACTTTGACAAGGGCCAGTTTTTTATGGCCAGACAAATGGGTCAGAGCATTTCAAAAATGGCAAGGCTTATGGGGTGATCCCAGCCAGTAGCGGTAAGTACCTACAAACAGTGGTCCGAGTAGGGACAAACCACAAACCGGCAACAGGGTTTTGGACTGAAGAAGAGCAGTATTTATTAGATTAATCTGACCAATGGGGCGAACTAGAGATATAAGGATGAAATTTCATAATATTTTCAAGCTTTCAAACATTGCAACAGTACTGCCATTGCAAAATGTTTCTTTTAGAATTGAGCCATCTATTGAGCTGATAAAGACACAGAGCTAGTTTTGTAACTGAGGTTCCCCATCTGTCGCTCACTTCGACGTTGTGTCGAAGAAACGACACTAGGGGTCTCTCTTGAGTGCCGAATATGCCTCTGATCTATGAAAAAAGGCCAATGGGAATTAGGCAGACAGTATTTGCATACCCCGCCCCGGACATACGGGTATAAAAGCGGAGAAATACGTCGAGTTCATTCAGAAATTTTCTTCGGAGTCGATGGTCGTGTCGCAGTCAGCTGCGAGTTACACACCTGTTCCTGTTCCTCTGACGCTGCCTGCTGTTGGATCTACGGTGCACTTCAGCGGCTTTCTCCTTTCCTGCACGGCAGTGCAGTTTGCCCCTGGGCGCTTCAACAGCGCAAAAAACGAAAAGAGTTTATAAAAGAGTGCTTTTTCTCTGAAAGAGTTATTTCCTCTAAAAGAGCAATACGCAGCTGGTGTTGGACGCGTCTTTGTAAAGATGCCCTTCTGCCCCTGCATAGTTCCTGGATGCGGCAGAGTGCTCTCTGCTTCAGATGGCCACAGGCTTTGTCTCATATGTCTGGGTTGCGATCACACCGAGGCAGCGTTTGTTGATGGTTCATGTTCTCACTGCGAGAACATAACCATGGCAACTTTGCGGTCATGGCTCACTTTCAGCAGAAAGCAAGCCACTCCAGCCGCCCCATTGCTCCTTCCCACGGGATTGAGGACGATGCGGCTGGCGATGGAGGCAATCCTCCCTAGCCCTTTTTGGATCTACAGTGCGAAACATACAGTGGTTCCGGTATTGTTAAATTCTCTAAAGAATAGTTCTAATGAGCTATTAAAAGTCTGCAAACACACCTTTTGCACATTTATTTCTGATATTGTTATATCTGCTCTGTAGAAATCTGAAATGATCTCATCATTTGGTAGACTGCAGAGGGTTGTAAATACAAAAATAATTGCATTTCTCATTTCCAAATAATTTAAAAAAAAAAAAGGTGCTTAAAGAATCATCACTGGAACCGTTAAACAACCGGAATAGTTACGTAAGAGGAATCACAACTGTAATCATTAAATTCCTTACAATTCCCATCCCTATCACTGAGTGTATACACATATGAGCCAAAACATTATGACCACTCACAGGTGAAGCGAATAACATTTATCATCTCCTAACAAGGCCACATATAAAGATCTAGCTAGATAATATGGAAAGCGAACATTAAGGTCTCGTAGTCAACGTGTTGAATGCAGGAGAAATTAGCAGGAGTGAAGACCTGAGATACTTTGACAAGGGCCAGTTTGTTATGGCCAGACAAATGGGTCAGAGCATTTCAAAAATGGCAAGGCTTATGGGGTGATCCCAGCCAGTAGTGTTAAGTACCTACAGACAGTGGTCTGAGTAGGGACAAACCACAAACCGGCAACAGGGTTTTGGACTGAAGAAGAGCAGTATTTATTAAATTAATCTGACCAATGGGGCGAACTAGAGATATAAGGATGAAATTTCATAATATTTTCAAGCTTTCAAACATTGCAACAGTACTGCCATTGCAAAATGTGTTTGTCACTGCCATTGCAAAATGTTTCTTTTAGAATTGAGCCATCTATTGAGCTGATAAAGAGACAGAGCTAGTTTTGTAACTGAGGTTCCCCGTCTGTCGCTCACTTCGACGTTGTGTCGAAGAAACGACATTAGGGGTCTCTCTTGAGTGCCGAATATGCCTCTGATCTATGAAAAAGGCCAATGGGAATTAGGCAGACAGTATTTGCATACCCCGCCCCGGACATACGGGTATAAAAGCGGAGAAATACGTCGAGTTCATTCAGAAATTTTCTTCGGAGTCAATGGTCGTGTCGCAGTCAGCTGCGAGTTACAAACCTGTTCCTGTTCCTCTGACGCTGCCTGCTGTTGGATCTACGGTGCACTTCAGCGGCTTTCTCCTTTCCTGCACGGCAGTGCAGTTTGCCCCTGGGCGCTTCAACAGCGCAAAAAACAAAAAGAGTTTATAAAAGAGTGATTTTTCTCTGAAAGAGTTATTTCCTCTAAAAGAGCAATACGCAGCTGGTGTTGGACGCGTCTTTGTAAAGATGCCCGTCTGCCCCTGCATAGTTCCTGGATGCGGCAGAGTGCTCTCTGCTTCAGACGGCCACAGGCTTTGTCTCATATGTCTGGGTTGCGATCACACCGAGGCAGCGTTTGTTGATGGTTCATGTTCTCACTGCAAGAACATAACCATGGCAACTTTGCGGTCGTGGCTCACTTTCAACAGAAAGCAAGCCACTCCAGCCGCCCCATTGCTCCTTCCCACGGGATTGAGGACGATGCGGCTGGCGATGGAGCCCTCCCTAGCCCTTTTTGGATTTACCACCGCGCCACTTTCCACGTGTCGCCTAAAAACCCATGTGACGTATTCACCACTCTTACCTCCCCTTCCGGGCAGGTGTGGTCTCCGCAGGGTCTTTTCCCCCTGAAAGAATAGGAAACTGGTGCATGTAAGGGCCCCGGCCCTTTATTGCTCTATGCGAGAAACAGAGAGAAAAGAGGCCCAGCCAGGCTCGGCCCATTCCCAGGTTGGCAAGCGTCGCCTTGTTCCCCTGTCTAGGGTAACCAGAAGGATTCCAACGAATTTTTTGGGGCATTGGGAAGGGTACGCGCAGTCTGACACAGCTGGTTACTTGTGCACGTAAAATACCTGTCTGCTCCTGTGTCAGCAGAACACGTACACGGCTCAGCGCATGGTGGGATTTAAATTGGACCCCTAGTGTCGCTTCTCCGACACAACATCGAGAGAGCGACAGAAGGGGAACGTCTAGATTACGGATGTAACCTCCATTCCCTGATGGAGGGAACGAGACATGGGGCCTCCAGGCCACATCACTGAGCCGAGCCGAGCCACTGTAGTGGCCGGACCATTTCGGGGCTGAGTATGCAAATACTGTCTTGTGGGGTGCTCCCGGTCAGTAGTGGCAAGTACCTAACATCAGTGATCCGAAGAGGGACAAATCACAAACCGGTGACAGGGTTTTGGCAGGGGTGTAATGTAGTGAATTACAAATACTCACATAACTGTAATTAACTACTTTTTCCCAAGAATTGTACTTTCTTAAATAGTTTAAAAAATGTTAGACTTTTGCTTTTACTTGAGTAAATTAAGTGCTGTACCTGTACTTTTACTGCACTATTGTCCCACCGTCTGTATTCGCTACTTCCCTGTCATGATTTATTTTTATCTATCAACATGATTGGCTGGGGAGAGTCTCGTGACTCCCATCCAATCAAATCACACGTAAACATTTGAACGGGAGCTGCAGATCTGGTGCCAACTGTGGAGAATGCCTCAAGCACAGTTCAACACCTAAACATCATAGCAGCACCTGAAAGGGCTTTTCAAAGTGAAAAGGCCAATTGTTTGATTGTGTCATGTGAGTTTAACTTGCTCTAGCCATATATCAGCATTAATCCTATCTCTAATTTGAAGAAAGATATTGAGGTAAATTTCTGATTTCATTTTACTAGATTCTGTGTGTCTATAATGTAGCCTGTAATTGAACTATCAATGAGATTATTGGGTGTGAGAGATTAATGCAATGTTATCAATGGGGCTGGGCAATAAAATTATCTAGATGTTTATCGGAAAAAGAGAGATGTACTTTTCTATATTTAGCCAATGTTCTACATCTAGACCAGGGGTGTTCATTTCAGTGATCGTGATAGCAAGACAACCACTGGTTGGTTGATCTAGATGAAATATAATATATTGACTTTTTATTTCCCGACGTCTGTTACTGCGTGCTGTTTGATTGACAGGCGGCTGCTGGCTAATGTTCACGCCTAAATTATCAAATACACTTTATAATTCGCAAAATGCCCGTCTTGGCGAGGATTTAATGTAAACACAATCATTTATGTCTAAAGTAAATTTAAACAGTGGGACAAAAAGCATATTTGCATCAAAATGTTGGACTTAAAGTGTACATGTAACTGAATCAAGTACTGTCTAGTAGGCTTATGTCATATAAAGGCTATTAATCAAACAACAATAATAAGAAAACCAATCACTACTTTTGCCGAATAACTTGAGTAGCTTTAGATGTATTCATGTAATAGAATAAAATAGTGACATTTTTAATAATAATATTTTTTTTAAATATTGTTCGTTTTTTAATAACACTGACCCCTGATGTAGATGTGTTAATTTGTATAATAAATTACCAGTAAAGTAGAGATGATAAAATAATGTATTATTATACTTAGCCTTTATCATGTTTTTTCTAATAGAAAAGTATCAACATTTGTAGAGCAATACTTCAGGCAGAACAATCCACCTGTCACAATCTTCAGAAAAGTGTTCATCATGCATTAGAATGAGAACACAACTATTTCTGGGCTTAAAAGATTTAAGAACAAAATCAATGTTAAACAATGTATCTCAAAAGGAGGACAATGTGGCCCCCCATGTGCTACTTAAAAAATAATTCACTCAAAAATGAAGATTCTCTCATCATTTACTCACCATCATGCCATCTGTCTATGACTTTCTTTCTTCAGAACACAAAATAAGATTTTTAGAAGAATATTTCAGCTCTGTAGGTCCTTTCAATGTTAGTTAAGCGGTGCCAAAATTTGGACACTCCAAAAAGCACATAAAAGCTGCATAAAAGTAGTATATACAACTCCAGTGGTTTAATCCATGACTTTAGAACTGATATGACATGTGTGGGTGAGAAACAGATCAATATTTAAGTAAATTTTTGCAAGAAATTCTTCTCTCTGCCCAGTAGGTGGTGATATGCATGAAGAATGTGAATCACCAAAAACACAAGAAGAAAGTGAAAGTTAAAGTGGAGATTGACTGAGCAGGGAGGAGAATTAATAGTAAAAAAGGATAAAATATTGATCCGTTTCTCACCACATCTATCATATTGCTTCTGAAGACATGGACTAAACCACTGGAGGCACATGGATTAGACTATTTTTCTGCTAATTTATGTGATTTGTGGCTCTTCAAATATTTTAGCAACTGATTCACTTTCATTGTATGGACCAAAAGAGCTGAGATATTCTTCCAGGGTGGCATGAGGGTGAGTAAATGATGAGATAATTTCATTTTGATTTAAAATTGTGGTCAGTGTATTGAAAATATCTTTTAAATATTTCTGTTTCTTTTATCATGTCTCCCTTTCATTCTTTTGAAATCAGATGTGTGTAGTTTTTATCATAGATATGTGATGGATTTAAAAATGTGGCATATACTGTTCATTATATTGGGGAATAGGTTTTGAAACTCAGTACTCAATCCTCACTACTCATTAGTGCTTTTAAATGAGCTACTCTTTATCTCTTGAGTAGTTTTTAGGACAGCTACTTTTACTCTACTCACACTACATTGAGTATGATTTTTCATCCCTGGGTGTTGGACTGAAGAAGAGCTATATTTATTTTAATTAATCTGATCAATGCAGAATTGTTGCAAAAAAAAAGTAGCTGTATAAGGAGGAAATTTCATAATAGTTTCAAGCTTTCAATCATTGCAACAGTACTGCCATTGCAAAATGTGTTTGTCACTGCTATTGCAAAATGTGTTTGTCACTGCCATTGCAAAATGTGTTTGTCACTGCCATTGCAAAATGTGTCTTTTAGAATTGAGCTGATAAACACACAGAAATAGTTTGTAACTGAGGTTACTTAAAACATTTGATTATGCTAAACTTCCACAAAAAACGTACTAAACGTACACGTTGTCCTAAATGAACCTCATTATCTCACACTAAATAAATGTTTTTAACCAGAAAAGCAGAATGCAGTTTACTGGATCTTACTGTTGGCGTTTGGTAAACACTAAAATGTTAAACTTCAGGGATGTATTCCAGAAAGCAGGTTATGTGACATACCCGGGTATGTTTAAGAGTAAGTAGCCTAAGCGTATAACCTCAACTTTCGGTTCCAAAAACGGAGGTAACTTTCAGGGTATGTTAGTAGTCATAGCAACTCACTCTCTGAACTTAACCTGCTCCGGAGCAGGTTATGTTGCAGGGTTAGTTTTTTTTCAGAGAGGTTTCCGAGCATGGCGTGCCCTTTTGATGAGGATCCTGTGGATGTAGAGGCACAGATTATACGGGGTTTTATTTGCCGTGAGAGGGTGATAAGACCACATATCGATGTCTTTTCTTATCCTAACGAATATTTGCAGGAGCGCTATCGTTTTTCTAGGGAGTCGTTAATTTATTTAACAAACCTACTAAAACCACACATCTCAAACGTAACAAACCACTGGTCAGCGCTTAGCGCCGAACAAATTCTTTGTATTGCTACGGGGTGTTTTCTCTACAATGTGGGCGATGCAGAGCATGTGGGAAAGGCAACAGTGTGTAGAGCCTTTCGTACAGTATGCATGGCACTGAAACAGTTTCTACACACTTTTGTACAGTTCCCTGGCCATAAACCTGTGCGCTTTATTAAAGAAGAATTCCACAGGGTGGCAGGTTTGCTCTCAGAAATTCTGTCATCTACCTCAATTAAATGACATTTCTTAATAGGTTTATTTTGACTGCACACACACGTAAAGGCTACACAGACTTCTTAAACTTGTAATTAATCTTAGTTTCAGGGTTCCCAAACGTGATTGGGTGCATTGATGGCACCCACATTCCTATTAAAGCTCCATCTATCAATGAGGGAGACCATGTTAATAGGAAGTCTGTGCATAGCATCAATGTGCAGGTAATAGCTATATTTTGGCTCCTTAATATTGGTGTTACAAATAATAAACGTATTGTTCTCCACAGGTAATGTGTGATGCAACCCACCTCATCACTAATGTTGAGGCAAAATGGCCTGGGTCTGTACATGATGCCAGAATATTTAGAGAGTCATCTCTGTGCAACAAATTTCAACAGAGTACGTTTTGTTAGACAAATGCTTGTAGTCTTTATTACATTTACAAAACACCTCAAACATTACAGGACACTTCTATGGTTACTTGCTGGGGGACAGAGGATACCCTTGCCTCCCCTATATGATGACACCCTATCACTGTAAAACTTTTCACTGTAAATTTACAGTAAAATACTGGCAGCTGGGTTGCCAGCCACATACTGTATTTTTACAGAACAAGTACTGTCAACAACATTTACAGTACTGCACTGTAATTACAAAATACAGTATATACCATAGTTTTACAGTATTATACTGTGGTCTACAGCAATAAATTGTACTTTTACAGGGAAAACTGCTTTAATTATTACATAATTAAAAATATTATACTTTAAAGTTTCATGAGTAGTCACACTAGAAAATAGAAACCAACATTCTCTGGGTTTTAAAACATTTATTTTGGTTAAAAGCAAAGACCAGACAATTGCCTTATGTGAACATATTGGCTGAAATGCCAGATGTAATATATATATATATATATATATATATATATATATATATAAATACATATTTTTTAAACATGTAAAATGTTAATTTAACAACAACAAGTTAACACTTAGCACTTAATAATGCAGTAATCTTGTTTACTTTTAATGCACTTGCTGACGGGATCTAAACAAAATTCCATTCAAAGTCTGCAAGTTTTCGCAGAAGTGAGGAAACCTGTGGGCTTACAGTGGTGTTCTTTTTTTGCACAACTTGGCCAGTTTTCTTTGAAGTTACTTTTCCTTTGTTTTTGATCCACGTTCAGGATTGATGTCAAGAAAGCGTCTAAAAGGCAGAAAAGAAAAAAACGCAATGAAATAGACTAGACTAGACTAGACTAGACAGACAGATAGACAGATAGAGAGGATCCACAAACTTAAAATTGTCTTTATAAAAAGACTTTCTCCTCTTATCAGTGCTAAGTGCATTCATATTAGACTTCCGAAAAAGATCATCAGTTTGCAAGACATCAACAACGCTTTTTAAATCATTTTCAGAAATACCAAGCACAGTCAATTTTTCCTTTAGCTTGAGTAGCAAATGAGACTGGCTAATATCATGGATGTCTTGCAGACCATCGATTACCGACTGAATCACAGATGAGGGGAGAATATGCTTTGCCTGTAACTTGAGATAAAACAGAGCCATGTTTTTCAAAAAAAGAGATTCATCTGCATTATCTGGCAATAGTTCATTATCCAACTGCTCTATGCCATCACCACAATCAAAGAATTCAGACTGTGGATGTGAGTGTTCAGCCATGTTAGATACCTCACCATGCGGCCTCTGTACTGAAACATTTGACTGCAGTAACGTTATATTATGACGCAACCTTTCTGCTGAAGAGTTTCGATGATTCCTGTAGAAATGTGAAGTCAATGTAGATGCTACAGAAAAGCTTTTATTACATGTAAATGGACCTTCTTTGATATGAGTTTTCAAGTGTAAAACGACGTTTTTCAAATCACTGCACTTTTCTTGACAAGTACCAATGTCACAGACTAAAGCATCAATTCCTAATGGCTCAACAGATGTCTTTGAGGGCCTGTCTTTGTGATACCTGAATATGTGAGCCTTGAAAGCAGTGAACTTTTTAAATGTTTTGGAGCAATCAGGAATACCACATTTGAAAACAGTATTAGGAATATGACTATGGATTTTCATGTGCTGGCAAAATGCTGACAACGATTCAAAAGCGCAATCACAGAACTGACACCATGGCATTTTTGTTATGTAACGTTAATACCACTATAAAACACTTACGTTAGCACTGGACCATCATCAGATTACAAAACCTGAAACAAAAAAAATACATATTAATTAAAAGCAGGTCAAGCAAATGACATGGTAAATGTTGCCTATGTCAAATATCGAAGTTAAGTTACTTTGTAAAGAGGTGGAACAGAATGATTTTTTTTTTTTTTGCGGTAGCAAAACACGTTCGCAAAATCAAACCATTCGTGTAAACAATATTATATAGAGATGCGAACGCAAAAAATAAAAAAATAGATTGGCTTACCGTATCACTCAGTTGAACAATCTTGTCAAGCTGTAAACTCCACTTTTGGTCACCGGCGCAAGTTAGATTTAGTTGTCAGATTCTTCCTCCCGTCTTCATGTGGCGTTAAAATGTTCTGCTGCATCACGGCAAATATGACTGCAAGATTGCTCACAAATTCACAAACACTGTATTGATACAAGGAATTAAATCAAGTTAGCCTGTACTGTCTGTTCACGTCACGTTTGATCTGAGCGCGAAAAAAAATAATCAATCCCACAATGCAATGCCTTTACAGTATGATACTGTATTACGAATTTATCAGGATGAAAACAGAATTGGGCTGTATATTTACAGCTGTTCTGTAAAAAGTAGTATTATGAAAATACAGTATAATACTGTAAGAAATTACCTGTAAATTTACAGTAAAGGGTTACAGTGATACCCTGATCCTGATCCCGGACTACAGACATGCTTCAACCTGTCTCACAGCAGCTAGAGGAGAAAAGGCTGGCCATTAAAAAGGCCAAACTTGAAATAGTACTGGAGCATCGCCTTAAGGTGAGAAGAATCATATGTGAACATGAATCTGTTATTTGAATTTTTTGTGTGTGTGTGTATAAAGCAATAAATACAAATCTGTCATGTCTCTTTTATTTCAGGATATGAAGAAATAGAACAGATTAAATAAAGTGATTTTGACAGATCATGTCTCTAAGCATTCTGCCATTTCTGTGATCTGCTAGATTCAATGGGTGTTGTTCTAGGTCATCTTCATCAGGACAGGGGGGATGCCTCTCTCCTCTTATTGTGGCAATGTTGTGAAGTACCACACAAGCAACTGTGATGTCACATGCCCTATTTGGAGTGACCCTGAGCCCACGCAGACACTGAAACCTCGCCTTCAGAATGCCTATTGTCATCTCCACCTTGGCCCGTGTTCTGCTGTGAGACAGGTTGAAGCGTGTCTGTAGTCCGGGCTCAGGATCAGGGTAGGGTGTCATCATATAGGGGAGGCAAGGGTATCCTCTGTCCCCCAGCAAGTAACCATATAAGTGTTGTTTGAGGTGTTTTGTAAATGTAATAAAGACTACAAGCATTTGTCTAACAAAACGTACTCTGTTGAAATTTGTTGCACAGAGATGACTCTCTAAATATTCTGGCATCATGTACAGACCCAGGCCATTTTGCCTCAACATTAGTGATGAGGTGGGTTGCGTCACATATTACCTGTGGAGAACAATACGTTTATTATTTGTAACACCAATATTAAGGAGCCAAAATATAGCTATTACCTGCACATTGATGCTATGCACAGACTTCCTATTAACATGGTCTCCCTCATTGATAGATGGAGCTTTAATAGGAATGTGGGTGCCATCAATGCACCCAATCACGTTTGGGAACCCTGAAACGAAGATTAATTACAAGTTTAAGAAGTCTGTGTAGCCTTTACGTGTGTGTGCAGTCAAAATAAACCTATTAAGGAATGTCATTTAATTGAAGTAGATGACAGAATTTCTGAGAGCAAACCTGCCACCCTGTGGAATTCTTCTTTAATAAAGCGCACAGGTTTATGGCCAGGGAACTGTACAAAAGTGTGTAGAAACCGTTTCAGTGCCATGCATACTGTACGAACGGTGTTGTGCCGAAATTTGAGTCCCTGCCAGAATCGGAGTGCCCCTCGCGCGCACGCGCATTACGTCAGTTGACGAGACAGCGGTACAGCGAGTTTAAAACACTTCCGTCTAAAAAGCGTTTATAATCAATATTTTTCACACAATTAACCAAAAGGCAACGTAGTAATTTATTATTTAAATGCATGAAAGTGTGAATTAAAAACCATTATGTAAATTGATTTTGATGAAGTAACAACGAAAGCTGAAACTAAGCAGAGGCTTCGACAGTAGTAGTGGGAAGTTCGGATCATTTTACTGACTCGGATCTTTGAGTCTCGTTCAGCAAAATGAACGAATCTTTTTTCGAGTCATTTCGTTCATTTCGTTCATTTCAGCAGAATATAATTAAATGTCATGTTAAATAGCCCAAAACATCAAGTAGTCTACTTACGAAAATGTTGCTTCAATTTGAAATAAATAAATAAAAATAAACTATAGGGTAATGCAGCCAAAGCCAATTTATAAGAAACCGAAATGTTAATTTATTAATTGGGTCTTAAGTTTAAGCTATTGCAGTTAGTTCACCTCACCTCCTTTTTCTCCGCCTCTTGTGTCATCGGGTTCGAACTTCAAAACGTTAAAAATACTTAGTTGTCGATGTCGACTCGTCAGTGTCTGTGTGTGGGCCGTGTGGTGTGACACAGCAGCCAATGCACTCACTGACTGCATGCACATGCAGCATACCGGTCCGGATCCGGAAAGATAAATGATTAGTTCAAGTCTCGACTCTCGAGTCTTCGGGTTTGGGTTCGGCCGGGTCCGAGTCTTTCGTTCTTCCTGTCAGTCCCATAGAGACTATGCTGTCAGTACCGGAAAGAGAAATGATTAGTTCGTCTCTTCGGTTCGAGTCGTTCGTTCTTCAAGTCAGACTCACAAACCCATAGCACAGCACTATGCAGAGACAGAAATGATTAGTTCATCTTTCGAGTCTGAGTCCTTCGTTCTTTTGTCACGTGACAGCCCTATTAAATACTTAACCTAGTTCATAATTCACATCATTCTTACAAACATGTTGTAGTTAGTTTTTTATTTGATTTTTACTTTTACAGTTACATGTTACGTTTCTGGTCTCAAATTGTATCTTTTTTCATATGTATTTGTGAATTTCTGTCATGAAGATTCTTTTCTATAACATTGAATGTAGTAATGTAGAATGTAGTATTCATGCATTTTTCCATTCACTATGTTTTTTAGTCCATAAAAACCACCTAAAAAGTCTACGAGTTGTTTTGTGAAAAGTCACAGTATATAACTTAAATATGCAGTTATTTAATAAACCTATGAAACCTACACCTTTGTAACATAGCTTATTACAACACTGTACACACTATATTGACTGGATGTTTATTGTTTGTTTATTTTTGCCAACAATGCTTTAAAAAAATTGGATAACTATCCAAAAGGAATTCAATAAAAATAAATAAAAAATAAATAAGAATGAAAAGGACACTATAAAGCCACAGAGCATAACCATATAACTTAAATCACAATATAAAGCCTAACACAATATTGCACAACAAGCCAGGCTTTTCAAATAAATAAAAAAGAAATAATTTTAAAACACACTGGCTATATATTTAGGGCCTGCTTTAAGGCATGTTTGCATTCAAAAAAACAAGCTCCCGGACCTTGGCTGGGCTGAGCCTGTTTCTTCTGTCTGAGATAATCTGCCCAGTCTTAGAAAATACTCTTTCAGATGGTACAGATGTGGCCACAATGCAAAGTCTAGCCTTCATGACCTCAGAAAGGCTTTTATAAACAGGTGAACATCTCCTCCACCATGCCAGAGGGTCTGTAAGAGTGGTTCCGCAAGGTAGGCCCGCATCTCAACCATAGCATCTGATGTAGTTGAAGAGGTAGCAGAAGGCCTCAAGCTTGCTACCCTCTCATCAAAGTCTTCCCAAAACATGGCCCCTGCACTGGAAGTCACACCAGAATCTGGAGGATTCTCCTCTTCACTCTGAGTTGGGTTAATAGCTGCTGCAGCTGTTGTAACCCTCTTCACAGTCTCTTCTGCTGCCTGGTGGTTGACAAAGGCTTGCTTTTTGAACCTTGGATCCAAGCAAGTTGCATCAGCAAGCTTCTCAATGAGCTCCACTCTGCCAAACCTTTTAGTCATTTCTGACATTAGGGTGTCCACTAGTTTTTTAACAGCTTCAAATCTGGATGGATTCCTTTGATTCCGGGCAACAATCCTCCGAAGACCTCTGGTCAGTGGTCATCAAAATTATTTTGGAGGCAGTCACAAACCTACAAAAAAATGTACAATTGTTTACATACTGTACATATAACAAAGCCAAAATCAATATTACACATAGAAATACATGCATGATTAAGAAATATAGAGTTTAAAATGTGTTTTTTTTATATGAATGATAATCAAAAAATTTAAATTTAAAAAATACTTACTTTTCTGCACTCACTTCTGTAGTGACCTCCTCAAATGGATGAATAATATCCACGATTTCTCTGCAGATTTCCCATTCATCAGGCGACAAGGTTGGCAGAGATGCATTAGTGAGAGCCAGGGTGGAGATGATTGGCTCTTTGATTTCAATAAATCTTTTAACATATAAAATGTTGAATTCCACCTTGTGGCCACATCCTGTTTTAAGCGCAGCTGCTCTTGACCCATCTGTTTTTGCGTGGCCTTCAGCTTATCTGAAGCAACTGTGCTTCTATGGAAGAACTCAACAGTTGTCTTGACCTTTTGCAATATTGCTTGGACCTCTTTCAGTGCAGCTCTCACAATGAGGTTCAATAAATGTGCAAAACAAGGTACGTGATCCCAGTGGAGGTGGTCTTTCAGGGCTGAAACAATGTTGCTGGCATTGTCTGTGACACAGGCTACAATTTTGTCAACCACACCCCATTCATTTGTAACCCTGGTCAACTCACTTGCCAGGTGAGCAGCAGTGTGTCTGTCTGTCAAGACAAAGCAGTCAAGGAGAAAAGAGGTCATCTGAAAGTCCTCTATGAAATGGCAAGTCACAGCCATGTAACTTGTGGTGGTCACAGAGGTCCAGCAGTCTGTTGTAAGACATACAGCAGATCCTCTCTTGATTGTGTCCATGATGTCAGCTCTTAACTTCTCAAACAGCCTAGGCATTACAGTTTTTGTTAGAGTTTTTCTGCTAGGTAGGCTGTATGATGGGTCCAGAAGATGTGAGTATTCCTTAAAGCCCTTATCCTCCACTATAGAAAAGGGCTGAAAGTCACAAGCAATCATTTTGACCAGAGCCTCATCTAGTTTGCTCTGTTTTAACGGATCCATTGGACGCATTATGAAACTACTCATAGATGTTTGCTGCTGTGGCCTCCTTGACCTAACTGCTCCTTGGATGGTGGTAGGTGCTGCTGGTATACTGGATTCTGCAGATGAGGTGCCAGCCAAAGAAGTTGAATATCCAGCAGAAGAGGTGCTGGTGGTGGACACAGCTCCAGCTGCTGCAGGGCCACCATCTTCAATCTCTGTTCTAACTTGTGCTAACAGCACAGTTGGATGTGAGCTTTTCAAGTGTCTTCTCAAATTTGAAGTGCTTCCTCCTTTAGTAGAAAATTTTTTCTTGCAGATGTTGCATTTTGCCTCAGTGGCCGAAGTTGCAACAAAATGAGTCCAAACATCACTCCTTTTCTAGAGCTCAACATTGTCCTGATCTGTCTCTTCTCTGCTCCTCACCTTGCGCAAAACAATGGGGGATGGGTGTGAAAGGGTCACTATCCCCTTGGTGACAGCCTTGAGTGACAGTTGCAATTCATCTCAACCATTGGCTAAACTCTTGTTTGAACCAAACACACATTGTGTATGTGTGTGTGTGTGTGTGTGTGTGTGTGTGTATGTATGTGTATATATATATATATACACACACGTTTTATATATATATATATATATATATATATATATATATATATATATATATATATATATATGTATGTATGTATGTATGTATGTATGTATGTGTGTGTGTGTGTGTGTGTGTGTGTGTGTGTGTGTATATATATATATATATATATATATATATATATATATATATATATATATATATATATATATCCTAATAACAATAATAATAATAAAAACTAAAAACATATTAACAATAAAAAAAGAGATGGACAGGGACAATAATAAGATGGACCTTTTTTATTTTTCAGATGATGTTTATTGTACATACATTTTGATAATTGTATGTTAATTCCCAACATATAAAACAATGTACATTCAGACGCAGTCAATAATACGAATCTAATGTTTTATTTGATGCGAGATACCAGCTGTCACGTGACAAAAGAACGAAGGACTCAGACTCGAAAGATGAACTAATCATTTCTGTCTCTGCATTGTGCTATGGGTTTGTGAGTCTGACTTGAAGAACGAACGACTCGAAACCGAAGAGACGAACTAATCATTTCTCTTTCCGGTACTGACAGCATAGTCTCTATGGGACTGACAGGAAGAACGAAAGACTCGGACCCGGCCGAAACCGAACCAGACGAACTAATCATTTCTCTTTCCGGTACTGACAGCAGCATAGTCTCTATGGGACTGACAGGAAGAACGAAAGACTCGGACCCGGCCGAACCCGAAGACTCGCGAAAGATGAACTAATCATTTATGACTTCATGTACCTTATGCGATGTTGCGCGCATGCGCGGTCAACACAAAATGAACGAATCACTCTCTGAGACAACTCGGTAGTCCCGAGTCATATTAAAGATTCGTTCAAAATGAACGAATCGTTCATGAACGACACGTCACTATTCGACAGTGCAAGCATTACACCATATGTTGCTAGCGTTGCAGTTGTGAATAATCTGTTTGTGTAATGTGCATTGATATATTTGTATTCAAATGTGTACATTATGCAAAAAAGTGTAATATGTATATGACGTGTAAGAGGACTGCACATTGGTGGAACAAGCATTCAAGGAATTTCACTACTTTCACAGATAAAACAATGTAAAATTGAACTGCATTGACATGCTATTCATGTAGGTTATGGTGTTATTCTAGTAATTTTATATGTAATATTGACTATATGAACTCTTATGATTGGACCTAAATATGAACATCATACAAATGTATATTAATTAATCTTATGTTTTACACCATAATAAACATACTAAAGTACATTGATGAAATGTGTGTATATACAACAAGACCGTAAATAAGAGAATAAGTAATATAAAATAGTAAGTTAAATACTATTTATTTAGTAAAATAGTAAGGCACACAGACAAATCTGACAATTGAAGTGAATATATGAGGGTAAGTTAAATAAGTGAGCCATTATGTTTGTGGATAGCATACTCACATTTTCACCAAAGGGGAAAGGTAGATACTAAAATTGCTAAAGGATTTAAAGATTTTACTTTGTAATATATTAAAATGTTTATTCCCACAGTGCAAGTATTTATTTGCTCAAGTACTGCAACAAGCAAATTTTTGCACATTTTTTGTATAAAGATTAATATGATCTGTAATAATATCCTTTGGCTATAGCATATCAATTGTAATATCCGTTATCCATAACAACATGGGTTTACCTGTGGGCAAAATCATTTCGACAATCTCATCTGAACACCTGCTAGAATTATATTGCACTCCCTCAACTCAGCATTTTGAGGTCACATCACATTTATGCTGGTGACATATCTTCCTATGAAGGCTGTGTCCTCAAAAGCAGTTAGACTGTAGATTTTTAATAAAATGGGTTTACCAGGGGGGATTATAATTTTGGCAATGTTATATTACACCTGCCGAAATTGTAGTGCCCTCCCAATCTCAGGATTAAAATGTCACAGAGACATCACATTTACACTGGGGACATATCTTCCTATGGATACTGTGTTCTCAAAATAATTTGACTCAGGCATTAATAAAAGGGGTTTACCAGGGGGGATTATCATTTTGGCAATGCTATTATTACACCTGCCGAAATTGGAGTGCCCTCCCAATCTCAGGATTAAAATGTCACAGAGACATCACATTTACACCTGGGACATATCTTCCTATGGCGGCTGTGTCCTCAAAACCATTTGACTGTAGCTTTAATAAAATAGGTTTACCTGGGGGATTATCATTTTGGCAATGCTATCATAAAACCTGCCGAAATTGGAGTACCCTCCTAATCTCAGGATTACAATGTCAAAGAGACATCACATTTTTACTGGTAACATATCTCCCTATGGAGGCTTTGTCCTCAAAACCATTTGACTGTAGCTTTAATAAAATGGGTTTAGCAGGGGGGGTTATCATTTTTGCAATACTATTATTACACCTGCAGAAATTGGAGTGCCCTCCCAATCTCAGGATTAATATGTCACAGTGACATCTCATTTACACTGGTAACATATCTTCCTATGGAGGCTGTGTCCTCAAAACCATTTGACTGTAGCTTTATTAAAATGAGCTTACCAAGGGGGATTATCATTTTGGCATTGTTGTTATTACACCTGCCAAAATTGGAGTGCCCTCCCAATCTCAGGATAACAATGTCACAGAGACATCAAATTTTTACTGGTAACATTTCTCCCTATGAAGGCTGTGTCCACAAAACCATTTGAATGTAGTTTTACTAAAATGGGTTTAACAGGGGGATTATCATTTTGGCAATGTTATTATTACACCTGCCAAAATTGGAGTGCCCTCCCAATCTCAGGATTAAAATGTCACAGAGACATCACATTTTTACTGGTAACATATCTCCCTATGGAGGCTTTGTCCTCAAAACCATTTGACTGTAGCTTTAATAAAATGGGTTTACTTGGGGGGATTATCATTTTGGCAATCTTATCATTACACCTGCCGAAATTGGAGTGCCCTCTTAATCTCAGGATTACAATGTCACAGAGACATCACATTTACACTGGGGACATATTTTACTATAGAGACTGTGTTCTCAAAACAATTTCACTGAGGCTTTAATAAAATACCAGGGGGGATTATCATTTTGTCAATGCTATTATTACACCTGCCGAAATTGGAGTGCCCTCCCAATCTCAGGATTACAATGTAACAGAGACATCACATTTTTACTGGTAACATATCTTCCTATGGAGGCTGTGTCCACAAAACCATTTGAATGTAGTTTTACTAAAATGGGTTTAACAGGGGGATTATCATTTTGGCAATCTTATCATTACACCCGCCGAAATTGGAGTGCCCTCTTAATTTTAGGATTACTGTAACCCGCACACACACAAGATGAGACAGTCACAATGTCAGAGTAAACTGCTTTATTTGATAAAGCAGTCAACAGTACAAAACAGGGCAAATCCAGTGAAGAGTCGTCAAAGGGGAGCGTGAGGTCGAAGCCGGGGAATCAGAACAGAACAAAGGGGCAAATCCGCATGAGAGTGGTCAACGAGAGCGGGAGGTCGAAGCCGGGAAACAGTGAACACTAGACGGGACTAGTGAGGGCAAAAGACAGGGTAACTAGGGGACAACTAGTGCTGGCAAAGCGAAGGGGTAAACTAAACAATAACCAACAGGAGTGAGACGAAAGGGTTGTGATATATATAGGGACGAGTGCAGGTGAAACGAATAACAGGTGATTGGGACGAGACAGGTGAAACTAATGCTCCAGAGATTGGGCGCGAGCATTAGAGCCAGAGAGAAGCAGAACGAGCGTGTGCGCTCGAAGGAGCAGAACGAGCGTGTAAGCTCGAGGGAGCAGAACGAGCGTGTAAGCTCGAGGGGGCGGAACGAGCGAGTAAGCTCGGGGGCGGGGAGCGAGCGTGTAAGCTCGCGGAGTGAGTGTGCGTGTGTGCCCGACGAAGTGGGGAGAAGCAGAGGAGCGGGGTTCGTGACAATTACAATGTCACAGAGACATCACATTTTTACTGGTAGCATATCTCCCTATGGAGGCTTTGTCCTCAATACCATTTGACTGTAGTTTTTATTAAATGGGTTTAGCAGGGGAGGTTATCATTTTGGCAATGCTATTATTACACCTGCCGAAATTGGAGTGCCCTCCCAATCTCAGGATTAAAATGTCACAGAGACATCACATTTTTACTGGTAACATATCTCCCTATGGAGGCTTTGTCCTCAAAACCATTTGACTGTAGCTTTAATAAAATGGGTTTACCTGGGGGGATTATTATTTTTGCAATCTTATCATTAAACCTGCCGAAATTGGAGTGCCCTCTTAATCTCAGGATTACAATGTCACAGAGACATCACATTTTTACTGGTAGCATATCTCCCTATGGAGGCTTTGTCCTCAATACCATTTGACTGTAGTTTTTATTAAATGGGTTTAGCAGTGGGGGTTATCATTTTGGCAATGCTATTATTACACCTGTCGAAATTGGAGTGCCCTCCCAATCTCAGGATTAAAATGTCACAGAGACATCACATTTACACCTGGGACATATCTTCCTATGGCGGCTGTGTCCTCATAACCATTTGACTGTAGCTTTAATAAAATAGGTTTACCTGGGGGATTATCATTTTGGCAATGCTATCATAAAACCTGCCGAAATTGGAGTGCCCTCCTAATCTCAGGATTACAATGTCACAGAGACATCACATTTTCACTGGTAGCATATCTCCCTATGGAGGCTTTGTCCTCAATAAAATTTGACTGTAGTTTTTATTAAATGGGTTTAGCAGGGGGGGTTATCATTTTGGCAATGCTATTATTACACCTGCCGAAATTGGAGTGCCCTCCCAAACTCAGGATTAAAATGTCACAGAGACATCACATTTACACCTGGGACATATCTTCCTATGGCGGCTGTGTCCTCAAAACCATTTGACTGTAGCTTTAATAAAATGGGTTTACCTGGGGGATTATCATTTTGGCAATGCTATCATAAAACCTGCCGAAATTGGAGTGCCCTCCTAATCTCAGGATTACAATGTCACAGAGACATCACATTTTTACTGGTAACATATCTGTAGCGAACACAAGTTGAGACAGTCACAATGTCGAGGAAAAACTGCTTTATTCACAAAGCAAAGCAACAGTACAAAACAAGAGCAAATCCAGTGAAGAGTAGTCAAGGGGAGCGTGAGGTCGAGAGCCGGGGAATCAAAGTATCGTAAGGGGCAAATCCGGGAGAGAGTGGTAAACGAGAGCGGGAGGTCGAAGCCGGGAAAACAGTTAACAATTAGGGTGAAGAACTAGACGGGACTAGCGGGATCAAAGACAGGGGAACAAGGGGAGCTGGCAAGCTAAGGGGTAAACAAGAGGAGGTCAGAACTAGACGAGACTAGCGGGGGGCAAAGATACGGGAAACTAAACACAATAACCGACCCCCGTGAAACGGATGTGCTGTGGTATTTATAGGGGAAGGTGCAGGTGTAAACAATGAAAGGTGATGAGACGAGTGCAGGTGAAACTAATGTGCAGGAGGATTGGAAGCGCGTGAGAAACTCGAGGAAGGGAGATAACCTATGAGCATGTGAGCGAGTAGGAGCAAAAGTGGGCGTGAGGGCTCGAGCGAGCAAAAAGAGCGTGAAAAGCTCGAGGGGGCGGAGCGAGGGAGTGAGTGTGTGTGCGACGAAGCGGGGATGGGGCAGAGGAGCGGGGTTCGTGACAATATCTCCCTATGGAGGCCTTGTCCTCAAAACAATTTGACTGTAGCTTTAATAAAATGGGTTTACCTGGGGGGATTATCATTTTGGCAATGCTATTATTACACCTGCAGAAATTGGAGTGCCCTCCCAATCTCAGGATGAATATGTCACAGAGACATCACATTTACACTGGTAACATATCTTCCTATGGAGTCTGTGTCCTCAAAACCATTTGACTGTAGCTTTATTAAAATGAGCTTACCAAGGGGGATTATCATTTTGGCAATGTTATTATTACACCTGCCAAAATTGGAGTGCCCTCCCAATCTCAGGGTAACAATGTCACAGAGACATCACATTTACATTGGGGACATATCTTCCTATGGAGGCTGTTTCCTCAAAACCATTTGACTGTAGCTTTATTAAAATGAGCTTACCAAGGGGGATTATCATTTTGGCAATGTTATTATTACACCTGCCAAAATTGGAGTGCCCTCCCAATCTCAGGATTAAAAGTTCACAGGGACATCACATTTACACAGGGGACATATCTTCCTATGGAGGTTGTGTCCTTGTAAAGGTTGACAATGATAAGGAGGACATGAAAGGCGAGTTGCTCCTCTCAGGTAAGGATTTTTTATCAAATTAATTCCAGCTTCACAAAACAAACTCTTCAGCTTCACAATATTAACTCTATAGCTGGAATTAGAGACAGGTGTTAGACATAATTTAGCTCAGGTGTAAGTGCCCTACTGTTGTATTACACATTTATTAAATGTTTAATTTAGGTTCCAATACAATAGTATATAAGCTGAGAAAGTTTAATAGATTGAATTTAGTATTTGAGGTACAGTCAAGGTTTCCAGCAGGAGATTTCTGCCTGTCCTGATCTCTCTATTGTAAGTTAAATTAGTCGGAGTGCTGGGACTATCACCTTTTGTCTTTAAATGACTCTTGGAGCCCCTGACCCAGTTGTTGAGTAGTCCGGCTGATTAGATGTTGATTACAGCACTGTTATGCTGATTAGATCAGGGCTGGGGAATTTCCTGTAACGAGTTGACTTCTGTACCTCATTTACATGCTTTGTATCAACGTGTCTCCACCTCTATGTAAATCCCTCACCCTTGAAAGGTATAAAACTCTATCGTACTGAGTTATTGAGACAGACTTGGATGACTACAGCGATGCAACAGCGACTTCTCAATAAAGAGTAAATTCTGCTTGAAAGATATCCCAACATCTCCTGGTCTCTGCTTCGGAAAAGTTTCCAACACCTTACCGCTTTCTCTCTCTCTGGATGGGCACTTGACCACGCCCCCCACGTCTGTAAACTCTTGTGGCAACTTGGCCACTCCTGCGAGCTGATACGGTGAGAGGTGGTCTCCACAAGTGACTGGGGTGATATGAGTAGGTTATGTGTTTACCTCTGGGCCGAGCTCTGCTCTCTCCAGATCTACCATAGCCAACATCACAGGGACCGCCTCCCTCCATAATTTCAGGAGGTTGAGGTGATATATTTGACGTGCGCCCCCTCTATCGGTTCACTTTACCTCATAATAGAGTTTCCCCACTCGTTGTGTGAACTCAAAGGGTCCTTGCCACTTGGCGAGTAATTTAGAGCTTGATGTGCGGAGTAATACGAGTACCTTATCTCCCGGTGCAAATTCCCGTAGTCAAGTTCCCCTGTTATACAGTCGGCTCTGCCGATCTTGAGCTTGGAGCAAATTCTCCTGTGTTAGTTGCCCCAAGGTGTGGAGTTTTGCTCTAAGATCAAGAACGTACTGATGATGTCAAGCACCCCGCCCGTGCACCGCCCATACATCAGCTCGAACGGAGTAAAGCCGGTAGAGGCTTGCGGGACCTCTCGTACTGCCAATAACAGGGGGTTGAACCATTTATCCCAATTTCTAGCATCCTCGTCCAGGAACTTACGAATCATATTTTTGAGGGTTTTTATTAAATCGTTCCACCAGGCCATCTGTCTGTGGATGGTAAGCGCTGGTGCAAATCAATTTAATACCTAATAGTTCATAGAGCTCGTGTAGTGTTTGTGACATAAAGTTGTGCCCTGATCGGTGAGAATTTCTTTCGGAATCCCCACCCGGGAGATTATTTTGAAGAGTGCCTCTGCATCACTACGTGCTGATATGTTGCTCAGAGGCACTGCTTCCGGATATCGTGTTGCATAGTCCACTAGGACTAATACAAAGTGATGTCTGCGTGCTGTCTGCTCTTATGGTCCGACAAGGTCCAAAACCAGCAAGTCCCAAACCAGGCAGTGATGCAGATGCTCAGGATGCTCTCAATAGTCCCTCAATAGAATGTAGTGAGGATGGGGGTTGGGAGATGTGCTTTCCTCAGCCTTCGAAGAAAGTAGAGATGCTATTGGGCTTTCTTGGCAATAGAGCTGGTGTTGAGGGACCAGGTGATGTTCTCCGCCAGGTGAACACCAAGGAATTTGGTGCACTTGACAATCTCCACAGAGGAGCCGTCGATGTTCAGTGGAGAGCGGTCACTCTGTGCTCTCCTAAAGTCAACATCCATCTCTTTTGTTTTGTCCACATTCAGAGACAGGTTGTTGGCTCTACACCAGTCCATTAGGTGCTGCACCTCCTCTCTGTATGCTGACTAGGCGTTCTTGCTGATGAGACCCACCACGGTCGTGTCATCGTCGAACTTAATGATGTGGTTCGAGCTGTGCATTGCTGCACAGTCGTGAGTCAGCAGAGTGAACAGCAGTGGACTGAGTACACAGCCCTGGGGGGGCCCCAGTGCTCGGTGTGGTGGTGATGGAGATGCTGTTCCCAATCCGGACTGACTGAGGTCTCCCAGTCAGGAAGTCCAGGATACAGTTGCAGAGGGAAGTGTCCAGGCCCAGCAGGTTCAGATTTCCAATCAGGTGTTAAGGAATGATTGTGTTGAATGCTGAGCTGAAGTCTATGAACAGCATTCAAACATATGAGTCCTTTTTATCTAGGTGGGTGAGGGCCAGATGGAGGGTGGTGGCGATGGCGTCGTCTGTTGAACGGTTGGGACAATATGCAAACTGCAGTGGGTCTAGTGAGGGGGGCAGCTGGGTCTTAATATGCCTCATGACGAGCCTCTTGAAGCTTTTCATGATGATGGGTGTGAGTGCGACGGGACGGTAGTCGTTGAGGCAGGACACTGAAGACTTTTTTGGCATGGGGATGATGGTGGTGGCCTTGAAGCACGTTGGAATCTTCTGAGCACCCTGTCAGGAATGTTCTCTGGTCCAGCAGCCTTCCGTGGGTTGACTCTACGTATAGTTTTCCTCACATCAGCCATATTAAGACAGAGCATCTGGTCATTGGGAGGAGGGGTGGTCTTCCTTGCCACCACGTCGTTCTGTGCTTCAAACCTAGCGTAGAAGTCATTCAGCGCATCTGGAAGGGAGGCATTTTTGTCACAGGCAACTGATGTTGTCCTGTAGTTGGTGATGGCCTGGATGCCCTTCCACATGCACCGCGTATCGCCGCTGTCCTGGAAGTAACTGTGGATTCTCTGAGTGTGTGCGCGCTTTGCCTCTCTGATGGCCCAGGAGAGTATGGCCCTCGCTGTTCTTAGGGCAGCCTTGTTGCCTGCTCTGAAGGCGAAGTCTCGGGTCCTCAGCAGCACACGCACCTCCACAGTCATCCACGGCTTCTGGTTGGAGTGTGTTGTGATGGTCTTGGAGAAGGTGTCATCATCAATGCACTTGCTGATGTAGCTGGTCACTGATGCTGTGTATTCCTCCAAGTTGATAGAGTCGCCATATGTTGCAGCCTCCCTGAACATGTGCCAGTCAGTACAATCAAAACAGTCCTGAAGAGCAGAGATGGCTCCTGCTGGCCAGGTTTTCATCTGCTTCTGGAGCGGTTTTGTGCATCTGACGAGCAGTCTGTATGCTGGAATTAGCATAACAGAGATGTGGTCTGAGTAGCCAAGGTGGGGGCGGGGCTCTGCCCGGTACGCGCCTGGGATGTTTGTGTAAACAAGATCAAGAGTGTTCGCCCCTCTCCTTGCAAAGTCCACATACTGATGGAATTTAGGGAGCACTGTCTTGGTTGAAATCTCCGGCGACAATATACATTCCGTCAGTGTGAGCATTCTGCAGTTCACTAATAGCCCCATACAGTTCACCGAGCGCTTCCTTAGTGTTAGCGCTGGGGGGGATGTAAACGCCAGTTATAATAACAGTGGTGAATTCTCGTGGTAAATAAAAAGGTCTGCATCTAACAGTCACAAGCTCCACCAGCGATGAGCAGTAACTAGAGACTAGCTTAGAGTTATTGCACCACTCCGTGTTGAAGTAAACACACAAGCCACCACCGCGAGTCTTACTGCACAGAGCTGCATTTCTGACGGCACGAAACGAGGCGAGCCCATCTAGCTTAATGGCGGAGTGCCCTCCCAATCTCTGGATTAAAAGTTAACAGAGACATCACACACATTCAATCTGTCCCTGAGCCACGTCTCTGTGAAAACAAAGATGCAGCAGTCTCTAAGCTCACGCTGTGTAGTCCAGGAATCAAACATTTGAGAGCAGGATAGACAGGAGAGCTTCCTTGCAAACCGCTTACGGCGTCCCCTCCCCCGGCCACCGGCATCAGCTGACACCGAGGATTGGAGGCCTGGTCTCCGCAGCAAGCCGAGTTTGCGTAGCTTCTAATGCAGATCATCATGCAGCTTGGTTGTTGCATGAATCTTATATTTTAGCAGTGTCTGGCGAAGGTAGATACGAACACCAGTTTCTCCGATGTTCATGTGCCGTAAAAGTCAGGCTAAGTCACAAAAATAGCACCATTTTGGATCCGGAGTGGCCGCTGATTGCTACCACGCCGCCATTTTTCTTGCATAATGTGAAGTCTCTGTGACATTGTAATCCTGAGATTGGGAGGGCACTCCAATTTCGGCAGGTGTATTAATAGCATTGCAAAAATGATAACCCCTCCTGGTAAACCCATTTATTTAAAACTACAGTCAAATGGTATTGAGGACAAAGCCTCCATAGGGAGATATGTTACCAGTAAAAATGTGATGTCTCTGTGAATTTTTAATCCTGAGATTGGGAGGGCACTCTAATTTTGGCAAGTGTATTAATAGCATTGCCAAAATGATAACCCCTCCTGGTAAACCCATTTATTTAAAACTACAGTCAAATGGTATTGAGGACAAAGCCTCCATAGGGAGATATGTTACCAGTAAAAATGTGATGTCTCTGTGACATTGTAATCCTGAGATTAAGAGGGCACTCCAATTTCGGCAGGTGTAATGATAAGATTGACAAAATGATAATGCCCCCAGGTAAACCCATTTTATTAAAGCTACAGTCAAATGGTTTTGAGGACAAAGCCTCCATAGGGAGATATGTTACCAGTAAAAATGTGATGTCTCTGTGACATTGTAATCCTGAGATTGGGAGGGCACTCCAATTTCGGCAGGTGTAATGATAAAATTACCAAAATGATAATCCCCCAGGTAAACCCATTTTATTAAAGCTACAGTCAAATGGTTTTGTGGACACAGCCTCCATAGGAAGATAAGTCCCCAGTAAAAATGTGATGTCTCTGTGACATTGTAATCCTGAGATTGGGAGGGCACTCCAATTTCGGCAGGTGTAATGATAAGATTACCAAAATGAAAATCCCCCCTGTTAAACCCATTTTATTAAAGCTACAGTCAAATGGTTTTAAGGACACAGCCTCCATAGGGAGATATGTTACCAGTAAAAATGTGATATCTCTGTGGACTTTTAATCCTGAGATTGAGGGGGCACTCCAATTTTGGCAGGTTTTATGATAGCATTGCCAAAATGATAATCCCCCCTGTTAAACCTATTTTATTAAAATTACAGTCTAATGGTTTTGAGGACACAGCCTCCATAGGAAGATAAGTCCCCAATGTAAATGTGATGTCTCTGTGAACTTTTAATCCTGAGATTGGGAGGGCACTCCAGTTTCGGCAGGTGTGATGATAAGATTGACAAAATGATAATCCCCGCAGGTAAACCCATTTCATTAAAGCTACAGTCAAATAGTTTTGAGGACAAAGCCTCCATAGGGAGATATGTTACCAGTAAAAATGTGATGTCTCTGTGACATTGTATTCCTGAGATTGGGAGGGCACTCCAATTTTGGCAGGTGTATTAATAGCATTGCCAAAATGATAACCCCTCCTGGTAAACCAATTTATTTAAAACTACAGTCAAATGGTATTGAGGACAAAGCCTCCATAGGGAGATATGTTACCAGTAAAAATGTGATGTCTCTGTGACATTGTAATCCTGAGATTAAGAGGGCACTCAATTTCGGCAGGTGTAATGATAAGATTGACAAAATGATAATCCCCCTGTTAAACCCATTTTATTAAAGCTACAGTCAAATGGTTTTGAGGACAAAGCCTCCATAGGGAGATATGTTACCAGTAAAAATGTGATGTCTCTGTGACATTGTAATCCTGAGATTGGGAGGGCACTCCAATTTCGGCAGGTGTAATGATAAAATTACCAAAATGATAATCCCCCTGTTAAACCCATTTTATTAAAGCTACAGTCAAATGGTTTTGTGGACACAGCCTCCATAGGAAGATATGTCCCCAGTAAAAATGTGATGTCTCTGTGACATTGTAATCCTGAGATTGGGAGGGCACTCCAATTTCGGCAGGTGTAATGATAACATTACCAAAATGAAAATCCCCTGTTAAACCCATTTTATTAAAGCTACAGTCAAATGGTTTTAAGGACACAGCCTCCATAGGGAGATATGTTACCAGTAAAAATGTGATATCTCTGTGGACTTTTAAATCCTGAGATTGAGGGGCACTCCAATTTTGGCAGGTTTTATGATAGCATTGCCAAAATGATAATCCCCCTGTTAAACCTGTTTTATTAAAATTACAGTCTAATGGTTTTGAGGACACAGCCTCCATAGGAAGATAAGTCCCCACTGTAAATGTGATGTCTCTGTGAACTTTTAATCCTGAGATTGGGAGGGCACTCCAATTTCGGCAGGTGTGATGATAAGATTGACAAAATGATAATCCCACAGGTAAACCCATTTCATTAAAGCTACAGTCAAATAGTTTTGAGGACAAAGCCTCCATAGGGAGATATGTTACCAGTAAAAATGTGATGTCTCTGTGACATTGTATTCCTGAGATTGGGAGGGCACTCCAATTTTGGCAGGTGTATTAATAGCATTGCCAAAATGATAACCCCTCCTGGTAAACCAATTTATTTAAAACTACAGTCAAATGGTATTGAGGACAAAGCCTCCATAGGGAGATATGTTACCAGTAAAAATGTGATGTCTCTGTGACATTGTAATCCTGAGATTAAGAGGGCACTCAATTTCGGCAGGTGTAATGATAAGATTGACAAAATGATAATCCCCCTGTTAAACCCATTTTATTAAAGCTACAGTCAAATGGTTTTGAGGACAAAGCCTCCATAGGGAGATATGTTACCAGTAAAAATGTGATGTCTCTGTGACATTGTAATCCTGAGATTGGGAGGGCACTCCAATTTTGGCAGGTGTAATGATAAAATTACCAAAATGATAATCCCCCTGTTAAACCCATTTTATTAAAGCTACAGTCAAATGGTTTTGTGGACACAGCCTCCATAGGAAGATATGTCCCCAGTAAAAATGTGATGTCTCTGTGACATTGTAATCCTGAGATTGGGAGGGCACTCCAATTTCGGCAGGTGTAATGATAACATTACCAAAATGAAAATCCCCCTGTTAAACCCATTTTATTAAAGCTACAGTCAAATGGTTTTAAGGACACAGCCTCCATAGGGAGATATGTTACCAGTAAAAATGTGATATCTCTGTGGACTTTTAAATCCTGAGATTGAGGGGCACTCCAATTTTGGCAGGTTTTATGATAGCATTGCCAAAATGATAATCCCCCTGTTAAACCTGTTTTATTAAAATTACAGTCTAATGGTTTTGAGGACACAGCCTCCATAGGAAGATAAGTCCCCACTGTAAATGTGATGTCTCTGTGAACTTTTAATCCTGAGATTGGGAGGGCACTCCAATTTCGCAGGTGTGATGATAAGATTGACAAAATGATAATCCCCATAGGTAAACCCATTTCATTAAAGCTACAGTCAAATAGTTTTGAGGACAAAGCCTCCATAGGGAGATATGTTACCAGTAAAAATGTGATGTCTCTGTGACATTGTATTCCTGAGATTGGGAGGGCACTCCAATTTTGGCAGGTGTATTAATAGCATTGCCAAAATGATAACCCCTCCTGGTAAACCCATTTATTTAAAAATACAGTCAAATGGTATTGAGGACAAAGCCTCCATAGGGAGATATGTTACCAGTAAAAATGTGATGTCTCTGTGACATTGTAATCCTGAGATTAAGAGGGCACTCCAATTTCGGCAGGTGTAATGATAAGATTGACAAAATGATAATGCCCCCAGGTAAACCCATTTTATTAAAGCTACAGTCAAATGGTTTTGAGGACAAAGCCTCCATAGGGAGATATGTTACCAGTAAAAATGTGATGTCTCTGTGACATTGTAATCCTGAGATTGGGAGGGCACTCCAATTTCGGCAGGTGTAATGATAAAATTACCAAAATGATAATCCCCTAGGTAAACCCATTTTATTAAAGCTACAGTCAAATGGTTTTGTGGACACAGCCTCCATAGGAAGATAAGTCCCCAGTAAAAATGTGATGTCTCTGTGACATTGTAATCCTGAGATTGGGAGGGCACTCCAATTTCGGCAGGTGTAATGATAAGATTACCAAAATGAAAATCCCCCTGTTAAACCCATTTTATTAAAGCTACAGTCAAATGGTTTTAAGGACACAGCCTCCATAGGGAGATATGTTACCAGTAAAAATGTGATATCTCTGTGGACTTTTAATCCTGAGATTGAGGGGCACTCCAATTTTGGCAGGTTTTATGATAGCATTGCCAAAATGATAATCCCCCTGTTAAACCTATTTTATTAAAATTACAGTCTAATGGTTTTGAGGACACAGCCTCCATAGGAAGATAAGTCCCCAATGTAAATGTGATGTCTCTGTGAACTTTTAATCCTGAGATTGGGAGGGCACTCCAGTTTCGGCAGGTGTGATGATAAGATTGACAAAATGATAATCCCCTGAGGTAAACCCATTTCATTAAAGCTACAGTCAAATAGTTTTGAGGACAAAGCCTCCATAGGGAGATATGTTACCAGTAAAAATGTGATGTCTCTGTGACATTGTATTCCTGAGATTGGGAGGGCACTCCAATTTTGGCAGGTGTATTAATAGCATTGCCAAAATGATAACCCCTCCTGGTAAACCAATTTATTTAAAACTACAGTCAAATGGTATTGAGGACAAAGCCTCCATAGGGAGATATGTTACCAGTAAAAATGTGATGTCTCTGTGACATTGTAATCCTGAGATTAAGAGGGCACTCAATTTCGGCAGGTGTAATGATAAGATTGACAAAATGATAATCCCCCTGTTAAACCCATTTTATTAAAGCTACAGTCAAATGGTTTTGAGGACAAAGCCTCCATAGGGAGATATGTTACCAGTAAAAATGTGATGTCTCTGTGACATTGTAATCCTGAGATTGGGAGGGCACTCCAATTTCGGCAGGTGTAATGATAAAATTACCAAAATGATAATCCCCCTGTTAAACCCATTTTATTAAAGCTACAGTCAAATGGTTTTGTGGACACAGCCTCCATAGGAAGATATGTCCCCAGTAAAAATGTGATGTCTCTGTGACATTGTAATCCTGAGATTGGGAGGGCACTCCAATTTCGGCAGGTGTAATGATAACATTACCAAAATGAAAATCCCCCTGTTAAACCCATTTTATTAAAGCTACAGTCAAATGGTTTTAAGGACACAGCCTCCATAGGGAGATATGTTACCAGTAAAAATGTGATATCTCTGTGGACTTTTAAATCCTGAGATTGAGGGGCACTCCAATTTTGGCAGGTTTTATGATAGCATTGCCAAAATGATAATCCCCCTGTTAAACCTGTTTTATTAAAATTACAGTCTAATGGTTTTGAGGACACAGCCTCCATAGGAAGATAAGTCCCCACTGTAAATGTGATGTCTCTGTGAACTTTTAATCCTGAGATTGGGAGGGCACTCCAATTTCGGCAGGTGTGATGATAAGATTGACAAAATGATAATCCCCTAGGTAAACCCATTTCATTAAAGCTACAGTCAAATAGTTTTGAGGACAAAGCCTCCATAGGGAGATATGTTACCAGTAAAAATGTGATGTCTCTGTGACATTGTATTCCTGAGATTGGGAGGGCACTCCAATTTTGGCAGGTGTATTAATAGCATTGCCAAAATGATAACCCTCCTGGTAAACCAATTTATTTAAAACTACAGTCAAATGGTATTGAGGACAAAGCCTCCATAGGGAGATATGTTACCAGTAAAAATGTGATGTCTCTGTGACATTGTAATCCTGAGATTAAGAGGGCACTCAATTTCGGCAGGTGTAATGATAAGATTGACAAAATGATAATCCCCCTGTTAAACCCATTTTATTAAAGCTACAGTCAAATGGTTTTGAGGACAAAGCCTCCATAGGGAGATATGTTACCAGTAAAAATGTGATGTCTCTGTGACATTGTAATCCTGAGATTGGGAGGGCACTCCAATTTGGCAGGTGTAATGATAAAATTACCAAAATGATAATCCCCCCTGTTAAACCCATTTTATTAAAGCTACAGTCAAATGGTTTTGTGGACACAGCCTCCATAGGAAGATATGTCCCCAGTAAAAATGTGATGTCTCTGTGACATTGTAATCCTGAGATTGGGAGGGCACTCCAATTTCGGCAGGTGTAATGATAACATTACCAAAATGAAAATCCCCCCTGTTAAACCCATTTTATTAAAGCTACAGTCAAATGGTTTTAAGGACACAGCCTCCATAGGGAGATATGTTACCAGTAAAAATGTGATATCTCTGTGGACTTTTAAATCCTGAGATTGAGGGGGCACTCCAATTTTGACAGGTTTTATGATAGCATTGCCAAAATGATAATCCCCCCTGTTAAACCTGTTTTATTAAAATTACAGTCTAATGGTTTTGAGGACACAGCCTCCATAGGAAGATAAGTCCCCACTGTAAATGTGATGTCTCTGTGAACTTTTAATCCTGAGATTGGGAGGGCACTCCAATTTCGGCAGGTGTGATGATAAGATTGACAAAATGATAATCCCCGCAGGTAAACCCATTTCATTAAAGCTACAGTCAAATAGTTTTGAGGACAAAGCCTCCATAGGGAGATATGTTACCAGTAAAAATGTGATGTCTCTGTGACATTGTATTCCTGAGATTGGGAGGGCACTCCAATTTTGGCAGGTGTATTAATAGCATTGCCAAAATGATAACCCCTCCTGGTAAACCCATTTATTTAAAAATACAGTCAAATGGTATTGAGGACAAAGCCTCCATAGGGAGATATGTTACCAGTAAAAATGTGATGTCTCTGTGACATTGTAATCCTGAGATTAAGAGGGCACTCAATTTCGGCAGGTGTGATGATAAGATTGACAAAATGATAATCCTCCCTGTTAAACCCATTTAATTAAAGCTACAGTCAAATGGTTTTGAGGACAAAGCCTTCATAGGGAGATATGTTACCAGTAAAAATGTGATGTCTCTGTGACATTGTAATCCTGAGATTAAGAGGTCACTCCAATTTTGGCAGGTGTAATGATAATATTGCCAAAATGATAATCCCCCCTGTTAAACCCATTTTATTAAAGCTACAGTCAAATGGTTTTGAGGACAAAGCCTCCATACGAAGATATGTCCCCAGTGTAAATGTGATGTCTCTGTGAATTTTTAATCCTGAGATTGGGAGGGCACTCCAATTTTGGCAGGTGTATTAATAGCATTGCCAAAATGATAACCCCTCCTGGTAAACCCATTTATTTAAAACTACAGTCAAATGGTATTGAGGACAAAGCCTCCATAGGGAGATATGTTACCAGTAAAAATGTGATGTCTCTGTGACATTGTAATCCTGAGATTAAGAGTACACTCCAATTTCGGCAGGTGTAATGATAAGATTGACAAAATGATAATGCCCCCAGGTAAACCCATTTTATTAAAGCTACAGTCAAATGGTTTTGAGGACAAAGCCTCCATAGGGAGATATGTTACCAGTAAAAATGTGATGTCTCTGTGAATTTTTAATCCTGAGATTGGGAGGGCACTCCAATTTTGGCAAGTGTATTAATAGCATTGCCAAAATGATAACCCCTCCTGGTAAACCCATTTATTTAAAACTACAGTCAAATGGTATTGAGGACAAAGCCTCCATAGGGAGATATGTTACCAGTAAAAATGTGATGTCTCTGTGACATTGTAATCCTGAGATTAAGAGGGCACTCCAATTTCGGCAGGTGTAATGATAAGATTGACAAAATGATTATGCCCCCAGGTAAACCCATTTTATTAAAGCTACAGTCAAATGGTTTTGAGGACAAAGCCTCCATAGGGAGATATGTTACCAGTAAAAATGTGATGTCTCTGTGACATTGTAATCCTGAGATTGGGAGGGCACTCCAATTTCGGCAGGTGTAATGATAAATTTACAAAAATGATAATCCCCCCTGTTAAACCCATTTTATTAAAGCTACAGTCAAATGGTTTTGAGGACAAAGCCTTCATAGGGAGATATGTTACCAGTAAAAATGTGATGTCTCTGTGAATTTTTAATCCTGAGATTGGGAGGGCACTCCAATTTTGGCAGGTGTATTAATAGCATTGCCAAAATGATAATCCCCCTGTTAAACCCATTTTATTAAAGCTACAGTCAAATGGTTTTGAGGACAAAGCCTCAATAGGGATATATGTTACCAGTAAAAATTTGATGTCTCTGTGACATTGTAATCCTGAGATTGGGAGGGCACTCCAATTTCGGCAGGTGTAATGATAAGATTACCAAAATGAAAATCCCCCTGTTAAACCCATTTTATTAAAGCTACAGTCAAATGGTTTTGAGGACACAGCCTCCATAGGGAGATATGTTACTAGTAAAAATGTGATATCTCTGTGGACTTTTAATCCTGAGATTGAGGTGGCACTCCAATTTTGGCAGGTTTTATGATAGATTGCCAAAATGATAATCCCCCTGTTAAACCTATTTTATTAAAATTACAGTCTAATGGTTTTGAGGACACAGCCTCCATAGGAAGATAAGTCCCCAATGTAAATGTGATGTCTCTGTGAACTTTTAATCCTGAGATTGGGAGGGCACTCCAATTTCGGCAGGTGTGATGATAAGATTGACAAAATGATAATCCCCATAGGTAAACCCATTTCATTAAAGCTACAGTCAAATAGTTTTGAGGACAAAGCCTTCATAGGGAGATATGTTACCAGTAAAAATTTGATGTCTCTGTGACATTGTAATCCTGAGATTAAGAGGTCACTCCAATTTTGGCAGGTGTAATGATAATATTGCCAAAATGATAATCCCCCCTGTTAACCCCATTTTATTAAAGCTACAGTCAAATGGTTTTGAGGACAAAGCCTCCATACGAAGATATGTCCCCAGTGTAAATGTGATGTCTCTGTGAATCTTTAATCCTGAGATTGGGAGGGCATTCCAATTTTGGCAGGTGTATTAATAGCATTGCCAAAATGATAACCCCTCCTGGTAAACCCATTTATTTAAAACTACAGTCAAATGGTATTGAGGACAAAGCCTCCATAGGGAGATATGTTACCAGTAAAAATGTGATGTCTCTGTGACATTGTAATCCTGAGATTAAGAGGGCACTCCAATTTCGGCAGGTGTAATGATAAGATTACCAAAATGAAAATCCCCCCTGTTAAACCCATTTTATTAAAGCTACAGTCAAATGGTTTTGAGGACACAGCCTCCATAGGGAGATATGTTACAAGTAAAAATGTGATATCTCTGTGGACTTTTAATCCTGAGATTGAGGTGGCACTCCAATTTTGGCAGGTTTTATGATAGCATTGCCAAAATGATAATCCCCCCTGTTAAACCTATTTTATTAAAATTACAGTCTAATGGTTTTGAGGACACAGCCTCCATAGGAAGATAAGTCCCCAATGTAAATGTGATGTCTCTGTGAATCTTTAATCCTGAGATTGGGAGGGCATTCCAATTTTGGCAGGTGTATTAATAGCATTGCCAAAATGATAACCCCTCCTGGTAAACCCATTTATTTAAAACTACAGTCAAATGGTATTGAGGACAAAGCCTCCATAGGGAGATATGTTACCAGTAAAAATGTGATGTCTCTGTGACATTGTAATCCTGAGATTAAGAGGGCACTCCAATTTCGGCAGGTGTAATGATAAGATTACCAAAATGAAAATCCCCCCTGTTAAACCCAATTTATTAAAGCTACAGTCAAATGGTTTTGAGGACACAGCCTCCATAGGGAGATATGTTACCAGTAAAAATGTGATATCTCTGTGGACTTTTAATCCTGAGATTGAGGTGGCACTCCAATTTTGGCAGGTTTTATGATAGCATTGCCAAAATGATAATCCCCCCTGTTAAACCTATTTTATTAAAATTACAGTCTAATGGTTTTGAGGACACAGCCTCCATAGGAAGATAAGTCCCCAATGTAAATGTGATGTCTCTGTGAACTTTTAATCCTGAGATTGGGAGGGCACTCCAATTTCGGCAGGTGTGATGATAAAATTGACAAAATGATAATCCCCGCAGGTAAACCCATTTCATTAAAGCTACAGTCAAATAGTTTTGAGGACAAAGCCTCCATAGGGAGATATGTTACCAGTAAAAATGTGATGTCTCTGTGACATTGTATTCCTGAGATTGGGAGGGCACTCCAATTTTGGCAGGTGTATTAATAGCATTGCCGAAATGATAACCCCTCCTGGTAAACCCATTTATTTAAAACTACAGTCAAATGGTATTGAGGACAAAGCCTCCATAGGGAGATATGTTACCAGTAAAAATGTGATGTCTCTGTGACATTGTAATCCTGAGATTGGGAGGGCACTCCAATTTCGGCAGGTGTAATGATAAATTTACAAAAATGATAATCCCCCCCGTTAAACCCATTTTATTAAAGCTACAGTCAAATGGTTTTGAGGACAAAGCCTTCATAGGGAGATATGTTACCAGTAAAAATGTGATGTCTCTGTGAATTTTTAATCCTGAGATTGGGAGGGCACTCCAATTTTGGCAGGTGTATTAATAGCATTGCCAAAATGATAATCCCCCCTGTTAAACCCATTTTATTAAAGCTACAGTCAAATGGTTTTGAGGACAAAGCCTCAATAGGGATATATGTTACCAGTAAAAATTTGATGTCTCTGTGACATTGTAATCCTGAGATTGGGAGGGCACTCCAATTTCGGCAGGTGTAATGATAAGATTACCAAAATGAAAATCCCCCCTGTTAAACCCATTTTATTAAAGCTACAGTCAAATGGTTTTGAGGACACAGCCTCCATAGGGAGATATGTTACTAGTAAAAATGTGATATCTCTGTGGACTTTTAATCCTGAGATTGAGGTGGCACTCCAATTTTGGCAGGTTTTATGATAGATTGCCAAAATGATAATCCCCCCTGTTAAACCTATTTTATTAAAATTACAGTCTAATGGTTTTGAGGACACAGCCTCCATAGGAAGATAAGTCCCCAATGTAAATGTGATGTCTCTGTGAACTTTTAATCCTGAGATTGGGAGGGCACTCCAATTTCGGCAGGTGTGATGATAAGATTGACAAAATGATAATCCCCGCAGGTAAACCCATTTCATTAAAGCTACAGTCAAATAGTTTTGAGGACAAAGCCTTCATAGGGAGATATGTTACCAGTAAAAATTTGATGTCTCTGTGACATTGTAATCCTGAGATTAAGAGGTCACTCCAGTTTTGGCAGGTGTAATGATAATATTGCCAAAATGATAATCCCCCCTGTTAACCCCATTTTATTAAAGCTACAGTCAAATGGTTTTGAGGACAAAGCCTCCATACGAAGATATGTCCCCAGTGTAAATGTGATGTCTCTGTGAATCTTTAATCCTGAGATTGGGAGGGCATTCCAATTTTGGCAGGTGTATTAATAGCATTGCCAAAATGATAACCCCTCCTGGTAAACCCATTTATTTAAAACTACAGTCAAATGGTATTGAGGACAAAGCCTCCATAGGGAGATATGTTACCAGTAAAAATGTGATGTCTCTGTGACATTGTAATCCTGAGATTAAGAGGGCACTCCAATTTCGGCAGGTGTAATGATAAGATTACCAAAATGAAAATCCCCCCTGTTAAACCCATTTTATTAAAGCTACAGTCAAATGGTTTTGAGGACACAGCCTCCATAGGGAGATATGTTACCAGTAAAAATGTGATATCTCTGTGGACTTTTAATCCTGAGATTGAGGTGGCACTCCAATTTTGGCAGGTTTTATGATAGCATTGCCAAAATGATAATCCCCCCTGTTAAACCTATTTTATTAAAATTACAGTCTAATGGTTTTGAGGACACAGCCTCCATAGGAAGATAAGTCCCCAATGTAAATGTGATGTCTCTGTGAATCTTTAATCCTGAAATTGGGAGGGCATTCCAATTTTGGCAGGTGTATTAATAGCATTGCCAAAATGATAACCCCTCCTGGTAAACCCATTTATTTAAAACTACAGTCAAATGGTATTGAGGACAAAGCCTCCATAGGGAGATATGTTACCAGTAAAAATGTGATGTCTCTGTGACATTGTAATCCTGAGATTAAGAGGGCACTCCAATTTCGGCAGGTGTAATGATAAGATTACCAAAATGAAAATCCCCCCTGTTAAACCCAATTTATTAAAGCTACAGTCAAATGGTTTTGAGGACACAGCCTCCATAGGGAGATATGTTACCAGTAAAAATGTGATATCTCTGTGGACTTTTAATCCTGAGATTGAGGTGGCACTCCAATTTTGGCAGGTTTTATGATAGCATTGCCAAAATGATAATCCCCCTGTTAAACCTATTTTATTAAAATTACAGTCTAATGGTTTTGAGGACACAGCCTCCATAGGAAGATAAGTCCCCAATGTAAATGTGATGTCTCTGTGAACTTTTAATCCTGAGATTGGGAGGGCACTCCAATTTCGGCAGGTGTGATGATAAAATTGACAAAATGATAATCCCCATGAGGTAAACCCATTTCATTAAAGCTACAGTCAAATAGTTTTGAGGACAAAGCCTCCATAGGGAGATATGTTACCAGTAAAAATGTGATGTCTCTGTGACATTGTATTCCTGAGATTGGGAGGGCACTCCAATTTTGGCAGGTGTATTAATAGCATTGCCGAAATGATAACCCCTCCTGGTAAACCCATTTATTTAAAACTACAGTCAAATGGTATTGAGGACAAAGCCTCCATAGGGAGATATGTTACCAGTAAAAATGTGATGTCTCTGTGACATTGTAATCCTGAGATTAAGAGGGCACTCCAATTTCGGCAGGTGTAATGATAAGAATGACAAAATGATAATCCCCCCAGGTAAACCCATTTTATTAAAGCTACAGTCAAATGGTTTTGATGACAAAGCCTCCATAGGGAGATATGTTACCAGTAAAAATTTGATGTCTCTGTGACATTGTAATCCTGAGATTGGGAGGGCACTCCAATTTCGGCAGGTGTAAAGATAAGATTACCAAAATGATAATCCCCCCTGTTAAACCCATTTTATTAAAGCTACAGTCAAATGGTTTTGAGGACAAAGCCTCCATAGGGAGATATGTTACCAGTAAAAATGTGATGTCTCTGTGACATTGTAATCCTGAGATTAAGAGGGTACTCCAATTTTGGCAGGTGTAATGATAATATTGCCAAAATGATAATCCCCCCTGTTAAACCCATTTTATTAAAGCTACAGTCAAATGGTTTTGAGGACAAAGCCTCCATACGAAGATATGTCCCCAGTGTAAATGTGATGTCTCTGTGAATTTTTAATCCTGAGATTGGGAGGGCATTCCAATTTTGGCAGGTGTATTAATAGGATTGCCAAAATGATAACCCCTCCTGGTTAACCCATTTATTTAAAACTAAAGTCAAATGGTATTGAGGACAAAGCCTCCATAGGGAGATATGTTACCAGTAAAAATGTGATGTCTCTGTGACATTGTAATCCTGAGATTAAGAGGGCACTCCAATTTCGGCAGGTGTAATGATAAGATTGACAAAATGATAATGCCCCCAGGTAAACCCATTTTATTAAAGCTACAGTCAAATGGGTTTGAGGACAAAGCCTCCATAGGGAGATATGTTACCAGTAAAAATGTGATGTCTCTGTGACATTGTAATCCTGAGATTAAGAGGGCACTCCAATTTCGGCAGTTTTAATGATAAGATTACAAAAATGATAATACCCCCTGTTAAACCCATTTTATTATAGCTACAGTCAAATGGTTTTGAGGACACAGCCTCCATAGGAAGATATGTCCCCAGTGTAAATGTGATATCTCTGTGTATTTTTAATCCTGAGATTGGGAGGGCACTCTAATTTTGGCAGTTGTAATAATAGCATTGCCAAAAAGATAACCCCCCAGGTAAACCTATTTTATTAAAGCTACAGTGAAATGGTTTTGAGGACACAGCTTCCATAGGAATATATGTCCCAGGTGTAAATGTGATGTCTCTGTGAATTTTCAATCCTCAGATTGGGAGGGCACTCCAATTTTTGCAGGAGTAATGATAGTATTGCCAAAATGATTCTGCCCACAGGTAAACCCATGTTGTTATGGATAACGGATATTACAATTGATATGCTATAGTCAAAGGGTATTATTACAGATAAGATTCATCTTTATTCAAAAAATAAGCAGAAATTAGCTTGTTGCAGTACGTGAGCAAATGAATAAGTTTGCACTGTGGGAATAAACGTTTAAGTATATTGCAAAGTAAAATCTTTAAATCCTTTAGCAATTTTTGGATCTACCTTTCCCCTTTGGTGAAAATGTGAGTATGCTATCCACAAACATACTGGCTCACTTACAGGTGAAATTCGAAAAATTAGAATACCGTGCAAAAGTTCATTAATTTCGGTAATTCAACTTAAAAGGTGAAACTAATATATTATATAGACTCATTACAAGCAAAGTAAGATATTTCAAGCCTTTATTTGATATAATTTTGATGATTATGGCTTACAGCTTATGAAAACCCCAAATTCAGAATCTCAGAAAATTAGAATATTGTGAAAAGGTTCAGTATTGTAGGCTCAAAGTGTCACACTCTAATCAGCTAATTAATCCAAAACACCTGCAAAGGGTTCCTGAGCCTTTAAATGGTCTCTCAGTCTGGTTCAGTTGAATTCACAATCATGGGGAAGACTGCTGACCTGACAGTTGTGCAGAAAACCATCATTGACACCCTCCACAAGGAGGGAAAGCCTCAAAAGGTAATTGCAAAAGAAGTTGGATGTTCTCAAAGTGCTGTATCAAAGCACATTAATAGAAAGTTAAGTGGAAGGGAAAAGTGTGGAAGAAAAAGGTGCACAAGCAGCAGGGATGACCGTAGCCTGGAGAGGATTGTCAGGAAAAGGCCATTCAAATGTGTGGGGGAGCTTCACAAGGAGTGGACTGAGGCTGGAGTTACTGCATCAAGAGCCACCACACACAGACGGGTCCTGGACATGGGCTTCAAATGTTACCTGGGCTAAAGAAAAAAAGAACTGGTCTGTTGCTCAGTGGTCCAAAGTCCTCTTTTCTGATGAGAGCAAATTTGCATCTCATTTGGAAACCAAGGTCCCAGAGTCTGGAGGAAGAATGGAGAGGCACACAATCCAAGATGCTTGAAGTCCAGTGTGAAGTTTCCACAGTCTGTGTTGGTTTGGGGAGCCATGTCATCGGCTGGTGTTGGTCCACTGTGCTTTATTAAGTCCAGAGTCAACGCAGCCGTCTACCGGGACATTTTAGAGCACTTCATGCTTCCTTCAGCAGACAAGCTTTATGGAGATGCTGACTTCATTTTCCAGCAGGACTTGGCACCTGCCCACACTGCCAAAAGTACCAAAACCTGGTTCAATGACCATGGTATTACTGTGCTTGATTGGCCAGCAAACTCGCCTGACCTGAACCCCATAGAGAATCTATGGGGCATTGCCAAGAGATAGATGAGACATGAGACCAAACAATGCAGAAGAGCTGAAGGCCGCTATTGAAGCATCTTGATCTTCCATAACACCTCAGCAGTGCCACAGGCTGATAGCATCCATGCCACGCCGCATTGAGGCAGTAATTAATGCAAAAGGGGCCCAAACCAAGTACTGAGTACATATGCATGATTATACTTTTCAGAGGGCCGACATTTCTGTATTTAAAATCCTTTTTTTTTATTGATTTCATGTAATATTCTAATTTTCTGAGATTCTGAATTTGGGGTTTTCATAAGCTGTAAGCCATAATCATAAAAATTATATCAAATAAAGGCTTGAAATATCTTACTTTGCTTGTAATGAGAATATATTAGTTTCACCTTTTAAGTTGAATTACTGAAATTAATGAACTTTTGCATGATATTCAAATTTTTCGAGTTTCACCTGTATTTAACTTACCCTCATATATTCACTTCAATTGTCAGATTTGTCTGTGTGCCTTACTATTTAACAATATATTACTTATTCTCTTATTTACGGTCTTGTTGTATATACACACATTTCATCAATGTACTTTAGTATGTTTTTTATGGTGTAAACCATAATGATAGCTACAGATTAATTAATATACATTTGTATGATGTTCATATTTAGGTCCAATGATAAGAGTTCATATAGTCAATATTACATATAAAATGACTAGAATAACACCATAACCTACATGAATAGCATGTCAATGCAGTTCAATTCTATGTTGTTTTACCTGTGAAAGGAGTGCAATTCCTTGAATGCTTGTTCCCTTGTGCAGTCCTCTTACACATCATATACATATTACACTTTTTTGCATAATGTACACATTTGACATAATAAAAATATATCAATGCACATCACACAAACAGATTATTCACAACTGCAACGCTAGCAACATATGGTGTAATGCTTGCACTGTCGAAGCCTCTGCTTAGTTTCAGCTTTCGTTGTTACATCATCAAAATTAATTTACATAATGGTTTTTAATTCACACTTTCATGCATTTAAATAATAAATTACTACGTTGCCTTTTGGTTAACTGTGTGAAAAATATTGATTATAAACGCTTTTTAGACGGAAGAGTTTTAAACTCGCTGCACCGCTGTCTCGTCAACTGACGTAATGCGCGTGCACGCGAGGGGCACTACGATTCTGGCAAGGACTCAAATTTCGGCACAACACCTGTTAAAGTCTACCCCCCTCAGCGTGCACGCGCACAGTACCGCTGTGCTTCCTCTAGATGGCAGTAAAATGTGTGAATTTCGTCTTCCCCTAAACCATCCGAAAGATCAGTTTGGATGATAAGTTATACAATTTCCTGTAGATGGCAGCACAGACTCTGAAATTTAATTCAAAGGATTTCAAATGTCTTGCCCTATGTCCTTTTGATCCTTATGGAAACAGTGTTTCTACACAACAAGTCGATTCTAGGTCTCTTCTGTCTGCTATTTGAACGTTAAATCACTAGCCTACTGGTAGATTTTAAACTAAGGTGTCACATGCTTTACAAAAGAAAATTACTTCACACTCAACTCTTGTTATGTTATGTGTTATTAATAATGTTATGGGTATTATATCTAAACACTTGTTAAAATTGTACATGTAGTAAAGTTCTGTAATTGGCTCTTGGTGGAAAGCACCTTTCTACTGCACCTTTCAGATTTTAAGCAAAAAAAAACATAAATTAATAACATAAACACACATGACTATCATATATATATATATATATATATATACTGTGTACTGTCCCATAACATATTCTATTTACTTAAACAGTTTTTCTTCTTGGTTGTTTTTAAAATGTTTTAGCATACAGTAAGTGCACATACAAATCCCATGGCAACCCAAATAATAATGCAATTTCTTTATATTATTTGAGCAGGCAAGACATAGAAACACAACAAAAGGAAAAGAGAGCATTAAACATGCACAATTAGAAAACAAACATGACAGTAAAAAATAAATAATTAAAAGAATCATAAAAATATTAAGCCCGCCTAGATCCTACCTCCCTCATTATTCTGCATGGATGACCAAATAGTCATAAAAATAGGAACAGTGCATTGACACAAGAAGCACTTTATGTCTCATAACACTATTGATTCTATTGACTTAAACACCTATATTATTCAGGGGGGTATTATCTAGGCACGAACATTTTTACACCTCTGCCTAGATTCTACCTCCCTCGTTATTCTGCATGGATGCTCAAAAAGTCATAGAAATAGTTACAGTGCATTGACACAAGAAGCACTTTATGTCTCATAACACTATTGATTCCATTGACTTAAACACCTATATTTGTTATGAGTGCAGGATGAGGCAGACAAGGAGTTTGGATCTATGTGCGGGTTTATTGAACACAAAGTGAAAATAAACAGACAGGAACAAATGAAACTACCACGATGGGCAAACAGAAACTAAAACACGAAACATTCACGGGCACACGAACTGGGAAAACATGGCAGGAATGAACACGGGAAGACAGGCCCGCAAACAAACATCAGAACATGGGAAACACGAGAAACATCAGCAACATCAAAACAGTGGGAACAACGAACGACAAGGGAATGGAGGAACAGGCAAGGTTTAAATACACAAGGACAGGATGATTACAAAGGATAAACAGGTGCGAACAATAACACAATGGAACATGGTGACACGGAAAACACGGGACAGACAACCAGGGATCGTAACATAACCCCCCCTCAAAGGATCGGATTCCAGACGATCCTCACCAAAAAAAAACATACACAAAAAAAAAACAAAAAACAAAACCAAAATCGTCCATGGAATGAGGGGGGGACTGGCAGACCACGGAGAGCACACGGGGAAACCAGACAGTCCAAGGGGGCACAAGGGGCAGACAGGCAGACCAAGGGGAACAAGGGGCAGACAGGCAGACCAAGGGGGCACCAGGGGCAGACAGACAGTCCAAGGGGGTACAGAGGGTAGGCAGGCAGTCCAAGGGGCAGGGACAGGTTCAAGGGGCCTGGGAGCTGGCCACAGGGCAAGGACAGGTTCAGGAGGCCTGGGAGGCGGCCACAGGGCAAGGACAGGTTCAGGAGGCCTCACCGTGGGAAGCGGAGCCGTGGGAGGCGGAGCTGCAGGAGGCTCTGGAGGCGGAGCCGAGGGAGGAGGCGCCGTAGGAGGCTCTAGAGGCGGAGACCTGGGAGGTTCTGGAGGCGGAGCCGAGGGAGCCACTGGAGGTGGAACCATAGGAGGCTCGGGAGGTGGAGCCGAGGGAGGTTCGGGAGGCGGAACTGAGGGAGGTTCAGGAGGCAGAGCCAAGGAAGGCTTAGCCGAGGGAGGCTTCGGAGGCAGGGTCGTGGTTGGCGGAACCATGAAAGGCTCTGTAGGAAGGGCCGAGGGAGGCTCAAGGGGCGGAGCCGTGGTTGACGGAGCCGTGGGAGGCTCAGAGGGTGGAGCTGAGGGAGGCTCCGGAGGCGGAGCTGAGGGAGTCTCAGGAGGCGGAGGAGAGGGAAGCATGGGAGGCGGAGCCCTGGAAGGCTCAGGAGGCAGAGCCGTAGGAGACTCGGGAGGCAGAGCCATAGGAGACTCGGGAGGCGGGAACTAAAACACGAAACGTTCACGGGCACAGAAACTGGGAAAACACGGCAGGAATGAACACGGGAAGACAGGCACGCGAGCAAACATCAGAACACGGGAAACACGAGAAACATCAGCAACATCAAAACAGTGGGAACAACGAACGACAAGGGAATGGAGGAACAGGCAAGGTTTAAATACACAAGGACAGGATGATTACAAAGGATAAACAGGTGCGAGGCTGCAGGCGCTGGCTCACTGACATCTAAGGCTGCAGGCGCTGGCTTGCTGACGGTAGGGGCTGCAGGCGCTGGCTCGCTGACGGTAGGGGCTGCAGGCACTGGCTCGCTGACCGTGGCAGGCATCAACTGGGGAGTGGAAGCCTTTCTTCTCCTCCTCCTCCGGGCGGATGAAGCTGGCAGTACTGGCTCTTTGACCAAGGCAGGCGTGAAGGGACGAACCATGGGCGAATGGAGGGTTACCACTGTGGGAGGAGCGACGGGGTCCTCCTCGACGATGCCCACAGTGAACAACGAATTGCAGGCCAGCAGAGTCTCCTCCACAAATTCGCGGAGCGTCCAGCCGCGCGTTGCCGGTGGCAACCGCTCCTTGAGCACACTGTTTAGATTCACCCGGAAAAACACCACCAGGGAGGAGTCAGGGAAGTTGGTGGCACTCGCAATCGCGAAAAAATCGCAGATGTGGTGTTCAACCGGACGATTTCCCTGCATCAGGCTGAGCAGCTGACAGTTCGCTTTAAGAACCACTAGATCCATAATTGCGGTCGTTCGTTCTGTTATGAGTGCAGGATGAGGCAGGCAAGGAGTTTGGATCTATGTGCGGGTTTACTGAACACAAAGTGAAAAATAAACAGACAGGAACAAACGAAACTACCACGATGGGCAAACAGAAACTAAAACACGAAACATTCACGGGCACACGAACTGGGAAAACATGGCAGGAATGAACACGGGAAGACAGGCACGCGAGCAAACATCAGAACATGGGAAACACAAGAAACATCAGCAACATCAAAACAGTGGGAACAACGAACGACAAGGGAATGGAGGAACAGGCAAGGTTTACATACACAAGGACAGGATGATTACAAAGGATAAACAGGTGCGAACAATAACACAATGGAACATGGTGACACGGAAAACACGGGACAGACAACCAGGGATCGTAACATTATTATTCAGGGGGGTATTATTTATGCAGGGACATTTTTACACCTCTGCCTAGATTCTACCTCCCTCATTATTCTACATGGATGCTCAAAAAGTCATAGAAATAGGTACAGTGCATTGACACAAGAAGCACTCTATGTCTCATAACACTTTTGATTCCATTGACTTAAACACCTGTATTATTCAGGGGGGTATTATCTAGGCAGCACTATTGTTTACACCTCTGCCTAGATTCTACCTCCCTCATTTTTCTACATGGATGCTCAAAAAGTCATAGAAATAGGTACGGTGCATTGACACAAGAAGCATTTTATGTCTCATAACACTTTTGATTTCATTGACTTAAACACCTGTATTATTCAGGGGGGTATTATCTAGGCAGCACTATTGTTTACACTTCTGCCTAGATTCTACCTCCCTCATTATTCTGCACGGATGCTCAAAAAGTCATACAAATAGGTACAGTGCATTGACACAAGAAGCACTGTATGTCCCATAACAAATCTATTGACTTAAACACGTATATTATTCAGGGGGGTATTATCTAGGCAGCACTATTGTTAACACCTCTGCCTAGATTCTACCTCCCTCATTATTCTACATGGATGCTCAAAAAGTCATACAAATAGGAACAGTGCATTGACACAAGAAGCACTCTATGTCTCATAACACTTTTGATTCCATTGACTTAAACACCTGTATTATTCAGGGGGGTATTATCTAGGCAGCACTATTGTTTACACTTCTGCCTAGATTCTACCTCCCTCATTATTCTGCACGGATGCTCAAAAAGTCATACAAATAGGTACAGTGCATTGACACAAGAAGCACTGTATGTCCCATAACAAATCTATTGACTTAAACACGTATATTATTCAGGGGGGTATTATCTAGGCAGCACTATTGTTTACACCTCTGCCTAGATTCTACCTCCCTCATTATTCTACATGGATGCTCAAAAAGTCATACAAATAGGAACAGTGCATTGACACAAGAAGCACTCTATGTCTCATAACACTTTTGATTCCATTGACTTAAACACCTGTATTATTCAGGGGGGTATTATCTAGGCAGGAACATTTAATAATTAGAAGGGCATTATGCTATCAATGTGATTTATGAGGACATTTCTATTGTCCCCATAATTTAAATTGCTTGAAAAACATACTAAAAGATGTTTTATTGAAAATGTAAAATGCAGAAAGTTTCTTGTGAGGGTTAGGGTATAGAATCTATAGTTTGTACAGTATAAAAATCATTATGTCAATGGAAAGTCCTCATAATGATAGGTAGACCAACGTTTGTTTGTGTGTGTGTGTGTGTGTGTGTGTGTGTGTGTGTGTGCGTGTGTTTATATGCATTTAATGTATGTACACTGTTCATGAAAACCTACATGTAAATTTGTTAAGAATGAGGCAGCGAAGGCAGACGAGGAGAGCGGATCTAAATGCAGCTTAACTTTATTTAAACAAACAAACAAATAAACACAAAGGAAAAACCCACAATGGGAAAACAGGAAACTTAAACACGATGAAACAAAACTGAGAACTCGAGCAGGGAACCCATACCAGGCATGACAACATTCAACAATAGACAGCGACTAAACAAATAGACAGGGTTTAAATACGTGGACATGGGAAGACAGGAACCAATGAACAAACAGAACTCAAACAAGATAACTAGGTGATAAACTAAACCCAAAGACAACTAATGAACACGAGGGCTAACAAGAAGACTATGGAGCTACAAGGGTGACAAAAATGACAAACAAAGGGCAACAGTGAGACAAGACAAGGTATACATAACAGAGCCCCCCCTCAAAGGATCGGTTCCCAGACGATCCTAAAGAACAAAAAACCAAAGACAAAAACCCCACAAAAAACAAAATGAGGGCACCAGGGGCAGACAGGCAGGCCAGGGGGGGCACAAGAGCAAGAAGGCAGTCCAAGGGGCCGCAGAGGGCAGGCAGGAAGTCCAAGGGGGCACAAAGGGCAGGCAGGAAGTCCAAGGGGGCACAAAGGGCAGACCGGCAGTCCAAGGGGGCACAGAGGGCAGACCAGCAGTCCAAGGGGGGTACAGAGGGGACTGGGTCAGGGGGCCTGGGAGGTGGCCACAGGACAGGGACTGGCTCAGGAGGTCTGGGAGCTGGCCACAGGGCAAGGATAGGTTCAGGAGTCCTGGGAGCTGGCCACAGGGCAAGGATAGGTTCGGGAGGCCTGGGAGCTGGCCACAGGGCAAGGACAGGTTTGGGGGACCTGGGAGGAGGCCACAGGACAGGGACTGGGTCAGGGGGCCTGGGAGGGGGCCACAGGACAGGGACCGGGTCAGGAGGCCTGGGAGGAGGCCACAGGACAGGGACCGGGTCAGGAGGCCTGGGAGGAGGCCACAGGACTGGAACAGGGTCAGGGGGCCTGGGAGGAGGCCACAGGACTGGAACAGGGTCAGGAGGCCTGGGAGGAGGCCACAGGACAGGGACTGGGTCAGGGGGGCCTGGGAGGAGGCCACAGGACAGGGGCAGGTTCAGGAGGTGGAGCTGAGGGAGGCTCAGGAGGCGGAGCCGTGGGAGGCTCAGGAGGCAGCGCTGAGTGAGGTGGCGCCGTAGGAGGCTCTAGAGGCGGAGACCTGGAAGGCTGTAGAGGCGGAGCCGAGGGAGGTGGCGCCGTAGGAGGCTCTAGAGGCAGGGCCGTGGAAGGCTCGGGCGGCGGAGCTGAGGGAGGCTCTGGAGGCAGAGCCGTAGGAGGCTCGAGAGGCGGAGCCGTAGGAGGCTCCAGAGGCGGAGCCCTAGAAAGCTCTGGAGTCTCTGGGAGCAGAGCCGTAGGAGGCTCGGGAGGTAGAGCCGTAGGAGGCTCTGGAGGAGGAGCCGTAGGAGGCTCGAGAGGCGGAGCCCTAGAAAGCTCTGGAGCCTCTGGGAGCAGAGCCATAGGAGGCTCGGGAGGTGGAGCCGTAGGAGGCTCTGGAGGTGGAGCCGTAGGAGGCTCGTGAGGCGGAGCCGTAGGAGGCTCGGGGAGAAGGGCCGTGGAAGGCTCGAGAGGCTCTAGAGGCGGAGCCCTTGAGGGCTCGAGAGGCTGGAGGGGCGGAGCCCTGGAAGACTCGAGAGGCTTGAGAGGTGGAGCTCTGGGAAGCTCGGAGGGCGGAGCTCTGGAAAGCTTGGGAAGCTCGGAAGGCGGAGCTCTGGAAAGCTCGGAAGGTGGAGCTCTGGAAAGCTCGGGAAGCTCGGAAGGTGGAGCTCTGGAAAGCTCGGAAGGCGGAGCTCTGGAAAGCTCAGGAAGCTTGGAAGGCGGAGCTCTGGAAAGCTCGGAGGGCGGAGCTCTGGAAAGCTCGGGAAGCTCGGAAGGCAGAGCTCTAGGAAGCTCGGAAGGTTCGGGAGGAGGAGCCCTGGGAGGCTCGAGAGGCGCTGACTCTTGGACGGGCACGACCACTGGCGCTGGCCCTGGAGGGCTCGAGAGGCTGGAGGGGCGGAGCCCTGGAAGACTCGAGAGGCTTGAGAGGTGGAGCTCTGGGAAGCTCGGAGGGAATGCCCCAGGAATGACCAAAGCAATTTTGCACCCTCATCCTGACTACCTGCCTAAGGTGCCTTTCGCGACCCTACATCAGGTCACTCTCAAAGCCTTCTGCTCCCCGCTATTTGCAACGCCGGAGCAGCAAAGACTTCACAGACTGGTTGCGGCTCCCAAGGCAAACAAATAGTTGCCCTGACTTATGCCACTGGCTAGTGCGGTGGACATAAGTCTAAAGGGCACAGACTGGACACAGTCTGTGAAGTCTTTGCTGCTCCGGCGTTGCAAACGGCGGGGAGCAGAAGGCTTTGAGAGTGACCTGATGTAGGGTCGCGAAAGGCACCTTAGGCAGGTAGTCAGGATGAGGGTGCAAAATTGCTTTGGTCATTCCTGGGGCAAACTCTAAACAGGCTGGCAAAATAGACAGAGTCTGTAGGTCCCCAGTTCTCTTTAGAGAGGTAATCGCCATAAGAAAAAACATCTTGAGAGTCAGAAGTCTGTCAGACGCTGACTCTAGAGGTTCAAAAAGGGTCTCATCCAGACCCTCAAGGGGGGGGGGCTGGGTGACTCAGGGAGAAGTAGAGGAGACATTGCGCTATTCATAGAGGCGAAGAGGTCCTCTTCTGCCCTGTAAAATCTCACCCAGATTTGTTCCACTACCTGGGGGGGGGGAGTTTCCACTCCCCCGTCGGTATTTTCTGTCTGGACAGTAAATCGGCTCCCACATACGGGCATCCAGGGATATAAACTTCCTCCGAAGTGCCAGAAATTTAGCTGACGTGAACGTGGACCTCCTTGATGGTTTATGTAAGAGACTACCGCTGTATTGCCCACCCGCATCAAGACATGGCAGCCTCTGGAGGAAGTTTTCAGGGCCAGAAATACAGCCATCAACTCGAGACAGTTACTGTGACAACCGAGCTGACGACCCTCCCATCCCTTTGAGCTGGACAACCGCTTAAGACCGCTACCCAGCCCGTCAGGGAGGCGTCTGTCGTTAGCAGCCTGCGACGACGAGACGCACCTAGAGTGGGACCCAAGGTAAGAAACTGGGGTCTGAACCACATAGCTAGGGAATGAAACACGCCGTGCATAACCCTTATTAGCCCTAGGGGACTGGCCCTTGGATGAAATCCCCTGGCTTTTAGCCACATCTGAAACGGTCTCATATGGAGCAGGCCCAAAGGGATCACTGTGGACGCAGACGCCATGAGACCTAGTATTTGTTGATACTGGTGAACAGTGCAACCTTGACATAGCCTGAGTTTGCAGAGACAACTGTGCCCGCATCGTGATCGAATTCCATATAACCCCTAGATAGGTGATTTCCCGGGTGGGAGGGAGAGCGCTCACGTTGAGTCTCAGACCCGGAGAAACCAGATGAGCTAAGACATTATCCCTGTGCTGAACTGCCAGTTTTGGAGCTGCCCTAAGATCAGCCAGTCGTCTATGTAATTCAGAATGCGGATGCTCCGGAGTCGCAAAGGAGCCAGTGCCGGGTTAATAGGGCTAGGCCGAATGGAAGAACCCGATACTGGAAGGCTTCGCCCCTGAAAGCGAACCTCAGGAACTTCCTGTGCTGTGGTGGAATTTCTATATGAAGATATGCATCCATGAGATCGATGGTGACCAGCCAAACATGATGTTGGGGTTGAGACATGATCATCTTGATAGTTAGCATCTTGGACTTGAACACCCTGACTGGGCAGTTCAAGCCTTGAAGACCTAAGGTCGGACGCAAACCCCCTCCCTTCTTGGGAACCAAGAATTATTCGCTGTAATAACCTGACTCTTTCTCTGGAAGGGGAACATGTTCTATAGCCCCTTAGACCAAGCGATTTCGCAGTTCTTTCCACAGTAGAAATGCCTGGTCCTGTTTACGGTAGTTGGGACCACGCCATTGAAACACGGAGGGAGGCGAGCTAACTGAATTCTTTAGCCCTAATCTACTGTTCTTAGGACCCACATAAAAATATCTGGCAGATGTTTCCACGCTGCCAGGTACTTTGAGATGGGTATTAATTTAAGACATCCTGTGGAGGGGGTGTTGAGTCTTCTGGATAAATGCAGGAAGCAGCGGAACACCCAAATTTTTGTTCGAAGCCTCTGCCTCTCGAAACACCAGAGGCGGCGGGAAAGAAAAGAATTCATGGGGGTACCGGGAGGGGCGAAGTGAATAATACACGCACCCCGTCCCGAGAGGAGCTACCCCCAAAGGGCTAGGCACAAGACCGTCAGGGCTTTCTCCTTCTAGAAATTACTTCCCTGAGGTCTTGCTTTGGGAGCTGTCGAGGGCGACGAGCCTGTCCCCAGTCTCCGTGAGGGAGAGCACGACTCGCCACGCTCTGCTTCAGAGCCTCCCTTCTAGAAGGACCGGGGAACGGCCCCGCCCCCTGAGTGCAGCGAGGAAAAAACTTGGCTCTTTGCCTCCCGATGCTTGGAGATATCTATATTCATCGTGTCTCTGAATAGGCCAGAAGGCGAAACCGGGGTATCAAGTAGGAAAGCTTTATCTTTGTGCTTGATGCCCGATAGGTTGAGCCATAGGTGTCTCTCCGTGCTGACCAAAGCGGACATAGACCGGCCAATGGCACAGTCTGTTTGGATGCACAGAGAGAAAGGTCTGTGGCTCGACGAAGTTCAGTGAGTGCTTCTTCGTTGAGCGTTGAACTTGCACTCAGGTCCTTCAGCAGATCAGCCTGGTATGCCTGCAACACCGCCATAGTGTGCAGAGCAGCACCAGCCTGACCCGCTGCCTGATAAGCCCTCCCCACTAGCGTGGAGGTGGTCCTGCATGGCTTCGTGGAGAGAGAGGGTTTTGTCAGGGATTATGCCGAACCCGGCGAGAGATAACCCGCAAGTGTCTCCTCAACCGTCAGCATCATCGAATACCTTGTGTCTCAGCACCCACGATAGTCGAGTATATTGACGTCGAGGGCACGTGGATACGGGAAGTATAAGGCTTCCTCCATGAGTGAGAGAGCTCGTCATGGAGGTCATTAAAGAAGGGAAGAGACTCATGAGGCGTTCCCTTTCCCCACCCGCTAGACAGAAATCTATCCTCCAATTTGGAGCGTTTGGGGGTCTCTTGTTGGCGTGTCCAGTCTAACTGTAGCCTGGCCACCACATGAGTAACCACGTCGAGTAATTCATCCGCTGATTTACTATCACGGCCGGAATGATCGGAGGTGGGTAACTCGAAATCTGCCGACTCAAGAGATTCAAGGTCCCCCCATGAACCGAATAGGCGCCGGAGCACGCTTCGAGATCGCGGGAAGGACCAGATGGGTCTGGGGAGAGAATGAGCGAAAGGGATGAACCCGTCTCTCGCTCCTCAGCCAGATCCATGCGAGAGCACCACGAACAAAGTGTGGGCACTTACTCCCGGAAGTAAGCGAAGCATTTTGCCCGAAAGCATATCGCAATGCTCGCACCCGCCCTGCCCCAACATGACAGCAGCATGCTCTTCCCCCAGACAAACATAACAAAACTGATGCGTGTACCTCACGGATATAGAGTGGAGGCAGGGAAATCATTTGTCTTGACTTCCTGTCATATTTATATATATATATATATTTATTTTTTCCCCTTTTTTTTCTTTTGAAAGCAAGAAAGAGAAAAGAGAAAAGGTTCACTGCGCACTACTTAACAGATTCTAACTCCTAACAGAGGAAAGAAAGTTGGCACAGAATGGCTCTGAAAAAAAAGGAGCTTGCACTACGCAATGTCCTAATAAATCACATTTATAGCATAATGCCCTTCTAATTATTAAATGTTCCTGCCTAGATAATACCCCCCTGAATAATATACATGCTTAAGTCAATAGAATCACATTTGTTATGGTACATACAGTGCTTCTTGTGTCAATGCACTGTACCTATTTGTATGACTTTTTGAGCATCCATGCAGAATAATGAGGGAGGTAGAATCTAGGCAGAGGTGTAAACAATAGTGCTGCCTAGATAATACCCCCTGAAATATATAGGTGTTTAAGTCAATGGAATCAAAAGTGTTATGAGACATAGAGTGCCTCTTGTGTCAATGCACTGTACCTATTTGTATGACTTTTTGAGCATCCATGTAGAATAATGAGGGAGGTAGAATCTAGGCAGAGGTGTAAACAATAGTGCTGCCTAGATAATACCCCCTGAATAATACAGGTGTTTAAGTCAATGGAATCAAAAGTGTTATGAGACATAAAGTGCTTCTTGTGTCAATGCACTGTACCTATTTCTATGACTTTTTGAGCATCCATGTAGAATAATGAGTGAGGTAGAATATTGGCAGAGGTGTAAAAATGTCCCTGCATAAATAATACCCCCCTGAATAATAATGTTACGATCCCTGGTTGTCTGTCCCGTGTTTTCCGTGTCACCATGTTCCATTGTGTTATTGTTCGCACCTGTTTATCCTTTGTAATCATCCTGTCCTTGTGTATTTAAACCTTGCCTGTTCCTCCATTCCCTTGTCGTTCGTTGTTCCCACTGTTTTGATGTTGCTGATGTTTCTCGTATTTCCCGTGTTCTGATGTTTGCTCGCGTGCCTGTCTTCCCGTGTTCATTCCTGCCATGTTTTCCCAGTTTGTGTGCCCGTGAATGTTTCGTGTTTTAGTTTCTGTTTGCCCATCGTGGTAGTTTCATTTGTTCCTGTCTGTTTATTTTTCACTTTGTGTTCAATAAACCCACACATAGATCCAAACTCCTTGTCTGCCTCATCCTGCACTCATAACAGAACGAACGACCGCAATTATGGATCTAGCGGTTCTTAAAGCGAACTGTCAGCTGCTCAGCCTGATGCAGGGAAATCGTCCGGTTGAACACCACATCCGCGATTTTCTCGCGATTGCAAGTGCCACCGACTTCCCTGACTCCTCCCTGGTGGTGTTTTTCCGGGCAAAACTAAACAGTGTGCTCAAGGAGCGGTTGCCACCGGCAACGCGCGGCTGGATGCTCCGCGAATTCGTGGAGGAGACTCTGCTGGCCTGCAATTCGTTGTTCACTGTGAGCATCGTCGAGGAGGACTCCGTCGCTCCTCCCACAGTGGTAACCCTCCATTCGCCCATGGTTCGTCCCCTCATGCCTGCCTTGGTCAAAGAGCCAGTACTGCCAGCTTCGTCCGCCCGGAGGAGGAGGAGAAGAAAGGCTTCTGCTCCCCAGTTGATGCCTGCCACGGTCAGCGAGCCAGCGCCTGCAGCCCCTACCGTCAGCAAGCCAGCGCCTGCAGCCTCAGATGTCAGCGAGCCAGCGCCTGCAGCCTCGCACCTGTTTATCCTTTGTAATCATCCTGTCCTTATGTATTTAAACCTTGCCTGTTCCTCCATTCCCTTGTTGTTCGTTGTTCCCACTGTTTTGATGTTGCTGATGTTTCTCGTGTTTCCCGTGTTCTGATGTTTGCTCACATGCCTGTCTTCCCTTATTCATTCCTGCCATGTTTTCCCAGTTTGTGTGCCCGTGAATGTTTCGTGTTTTAGTTCCCGCCTCCCGAGCCTCCTACGTCTCTGCCTCCAGAGCCTTCCAGGGCTCCGCCTCCCATGCCTCCCTCTGCTCCGCCTCCTGAGACTCCCTCAGCTCTGCCTCCAGAGCCTCCCTCAGCTCCACCCTCTGAGCCTCCCACGGCTCCGTCAACCACGGCTCCGCCCCTGGAGCCTCCCTCGGCCCTTCCTACAGAACCTTTCATGGTTCTGCCAACCACGACCCTGCCTCCGAAGCCTCCCTCGGCTCTGCCTCCTGAACCTCCCTCGGTTCCGCCTACCGAGCCTCCCTCGGCTCCACCTCCCGAGCCTCCTACGGCTCCACCTCCAGTGGCTCCCTTGGCTCTGCCTCCAGAACCTTCCAGGCCTCCGCCTCTAGAGCCTCCTATGGCACCACCTCTCTCGGCTCCGCCTCCAGAGCCTCCCAGGTCTCTGCCTCTAGAGCCTCCTATGGCGCCTCCTCCCTCGGCTCCGCCTCCAGAGCCTCCTGCGGCTCCGCCTCCCACGGTTTGGCCTCCTGAACCTGTCCTTGCCCTGTGGCCGCCTCCCAGGCCTCCTGAACCTGTCCTTGCCCTGTGGCCAGCTCCCAGGCCCCCTGAACCTGTCCCTGCCCCTTGGACTGCCTGCCTACCCTCTGTACCCCCTTCGACTGTCTTTCTGCCCCTGGTGCCCCCTTGGTCTGCCTGTCTGCCCCTTGTGCCCCCTTGGTCTGCCTGTCTACCCCTTGTGCCACCTTGGACTGTCTGGTTTCCCCGTGTGCTCTCCGTGGTCTGCCAGTCCCCCCCTCATTCCTTGGACGATTTTGGTTTTGTTTTTTGTTTTTTTTGTGTATGTTTTGTTTTGGTGAGGATCGTCTGGAATCCGATCCTTTGAGGGGGGGTTATGTTACGATCCCTGGTTGTCTGTCCCGTGTTTTCCGTGTCACCATGTTCCATTGTGTTATTGTTCGCACCTGTTTATCCTTTGTAATCATCCTGTCCTTGTGTATTTAAACCTTGCCTGTTCCTCCATTCCCTTGTCGTTCGTTGTTCCCACTGTTTTGATGTTGCTGATGTTTCTCGTGTTTCCCGTGTTCTGATGTTCGCTCGCGTGCCTGTCTTCCCGTGTTCATTCCTGCCATGTTTTCCCAGTTCGTGTGCCCGTGAATGTTTCGTGTTTTAGTTTCTGTTTGCCCATCGTGGCAGTTTCATTTGTTCCTCTCTGTTTATTTTTCACTTTGTGTTCAATAAACCCGCACATAGATCCAAACTCCTTGTCTGCCTCATCCTGCACTCATAACAAATATAGGTGTTTAAGTCAATGGAATGGACTATTTGGTCATCAATGCAGAATAATGAGGGAGGTAGGATCTAGGCGGGCTTAATATTTTTATGATTCTTTTAATTATTTATTTTTTACTGTCATGTTTGTTTTCTAATTGTGCATGTTTAATGCTCTCTTTTCCTTTTGTTGTGTTTCTATGTCTTGCCTGCTCAAATAATATAAAGAAATTGCATTATTATTTGGGTTGCCATGGGATTTGTATGTGCACTTACTGTATGCTAAAACATTTTAAAAACAACCAAGAAGAAAAACTGTTTAAGTAAATAGAATATGTTATTGGACAGTACACAGTATATATATATATATATATATATATATATATATATATATATATATATATATATGATATTCATGTGTGTTTATGTTATTAATTTATGTTTTTCTTGCTTAAAATCTGAAAGGTGCAGTAGAAAGGTGCTTTCCACCAAGAGCCAATTACAGAACTTTACTACATGTACAATTTTAACAAGTGTTTAGATATAATATCCATAACATTATTAATAACACATAACATAACAAGAGTTGAGTGTGAAGTAATTTTCTTTTGTAAAGCATGTGACACCTTAGTTTAAAATCTACCAGTAGGCTAGTGATTTAACGTTCAAATAGCAGACAAAAGAGACCTAGAATCGACTAGAAACACTGTTTCCATAAGGATCAAAAGGACATAGGGCAATGACATTTGAAATCCTTTGAATTAAATTTCAGAGTCTGTGCTGCCATCTACAGGAAAATGTATAACTTATCATCCAAACTGATCTTTCGGATGGTTTGGGGGAAGACGAAATTCTTGGGTTTCAGTCACGTGATTATGATGACGCGCGAAGAGTCCGTATTGTACGAATTTAGAACCAGTTTCAAGAAATAGATACAAGGAGTTAGTAAGCGCATATGTTGGACGTGACCCGTTCCTCATGAAGATGAGTGAGTTTTCGGTCGAACTTGAAGATTTGCCGACAGTGGAGGCTGTTGACATCACCAACTATCTGGTCCTTCAGACATCGTACTACACCAGACAGCAAATGAAGGCATATAAAAGTCTGGAGGCGTACAACTTTTTTGTCAGCGGGTGGGTCCACAACCTCGGTACCAAACGGCTCCACGATGATCATCATTTGGTCTTCGCTAGGGTGAGTGTTTGTTCTTATATTGTTTTATGTGTTAAGATGCTAGCAGTAACGCCTATAATGTCAATAAACATGCAACACATCTTAACGACGACGTTAGACTGACAATCGTTTATGTTTCAAGGTAAACCACTCTCAGAGATCAGGCGAAACACCTCTGAAGACCTGGATTATTGCGAAGGAGGATGGAGAAGTCATTGCAGCTCATTGCAATTGCATGGCAGGGTAAGTAATTTATGTAGGCTAGGATGTTTAACGTTACCATATATCTTTCTCTCTACACACACACACACACACACACTGCTAGCATACTGGAGAGAGCTTTAAAGGGGTCATGAACTGGATTGTTTTATTATTTTATAATGTTGCCTGGGGTGCCCTTATAATGATAGTATCGTTTTTACATCAAATATTATCTTAATTTGGAAATAACATGCATTTTTCCTAGCCGGATTTTAGCCTCTGATTTGAACGCTCTGGGCTATATCGCACATCATCAAAATGGGCTGATATAGATTGCACTTTTCCCCTGGTGTAGATTGCATTTGAGGTAAAAATAAATAAAAATAATCATATTGTATTCTATTCACAGACTATCAGAATCGTGTTCTCATGTAGGGGCAGTTCTTTTTTCCATTGAAGTTGGGGTAAAGATGCGAGATACAGCTTCCTGCACAACAGAGCAGTGCAAGTGGCTGATGCCATCACATGTAAAAAAGGTAAGGTGACTGTGGAATAAATAATGCTTCTCAACAACTTATCTGGTGATGTAATGTGGAATAATGAAGGCCTCTTTTACACTTCTTTTGTTGGGGGTAGCTACAACTGTTTCTTGTTCCAAAGATGTTCTAAGGAATGTGTTTTTGTCTCTGTTCTCACGTTTCACATGTAACTGAAACATGTATGTCACCCCCATATAAGGTAAAGAACTATTTCATTGGTGAGGGTCCAGTGGAATGTGGTTTTCTGGACCATAAAACAGAGTGTTGAGACAATAAACTTAAAAGAGGAGATTTGATACCATGGAGTCTCTGTGTCATTTCTTTTCTTCCCTCAGCTGAGCCGTATCGAGACGGGTATTGCAGATCAACAAATAAATTAAATACATTGGATGACAAAATTATCTAACAGTTTGGGGGCTCGTCCGGGATCTCTCCAGACAGGTAAGACTGATTTAAGTATCAGGTATTCCTGTGTGATGAGAGATTGAATAAAATTGAATAAAACTTAGTTTAATTTGGCTCGATATTAACTCCGTTAATAACTCTGCTCGGGGGCCCCGTCAGAGGGATGAATTTGCCTTATTATAAATAGGAAGGAGGGTTTTTGTTCTATTATAAATAGGGAAAACCCCACGACCGCAGCAGCAGTTTTAAGGATATCCTTATTCTGGTATGAATAGGAAGAGGACGGTAATTGTTTGATCTGCATTATTGATCTGCAGGAACCGTGTCGATTGGGAAATTGTTTGTATTATTATTATTAAAAGGGTGACATTGTGGGACAGGAAATAAGCCGCCCGTTATCGGAAGTAAACTCCAAAATAATGGATGTTTTGCAATAAATAAGATTATAATACTGAGCCATCAGCAATTTGGCTGGGTGGTCAGAGAAAGGAGAAAGGAAAAAGGAGGAAAAAAAGGAAAAACGTAGTTAGATCAATTCAGGAGTAAATCCAAAATCTATGGTTAAAAAAGGGTGAACGGACCCTCAGTGAGATTATAAATATATAGTAATAGTATATATAGAATCATACGATGAGTGGAAGAAAATAAAACTATTCTGGGACATAGGTCCTGAACAAAAAGAGACTAATCAAATGCATGCAGCGGTCTCTGTTTCAAAACAAGCCACCTAAATATGATATTGTCGTGAACAAAGCTTTAACCCCTAGCTCCCCAAAGACACCATGTGATTGTATCCCGATTTAACACAATTTAAAGGGTAGCCTAACTCATTCGCTTCGATTCAGATTCAAAGAAAAATACGAGCAAAGATACAACAGCTGCATTTCCTTTAATCAAGTGCCCAGACGGATATAAAATCGTTTCAATAACATTGTCAGAGACGCTGACTAAATGCAAAGAATTACTATATAAAAACCGCATACCTTTATCATCGAAACTGCCGCATTTAAAAGTTTATTAACGGCGCATTGCTATGAGGGCTCTATTACAGGACGCATTCTGAACTCTGTGGGAATGAATGGCATTCCTGTGAAGTGTAATATGACACCAAAATTACCCGTAACATCTCCAGATAACACAAACTTGTTTAAAATGCATGATTTTGCCTGACTCGTCTGTGATCCGATGCATAAAATCGGGGGGAAAAAATAAATAAATAAAAACTTTTGATTCTAACTCATTACTATTGCTGTTTCCCTCAGTATATTTTCAGTCTGTGTATACAGGACATTACGGAGAAGTTTGCAGCTCAACGTCTGACAACACTTCTGCTGCGAAACAGGAAATGCTCAACGTCGACCCAGCACTATGGGCCACCCACAAAGATGAGGTGGGCTTTATTGACGTAAGACCATATGTTGCCAAACTCTGCTTTAACTAACCAGTATACTGCAAACAGTATCCACTTTCCAAAGAAAAAGAACAGGGCATTGGCCCAATTATACAGGAATGCCTGTAACAAGGTATTTTGAAACACATTCACTCATCATATAAATCACCAATTAATAATACATGGAAATTAACACAAGATTTGAAAATTAATGACATTGTCACCAGTGGTGCCGGATGTGTGCACTACTATTAACTAAAACTAAAAACTCATTTTACTATTATTAATTTGTGTTAATTCAGTGTCAGTTATGCCAATTAGCCGCTGTTCACATTCACATATGGAGGCCAATAGTAACAGAATTTAGAGACTCGCCTGCTGTGTTCTCTGCTGTAGTGCACGCTACTTTGAAGGACACCAAGCTGCCACCTGTCTACTGCAATATACTGACGACATTCTGCTTTCCGTCCCGGACATCAAGTCATGCACAGCCACTTCAACTACAGTGCGCAATGTATTAGCGAAGGCTGGCTTCGAGACATCAAAAGAAAAGATGCAATGGGTGAAACTGAACTATCAATCTGGGTCATGAACTACAGAAACTAACAGTACGTCTCTCCACAGACAGAGTGAAGATGATTAATACCTTCCAACACCCTAAAACAAAGGCTAAAATGCAAAGCCTATTGGGTTTAGTGAACTTTTATCGAGCATGGTTGCCAAACGGCTCGTTATATGACAAAATCCTGAGAGAAGCAACACTCTCAAGGGCTGAGGAACCTATCAAATGGACTGCTGAAATGAACATTACTACCAAATCATGATGAACCCTTTCATCTGTACGTGCACAAGGTGACAGGCACAGCGGAAGCGATCCTCGCTCAGTCCCATTGCGGAACATATAGACCAGTGGCGTACTTGTCAAAATTTTGGAGGCAGTCGCCAAAACCTCCCTGCATGTTTGTGAGCAGTGACTGATGCGGCGTTGATGATACAACATGCAGAACGCATTGTACTTTCACATCCATTAGTTGTGCACACCTCACACCAGATAGGAACAATCCTGCACAACATTACCACATGACAGCATAACATTGATCGGGGTATCAATTACTAACTAAAGGTGAATTTTCTAACGACACATATAATTGATTCAATCGCCTAAAACATGTACTTTATGCAGGCCGGATGTTTCATCATCTGCCCTGGAAGAGGAGACTTGATACCATGGAGTCTCTGTGTCATTTCTTTTCTTCCCTCAGCTGAGCCGTATCGAGACGGGGATTGCAGATCAACAAATAAATTAAATACATTGGATGACAAAATTATCTAACAGTTTGGGGGCTCGTCCGGGATGTCTTCCATTATATCGATTGGTGTATCCATTATACTTATGTTATTATTTGGCCCATGTTTGCTACAATTACTAATGCAAAAGATGAATGTAATGATAAACAGGCATAATATCGCCATGCTCCATTATATGCGTGTACCTAATACTGAAGTTGGTTGAGAAGGCTATGTGATCCTTTCAGGATCAAAGTGGGCATTGTGGAATAAATAATGCTTCTCAACAACTTCTCTGGTGATGTAATGTGGAATAATGAAGGCCTCTTTTACACTTCTTTTGTTGGGGGTAGCTACAACTGTTTCTTGTTCCAAAGATGTTCTAAGGAATGTGTTTTTGTCTCTGTTCTCACGTTTCACACGTAACTGAAACATGTATGTCACCCCCATATAAGGTAAAGAACTATTTCATTGGTGAGGGTCCAGTGGAATGTGGTTTTCTGGACCATAAAACAGAGTGTTGAGACAATAAACTTGGAAGAGGAGATTTGATACCATGGAGTCTCTGTGTCATTTCTTTTCTTCCCTCAGCTGAGCCGTATCGAGACGGGGATTGCAGATCAACAAATAAATTAAATACATTGGATGACAAAATTATCTAACAGTGACACTGTATTTTTTGGACACTGTGTAACTGTAGGCTAAATTATGATGTTAAATTAATGTTTATATTGTGCCCCTTTGGTTACGTCTTTGCCCTGGTTACTTCATCAGGCAGATTGCTTGTCTTCGTCTACATTTCATCTTCTTTTAGGGGATTTTCATTATATTCCATCATACCTAATGTTGGGGTTTATTAAATTATTTCTATTCTATATTCTGCCTTAATATGTGTAGCTTGTGACAATATGGTCAGTCACAATTTCCCTGTTGGACAAAGAGAAGCTAAGACTGCAAAGACCCACATAAACAGTTTGGCATCTCAATCCTGTGATGATAGCCTTACCTGTTTTTCTCACAGCCATAGGATAAACGCCAGATTTATACTGCATATAGATATGTTATGGTTATGGAGCACAGAAATGTGGACTTAATGAGCTTCTTTGTGTTAACTTATTTTCAGATTCCTGCTGTTCCAGTAGCTCTGATCGACTTCGCCTCTGCTAAAGCCAAAAAAAAAAGCTTGACCATTCTATTGATGGCAGGACAACTGAAAACCAGGTTGGGAAATCACTTTCATGCCCAAGAGTGAAGAGAGGGTCAGAAACATATGCTATTTTTTTTGAGACTTTAAGCAAAAACTGTCCAAGGAGTGCAGCACTGATGGCTAGGGAGCCTTACTACAAAGAATTCATCCCCAAATCTAGTATGCTTCCTAAAACTGTTCTTGAATACAGAACACCAGAGACTCTGCAGCTACCCCCAAAGAGTTGGAGAGCTATGCCAGGTATTCCAGCTAGAAGAGCTCATCATGTCCCAGGTCCAGGCTGTAGAGAGGGCAACTCGAAGTCAGAGTGCAAGCAGGATTTGGTTTAGGCAAAGAGCTGGACGCATAACTGCTTCCAAGCTGAAACAAGCTATTAAGACCAACCCCCAGCAACCATCCAAGAGCTTGATCAAGGCCATATGCTACCCAGAAGCATATAGGTTCACCACAGCCGCTACAAGGTATTTAGGGTTTGAATTAGGGTAAGGCAGAGGTAAGGCCGCGTGTAAACAGTGTTTATGTCCAGAAAAAGAAACACTGACAACAGAGGGTATAATTTGGATAAAAAAGAAGCTTGTCTATTAAGTAAATGTATCTTACTGGTGGAATATTAAATGAAATGTATAGTAACACATTGCTTTGGTGCGCGTTAGTTATTAGTTATAGGGTTATAAGACTATGGTTATGCAGGAGTAGAACTAAGTATAGAGGTTATAGGTATAGGAGATGGTTATAGGTATAGGAGATGGCACTCAAGATGGCGCCGAGTATGGCTGCTGCGTTGCGAGCTCCGTTACAACACTGCGGTTTATTGTTTGTTTTGTTTACAGTTCTTTGTTTTTTTGTCTTGGATGTTGTCTGCCTTATTGTTTACGACAGACAAACGCTTTTGGACATTAGTTCTACAATCACACATCGAAAACCGGACTTCAAATTCCTTAATGCCGACCCGCTGTTTACAAACACGCCGGCGGAGCCCTTTGTCTGTGCTGCTCGGCCGCGGAAACGCAGAAGGAAAAGAGGAAAACGAGCCGGCGTTCTCATCAGAGTAAGACGTCGTGCAAATCGACCCCGCTACCCAGTATACTACTGGCAAATGTTCAGTCTCTGGACAACAAACTCTGTGAGCTGAGAGCCGTATCTCTTTCCAACGAGAGCGAGGGACTGCTGCGTTATGTGCCTTACAGAAACCTGGCTGTCTCACGGAGATTCCAGACTCGGCCATCGAAATCACAGGCTTTTCCGTGCACCGAGCGGACAGAGCGAAAGACCTCTCTGGTAAAAGCAGAGGTGGTGGTGTATGTTTTATGATCAACAAATCATGGTGTGATCAGAGGAACGTACATTTCATCAAGTCTTTTGCTCTCCTGATCTGGAATATCTCATGCTTCTGTGTCGACCATTCTGGCTGCCGAGGGAATTCACAGCGGTTATCATCACAGCTGTGTACATCCCCCGCAAGCCGACACAGACCGGGCACTCAGGGAACTGTATGGGTGTATAAGTGAGCAGGAAACCGCAGCACCCTGAGGCTGTGTTCATTGTTGCCGGGGACTTTAACAAAGCCAACTTCAAAGCAATCGCCCCAAAATACCACCAACACATAAAGTTCAACACACGAGGGGACCGGGTTTTGGATCATTGTTACTCTCCCTTCCGGAAGGCTACAAATCCCTCCCCGCCCCCATTTGGCAAATCGGACCATTCTTCCGTTCTGCTTCTGCCCGCTTACAGGCAGAAACTGAAACAGGAAGCACCCACCCTCAGAACGATCCAGTGCTGGTCGGACCAATCAGACTCTGCGCTACAAGACTGTTTTGATCACGCGGACTGGGAGATGTTCGGTCCGCCTCTGATGACGACATCGAGGTTTACGCTGACAGCGTAACGTGTTTCATCAGGAAGTGCGTAGAGGACGTTGTTCCGACCAAAACTATACGGATATACCCCAACCAGAAACCATGGGTTAACGGCGATGTTCGGCGGCACTCACTGCGCGGACCTCCGCTTTAATTCTCCTAACACGGAGGAGCGTAAACAAGCCAGTTATGCCCTCCGTAACACTATCAGTGCAGCTAAACGCCAGTACAGGCACAAACTTGAAAGTCAGTTCAACACCACTGACTCCAGAAGTATGTGGCAGGGAATTAACACAATCACGGACTACAAGCGGAATAAAGTCTCCGCCATGAACACCGCTGCATCTCTCCGGACGAACTTAATACATTTTATGCTCGTTTTGAGGACAGTAACACCGCCCTCGCGGAGAGTGCACTCGCGACTGACGCTACAGAGGTTGATTCACTCTCCGTCTCTGTTGTGGATGTAACCCGATCATTCCGACGGGTGAACATCCGTAAAGCCGCGGTCCAGACGGCATTCGGGCCGCGTCATCAGAGCGTCGCGCGAATCAACTGGCTGGTGTTTTTACGGACATTTTCAATCTGTCCCTCTCCCTGTCTGTAGTCCCCACATGCTTCAAAACATCAACCATTGTGCCTGTACCGAAGCAAGCTATAATCACATGCTTAAATGACTGGCGTCCTGTTGCTCTGACCCCCATCATCAGCAAATGCTTTGAGAGGTTAATCAGAGATCACATCTGCTCTGTTCTGCCCCCTCTTTGGACCCATTGCAGTTTGCCTACCGCAACAACCGCTCCACTGATGATGCCATTGCATCTACAATACACACTGCTCTCTCCCACCTGGAAAAAAGGAACACATATGTGAGAATGCTGTTTGTAGACTACAGCTCAGCATTCAACACCATAGTGCCCTCCAAGCTTGATGAGAAACTCCGGGCTCTGGGCTTAAACAGCTCGCTGTGCAGCTGGATCCTGGATTTCCTGTCAGGCAGACGTCAGGTGGTTAGAATGGGCAGCAACACCTCCTCATCACTGACCCTCAACACTGGAGCCCCGCAGGGCTGTGTTCTCAGCCCACTCCTGTATTCCCTGTACACACATGACTGTGTGGCAACACATAGCTCCAATGCCATCATTAAGTTTGCTGACGATACGACGGTGGTAGGTCTGATCACTGACAATGATGAAAGAGCCTACAGAGAGGAGGTGCACACTCTGACACGCTGGTGTCAGGAGCACAACCTCTCCCTCAACGTCAGTAAAACCAAGGAGCTTGTTGTGGACTTCAGGAAGAAAGACGGAGAACACAGCCCCATCACCATCAATGGAGCACCGGTGGAGAGAGTCAGCAGCTTCAAGTTCCTCGGTGTCCACATTACTGAGGAACTCACATGGTCCGGTCCACACTGAGGCCGTTGTGAAGAAGGCTCACCAGCGCCTCTTCTTCCTGAGACGGCTGAGGAAGTTTGGAATGAACCACCACATCCTCACACGGTTCTACACCAGCACTGTAGAGAGCATCCTGACTGGCTGCATCACCGCCTGGTACGGCAATAGCACCGCGCACAACTGCAAAGCCCTGCAAAGGGTGGTGCGAACTGCCAGGAACATCATCGGAGGTGAGCTTCCCTCCCTCCAGGACATATACACCAGGCGGTGTGTGAAAAAGCTCGGAGGATCATCAGAGACTCCAGTCACCCAAGTCATGGGCTGTTCTCACTGCTACCATCAGGCAGGCGGTATCGCAGCATCAGGACCCGCACCAGCCGACTACATGATAGCTTTTTCCCCAAGCAATCAGACTGTTGAACTCTTGATCTATCAGGATCAATAATTAGCACTGCACTTTATTCAGCTATAATCTCACACTGGACTGTCAACATATTCTCCTCAATACAACTGCTATATATATATATACACATATATATTTCATATACTCCCACTTATTGTATTGTATTGTATATTCTGTTCTATATTCTGCATTGTATATAATTATTGTGTTGTGTAAGTATGTGTACATCTGATTTGTAAATTGTTTTGTGTAAGTATGTTGTTTATTGTAATTGGTATATGTCTCGTCACTGTCATGACTGCTATGTTGCTCGGAACTGCACACAAGAATTTCACCTACTGTTGCACTTGTGTACATGGTAGTGTGACAATAAAGTGATTTGATTTGATTTTATTTGATTTGATAGGGTAATGGCATTTTAATCACTGAACTGGCTCTACACATCCAATACTAAGTAATCATTTCCTTTTCATGTTTTGCATGTGTACTGTGTACAGTTATGGATGCAACCATGAAGCACAAGCCAGAGGAGTCTATGAGAAGCTGATGGGTCGAGAGCATGCAGGCTTCTCCTGTATGGACAGTGGTCTCTGGCTGAACCCCAAGTGGCCATACATGGGGTCCTCCCCTGATGGGATTGTTGCTTGTGACTGTCACGGAACTGGCATCTGCGAGATTAAGGTAATATTACAGTCTCTGTTGTTGTAAAGTCCCTAAATCTCGAGACTGAGTCATGTCTCAAGTCCTAAACTGAGCAAAAAGGCAGAAAATATATTTGTTAATCTATTGTTCACGTGTCCTTCTCTCTGCGATTTTAGTGTCCACACTCTCACCAAGATGAAGCCAATCTGCGCTTGTGTGCTGGGGAAAAGGGCTTCTGCCTCATCAATGATGGGGATAATGTCATGCTGGACCGGACTCATGACTACAACTACCAAGTTCAGGGACAGCTTCACATTGTAGACGCTGAGTACTGTGATTTTGTTGTGTGGAACCACAATTTATGATGTTATCCCTAAAGTTGAGTGCTTTTTTAGAAACGGTATACTTCCAGAAATACTGGGACAGCAAGTTACAAACTCACATGTGTAATGTAATGTAATGAAAGGATCCAGGCACTCTTGAAAGTGGGCTGTGTGATATTGCTGTTATATCAATACGGTTGTATGAGACAAGATTACATTTTGACTATTGTTATGAGTGTGGTCTTTGTGAGTTCTGGCTGTTGTATAATTGAAATGAAAAGATTAAATGCCATTGAGAAGACAGAATTATACATGGTGGTTTATTTACAAGATTAGATTTTTCAACAATTGTTATAATAACAAGAACATGGTGTGCAATAACAGATTAGAATCCATTTCATTACGTATAATACATATAGCCAGTACAATTGGACTAGTGGATAAAAGTATTACACTTGTTGAAAACATATTAACAGACTGATATGTGTCAGGGCTCAAGTACTACTAATCCCTGTCCTCTTACAGACACAGGCATTAACAGACTCTGCTCCTCCCGACCGCAGACGTACGTTAAAAATCCACTTTTTACGGCGTTTTTCTGTGAGCCTTTTACATTTCTCACCTTTATGAGTGACAATCTTCGGTACTCTATAAAAACCCTTTCCCTTTTCTCGATTAGAACGATTGGAGCAGCCGTAAACTACACAAAACATTGGCATTTTGCCAGACGGCAGATCCTCAGCTATTTCACTTCCTGCCCTCCATCTGAAATGCGCGCTCTCGCGATGCAGCAGCGTGATGTCACATGAAACCAACCTATTCACACATTTTACTGCCATCTAGAGGAAACACAGCGGTACTGTGCGCGTGCACGCTGAGGGGGGTAGACTTTAGCCGGGCAGTCGGAATTAGGCACAACACCTGTTGAAGTGTCACCTCTCACGTGTCAATCATCTGCTGTACTAAAACAAGAGTTATCACATCAACATGCGCTACCCAGACAGATTTTGCGGTTGCGCACTATATCCATTTTTATATCCGCATCTCCCGCTGCACGCGTTTAGATGCACTTTACAATATGAAATAGCCTTTCTGTGAAAGCTTCCATTTTATAGTATTATTTTTTATTATTGCAAATTATATCATCATTTTAAGATGTTGAACTGAAAAATCAACTTGAAATGTTTTCATTTTTGCTTTATTGACAGCATGCACTTGAGTTGACATGGACTGATGGGGATGTGTCTGGCTATTGGGATATGTTGTAACAAAAGGTCACCGTGTGTTCAATGAACTGCATAATTTTTCCTCTGCTATAACTGTAAATGTATATTTAGCGTTTTTATATCAAGGTATGTGCCTATACAGAAATACAAAATAAAACTATACACTGAAGTAAAATGTCTGACAACCAGCATAGGCTGTTAGTGGTTAGTAAGAGTGATGAAAGAAACAGAGTTGAAACACAAAATAGAAAAGTACCAGACCAGGCAAAGGAGGGGATAGTAACGGTTGATCTAAAGAAGTTAGTCACTTTCATAGCAGGGGTGATAAATGCAACTATGGAGGTTAAATCTAAAACGGAGAGAATACAAATAATTGTAAAAGCAGCAGTTCATCACCTAGATATCAGGGAGCTGACATGGGAGGAGGTGAGGAATGAGCTAAGCAGTCAAGCACGCCAGGAGCAAGTAGGGACTGGATAGTATTAATAATGGTTCTCTTGCTACAATGGAATGCTAGGAGCTTGATGGCCAATGGACAGGAATTTAAAAAGTATATTGATGATCTTCCCAATAAACCTGACATTATTTGTGTACAGGAAACTTGGTTGAGACCAAATTTAGAATTCAGGTTAGATGGATATGCCTCTGTAAGGTGTGATAGGGAAGATGGAGTAGGGGGAGGATGTGCTACATTTATTGGAAACGATATTTCATTCAGAGAAGTGAGGGTAGGGGTGAAATAACAAGAATATGTTAGTGTAGCGATATGGACGAATGAGGGAGAGTGTGTAATTATAAATTATTATAATCCTTGTAGGAAATTAGAGTTGGGGCAGATATCACAAATAGTAGGGTTGGATGGTAACAAGGTGGTAGTGTGTGGTGACTTTAATGCACATAGTACTTTATGGGGAGGAATAAGAACAGATGCAAATGGTGAGGTTATAGAAGAATTGCTAGAAGAGAGAAACATGGTTTGTTTAAATGATGGGAGAGGGACTAGAATAGATGTGCATACAGGGAACATCTCAGCATTAGATTTAACTTTAGTTTCTAGGAATTTAGCGGAATATGTGAGTGGGATCTATCTGAAGATTCATCGGTAGGTAGTGATCATTTTCTAGTATGGTGTAGTGTTTTATTGGAAACAAATAAGGATCAAAGGGAATTAGTGGGGAAGTGGATATTTAGTAGTGCAAAATGGGAAAGATTTAAATATATGTGTGAGATAGAAATGGACAAAATAGATCTAAAAGAGGAAATAGAAGAGATTGATAAAAGTATTAGAACAACAATACTACAAGTTGCCAAAGAATCGATCCCCAAAAGCAAAGGGAAAATGAAAAGAAAGGCAGTTCCCTGGTGGACAGATGAATGTGGGAAAATAGTGAAAGAAAGGAATAAAGCACTCAGAATATTAAGAAGAACCCATAATTTTCATAATTTGATTAAATATAAAGAAACACAAGCAAAGGTTAGGAAAATTATACGAAAAGCAAAAAAGCAAAGCTGGCAGACTTTCTGTAACAAAATTGGTAGAGCAACACCTGTTGGAGATGTGTGGAACATGATTAAGAGTATGCAAGGAATTAGAAGGGAATGGAAGTATCCAATATTGAAGATGGGGGAGGAAGCAGCAGTGTCTGACCAGGAGAAGGCAGAGATGATATCGAAGGCATTTACTCTTATTCATAGTTCCGATAACTTAACGGAGGAGGGCAAGAGAGGAAGGACAATGACAAGATTAGCATATGGAGATTTACTTGAAAGAAGGGAGGATAGTAACAGTATAATGGATGCGCCAATTACAATGGAAGAAATGAAAAGGGCAATAAAAGGATCTGGATTAACATCCTCGGGTAAAGATGATATCTGTTATGTAATGATAGAACATCTAGGTGTTTTAGCATCTACAAAGTTGCTGGGGTTTTATAATAAAGTATGGGATTTAGGGAAATTGCCAGCAGGGTGGAAAGAAGCAGTAATTATTCCTATCAGGAAACCAGGGAAAGATTTGTCAAGCCCAATGAATTATAGACCTATAGCACTTACGTCACATGTAGGAAAGATAATGGAAAGGATCATTACAGATAGATTATCCTTTTATATGGAAAGAAGAGGAATTTTATCACCTCATCAGAGTGGATTTAGGAGGGTAGAGGAACGATGGATCCTGTTATGTGTTTGGAAACCGAGATAAGGAAAGCTCAAGTTAATAAAGAATCTGTAATGGCAGTGTTCTTTGATGTAGAAAAAGCCTATGATATGGTTTGGAAGGAGGGAGTAATGATAAAATTAAAAATGATAGGAATAGCAGGTAGGACATATAATTGGATTAAGGGATTCTTGGATGAGAGAAGTATACAAGTAAGAATTGGGACAGCTGTTTCAAGAAGATAAATGGTAGAGAATGGTACTCCTCAAGGTAGTGTTATTAGCCCTATACTCTTTTCCATAATGATTAATTATGTTTTTTCACAAGTGCAGGGGGATATCGGACAGTCACTGTTTGCTGATGATGGAGCCTTATGGAAAAGGGGAAGGAACATTAATCAAATTAAAGGTAAAATACAAGAGGCAATTAATGTGGTGGAGAGATGGTCAATTGCATGGGGATTTAAGTTTGCAATTGGGAAGACCAAGACAGTATTGTTCACTAGAAAGAGAGGGGTTGAGGCTCAGGTAAAGATGTATGGACAAGATATAGAGCAAGTAAAAGTTTTTAGGTTTTTGGGTATGTGGTTTGATGATAAGTTAACATGGAATGAACATATTAGAAGGATAAATACTAAGTGTAAAAAGATACTAAATGTGATGAGATGCATAACAGGGTCAGAATGGGGGGCAAGTAGGGTTGCTAGTAAAAACGTGTATATAGCATTGATAAGATCAGTATTAGATTACGGGAGCATTGCTTATGGATCGGCAGCAAAAACGGCATTAAAGAAGTTGGATGTGGTGCAAGCTCAAGCTCTAAGACTATGCTGTGGGGCTGTGAAAACAACTCCTGTGGCTGCTCTTCAGGTTGAGATGGGGGAATTGCCGTTGCACATTAGACGTAAGCAGTTAATGATGCACTACTGGATAAATTTACAAGGGCATTCTGGGGATCGACATCCTACAACTAAGATACTTCTCCCATGTTGGGAGAGTGAAAGAGCTAAACGGGGATGCTTTGCATGGAGATGTGGGGAAATAGCTGGAGACATGACATTAAATCAAGGAGGATATATTCCGACAGTGCCATTATCAGTGACACCACCTTGGTTGTTTCCTCCAGTGTCAGTAGATTTATATTTCCTGGAAAAAATGCAGGGTCAAAAAGGATTTGTAAATATTGCAGTACTGGTGGAAGATAGAATACAAACACTATATCAAACATATGTTCAAATATATACAGATGGATCCAAGGATCCTAATACAGGGAAAGCAGGTTTTGGTTTTAGTATTCCTACATTGCATGTTTCTGGTAAAAGAAGGACTTCAGATCATCTATCAGTGTATACAGTAGAGATGTTGGCAGTTGTAATAGCATTACAGAAGGTAGAAGAATTACAAATTAAAAAGTTATTTTATGTACAGACTCATGCTCTGCATTAATGTCACTGCAGTCATTTACATCTAACAGCAGGCAAGATATAGTAAATGAGATCTATGAAACATTGTACAGAATTAAAAATATGAACATGCAGGTAATATTTATGTGGATTCCAGCACACAGAGGGATTAAGGGAAATGAAGATGTGGATGCATTAGCAAAACAGGCTCTGATGCAGGAGGAGGTATTGTACGTTCCACTCAGTAAGTCTGAAGCTAAAGGAATAATCAAACGAAACATCATTAAGGAGTGGCAGAACAGTTGGAATACAGGAAACACAGGGCGACATCTCTATATATTACAGCAAGATGTGGGTACAGGAAGGATAGCCAGAAGAAACAATAAAGAGGAGAGCATCTTGACAAGGCTAAGGGTAGGACATACTAGGCTTAATAAAACTTTGCATTTAATAAATAAACACCCTTCAGGAGTGTGTGAACATTGCCAAATAGAGGAGTCAGTCGAGCATGTCAAAAAAGTTCTCGAGAGCGGGAAGTGTTAAGGGAGGAAAGTAGAAAGTTTAAACAGGAAGAATTAAGTCTAAAAAATGTTTTTGATATTGAAGTAGGGAAGTTATTCAGTTATTTGAGAGAAACTGGATTGATAAATAGAATTTAGGGGCAGGAAATATTATTAGTATTATTACTATTATTAGTTTTAGTTATTTTGTTTCTTCAAGGGAAGGAAAGCTCTGGCCCACATTCCAACATAGTAGGTGGCGGTAATGCGCCATAATGCTGGTTGCCACCCGCCATGAAACGTAACAAAGAAGAATAACAAAGTACAAACATTTACAAATGAAGTCAAAGACCAGGGGGCTGTTCCATAAAAGCCACTTAGAAAAGCGGGGATTAAAGTCCAAAACCTGACTTGAATGAGCCGAGCTAAACATCCGCGCTTAAATTGGTTCCATAACAGTAAGTTGAGGATCATCTGATCTTACTAATTTGAGTCAGGTTTAAATAGTCTAGATAATTGCGCGTGCATGCCATTGTTTAAAAGTCCTGAGAAGTCGAGCATGGGTCAATCGATTTACTGTGGGCTACCATGGCAACAAAAGGAAAAGATAGAGCAGCGATGTTCACGGCAACAGAACAGCGTTTGCTATTGGAAACATATGAAGAATTTAGAGATGTCATCACCAAAAAAGGCAATACAGCGGCAATAAATAAAGCAAGAGAGAAAGGTTGGCAGGAAATTGCTGATCGTCTCAATGCGTAAGTAGCGGTGTAAACTATTTAAAATACTTTATCAACATTGAATGTGTGTCACAATACATTGCAAAGTTTGTGTGTGAATAACAGTAACGTTAATTGCTTTCACGCAGCAGCAACTTAAGTGAAGGAAAAAGAACCTGGCAGCAGGTGAAAATAAAATATAAAAATATAGGTCAGAATGGTAAGTAAATCTAATGGTATGTACATATGTAATCAATGCCAGCTTGAAGTTACAACTATTCAGGTTTTTTAAAAAAAATTTTAATTGCAGCGACCAAAAAGAAGATTGAGGTTGCTGGCACTGGGGGAGGGCCACCACCAGCCAGCTTCACTCCTGCAGAGTAGCTGGCTTTGGAAATTAATAAAGGGAGGCCCGTCCTTGAGGGAATAGAGGGGGGGACATCATCTAAAATGATATCACGTAGTATAAGGAGTGAGTATATAAAAGGTGTGTGTGTGTTTTATTATCATTATTCCTTCCTGACTAACTGATTTCCTCCTTCCTTAGGCATTGTAAGCCTAAGTACATCATAGCAGTAATGTCACGTAGAGGTACTTGTGCAACTGTAATGGTGCATTTTGGTAAAAAATATATATTTTTTCTATCAAGATTCTGTATGCATTATGGATCCACCAGACATCATGTTGCCTGTGAGTATGAGACCTTTTAAATCAGTCATGTAAGCTAATGAGTTTAACTGAGTTTAAATATGTCCCATGTAAAATCAACAGTCAAGAAATATTTCCATGTTTTATAGTTATTTGAACTTACCAGCTATTCCATAAAAGGCATGTTTAATGGTACGAATAGCTTTGTGGCCAGGGAATGTGATGAACACATTGAGTAGTCTTTTTAAAGAAAGGTACACAGTTCGTACAGAGCGGCAAACTGATGCTTTGCTGATATTCTCTGCATCTCCAACTGTGTACAAAAATGTTCCACTGGCAAAAAAGCGAAGTGCAATGCACACCGTCTGTGGGACTGTGAGCGCTCTGTTGCGGCGTGTATTATTTGCAATGTGTGGGCTTAGTAATCTACAAATATATGCAATCCCATCTCTTGAGAACCTATATCACTCATACAGGTAGCTGTCATTAAAAGCCAATGGGTCTGACCTGTCTCTGAAAGTTCTCTCTCTTTGAAATGCCCTCCGCAAGACTATAGCTCCCTCATCCACCACCTCATCTATGAAAGGACACGCCATGGTTAAGTTTGGAAATTAGTTCAGCTCCCTATTTAAATACTTTTAATTAATTAATTACCAAACTCATTAACCAAACTCACCAATTAAACACACAAGTTTTGAACATTTCTTAGTGTATTTATACCTTATAATTTCTTACATTTATTAGTAAAGTACATTTCCTTATTTATTTAAAAAAAAAAATATTGATTGTAACCCGCACAAGAAGAGACAGTCACAATGTAAAGTAAAATTGCTTTATTTGCAGGCAAGGAAAAAGTACAAAAGGGCAAATCCAGAGAAGAGTAGTCAAGGGGAAAGAAAGGTCGAAGCCGGGGAATCAGAGTATGACAAAGGGGCAAATCCACAGAAGAGTAGTCAAGGGGAGCGTAAGGTCGAAGCCGGGGAATCAGAATATATATACAGACGAAACAAGCGAATTGAAAAGACAGGGGGAGCTAGGGGAACACTAGAGCTGGCAAAGCGAAGGGGTAAACTAAACAATAACCAACAAGCGTGAAGAGAACGGGCAGCATAGATATAGGGGAAAACGAGCAGTACAGGTGAAACTAATAATCTAGTGATTGGAACGAGTACGGGTGAAACTAATACTCTGGTGATTGGGAGCGAGCGTGAGAGCTAGAGGGGGCGGGGTGAACTTGAGAATCAGAGTTCGTTACAGTACTCCCCCCTCTGCTACGGACGGCTCCGGACGGCCGCGCTCGGTTGCGAGGAGCGCGACCTCTGGGAAGTGGTGCGGGACGATTGGGATGCTGGCGATGGTAATCCAGCTTGAGGGCTTGGTCCAGGACATCACTCGACCGTACCCACGACTGTTCCTCAGGTCCGCAGCCCTCCCAGTCTACCAGATACTGCAACTCGCCACCCCGACGTTGGGAGTCTAGCAAGGCCCGGACCGTATAGGCGGGTTGACCTCCGACATCGAGTGGTGGAGGGGGTGTTTGGGCTGCCGTGGGCGGGAACATGGGGCTATAAATCACTGGCTTCAGAAGGGAGACATGAAACACAGGACAAATTTTGTAGCGGGGTGGCAAAAGCAATTTATAGGTGACTGGGTTAACTCTTTTAACAATTTTAAAAGGGCCGACATACTTAGGGCTGAGCTTCTTGGACGGGAGATGGAGACGGATGTCTCGGGTCGAGAGCCATACCCTTTGGCCCGGATGGAATATGGGGCCAGGTCGGCGTCGGCAGTCTGCCTTGGACTTCTGGGTCTGGGTGGAGCGTTGTATCCGGTCATGGGTGGCTCTCCAGACCTGGGCACACCTCCGGGCCCAGGCATCCACCGCCGGAACGTCGCTGGGATCAGCCTCCCATGGAAAAAGGGGTGGTTGGTAGCCCAGGACGCATTGGAAAGGGGTAAGACGAGTCGAAGAGCTGACCAGGCTGTTCTGGGCGTATTCGGCCCAGGGGAGGTAGGTGTGCCAGCTGCCTTGGTTCTGGGCGCAGTAGGCTCTCAGGTACTTGCCAATTTCTTGGTTGAGGCACTCGGTCTGGCCATTGGTCTGGGGGTGGTATCCCGAGGAGAAGTTGAGTTGGATACCCAGTCTGTCACTGAAGGCCCGCCAGAAGCGAGACGTGAATTGGGTACCCCGATCTGAAGTAATCTCCTCGGGAATGCCGAAGTTTCTAAAGATGTGGTTAATCATGTGGTCGGCCAGTTGGGTAGCGTTGGGTAACCCGGGTAGGGGAATCAGGCGGCACATCTTGGAAAATCGGTCTATCACAACCAGGATCTCAGTCCGACCGTCGGAGGAGGGTAAGTCGGTAATGAAGTCCATGGTGATGTGGGACCACGGTCGGTCAGGTATGGGTAACGGTTGGAGGAGTCGAGGCGTTTTGGACTGGGCACAGACCGGACACGAGAGGACATAGTCGTGGACGTCGTCCTTGAGCGAGGGCCACCAAAATCTCCTTGTGAGTAGCTCGGTAGAACAGGTAATCCCCGGGTGGCCAGAACAAAGGGAAGTATGGACCCACTGCATAAGCTGAGGGCGAATAATGGTGGGTACGTACGTCTTGTTGGGGGGGGTCTGAGGAGGCGCGGGCTCGTTGTCTTGAGCCTGCAGGATGGCCTCCATCAATTCCCACCTGATGGGTGCAACGACGCACGACGTGGGGAGAATAGTCTCCGGCCCCGGGGATTCAGAGCTATGGCTGAAGAGACGAGAGAGGGTGTCAGCCTTGATGTTCTGAGAGCCCGGGCGAAAAGTAACAGAAAAATTAAAACGGGTGAAGTACATCGCCCACCTGGCTTGTCGGGGGTTCAACCTCTTGGCTGAGCGAAGGTACTCCAGGTTCTTATGGTCGGTGAAAACGACGAAAGGGAACCTAGAGCCCTCCAACCAATGGCACCATTCCTCCAGGGCTAGCTTAATGGCCAGCAGCTCTCTATTCCCGACGTCGTAGTTTTGTTCGGGGGAGGACAGTTTATGGGAGTAGAAAGCACAAGGGTAAAGCTTAGCGGGAGTCCCGTGTGGTTGGGAGAGTACTGCTCCCACCCTTACCTCAGAGGCGTCCACCTCTTCCACGAACGGGAGAGTGGGATCGGGTTGTTGGAGAACTGGGGAGGTCGTAAAGGCTTCCTTTAGGGCCTGGAAGGCCTGCTGGGTGGGTGCGTTCCAAGTGAGGAACTTCGGGTTGCCTCGTGTCAGAGACGTGAGAGGTGCGGCGATTTTGCCAAAGTCTCTGATAAAGCGCCTGTAATAGTTGGCGAAACCCAGGAACCATTGGAGCTCCTTGAGCATCCTAGGTTCTGGCCAGGACAGGACTGCGGCGACCTTGTCAGTCTCCATCTCCATAGTTCCAGCAGACAGGTCATAGCCCAGAAAGGAGACGGAGGGACGGTGAAAGGCACACTTCTCTGCCTTGATGAACAGGTCATGTTCTCTCAGTCTCTGTAACACTCTCGAGACGTGAACGGTGTGTTCAGAGAGCGTGGGGAGTAAATTAAAAGGTCGTCTATGTAGATGACGAGGAAGAGGTCTAGCATGTCCCGGAAGATGTCGTTCATAAATGACTGGAACACTGAGGGGGAGTTGGCGAGGCCGTACGGCATCACCAAGTACTCGTAGTGCCCCCTGGTGGTGATGAACGCAGTCTTCCAATCGTCTCCCTTGCGAATGCGTACGAGGTTGTACGCGCTCCTGAGGTCAAGCTTCGTGAAGATCTGGGCCTTACTGACCTGCTCAAGGGACGGCTGGATGAGAGGCAGGGGATAGGCGAACTTCACCGTTGCCTTATTTAAGGCACGGTAATCAATGCAGGGGCGAAGCCCGCCATCCTTCTTGCCCACGAAAAAGAAGCCGGATGCTACAGGGGAGGTGGATGGCTGAATAATGCCCAGACCGAGCGCCTCGTCGATATAGTCCTCCATGGCTTTAGTTTCGGGTAGCGTTAAGGGGTACACTCTGCTCTTAGGGAGTGGGGACCCCGGAAGGAGATCGATGGCGCAGTCCACACTACAATGTGGAGGGAGACTAACCTGGGTCTTCTCGAACACATCAGCGTAGGAAGAGTACTCAGGAGGGATGGAGACCGGAGATCTCCCTTTGGGGCTCTCTACGGAGGTGGAGAACACCGGAAGGGAAATACAGTGAGACAAACAGTGGTCGGTCCAGCGCAACAGCTCCCCTGTGTGCCAGGAAATGTAGGGGTCACGAAGCGCTAACCAGGGGTGACCCAAAACCACTGGGTCTCTGGGTGACTGAACAATAAAAAACTGGATGAGTTCTGTGTGGAACAAGCCCACCCAGAGGGACAATGGCACGGTCCAAAAGGAAATAAAACCCGATCCGAGGGGTGCCCCATCCAGAGAATTGACCCTGAGAGGTGGCACGACCGGGCTGAGTGGGATTGACAGTTTTTGGGCCAAGCCATCGTCTAAAAAGTTCCCCGCTGCCCCGGAACCTACTAGGGCTGGGGTAGAAAAGGAGACATTATTAAAACTCAAAACCACAGGGAGGCAGACTTGTTTCTGGGTAATGTTGAGAATGACGGACGTTCTCACCTGGCTTTTGGAGAGAGAAGGCTGGGGACAGGCCGGGCATGAGGCAATATGGTGGCCCGGTGTGCCACAGTACAGACAGAGGCCCTGCGTCAAACATCTAGTGCGTTCGGCCGGAGTTAGTGGGGCGCGACCAAGTTGCATGAGTTCGGACTTGGGAGAGCCTTCGGGAGTAAGGGGTTTAGACGAGTTGGGACCCGTTGAAAGCTCTTGGATGACAGAGGGGCTGCGAAAAGCACGGTCACGAAGCAGATTATCTACCATGATGGAGAGCTGAATATAATTCTCCAGCGACAGTGACTCTCCTCGACATGCTAATTCCATCTGTAGTTGGTTGTTCAAACTCAGGCGTTAGACAGTCAACAAAGTCGCTCCACACGCTACCCGCGGCAAGGGTGAGGAAATCAAGTGCGTAGGCTGCGGCTGTGCGTGACGCCTGTTTTAAAAACACGAGGCGACTGCCCACATCCCTACCAGCTGCCGGGTGATTAAAAACCACGGCAATCTGGTGGCAAAACTGATCATACGACGTAAGAAGGGGGCTATCAGCAGTCCATAATGCGGTGGCCCATTGCCGTGCTTTACCTGTGAGCAGTGAGATTAAAAAGTGTACTCTCTCACTGTCAGTGTGTAAAAGGGGGTGATACCTCATGTACACGCTACATTGCATCAAAAACCCCTGACAAGCTTCCGACGAACCGTCAAACCTCTCGGGGGGTTGAAAGCTAGCGGCGCTAGGAAATGCGGTGGGAACATCAACGGGTACAGGGACAGACACAGGTGGAACAGGGTGAAATTGATCTGAAATAGCACGTACCGTTTGTAGTATCTCCTGTATCTGCTGTCCCTGGGCCGTGAGCGCTTGGTTGTGTTTCCCAACCGTAGATCCTTGGGCAGAAAGTGCCGTACAAATCCGCTCTAGTGAGCTGCGGAAATCCTCCATGGGATCCATTGTGACTGTTTTCAGTATGGTTGGTTATTATGTAACCCGCACAAGAAGAGGCAGTCACAATGTAAAGTAAAACTGCTTTATTTGCAGGCAAGGCAAAAGTACAAAAGGGCAAATCCAGAGAAGAGTAGTCAAGGGGAGTGAAAAGTCGAAGCCGGGGAATCAGAGTATGACAAAGGGGCAAATCCACAGAAGAGTAGTCAAGGGGAGCGTAAGGTCGAAGCCGGGGAATCAGAATATATATACAGACGAAACAAGCGAGTTGAAAAGACAGGGGGAGCTAGGGGAACACTAGAGCTGGCAAAGCGAAGGGGTAAACTAAACAATAACCAACAAGTGTGAAGAGAACGGGCAGCGTAGATATAGGGGAAAACGAGCAGTACAGGTGAAACTAATAATCTAGTGATTGGAACGAGTGTGGGTGAAACTAATACTCTGGTGATTGGGAGCGAGCGTGAGAGCTAGAGGGGGCGGGGTGAACTTGAGAATCAGAGTTCGTTACATTGATAGTGGTTAAGTAAAATAAAATGACATCGAAATACCAGCAGGTGAGTATAAATGGTATGCTTGTTAAGCCTGAACTCAGACTTAGCCTGAGAGTTAGCCTGCCCCGGACCAGGTTAATTTGCCAGCATAAGTTGCCGGGGTAACTGAGTTTGAACTTTTTTAAGTTTGATTTATGAAACCAAATCTACCAAAAATAAGCCTGACTAACCGAAATAAGCCTGGCTTATACTCTAATCTTGGTTTATGGAACAGCCCCCAGGGGTGTATTCCAGAAAGCAGGTTATGTGACATACCCGGGTATGTTTAAGAGTAAGTAAGCGGATAACCTCAACTTTCGGTTCCCAAAACGGAGGTAACTTTCAGGGTATGTTAGTAGTCATAGCAACTCACTCTCTGAACTTAACCTGCTCCGGAGCAGGTTATGTTGCAGGGTTAGTTTGTTTCAGAGAGGTTTCCGAGCATGGCGTGCCCTTTTGATGAGGATCCTGTGGACGTAGAGGCACAGATTATACGGGGTTTTATTCGCCGTGAGAGGGTGATAAGACCACGTATCGATGTCTTTTCTTATCCTAACGAATATTTGCAGGAGCGCTATCGTTTTTCTAGGGAGTCGTTAATTTATTTAACAAACCTACTAAAACCACACATCTCAAACGTAACAAACCGCGGGTCAGCGCTTAGCGCCGAACAAATTCTTTGTATTGCTCTGCGCTTTTTTGCTACGGGGAGTTTTCTCTACAATGTGGGCGATGCAGAGCATGTGGGAAAGGCAACAGTGTGTAGAGCCGTTCGTACAGTATGCATGGCACTGAAACTGTGCCATGCATACTGTACAGTTCCCTGGCCATAAACCTGTGTGCTTTATTAAAGAAGAATTCCACAGGGTGGCAGGTTTGCTCTCAGAAATTCTGTCATCTACTTCAATTAAATGACATTTCTTAATAGGTTTATTTTGACTGCACACACACGTAAAGGCTACACAGACTTCTTAAACTTGTAATTAATCTTAGTTTCAGGGTTCCCAAACATGATTGGGTGCATTGATGGCACCCACATTCCTATTAAAGCTCCATCTATCAATGAGGGAGACCATGTTAATAGGAAGTCTGTGCATAGCATCAATGTGCAGGCAATAGCTATATTTTGGCTCCTTAATATTGGTGTTACAAATAATAAACGTATTGTTCTCCACAGGTAATATGTGATGCAACCCACCTCATCACTAATGTTGAGGCAAAATGGCCTGGGTCTGTACATGATGCCAGAATATTTAGAGAGTCATCTCTGTGCAACAAATTTCAACAGAGTACGTTTTGTTAGACAAATGCTTGTAGTCTTTATTACATTTACAAAACACCGCAAACATTACAGGACACGTCTATGGTTACTTGCTGGGGGACAGAGGATACCCTTGCCTCCCCTATATGATGACACCCTACCCTGATCCTGAGCCCGGACCACAGACACGCTTCAACCTGTCTCACAGCAGAACACGGGCCAAGGTGGAGATGACAATAGGCATTCTGAAGGCGAGGTTTCAGTGTCTGCGTGGGCTCAGGGTCAATCCAAATAGGGCATGTGACATCACAGTTGCTTGTGTGGTACTTCACAACATTGCCACAATAAGAGGAGAGAGGCATCCCCCCTGTCCTGATGAAGATGACCTAGAACAACACCCATTGAATCTAGCAGACCACAGAGATGGCAGAATGCTTAGAGACATGATTTGTCAAAATCAGTTTATTTAATCTGTTCTATTTCTTCATATCCTGAAATAAAAGAGACATGACAGATTTGTATTTATTGCTTTATACACACACACAAAAAAAATTCAAATAACAGATTCATGTTCACATATGATTCTTCACCTTAAGGCGATGCTCCAGTAGTTCTATTTCAAGTTTGGCCTTTTTAATGGCCAGCCTTTTCTCCTCTAGCTGAAGCTGTATAAGGTCCATGACAGTTTTTTTAATTTGCCTTAATAGATGGACCTTATACACCTCCTTTGCAGACAACTAGGAAGGCAAAGTAAATAAGATGGTTAAAGAAGAAAATCTGCCACATAGTAACATTATGTAAATAAGGACAACCAGGGACAAGTTTACTGCTAAGATTATGTGTAGAGGTAGATGGACCCTCATCTGCATGTACATCCCCAGCTAGATTCTGTCACAGGACAAATGACACATTTTTCACTCCATCTAAAAAGCTATGCATTGTCCAGTATATGCATTATACCTCTGTGGTGTATTCCAGAAAGCAAGGTTAACTTACCGTCAGATAAACCTTAAACTCTTGGTTGATTAACCCCAAACTTGCTTACTCTAGGTATGTCGGTTCCAAAACACCTGTGAGGAGTTAGTTTAATCAACCTACTGCTAACAACACCAGCCGATTGAGCATGTTGAAATGGCGGCGGAGCTTGTCTGTGAGTTTGATCATTCTGATCAGATGCGGCGGCAGCCGATTTTGCCAGGGCTGAAGCCCCGAATGTTTTGAGTGTAGCCCCGAATGTATTTTGAAAAGTTGACAGACAAGTATGAAACCGGCAATAGCCTATGTAAACCCCCGAAATCATAAGTTGCCTTATTTCATTGTGTTTTGGCTTTGCACATACTGCATACAGCCTGTAAAAATAGACATAGGCATAATCTAGCCTATAGAATAAGTTCCTTTGCTGTCGGTAGCCTATGGGCGACTCCGTTTCTTCCTCTCTGTTGAATATGCAGCAGGTGGGGAGGAGCTGGCATCAACTTAGTGGCGAGTTAACAGCAGTTAGCAGGAAAGACAGCAGAAATGAAGCAAATGAGGCTTCTAAAATTTCCGAAAGAAGTCAGTGGGTAAGAATTCACATTTGTTTTTGTCCTTAAAGTCTAAAGATCATCATCTGGCTGGATTTCACCCACAGTAGGCTATCACATGTTGTAGCCTCTAGCCTCTCACGCCGGAGACCGTGGTTTGAGTCCCTTTCGGAGCATAATTTTCTTGTTTATCAGGTGTTGTTTTCTCTAAGGATAACCAATAAGCATTAGCATAAAATGTATGTGTGACTTGTTTTGTGATATTAGTTTGTAGTAAATATAAACTTCGAGGGTAGCAAAGATGTGCCAGAATCAGGCATGGAAACTGGTAACAATTAATCAGTCACTTTACTTTAGAGAAAGTTAAAAGTGAAACATTGTTTATCCCAATGATCCTAATGAAAGGATTTTGACAGATGAACATGGTGCCATGGTGTGTCAATGAACTTAGACTAAAGTCATTCATGTATTGCTTTAACTTAGGATCTTATACATCATTTTGACTATTTATGTCAAAAAATAGAAATTATTTATATAAAAAAAAATTGTTTACTTCACTTTACTCACTATAATATAACTCTTTTGTGATGACTTTATGTTAATGTACATTAAAATTCAAGAATCATGATAGAGAGATGGAGAGATCTGAAAATGGCTGTGCACCGACGCTCCTCATCCAACCTGATGGAGCTTGAGAGGTCCTGCAAAGAAGAATGGGAGAAACTGCCCAAAAATAGGTGTGACAAGCTTGTAGCATCATACACAAAAAGACTTGAGGCTGTAATTGGTGCCAAAGGTGCTTCAACAAAGTATTGAGCAAAGGCTGTTTTTTTTTTTTAATAAATTTGCAAATATTTCAAACAAACTTCTTTCACGTTTTTTTCACGTAGAATTTTGAACTAAAATAATGAATTTAATCCATTTTGAATAAGGCTGTAACATAACAAAATGTGGAAATGACATATGCATGAAATACCTTTCTGTGTTTACTGGGGTTACGAGCGATACACCCATCCCCACCGAATGACATGTGCATGAAATGCCAAATGAAAATGTATTGTCCAGAGCTTGGTATTCCTTTTGTGAATAATCAAGCATGAAGTACTTCGGCTACCAATGCAGATTCCACTGTTTCAAGATATTTAGAGCTTCAGCTATTGCTGTGGTTGTCTCATTTTCACATATGAACTCGGCAATGGGTTTGTAGCCAAAATTAGTCCGAACAACGAGAAACAGGGGCAGTGCATATTTGGTGGTTCTGTAAGTGGCATCAAGTAGGACCATATCTCCATAATGTGTAATTAACTGCTGCTGTTGTATGTTTTGATAAATAAACAAGAAAGTTTCTTGTGATGAGGTCATCTCTGGTTTGTGTTTATCCTCAAAATCAGAGTTGCAGTTGATCAAAGCCAAAGTAAGGCGTGATGCACATGGTTTTGAAAAACATGGCTTGATGGGTAGTATGATGTGTCCTGTGGATATTGTAGAACACTTCCCATGCCTGAAAGCTCTTTCTGGACAAAGGTTTTCAGAACCTTCTTCAGGAAAGGGACAGAGTGAAACATATTCATGTATTTTGTCACGCACCATGTGTTGGAACTTATTTGAGATAATTTTTTGTGAAATGTTGTCTTTTTTGTGTGCTTCTGCCGAAGTTATTTCCACATGATTCCAGAACCCCCTTTATAGCTGCTTGTTTTTTCCATTTCTAGAACTTTTGTCTCTCACTGCAAAGTAATCATATCTGTCAAGAACAACATACCATAATGAGTATCTGTCTGAAAAATATCCAGTTAAGTAGTCCCCATCTAATATGCTGCAACACCCTTAAATGAGAAAGAAATAAAGAGTGCACTTCTTCACAATTACATTTATAATGGTACTAGTTATACATTTTACAACAGTGGTTCTCAACTAGTGGGTTATATGCCTGTAATTCCTTTGGAATGAACCACCACTTCCTCACACGATTCTACACTAGCACTGTAAAGAGCATCCTGACTGGCTGCATCACCACCTGGTACGGCAATAGCACCGCGCTCAACCGCAAAGCCCTGCAAAGGGTGGTGCGAACTGCCAGACACATCATCGGAGGTGAGCTTCCCTCCCTCCATAACATATATACCAGGCAGTGTGTGAAAAAAGCTCGGAGGATCATCAGAGACTCCAGCCACCCGAGTCATGGGCTGCTCTTACTGCTACCATCAGGCAGGTGGTATCGCAGCATCAGGACCCGCACCAGCCGACTACATGACAGCTTCTTCCCCCAAGCAATCAGACTTTTGAACACTTGATCTCTCACAATCAATAAAATACAAATAAAATTAAACTAACTACATAATTGAACAGATTTAGAAAAGAGAAATAAGGCTTATAAACTTTTAAAAGGAAAGAGAATATGTTTCCAATAATTTTTATTTTATTTTAAAAATTTTATTTTATTCTGCCCATGGTTTGAGAAAATGACATGGTGTCAGCAGCTTTAGGCCTTGCTGTCATGTGTATTACAGTTGTGTTGAGCAACAGCCCAGCCCCAAGCTGAATCAACCATATGTGGAGCAGAGTCCACAGCGCTGAAAGAGGAACCTTTGCCAAGCACCATCAGACAGTCGACTACTCCAAGGCCTCAGGAGAAGCACAGCAGGAAGATGCTTGATTAGCACCATTGGAAAACCCTGGAAAAGTTGCATTTTCAAGTATTCAGTGGACCAGAACCATGCATTAGAAGCCTCTGACGGACAGGTAAGAGATGGAAGCAAGGATGAAGGATTTTCAGGAGGAAACAACCCGTGTTCAAGATCAAACAACAGTTATGGGATGTGTTGAGCAGGACAGAGACATGTCTAAATGATAAATTCCCACTCAAACACGCCGATACTCTTTGGCCCATTTGTGTTTGGTGATTTTGTATTTATTTTCCCTGAGACAGAAGTGCTCAGATATTTTGAAAGGCTTCCTGTTTCACTGGACTATTTTTCGCCAGCCTAACTAACAATTGAAACCATTCAACAATCTGACATAGCTTGTTGAATTCATATTCAATTAATTGTAGAATGAGTAGAGCACAGTATTTTCAAAAAGGTAGAGAGAACAAAGGATTGAAAAAAGAGTAGAGTGGCATCATCGAGAGAAATGGAGAGGCTCATGAACAGACTAAAGGAAGGATATTGCCCACTCAAACAGGTTTCAACCCTTTCATTTGACAGTTTAATTGAAAATAATGTTAAGACATGTAATTTATTAGGTTATGTTTTCATTTATGTAATTTACGAAATTGAAAATTAGTTACCCTTATTAATACAGTAAATGTGAAATACATGCTTGAGAAAAACATCTGCTGAGTTATATTCAAGCAGAATGGATAAGGGGCATGGAAATATGAATTTTATAATGTATAAGCATTTTACATTTGATTTAATGTTTGTTACAAAAAAAAGCATTCACAGTCACACAAATGTACTGTATTTAGACATATCCCTAAATGATGGTAATATGGTTAGGAGAAAAAAGCATATCACATAAAAAGACCTGAAGTGGACTGACAATATTTTATTAAGGTTAAGCATCCCTTTCCACAGAATTTTTGTTTTGTTGGGAATTTAACCTTACCATTTAAGATTTTTAAGGTAAATTTTTATGGAAAATGCCACATATTTAACAGATTTTTAGTCCAAAGTTCATCAAAACAATGGGGGACAATTTACTTTGAAAGTGCTCTCTCATATTTTCCATTTCACATCAGTATGTCAAACAGGTCAAATTTAATGGGATAAACTTCAAAAGGAGTAGTGTGTAGGTGTGCACTTTTTTATTAATAATTGTCATTGCAATTATTTTGATGCACTCCCTCGTTGGTTGAGAAATAGATTTTAAAGAGATAACATACTTATTAGTGGTTGACCAATATATCACCGCGGCCGATGTTTGGTATTTTAAAATTTTCTGCATCGGCCGATACATTTTCCCGTTTGGCTGATTAGTTTAGCAAGCTGCAACAGCACCGAGAATCCCTCGTTTGAATGTAAAGGAGCCGTCTGAGGCTTGTATACGACCAATCATAGTTCGTTTTGTTGCTTGCCATTGTCTTACAACAAAATAGACCGGCGTGCAACACAGTCTTGTTTAAACCGTACTGATGGCTCAGGAGATGCACACAAGCTTGTGATGTTAAAGGGGTAGTTCACCCAAAAATTAAAATACTCTCATCATTTACTCACCCTCATGCTCAGATGTGTATGACTTTCTTTCTTCAGCTGAACACAAATTAAGATTTTTAGAAGAATATTTCAGCTCTGTAGGTCCATACACGGCAAGTGAATTGTGACCAGGCCTTTTAAAGCAATATGATAGGTATGGGTGAGAAACAGATCAATATTCAAGTACTTTTTTACAATAAATTCTCCTCCCATCCCAGTAGGTGGGAATGTGCATGAAGAATGTGAATCGGGTCGTGACCCCGTATTGATTCCATCCAGAACGCAAGACATCATGAAGACGGTGGCACCCATTCATCATCTCTAGTGAGCAGCGCAACAAAACAACAGTGCTGTGTACACCAGATCTGACCTTTCTGCGCTGTATTCTTGAATATTTTTCTCTAGTACCGAACACGCATCATTTATGCACTGTCCTGCTCTACACTCATTGCATCTTTTCCCTGCATGTGAGTAGACATGAGGAGCTGCATAAATTAATGTGGTTCTAGAGCACATTTAGACCATTAGAAAAAAATGCCCTGCTAAATTTAGCTTTATTAATCAGCATTTTACGAGCCTTCAATAATAAACAGATAGATTTCTGTTCTAATTTTGTGAACTTGTCATCATCTCTGGCATGGATGACATGGAAAGACAATAAAATTACTAGTTTTTAGCCTATTTCCCACTTTAAAGAAAATATAATAAAAAACGGTCCATTCATACTTTTACATTTTCTTCTTTTCTCTCAGGGGATACCCTCAGATACTTGGGTTTCTGAATGTAACAAAATATAAAAATAATTTGAATGTAAAAATGATATGCTGTCATTATGCTTCAAAACAAGCAGAAGATCTTTTCATATCGAACTGCACTCTATTGATAAACTCTATAAAATATTGTAACATTTTGGTAGAAGATCCCTCAGACAGCTTTGGCTATTCTGGGCGCCAATGCAGTTTTGTATAGACTATTTTGACTGTTTAAGATTTTTTTCTTCTTCTGCCAACTTGGAAATTCAAAAGAATGTGTAATGTGCAAATGTGAATGTATATATTGATAAATATCAATATTGAACGATATAAAAAGAAGATTGGCTGGTTTGAGTATTTCTGTAACTGTTGATCTGCTGGGATTTTCATGGACAACAGTCTCTAGAATGTACTCTGGATGGTGCCAAAAACAAAAAAAATCCAGTGAGCAGCAGTTCTTCAGATGGAAAGGCCTTGTTGATGAGAGAGGTCAACAGAGAATGGTCAGACTGGTTTGAACTGACAAAGTCTACGGAAACTCAGATAACCACCCTGTACAATTGTGGTGAGAAGAATATCATCTCAGAATGCTATTCTGACATGTGGGTTGGCGCTGTTTTGGCAGCACGAGGGGACCTACACAATATTAGGTGGTTTTAATGCTGTGGCTGAATGGTGTACATCATGGGTGTCAAACTCAGTTCCTGGAGGGCCACAGTCCTGCAGAGTTTAGCTTCAACCCTAATTAAACACACCTGAAGCAGCTAATCAAGGTCTTCAGGAGTGCTTGAAGATCACAAGGAGGCATTTTGGAGCAGGGCTGGAACTAAACTCTGCAGGGCTGTGGCCCTCCAGGAACTGAGTTTGACACCCCTGGTGTACATGCTTGATAGACAAAGTTGAGCTACAATCTCATTGTACAATCGTACTGGAAATACTCCCGGTGTCTTTTATATCAGTCTCTATGTCGTTAAGCTGTTACGTTCATTTGGAGCGTGCACAAGTGCTATGACATTTTTTTCTCTTCCTTATTTAGACTTTGGCGGATTGACAATGTATTTAACTAGAGCGTTTACTAATATTTTTAAGCAAAACCTCTATTCCTCGATTAAAAACAAAAAAAAACAAAATCACACCAAAACATTCATTTGAATTAATCGAACAAAATTAATCCCTGCTTAAATATTGATCTGTTTCTCCCCCACACCTATCATATCCCTTCAGATTACATGGATTAAACAACTGGAGTCATATGGTAATTTTTATGCTGCCTTTGTGATTTTTGGAGCTGCAGAGTTCTGGCCACCATTCACTTGGATTGTATGGACCTACAGAGCTGAGATAATCTTCTACAAATCTTTGTTTGTGTTCAGCAGAATAAATCAAATCATACACATCTTTTATGTTTTAACAATTTACCCCTCCAGGGAAACGCATGATGCAAAATAATCTCAAATTTACAAATATAATTAAATCACAAAACACATAATTTTAACATAAATAAATATGCACAGCTCATCCTAGTGAGAAGACAAGGTCAGAGCTTGTCAATTCTGGGTGTTATTGGTGACAGGCAGATGTTACGATGACCAATAACACCCAAGTCATCCTCCACATTAGGGTGGTTAGGAAAGTCAACAGTATTCTTTTTATGAATATTTATAATTTTATTTTATTTCCTTCTTACCTGTTGAGTGACATCAACTTTTGATCTTAGCACCAGCAGAATAAAAACTCCCTAATTCATCTATCCTAATGCAAAATACGTTTAAAAGTACATCTAAACGGCTTGTTAGTTATTTTTTGGATTAAAAGCAAGGTTACACTCTGACACATGGATGAGCTCTCTCTATCTCTCAGACGCATGCAGACTGAGAGGAGAGAGTGACTCTGCATGGGCATATCACTTCTAAAGCGGAGTTCCCTTACGAGTCAGTACAATTGACATTGCATCACTAAGCTGACATAGTTGAAACCTCTCTACAATAACGCCAATTCTATGGTGATTGAGCCCCACCATTTTAGACGGGAAGCTGTCCGCTATAAAAGCGGGTGCTCAAAATTCCTCAGAATTTTCTTCTTTCACGACAGCAATTCATCTCTTGTCTAGAAGCCCTCTACTACTTCGCCGTCGAAGACTCAACGAGAAGACTCCGCTCCCCTGCAGTGTTCTGGCAAACATTTACTCCTCTCTGATGCTTCGCTGGTGAAAGGGATGCTTCAGCTTCCTGATTCCCCACAGTGCTTTGGCAGGAGTTTTTCATACTTATAAGCTACTGTATTGTGTTATTGTGTATATGTACTGTGTGTGTATGTTTGTAAACACTGGCCACAAGTTTGGAATAATGTACAGATTTTGCTCTTATGGAAAGAAATTGGTACTTTTATTCACTAAAGTGGCATTCAACTGATCACAATGTATAGTCTTATACATTAATAATGTGAAAAATTATTACAATTGTTACGTCCCGAGGGATGTATATTATATTATTGTGATAGTGATATGTTTAATGTGGTTTATTGTATGTTTGTGTCTCCCTGTGTATTTCCTTGTCCCTTTCGCTCTCCATTTAAGCAGGATAATGAGGCCCACCTGTTGCTCATCACCCATGATGCTTTGCCCAGGAATGGAGACTATAAGAGGCCCACAACTCTCCTCACCAGGAAGAGAGACACACAGAGAATATTTTCTCCTGCTCTAGCCAGTCTATCTCTTGGTCCCAGCGTTGCAATTGGTGTGTGCTAATGTGAGTAAGACAACAGTCTTGTCAGTTGTCTTTAAGTGGAATTGATTAACAGAATTGTCATTTGCAGTTGTTTACTGTTTATATTCCTTTGGGTAATGCCTTACAGTTGAAAGTGCAACTTCAAGTTTATTACCCCAGTTTTATCTAAATTTGAATCCATTTAAGTTGTTTGTGTTGTGGGACTATTTAGTAGGGAGGTGGACGCCATTTACTTTGAAGCATTCTGTTTTCTCTTGGTTATTTATAGAGAGGGAGTTAGGGAAGTGATTTGTTTTTTTTTTCCATAACACACTTTTCTTTCCTTCAAGAAAGATATTACAAAATAAATTTTAATTTTGGACATTTAGTTTGCAATTCAACCACTAGAGGTATAGATACAACAGATAATTGGAGAGGAGTGATATGGAGATTAACCCTGTTGAGCTTTTGTGGGATCAACTAGAGTCTAGACTGTAAGGTGAGTGAGAAGTGCGTGGCAAGACACCCACGTATATGGTAAGTGCTACAGGAAGCATGGGGAGACAGCCAAGGATCTGCAAAGCTGTCATTGCTGCACGTGGAGGTTTTTTTGATGAGAAATCTTTGTAGTTTAAGAAGTTCTGAATTTTTTTTTTCCCAAATTGTAATAGTAATTGTTCACATTATTAATGTCCTGACTATACATTGTGATCAGTTGATTGCCACTTTGGTGAATAAAAGTAGCAATTATTTTCACAAGAGCAAAATCTGTACATTATTCCAAACTTTTAGCTGCCAGTATTGGACATGCAGTTCACACACCAAGCTATAAATAAATGGCACTTTCTCCACAGTCCCTTACCACTTTGACAAGAGGAACTCTTCCCGGGGTAACTCAGATTGCAACAGCTTTTGCAGGCCAATGCTCATAATATTGAGTGAAAATAATAACACGTTTGTGGAATATTATTAGCTTTCTGAGTTTCACAGTAATACTATTTTGGAAAGTATTTGCTAAGCCATTAAGAGTTATCGCCGTTTATCGCTGAACGTGTCTGAAATATCTAAAAACTGTCTTAACCTCGCTTCATGAACTTCATAATCTAGTAATTAAAATGCTTGATAATTACTAATGAAAGTTTACAGCGATCAGCCACAACATTAAAACCACCTGCCTAAAATTGTGTAGGTCCCCCTCTTGCCACCAAAACGGTGCCAACCGGCATGTCAGACTAGCATTCTGAGATATTGTTCTTCTCACCACAATTGTACAGAGCAGTTATCTGAGTTACTGTAGACTTTGTCAGTTCGAACCAGTCTGGCAGTTCTCTGTTGACCTCTGTCATCAAGGAGTTTCTGTCTGCAGAACTGCCGCTTCATGTTTTTTGTTTTTGGCTCAATACAAAGTAAATTCTAGAGACATGTGGAAATCCCAGGAGATCAGCAGTTACAGAAATTCTCAAACCAGCTTATCTGGCACCATAAAATTATGCAGATCAGGAGCTTCAGTTAATGTTCACATCAACCATCAGAATGGGGATAAATTTGATCTCAGTAATTTGGACATTGGCATGATTGTTGTGCCAGATGGGCTGGTTTGAGTATTTCTGTAACTGCTGATTTCAGATCCTTATGCTTGCCCATATTTCCTGCTTCCAACACACAAAATTCAAGAACCGACTGTTCACTTGCTGCCTAATATACCCCACCACTTGACAGGTGCCATTGTAATGAGGTAATCGATGTAATTCACTTCACCTGTCAGTGGTTTTAACATTGTGGCTGATCAGTGTATATTGTAAACTGAACTCTGACTGAATTTTTCACTTTTCCCCTGAAAAAATTAACTAATAGCACAAGCCCTCCAAAACCGAATTGTTAACGTACATGTATCCTTTAATAAATCATTTTTAAAAAAATCACGTTATAAAAAATGTCTGTGGCCCCCAGTTTGAGAACCACTGATGCAGATTCAGGTTAAAGGAATAGTTCTCACAAAACGTACAATTCTCTCATTTACTAAACCTAATGCCATCCCAGATGTGTATGACTTTCTTTTGCTGAACACAAACGAAAATTGGTATATGAATATCTCAGCTCTGTAGGTGACCATAGATTTGAAGCTCCAAAAAAACAAATAAAGGCTGCATAAAAGTAATCCAGAAGACTCTTAAAAAATCTTCATATACCATGGTAATCATAGTTACACCAAACAACCATTGTAACTACAGTTATCCTTACACATAACTACTAATAAACCATCTCAAATAGTGTAAGAAGCTTTTGGAATATTTATGTAATTTCCGATGGTGGACGGTGGTGGAGGGCAAGACATTTTGGAAGAGACTTTTACCATGATACATTTTGTGAACTGAAACCCTGAAAACGTAACCCAATCAATTACATATGGCGACGAGTAAAACTTTTCAAGCTGATTACAGCTGCACGGTAGTATATCCCGTGCGGTAGGTGGCAGTCAGCTGTTTCCATCTGCATCTTACGCGAAGCAGACCTAGAAACACATTGCTAATGCAGCGGGGCAAGCTTGTTTACTTTCAGTGGTGACTGGTTGCTGCTGAACCATAAAAATAAAACGTAAAAATGACCAAGCTGCAGCTTCTGCACCGCGCGCTGAACGAGCGTCTGATGGCGGCGGTGGAGCAGATCATGGAGATGGTCGGCTGTACGGTGCTGGAGTACGAAGAGGAGACGACCCGGGTGCGGAAAGAAAACGAGGTCCTGAGACGGAGGCTCCGGTTGATGGAGAACGCAGCTCCAGCGGATTGGCCAGGTAGCACGAATACAGGCCGCGATTTACATCATTACGTGCAAAACATTGTGCAATACTGATAGCAAAGTATGATGATGGTTTACGGGAGAATCATGAACCGTTTTGAAATATGTATTTGTTTGCTTCAATGTTTTGTTGTGCTGTTAATGCACGGCCGTGCACTATGTTTTGGGAGAATCTGATGCGTGCACGGTAGCCTCACTGATCTATAATATATATATTAGATCAGTGGGTAGCCTCTGCGAGCACTGCATGCTAGTTATACAGGAAGTGAAAAATATTTTATTAGCAGTGACATAATAAAGTTATAATATAAATTTTCAGAGCAATGACATTGTATTATGTTGCATTACAAACTGAAGCAAACATTGTATGGGATCAAAATCCCGTCAAAATTATTGTGGTCACGGATCCAAAAATAAAGCAGTTATCGTGTTCAAGCACTGTAGGCCTTTTAAGCCCCTTTATTTGTATTTGGCATTTATCAAACATTATGCAACAAAGACAATGCACAAATTGCATACAAAATATCAACTCAATTGGAAAAGTGGTAATATCATACATCCACTTTAAATTTTGTTATTGTTATAGCGCCACCAAGCGGCCGAGCTCCATTTCTTTGTATGTTTGGCCTCAGAATGAGCCCTTACATGAGTGTGCCAAATTTCGTGACAATATCTCATTCCATTTAAGAGTTATAGCTATTTAAGTAGTAGTGGCTAAGTAAACGACTTATATTTTGCATGCCGTCGACACGTAAAATTGAATGTAATTTTTTTTTAAAATAATTATTCATAAATAGACTCCAGAGAATCATGTGACACTTGTCTCAATTATTTAATGGACTGTTTGTTTCTTGAGGTAAAATTGTTCAGAATGAGAAGAGCTAGCATATGATATGAATTACTTGTGCTTTTTTAAAGCACTGTGCAAAAATCGTGATGGCGCCACCCAGTGGCCGATTTAAAAAAAACTAAAAAAAAACTTTGCACAGACCTCTTAAACCAAGAGTTAAATAGGTCCACTGAGTTTCATTCTGATCGACCTTTGTTTACCTTGTCTAATAGCTGCTGAAAGCTGATTGGCTGATGGCGGCCATGTTTTTAAACATATGCAAATGTGATCATAGAAATTGATGGGACCTGAGACAAAGACACTGCATGCAAAGATTGAAGTCAATAGGACCATCAGTTCCGTAGTTACAGCTGATTAATATTTTAATATTATTAATCCTCAAGAATTTTTATATCTTCATGTGTCCTCAGAATGACTCCATTCATAACTTTACCAAATTGGGTGAGATATCTCATTTTGTTCAAGAGTTATAACCATTTAAGCAAAACTCGCCACTCATGCTACGTACGTTTTAGCGTACCGTTGTCACAATTAATCGAAATGTAATTTTTATTTATTTTTTTTATTTTTTATTTTTTTTATAACTTTACCAAAAAAAAAAAAACCGATGGGGCAAACGGCCTAGGACTAGTTCATTTAAAAAAACTTGGCTGAAACTTTGCAAAGTTGTAGACTAGGGGAGTACTACCTACCCTCAATGTTTCAGTTCTCTATGACTTATGGTTTGGTCTGCACAATCAGTTTTAGGGCAGAATAAAAATAAATATAGCTACAAGCAGCAATTGTCGAGGTTCAAGCCTTTTAAGAACTTTCAAAGTATGCTAAAAAGGTATGCTTATGTACTTTGTAAATTGCTGAATTTGCAAACTGGTGTTAAATATGACTCTGATGTCTTGTTCAACGATCCTGAAACAGGATAATGGTTATGTAGTCAATTTTTAAACCGTTATAAAACCGCAAAGCACCCAATCTCCAATATATTTTTTAAATACATTTTTATATATATTTTAAGGAATTATAAGCTTTTGGATACACTTGGCCACAACCCCTAAATAAATAAGTAAAGTTCAACTTTTCTTTGATAATTATTGACCTAGGGAGTCCTAGATGTAAGCAAAATTCGCCACTCATGCTACGTACGTACGTAGTTTACAATAGAAGGTAACTTTGGATAATATAAAATATTTTATACCATTTATACAGCCATTTTGCTAAAATTTGATTGGCTGCTGGCGGACATGTTTCTTTATTTTTCTGAGTCATATTGTAGAATATGTTAACATTTGGCCCCTACAAGCATACCCATTTTCATCTTCATGGATAAAATAGTTGCAGAGTTATGATTTTTTTTTTTTTTAGTTGTTGCTCCCTTATAGGTGATTTGTTTCGCAATTTTGCATGCAGACTCAAAATATGCTGTTGTATATGTGTATCAAGTTTCGTAACATTTGGCTTTTCCATTTGGTAGATATTGGTCAATACGTACAAAATGAATGATGCCTGACCAATTTGTTGTCTTATATCTTCGCAACGCTTCGACAAATCAAGATTCCTTTGATAATTGTTTGTCAGGAAGGTTCATAGTAGACACACCCCAATTTTCGTGTGAATCGGACATACGGCCTAGGAGGAGTTCGAAAAAGGATGTTTTTTCGAATTATGCAAATCAGCACAAACATTTTCATAAAATTGAAAGGAATCCAATGATGTAAGTCACTTGAGTGTGCGACACGGTTTAGGAGTTATGGGCCAAAACGTAAACATGATCACTGTAGCGCCACCTTGAGGCGAGTTTCAGCTCTCTACGACTCATGGCTTGGTCTGCACGATCAGTTTTAGGGCAGAACATTTTAAATTATTTTACAATAGGGTATCAGCCCTTCAGGCTTGAACCCCTAAAAATTCCTTAAAACAATAGGGTTTCAGCACTTTGTGCTTTAATCCCTAATACAAATTCCTACAAAAACAATAGGGTTTCAGCACATCGTGCTTGAAACCCTAATAACTGTGAATCAAAAAATAAGTGCAGTATACATGTATTTTTTTTTATCCACAATACTGCAGCAAAATCAGAACAAGTGACCAAGCATCCCCACGTCAATAAATAAAGTGGGCTTGACATTGGACGTTTTTTTTTTTCACAAATGGTGTCAAATTTAGGGGCCGTCTCTAAAGATACAGGCATCATTGGTGCACATATACCAAAAACATTTCCATAATATAGAGTATACAACTTCAGTAACATTTGAAGCAAGTGGCTTACAGGCATATAACCAACTCCAAAGTGTGCATGTAGTTGTCATCAATCATGCACACCTTTTTAGATTTTTTTATCTAATAATGAAGTCCTATTATATATAAGCATTTCTATATTCATCAGTATTATAATGTGTCATTTTAGGATCGCATGACCAGCTGAATACTCGCTTAATCTCAGTAACCGTCTTGTTATTGGACACTAACTCATGCCCTGCATCTGAAACCGCGCACAGTTTTACATTATGTACTTAATGTGATCTAGGTTGCAGTACTTTGGTAAAACAGTACATTATTTTAGGTATGCATTAGGGCTGCACGATTATAGCAAAAATCATAATTGTTGATTATTGCTCTTGAAAACATATTTTACTAGATTGTCCTGGTCTTAATGCAAGTAGAATGCTCTTTTATGAAGTTACCTCCTTAAAAGACTTATTTAATGAGATTATGCCTGAAAAGGTTTTGGATTTCTTGTCATATGCTAATCTTAAAAAAAATATTGTATAATATGACTTGCTATCTATATTTGTTTTGTTTTTATTGTATTTACATGATATCTGCATTTTTGTAATTGAATTCTTGCCATGAAAATAGCTTTGATTGCTGACATGGCATTAAACAAAACATACTACTACTACTACTATTGCTCTTGATATTTTTATCACGATTATTAATGTCGATTCAAATTAACTACCGTGACGTCACAAAGTTAGCAACCACGTGGTTCTTCAGAGTAGCAGATTTCAATGGTGGTTATGAGCTGCGCTTCAGTTTCTTTTAAGCATCTTTTAAGCATTGTATTGTATTTTATATTGTTATAATGTTTAAGGTAAGGCAAATTAAAATTATTGTAAATTGATATCAATGTTATAGAATAAATTGAATTATTGCTAAATTACTGGTTAGTATATTTTAAGGTAACTGCCCGTTAACCAATAATTGTATTTTAATTTTTTTACCCTAGCATTTTTACAGTCTTTTACCATTAAATTACAAAAAATGTTTACAGTGCAGGTGCACCCAAGATGCATTGTGATCGAGTCACTGAAACCACATTCAGAGATGGTCAGGGACGGATTCTGACCAAGGTGTAAACGCAAATGCATTTTGGTTGTTCGGATACAACTATGTAAGTAAGTATGTGATGATATTGTGCTACAGTCATCCGTCTGAGCATCAAGTGCTGTGTTGTGTGGTCTTTTATTTTTACTCTACCATTGCAATCTGAAGGACACATCTCATCACCCGAACAATATGCCGTGAATTATTCCATTGGAATACACTTGGAATATTTTGTATCTCTCCTCAAATAACCATTTGCTCATGTCTCTCTCCTGTTTTCTAATTACTGTGTGGCTTGTGAAGTTCAGAGAATGAAACCAAGCTTCACTAAAGAGTTTCAGATGAGAAGCATGTTTAGCACTTACAAAGCGCTGTACACGAGATTAATATCATTAAATTTGCTTCAGTGACCCGAAATTTAGCTTCGGTGGCAGCCAGGAAAAACCCTGACTGTGAAAGTGAGTGAGAGCATTTGGATTATCCATCACTGTTTTTAAAACTTGCTTAAAGAACGAGAATTTACAGTTACCACAACCTCTGATGTAATATGTAAGTGTCGTTTTCCATTTTGCGCAGGTTACTTTGATCAGATCTTTATCCAAAAAAAACGTGCACTGGTTCTGCCCTGCTTCAGCATGCGGAGTAAAACAGGTGTTACAGTTGATAGTTGTGATCTTGGTTTAGGGAGTAGGATAATGTCTGGTTTAGGGACTAGTACGAAATAAACACTTGATCTTGTCAAATGGTCACTTATTTCTTTGTTTGTTTAAATTCTTAGGCCCGTCAGAACCTGGTATGCTTTCCACCCCAGACGAGTCCAAAACATCCCTGCAAGAGGAGAGTGCTGTCAGCTTTAGATTTGAACTGGGATCAGAAGGTCTTGTGTTCAAAACAGAGTCCACTGATCACCCAGTGAATGTTAGACCTGAAAGCAGCCTCGCCACATTACCTCAAAGCACTGATCAGGGATCTGCCATTGCTGGGCCGAGTGCTGGTGTCGACTATGGCCTGACAGACGGCATGACCTGGGAATCTTACCAAAGTTACATGGCACCTCTTGACTTTGATCCAGCTTCAAACAGCAGCGTCAGGCGCTGGAGAGAGCAGTCCAGAAGGCAGAGGATGTCCTTTGCCTGTCCAGATTGTGGTAAAGTCTTTGGAAGTAAACGGAGGCTGGTATTTCATATGCGCATCCATTCCGCAGATAGGCCGTATTCATACCGCAGGCGCAAAGCATACTTCTACGGCAACAAAAATAAAAGAAACAGGAAACTGTATGGCCTCTCACAGGTAAGCTTCAGCATTAAAGTGTTACATTTACATGAAATCATTATGGTAGAATGGTATTTTCCACTGTTTATTCTTTGTGTTTTTCATCTTGCTTTTGTGAACACTGGATGCCTGTAAAGGATGATAAATGTAGCAGTGACAGCAAAGCGTCTAAATCAGCAGAGCACCTTAAATTGCTGCATTTAACAGTTGTCTTTCACACACAGCCATCACAAGAAATTGCAGAGGATTTGTCAGATGGGTCTGAGAAGACTGCACTAGAACAAGAGCAAGCCAGCCCAACTACCGAGAGTGACACTAGTAGTGATAAAGATCCACAGAACAGTACTGCCAACCCTTTGCATCTTGTACACAGGGAAAGAAGAAGAAAGATCTTGCCTCGTTGCCCTCATTGCAGTCGAGTGTTTACACGGCCCTGTCGGTTAGAAGCGCACATAAAGAGACACATGATGGAAGCAAGGAGACATCCTGTAAACCTCCCAAACACAACATCATCAAGGAATGATATGGTGGATGAGAAGAGGAAACCACCCAAGGTACTGCATTTCATGTTTTCTAGTCTAGTGTAATAGTGTGAGTAGATGTACATACAGTGGGGCCCTCATCTGAGAATACTAGAGAATGCTTCTATTTGGCTTTTTTTCTAGCCTATATAACAGAATATTTTCAGAATTACAATTGAGTGAATAGTTTAAATAAATTTAAATACCTTTCAGAATTCTTTTGGTATGACTTCACAAGGTGCTGCAAAACCTGATCATCCATGTTATTTTCATGTTATATATGACCTTTGGAAAAAGGAGTTTACATCATCATCACATTTGCTTACATTTTAAAAGTGATCAATAGTGTTTCTAAAAGTACCGGTACTTCGGTATCAAGTCGGTATTAAAATAAAAAAAGATGTCACAATACCAGTGTTTGTGCAGTATGAGCTGCATTAGCTTTAAATAAATGTGTGAAGCAGACCGCTCATACACTGGGAACTCCACTGACATTGAGAATCATACATGTTGAATGAGACAAAAAAAAAATTGAATCTAACATGAAGTACATGTCCACTATATATTTATATAATTAAATCACAGCATAACATCAGTTATTCGTCAGAAGAAAAAAAAGTGCAGCTTCCGTTAAAACGCACATCTAAATAAAAGCATGATTCAAAATAAAAGCATGATTCAAAATAAAAGCTAGATGCCTGAAATTGAAACGGAAATATATTACAATTGTATAGTAAAATTTAATATTCATTGTAATAATATTAAAAATAATAAATAACAATGATGATAATAATTAAAGTGGACCTATTATGCAAAATTCACTTTTACATGGTGTTTGAACATAAATGTGTGTACTAAACCACCCTATAATGATAAAAATCCACCAAGTCCTTTTTTTTTTTTTTAAATCCCCATTAATCATAAGCACTGTCTCAGAACAAGACATTCGTAGGATCAGTACAAAGTGATGTCACTTTGTACAGGCCCTGCCCACGACTGTTGACGGACACTGCTGCACATGTACACCAGTTAATAAGTGAACATTACGCAACATGTTTGTTTGTGTGTTTTTTTTGTTTTGTTATAGTGCATTGCGAACGTTGTAACCGTATGTGTGTGTGTGTGTGTGTGTGTGTGTTGCTCATCCATCTTTGCAAAACTCTGAAAAAACTGCAACAAATAAATGCATTTATCAAATAACCATTCAGAAACTTACTGGTTCATACTCAATGAGCTGTTCGATTGGGCTATTCAAATCTGCTGTCAGTCATATTGCTTATGATGTCTATTTATCCGAAGCAGATATATCCAACATCCACCCTATTCTGAATAAGGGTTGTGTAGCACCAGCTCATTTGTATTTAAAGACACGCACACAAAAACGGCTTGATTTTTATTCCCACCCAAAAATTTAATTCAACATGGTATAATAAATGATCTGTAGGTATTTTGAGCTGAAACTTCAGACACATTCTTGGGACACCAAAGATTTATATTACATCCTGTGAAAAGGGGCATAATAGGTGCCCTTAATCAATATATCACAAACAAGAGTACTATTGTACTGAATAATATATATATATGTTTTAAATGCATAAAGTATTTGTTCTAAGTTTTACATGTTAAAATTTTTTGATTAGACAACATTTGGATGTTTACACTTTAAAACATGAAATTCTAGAACATTTATTTTTAAAAGGAAAAAAAAATTAAAACAAATTAATTTGGGTAATAAATTAAATTAGGGTCCAACTTAACATTTAAAAGCAATTTTATTCTTTTTTTCAAGGAAGGGTCTCTTGTGACAACTGTAGATCCTGTAAATGGCAAACAAAAATGTGTCCGCAGATAATGATGCATCTCAGTCATTGATGACAGCTGACTACCACCCCTGGAGTTAGCGAGTTCGAATCTCAGGGCGTGCTGAGTGATGCCAGCCAGGTCTCCTAAGCGAACCAAATTGGCCTGGTTGCTAGGGATGGTAGAGTCACACGGGTTAACCTCCTCGTGGTCACTAATGTGGTTCGCTCTCTGCAGTGTGTGTTTGAGTTGTGCGTGGATGGCATGAAGCCTCCACACGTGCTATGCCTTTGCGGTAAGGTGCTCAACAAGCCACGTGATAAGATGCACAGATTGATGTTCTCAGATGCGGAGGCAACTGAGATTCGTCCTCTGCCACCCGGATTGAGATTGAGTGACTATGTCACCACGAGGATTGCATTGGGAATTGGGTATTGCACATTGGGGAGAAAAAGGGGACTCATTTTGGTGTCTTTGGAGTTCAGAGTTTTGAAAAGAGGGGGTGTGGTTAATCCAACGGCTCAGTAGCGTGGAAGTAGAATGGCTGAAATCGCTTACAGCACCATTAAGCAATGCATACTTAATTAAAAACTTTCATTTCTTGTAATGTGTTATTTACATTGAAATTTAACATTTAAATAGTTTATTTCCACAATAAATTGGAAATTTAAATGATGATTTTCAATTTTGTCTCAGACTTTTGGACCCCACTGTACATAAACATATTTTTTCTTTCCCACATAGGCCATATTTTCATAAGGCCCTTTCCCACCTACAGTCCTGTACTTTTCCTTTAGTAACTTTCTAGATGAGAACTCTTACAATGAACAAAATATCTGAGGAGACTTTTCCCCTGTTGCATTTGCATTCACATAGTTCCCACCGTAGTGACGTCATCTAGTTTCAACCATTTTTCTTCGGACGTGGCTAAAATGCGCGATTCAGTATAAACGACAATGAAATCAACACCTACGGAGGACACCTGGATCGGAGTTTTACATTTGTTAGGGCTGTTTTGCACGAGCTTTGGCTGCATCTGAAAATGTAGGCAGCTGCCTTATCAGTTAATGGTTTAAATGACAGCATTTTTGGATGAATGGAACTCTAAAGGAAAATGGTCTCAGAACAGTTTAAAAAGCACCTTATTTCATCCTACCTCAACCTCCAAAGGCAGCATTTTCCCATTTTTGGACGCAGTCTGTGTTTTCAGGTTACAGTTTAAACTGGGAGTAAGTGCTGTTTGTGCAGAGCTCATTGCTGCTGCAGCCACGGTGAGAGACGAGACGAGCGGTCCGACCACCACTCGGCACATGCTGAATTTAGTTGATAACGTGTTGAAAGCACTCACAGGCTGCAGCGCCTCCCACAGTCCCTATACACCCCTATAGTACCTACTCCAGAATAGGAGCTAAAACTCCCCTAAAAGCGGCTAAGAGGAACTATAGTTTAAGTGCGAAAGCACCGAAAAGTTCTAGACCTGCGGGAAAGTGTCTAAAATGGGCTTTAGTACTGCCTGTGGGAAAAGGCCTTATGTGCACTTCAACTTTGATCAGTTTATTTCTATTTTTATTGTGAAAGATCACTGAAATTTAAAACTACAGTAAACTTGAAATGTATGATTTTATTTGATACTAGCAAAATAGTTTTGTGAGGCAATCAAAGCCAAAGATTACACTGTTATAAAGTGCGGAGATCAATGTTATTTTCGAAAATTGTGGTTTAAAAAAAAATAATCCCCCGAAGTGTATGATAAAGGACCATTCCATAGTAGTTCAGTAAATACTAAGATAGTAAGTGCGTGTTTTAGGATGAACTGAACATACACCACCAATCCACGAAGAAAACAAGCAAGCGATTACTGAAGCTGATGCAGTTTAAACAGTGAGTCTGTGGGAAAAACCTCAGTTACAAAAACGAGCTGAAATATGGCTCAAAATGCGTGTATTTCCATCAAACTTTGTGTGAGATCTCAGTTGACTCTTCGTCTGAGACCATCAATCCACACATCTTATCACATGGCATGTTGAGCGCACTACTGCGGAAATGTAGTGCGTGTGGATGCCCACGCTATTCTCCGTGGCATCCACGTACAACTCGCCACGCACCCCACCGAGAGCGAGAACCGCACATAGCAACCACGAAAAGGTTACCCCACGTGACTCTACCCTCCCTAGCAACCGGGCCAATTTGTTTGCTTAGGAGACCAGGCTGGAGTCACTCAGCACGCCCTGGATTCGAACTCACTGCTGAGCTACCCAGGCCCCACAATTATGTAGATTGTTGACATACATTATCAGTGCTCATTTTGTAGGTCTATTTTTTTACCCTGCATTGCTACTCAAACATACCTCCAACTAACTGAATGCAATCCATATGTAGTTTCACCTGCCTGTTATTTTATGATGGTGTTAACGCAAGTAAGTAACATGACTAAAGGCCTTTGCACACCAAATGCGAATGTTCGGCTGATTTCTCGCCACGATCAACATTTTGAATTGAAACAATAGATTCCTAATGAGCCATTCTCACCTGGAACGAACATTCACGCCGAATCAAGCAGCGACAAAGCTAATCTTTTTTTTCTGTTAAATCATAATTTTCTGTAAAGCTGCTTTGAAATTATGTTTTGTGAAAAGTGCTATACAAATAAAAAAATTATTTATTGCTTGCACTCTTTGAGCATTTAAATTTTGTCATGTTTAATTGGTAACATACAGGGTTTTGAGCAAATGTAACACAGGTAGATGTAAATGCCGAAGTAGATACCATACCGATGACCAATCTGCAGGTTCTAGAGCGTTTTCAGTGGGTTTCCCCTTATTATGCAGTTTTTCCGTCACTGCCACATTTGTAACATTGGTTTTTCCACATTAATGTGAAAATGACAATGAATAAAATTTTATAATAACATTTCTCTAAGTGCAAACCCCTCTTCATTCTGTGGATATTATTATTTCTGGATTGTGCATTTAAATTTACAATTTTGACCAAGTGTGTGGTTGCACTACTTTTTCCAATTAATAATTTAATGCACACGTAGTCATGGATTATCCCTTACTTGTACCATGTTCTGTTCTAAGACTCTTCTGATTGGCTGGAATGCATGCAGTTCAAACCGTTGAATGCACAGGTAGTTCCAGTCAGTTTTAATCACCATTCTGTATTAATGTGCCTTCTCTGCTGTCCTCTGTAATGACACATTGTGAGCGTTTTATACCTCTGTTCAAACGAACTCCGGACGATAATATAGTGTCAGAGCTGGGATTAACCATCACATTACAAAACTACAAGTCATGCAGTGTCATCTTAACTGTGAAGCAAGGAAACACAGACAAGACAACAGTGTTCATCTGCCCTGTATTACTCACCCAAAGCGATTGTTAGGAAAGTCTTTTGCTGTCTGGCAAGACGATGCAAAACTATTTTTATTGTAATATGATGAATATTCATCTAAAATGGCTGCCCTACTCAACATGTCTGTATATAACTGCTAGAGTGTCCCCTGCAATTACATCACTGACTGAAGCTCTGAATGGAGATTGTTTCATAACACTCAGCCTTTTGCTGTTTTGAAATCGAGCATAGTCTCATCACGATTTTATTCTTAATTCAATCAATCATGCAGCCTTAATATAGATACCATATGGATGTCTCAGAGGTCAAAGTCTACTGGATTAGAGCGTTTGGATGATTTTTTTTTCCTCATCGTGAACAGTAAGTGCAACTTTTACAACAGTCACGTCAGCATTGCTGCTTTTTCCTCAATGTGAAGATGACAATGAAGAGGAATTGAACATTACATGTTCTCAGGAGTGTCAACCCTTCTACATTATGTGGCTATTATTATACCTGGATTGAGTATTTAAATTCACAGTTTTTAAAGCATGTTTGTGTAATAGTAGCCAGCTGGTACATGCTGTGCAGTGTTTAAACCTCACTCCCCTGGCCTCAAGAGGCACAATAGCGACTGATGCTAGAGGCTGCAGCCTTAAGCCTCCTTGTTAGCGCCCGCCTTCCATGTCGGAGACGCTGGTTCGAATCCCACTTGGGAGTGAGTTGAGCAGGACCGGTTACATTAGGTCTCAAAAAACTATATTATCGCACTACTGTACCGTGTCTGATTTAGAATGGACAGAACTCTACAGTGCTGTGGAAAAGTGTTTGGCCCCCATCCTGATTTCTTTGTATTTTTTTTTTGTATATCTCATACTAAATTGTTTCAAAAATTCAAATAAAATTTAACGTAAAACAAAGGCAATCTGAGTAAACACATTGTGAAGTATTAGCCCTTAGATACTTAATCCTCAAATCTTTGAATCTGCATTCATAATGAGGTTCAGCTAGACTAGACACACCCAGGCCTGATTACTGCCGGTTCTGTTCAATCAAATAAACGCCTATAAATAACTTTTTCAGCAACATGAAGTTGGCTGAAAGCTCTCATCCAGTAGCACACTATGCCAAGGTTGAAAGATATTCCAGAAATTAGGAAACTGGTGATTCAAATACATCAGTCTGGGAAGGGTTACAAAGCTATTTGAAAGGCTCTGGGACTCCAAATAAACACAGTGTGAGCCATTATCTCCAAATAGAGAAAACTTGGCACTGTTGTGAATCTTCTCAGAAGTGGTCGACCTTCCAAAATTCCTCCTAGAGCATAGCGACTATTCATCCAGGAAGTCACAAAAAAGCCAAGGACAACATCCAAGGAACTGCAAGGCTCTCTCGCATCAATAGAGGTCACTGTTCATGCCTCAACTATCAGAAAGACACTGGCCAAAAATGCCATCCATGGAAGAGTGGCGAGACGAAAACCACTTCTAACCCAGAAGAACATTTAAGGCTCATCTGAATTGTCTATAAACACCTTGATGATCCTCAAACCTTTTTTTGAGAGTGTTCTGTGGACCGAGATGAAAGTGGAATTGTTTGGAAGACAGGAGTCCAGTTATATCTGGTGTTAATCAAACACAGAATTCCACAAAAAGTACATCACACCTACGGTCAAGCATAGTAGTGGTGGTGGTGGTGGTGGTGGTGGTGTGGGGATGCTTTACTGCTTCAGGGCCAGGGTGACTTGCAATAATTGAGGGAAACTTGAATTCTGTGCCCTACCAGAAAATCCTAAAGGAGAACGTCCAATCATCAGTCAGTGAGTTGAAGCTCAAGTGAAACTGGATTAATCAGCAAGACAATGATCCAAAACATCAGAGTAATTCCACCTCTGAATGGCACAAAAGAAGCTAAATTAAAGTTTTGGAGTGGCCTAGTCAAAGTCTTAACCTGAATCCTATTGAAATGCTGTGGCAGGACCTTAAACGGGCAGTTCATGCTCAAACCCTCCAATGTGGTGGACCTACAGCAGTTCTGCATAGAAGAGTGGGCCAAAATTCCACCACAGCATTGTGAAAGACTGATCTCCAGTTATCAGAAGCGTTTGGTTGCAGTGGTTGCTGCTAAAGTTGGCTCAACAGCTATTACGTTTAAGGGGCAGTTAGTTTTTCACATGGTTGATATAGGTGTTAACTTTTTTTGCTTTAATAAAAAAAAATTGGAAAACTACTATTTTGTTTACTCCGGTTGTCTGTTTTATTTTATATCTCTTCTGATGATCTAAAACAATTTATTATAAAAAAATACATAAAGGAAATCAAGATGGGGTAAATACTTTGCCGCAATACCTGTAGATCTAACAAGATAAAGTTACCCATTATTTTTATTTTTTTATTCTTCCAGTCAACATTTGTGCTGCATTAATTAATGACAGCTTTAACTAATCAATGCTAGCAACTACCATGGTATAAGCGGGATAATCCACTGCTAGGTGCGCGTTAAACGCGCAGTGCGTTTAAAATCGTTTAACGCACACCTAGCCGTGGATTATCCCTTGTTCCAAATGATAACATGTTTTAAACATTAAAACTTTGTTTACGCTTGATTATTTCCAATCACCCCTCAGACTCTGTATTTATAATAATACTGCCAGTCAACTTGTCCGGCAGGTGAACTGAAATAGTTTCTGAATTGTATCAAAAGTTTTCTTCCTTGTTGTGCAAATCAACAACACTCTCGCCATCTCTGCTTCAACTGGTTGAAAGATGCGTTGTATTTTTTTGTGCTTGCTAGAGAATTGTTTTCTTGTTTGTTTTACAAACTTAGCAAGTGGTTATTTCTTCTAACCCGGTGATGGGTAGAGGGTGGACCAGCTCAAAGGTGCATTGAGCCACCTACTTTTCTGGGGTAAAATTGCTTGTGGTTTTGGTGCAACCTATTGTAAAGACGTGAATGTGCTAACGGTGAATATTTGTTTCACTTTCTATGGGAAAGGGCCATTCGCCTCTCATCGCATCGTGTTTGGTGTGAAAAGGCCTTAAGATGGAACACAGATCTCATGTTTTTTTTGTTTTTTTTCATTGCTTCACAGGTGGTGGCTTTACCACAGCGCTGTTTTAGCAAAGTTTGGGACTACTTCTCAAAAGATGAATTTGGTGAAGTGTTCTGCCATACATGTTTTACCAGAATTAGCCAGGGCTCCAGCAACGCTGCTATGAAGAACACCTCTAATTTGTGGTCTCATCTTCGATCAAAACATAAAAGTAAATATTTAGAGGCAAAAGGTTTCAGCAGCCAAGTCAATGTACTGATGAAGGCTTTGGACACAACTGTGGTCAAACTAGAACCTTCTGAGCCAGAAGAACATGTCGTAGAAGGAGAAAGTGAGATAAGGAATGTCTTAATACCAGAAGAACCACATGATGGAAATGTGTAAATGGAAATTGTTTTTCTTTTCATTTTAGATTTTTACCATTTGGATTAAACCTTTTGTGTGTATATATATATACAATGCAGATCTAATAAATACAGTGGCTTTAATAAAATCTTTTGTTTGAAAATAAGTATTTTTGATTCATCTTTGCGTGGGTTGGGACAATACATACAGGGACAGTTGTTTTTACCAATGTTCATTTTAGATGTGTTAAAGTGTATACTATTCAAATGAGGTTTTGTTTTGTTTTCTTGGTGTGTTTTTGTAAGTGTATCAATACATGCATCATATTGCTATGACATCATGCACAAAAATATACTCCAGAAATTAAATGGAATATCGGTGCCCTGAATTTGCCTCTTTTAAATTCACTGTACAGTTGAAGTCAGAAGTTTCTTAAAACTAATTTTTTTTTATCCACTCCACAGATTTAATATTAGCAAACTATAGTTTTGGCAAGTCGTTTAGGACATGTACTCTGTGCATAATTTGAGAAATTTTCCCAAAAATTGTTTACAGACAGATTGTTTCACTTTTTTAATTGACTATCACAATTCCAGTGGGTCAGAAGTTTACATACACTACTGTGCATTTCCAAGCAGCTTGGAAAATTCCAGAAAATGATGTCAAGCCTTTAGATAATTAGCCAATTAGCTTCTGATAGGAGCTAAACTGAGGTGTACCTGTGGATGTATTAAGGCCTGCCTTCAAACTCCGTGCCTCTTTGCTTGACATCATGGGAAATCAGCCAAGACCTCAGAAAAAAATGTGTGGACCTCCACAAGTTGGTAGGAGTCTGGTTGGGAGTAATTTCCAAATGCCTGAAGGTACGTTCATCTGTACAAACAAGAGTATGGAAGTATAAACCCCATGGGACCACGCAGCCATCATACCGCTCTGGAAGGAGACACATTCTGCCTCCTAGAGATGGATTTAGTTTGGTGTGAAAAGTGCAAATCAATCCCAGAACAACAAGAATGGATCTTGTAAAGATGCTGGAGGAAACGGGTTATTATCTATATCCACAGTAAAATAAGTCCTATATCGACATGACCTGAAAGGCTGCTCAAGGAAGAAGCCACTGCTCCAAAACTGCCATAAAAAAGCCAAACTACAGTTTTCAAGTGCACATGGGGACAAAGATCATACTTTTTGGAGAAATGTCCTCTGGTCTGATAAATAATGAAAATGTTTGGCCATAATGATCATTGTTTTGTTCTCAAGACATCAGACATCTCAAGACATCAGCCAGGAAGTTAAAGTTCTATTGCAAATGGGTTTTTCAAATGGACAATGACCCCAAGCATACCTTAAGTTGTGGCAAAATGGCTTCAGTACAACAAAGTCAAGGTATTGGAGTGGCCATCTCAAAGCCTTGACCTAAATCCGACTGAAAAAGCATGTGCAAGCAAGAAGGTCTACAAACCTGACACCAGTTACACCAGGTCTGTCTGGAGGAATAGGCCAAAATTCCAGCAACTTGTTGTGAGAAGTTTGTGGAAGGCTACCCAAAACATTTGACACAAGTTAAACAATTTAAAGGCAATGCTACCAAATACTAACAAAGTGTATATAAATTCTGACCCACTGGGAATGTGATGAAAGAAATAACAGCTGAAATAAATCATTATCTCTACCTTTATTCTGATATTTCACATTCTTAAAATAAAGTAGTGATTCTAACTGACCAACATTCTTAATGTTCTCTAATTGTGTTAAATGTCAGGAATTGTTACAAAATAGTTTAAATGTGTTTGGCAAAGGTGTATGTAACCTTCTGACTTTAACTGTATGTACGGAGCCCCTTAAAGGACAAGGCAGGAATTCTTTCCTCATAGATTTGTGCCCTCGCAATAAGTTTACCATAGTTTTACTGTAGAAACGAAAGTAATAAAGATCATGTAGAAGTGTAAAACTATGGTAATGAAGATCGTGATTTTGTGGTTATTATAGTTTTACTACAAATACCATTGTATCTGTAGTAAAACCAGTAACCACAATAATTACCATGTTTAATCTATAGTAAAACCTATTTATACTGTATTAAAACCATGATTTTTCACCAAATTACAAAACCAAAACATTAACCTACAACATTCATGGTTACTGCAATATTAGGCTACTATAGAAAAATTATTTCCACCAAAAACTATGGTCACAGTAGTTTACAATATTACTATAGTAAAACCTTAGTTAAACTATGGTATTTGTATAGTAAACCCATAATCACATAATTATTATATTTTACCCTAGTTTTTGTTTTCCTGTTTTATCACTGGTTTCACTATGAATATCATGGTTAAAATATGGTTACTGTAGTAAAACCATGGTGAACTTCGAGAGAGAGAGATAGAAAGTAGAAAAAATGTGCTCTTCTCCTAAAATCACTTCTGGATCTTTTTAGCCAGACTGGTTTTTAACTACGTTCTTCATTCTTGTAATATCCAAGCTACATTGCATACATGTATTCCTTGCTTCTCTCATTGTCAAATTGACTTAAATTTTTAACAGAAGCAAATCATCGAAAATAATGATGCAGTGAAGAAGGCCAGAGGTGCAGGCCGTGAAAAGGCTTTATTAAGCAAAAGGCTTAAGATAAACGTCCCAGTCCAAAATAAGGTACCTGATCTCAGCATGTCTAAGAATGTTTTACTTTATACAGAGATCTAGATGCGTTACATTTCTATTTGTCTATAACAACTTTTATGATTGATAGATACATGGAGTATCATCAAAATGAGTTTAGATATTTGTGTTCCCCATAGCTGTCTAAAGGAAAAACAAAGGAGGCGATGCCTGAACACATTGGAAGTACTAAAGTACAAAGTATGGAAATAGTGAAAGTGGAAAAGAAAATATATCCCTGCCCACATTGCAATAAAGTGTTTACTCGTAAGGGATGGCTGTGGCCGCACATTAAGGTGCTTCACTCTACGATGGCAATGGCAGATGCTGGCTTTTGAACATGACACTGATAACAGCTTGGATTATGTTTCCTGTATGTGATTTAAAGTTCTGCACACCATTCACTTGCATTTTATGGACATTAAGGGCAGAGATATTCTTCTAAAAATGTTTGTGTTCAGCAGAAAAAGTAATACACATCTTGGATGGCATAAACATGAGTAAATGTTTAGAGAATGTACATTTTTGAATAAACTATCACTAAGTTGCGTCTATGGATGCAGCGGCGAATGGTGTTGACTGACAACGGTTTACCGAGCCGATGTCATAACAACTGTCATTTGTTTGTAATGGACTTTAAGGCAGTGATGTCTGAGGGATCATATATCACGCACATTCAGAAGTGGTTTTCCAGCAGGATTACGTCAACTATATACTGCCTTGCAAGGGTTACAAGAGCATGGCTGTGTTAAGCAGAGAGTGCAGGTGCTAGATTGGCCTGCCTGCAGTCCTGAGATGTGTGGCGCATAATGAAGCACAAAATATGGCAACAAAGGCCCTGTACAATTGAGCTGCTTCAGACCTGCATGATGGATGAATGGGAGAAATTTCTGCTTGCTAAACTTAACAAACATGTCACTTAAGTGTTATTAGAAGAAATGGTGATGCTACACAATGGTAAAAACTCAACTGACCCAACTTTTCTGGACAGTGTTGCAATAATCTGATTTGAAATTAGTGTATATTTTCAAAACAAACAATTAAGTTCACAAGGTAAAAACATCAAAGAATGCGTTTAAAATAGGTTTAGGGCTAGGCTTAGTAAAAATGCATAAATGTTGTTTGAGTTTGATTTTAAATAATGCAGAACTATATATTTGGAGCCATGTTTGACTTTTCTACCGTATTAAATTCTCATCAGTGTTGGAGGAAAAACTCTTATGAAGCCACACAGTGGATATTTCCCAAAGAAACTGCAGCAATTTATCCCTGCAGGTATGTTTTGGGGCTTTTCAAAAATAATTCATAGTCATGTTTTTCTCATGAGATCAGGTTGTGTTTTTGTCATGTTAATACAGATACTACTTGTGTTTCTTATGTTTGAACATTTTATTTCTGTATAACTAACAACACTTCACATATGATCGATAAGGTATTTCAGAAAGTCACAACTGAGGCCGTGGGAGTCTCCCTGGTGTCAAAACAAAAAAAACTGATCATTATTCTGCCCAAATTAAATCTAAATGAGGCAGTTCTGAGTGCATATGGCCATAACACGGTCACTGATGAGTGACTGATAAAGATGTTTCCATGTGAAGTATGTGACAAAGAGTATATGTTGGAGTGGAGGATGAAGATGCACATGAAACAAATGTTAATTAAGCAAAGTAAAAGAAAATCTAATTGACATGAAGCTTAAGGAACAAAAACAAGCAAGCAGAGAAGCAAATAAACCGAGGGAGGAGGAGAAAATGCTTCATGGCAAGAGGTCAATGGAGCCAAATAATACGGTATGTTGTCTTTTAGTAAAACCTGTGGAATGATTGGAATGAACATTTAGTTGACATTAAATTATTTTGGAAAGTTGACATTACCTGTGGTGTGACGCTCTATACGCAATCTCACACTATTTTAAACAGCATTTAGCAAATTCTTAGAATTATTATGCATGCAGTTTTTATGACCTCATATTAATCGAGGTACTACGTGGAATATTTGTAATTTGAAAAAGCATTTGTCACACCACAGCACCATTTAAAATTAATTAGTGAAGTTTAAAGGTGCTGCAAGCGATTTCAGCTTCCACGAGAATTAGCCTTTGAATTAGTCATGCCTTCTCTTTCCAAAACCTGCACTCCAGAGATAACAATTGAGCTTTATTTAGACCAACACAATGCATAAACAGATGTTTAAAACAACAGCAGCAAAATAGTGCCCTCAGCAGTCAACTGTTATGAACAACAGGCTTAACAATGTCAGTTAGCCTCAGTAATTTGCTGCAACTACTGTACAATTCTATGAAAACGAGCAAAATTATTGACAGGTGAAAATGATCAATGTCCGTGGTTTTGTTTGCTGTTTACAAAGTCTACAGCTGTCACAGACATATCTCAAGACACTTATTTCATTAATATCTTTAAGGGAGTTGAAAAAATGTTTGCATAGCTTTCCATGGAAAAAATATAGCTTAAAGCACCTTTAATTATTATTTAGTATTAATGGTGAAAAACTTAACCAGTCTTGGTACTTAAATATACACTTTACCTACATATTCACATAAATTTGAACCTAAACTCTGTAATGCGATTATCTTATGCATCTACTACCCAAATGCATGAAAACAATTCTAAAAGATGAAGTTCACTTGCATATGTTTATGACATGTACTTTTAATGTATTTCTTAACACATTACATAGTTTCACACATCAAAGTTTATCAGATAAGCATGGTTTGTCTAACTCAAGAATGTTAAATTTTTTAGCAATCAATGGAAGACACTGAAATGATGGTAAAGGAGAAACGTGGCCATTGTGTCTGTAGATACAGTGGCAAAGTCTATGCTCGTGAGAACTGGTTGAAGATAAACATACGTAGACATCAAAATGAAAAGCTTGTTGCCAGAAATAAACAGTCTGAAACTGATAAGATTCAGAGCAATAAAGAAAACCCCAATAAACAGGTATGTTATTATAATTTAATAGCAAAAAATCATACAAACACTGAACTGTGGTTCATTCTACAAAATGGGTGCCTTTTGTGTCCATTAACGTGTAAATTATGAATAACGACGATGAATAAATAATGTCAACTTTTACTATGCTATTGAATAATTTTTTTCTAAACAAAAATCTGTAAAAAAAAAAAAAAAAAATACATTCAAATGTGTTTATTAAAATGTGTATAGCCTATTTGTATATATTCTCTTTCTAAGCATGTTGTATTAAGCTCATGGCTAGTAATGTTGGACTGTAAAACTGTCAACCCTGTTACCTTTGTGATGGTAGTATTATATTACAACATATATTTCAATGTGGCTTTAGATGGTAAAATGCAAGTGATTGCATTTAACACCTATATTCTGAGAGGATGACTTTAAACCACTATTTGTAAAATGACCCATGCATACATTATATATATATATATATGTGTGTGTGTGTGTGTGTGTGTGTACCTCCTCAGCAGACACCTCAAAGAACTCCAAACAGTTCATTTCAGAGTGGCAAAACCAGAGGTCAAGGGTCATATCCCTGCCCAATTTGTGAAAAAGTTTTCGCCAGGGAAATGCGGTTATTGATGCACATGCATTCATTCTGGTGATAAACCGTACTCCTATCGGCAGCTCAAGGCACAGTTTGATGGTGACATAAGTTCCATAATATCCATAATAAGGAGGTAGAAGACACTATAAAATAATTATTATGACTGCTATTTTTTTCAAATTTATTTGTTCAGTCTACTTTAAAAAATAAATAAATAAAAAAAGACAAATTATTTGGACAGTGAGGATAACATTTTTAGTAGCTAGTTTATCATTACACTGTAGGGGAGGATCAATACAGATATCCTTATTAATAAAACAAGTTTTAGAAATTCAGTTTAGAGTTTGCATTTTGGTCAAATAGAAATAGTCATTGATTAAATTGAATCTTCTCACTGACCTGTTTTTGTCAATCAATCTTATTGTAAAAATATAACATACATGTAGATTCTTGACATTAGAATATTGGTACAGTATTTTGAGGTAACATAGCAATGCTTTGATATATATTGTGGTGTTGGACAGAGTTCTTAATATGTGCACATACCTGTTTCTGTTTTTTACAGTTTCCGCCATCAAGTGAAAACAGGGATGAGTCTGACGAATCTGCTGGTGAAGAAATGTTGAATGAGGACAAATCTGCACATCTTAGCATCAGTGCAGAACAGTTAGCAACCCAAACAAGCACTATTGCAAGCAGCTTGGAATCAACCAGTTCAGGGCCAATAGCTGTTGCTTAAAATTCCCCATCAGGATGTGGAAAGACTAGTTGTGATTGTGAAGAGATTTCTGCTATGCAGTTAACTGTTATGGGACAGACTCCACTTTTAGATAGTGTGTTCAAAGAAACCACTTCTGGTGCAATGCAGATGTACATTGATCCAAAATTACTTTGTGTTGTCCACTCAGACAGTGAAGATGATGTTGATGATTTAGTCCTTCTAAAGGTTTAATAAAAAGAAAACAACCATAGTGGCTAGCATACCAAAATAAAAATGACATGTGAACAGCACTGTCATACCTGAATCAGTGATTAAGACTCCAAATAATGACTCACAAATTGCCGCTCCAGATCCCACAACTATTGACAGTGCCTTACAACAAATTGATCCTAATTATGATGTTGAGTTTGTACCGAATGAAAGAAATGATCAGAGTATCTCTAATGATCTACTCATCAGAGACCAGAGGGCCTCTCCTGGCATCAAACAAAGGACAGCTCATTATAAAAATATCTGGTTTGACATTTGCTGGTCAAGAATCTTTGTTGTAGCACTTGATGAGAGAGAAAATAAGAAACAAGGTATGACAAATTAGCAGATTCAAAAGTAAATCTGTTGTTAATAAATCTGTGAAAATGTGAAGAGTTGTAAATATATGAATAGAGGATATTAAGTAAGGTTCTTAATTTAAATGTAATTATATTGTTTCCTTTTAAATCTTTCCTCAATGAAGAGGCCAGAATATGGTGGAGATGATCCATCAAACAACACCGAAATCTCAGGGGATTGTGACACCTCAAAACACATGAACCCCTTTTTTCTTTATACAAGGCTGATTAGCCTGTAAAAAGTTCTAAGAACTTTGGAGTGCTCACAACTATTTCTAAGGGCAGCGGAGAACAAAATATATTGCTGGTTTGGTGGGGAGGCATGTAGAAAGATATAACTGCACCCAAAGCATGAACACCCAAGGGAAACTGAAGTGGTAAACCTTTAAGCCTTGACAAAAACTCTGAGGAAAGAAAGACATTGAGTAGTTTTGCCATTAAAACTTCAAGCACCATAGAGATTCTAGAATGGACTATGATGAAGATACTGTTCATTGCAATATTTGCCAGGGGAATTATTGAAAGAACCAATTTCAATAACATGCACGGACATGCGAGCAAAACAAGAACAAAGGTTTACCCAGCTCAACCCAGAAAATTGTTGATGAAGAATTTTGAAATCCATCTCTAGATACTATCAGCAGCTCCAGACAACAGCCAATTGCAGCGTCAGCTAATGCTCCCTTATCTAATCCAAATGTTAGCACACTACAGAATAATAGATTTAAGTGATTAACCTATTCCAAACCCTAGGGCATGTGAAGCACAGCAGAACCATTCTCTAGAATCAGACAGTCAAGGACATGCAAATTGTCATCTAGAACACATAAGCCCTACTATTGTTGACCCTTGCTACACTGCTGTACAGAAAACCTTTTACCAAGACGCTGAGAGGCAGAATCATCAAGTCCATCTAGTCTAGATCCTTTCCAATCTGTTGCAATTAATCTTCCCCATTTGGAGTCAGAGTTTATTCCCATAGTAGAAACTGACCATAGTACAACAAACAAAACCCAATGTTGACACACTAGAATAATCACACCTACAAGACTCCTGGACAGGGTCTACATTAGAGACTCTTGATCCTGAATCTACAGTTTCGGCCCCTCCCATTTCAAATATTTGTTGTAACATTCTTCAGCAGTCCTCTGTAGAACAGACCGATCATTCTCAACCTTGTGCTGGATTGGATGCTGTGAACCAACCTCTTTTTCCAGAACAAGATATGTCTTGTTTTTCCAACACTGGCTGCTCTGACACAACAAACCCATTTATCAAAAATGTGATGTTTGCTTTCCTCATGATACTGGGTGCAGTGAAGACCTTGGACTTTCTTCAAAATCAAGTCAAGTCAAGTCAAGTGGTTGTTGTCGTTTCAACCATATACAGTTAGTACAGTACACAGCGAAACGAGACAACGTTCCTCCAGGACCATGGTGCTACATAAAAACAACATAGGACAAACACAGAACCACATGAGACTACACAACTAAATAAAATACCTATATATACCCATATAAAGTGCACGTGCAGACATGTGCAAAAAGAACAAGTACATGTATGGTACAGAACAAGAAATTTCTAACAATGAACAGGACAATAGGCACAGTGAGAGACAGTGCAGCGCCGAACAGTACACAGTAGTGCAAAAAGATGACAGTTTCTAAAACGTAAACATAACATACTATGAGATGGTGTTCTATGCACATAGCAGTTATTGAGGTAGCAGACAGTTATAAAGTGATAGTAATTAAAGTGCAACTCAGGACACGTGTGTGTGTGTGTGTGTGTGTGTGTGTGTGTGTGTGTGTGTGTGTGTGTGTGTGTGTGTGTGTGTGTGTGTGTGTGTGTGTGTGTGTGTGTGTGTGTGTCAAACCAGTCTCTGAGTATTGAGGAGTCTGATGGCTTGGGGAAAGAAGCTGTTACACAGTTTGGCCATGAGGGCCCGAATGCTTCCAGACGGCAGGAAGGTAAAGAGTTTGTGTGAGGGGTGTGTGGGGTCGTCCACGATGCTGGTTGCTTTGCGGATACAGTGTTTTTTGTAAATGTCTTTGATGGAGGGAAGAGAGACCCCGATGATCATCTCAGCTGTCCTCACTATCCTCTGCAGGGCTTTGCGGTCCGAAACGGTGCAAGTCCCAAACCAGGCAGTGATGCAGCTGCTCAGGATGCTCTCAATAGTCCCTCTATAGAATGTAGTGAGGATGGGGAGTGGGAGATGTGCTTTCCTCAGCCTTCGAAGAAAGTAGAGACACTGCTGGGCTTTCTTGGTGATAGAGCTGGTCTGGGAAGGTCAAAGAAGCCTTTAACTTCATGTCTGGCCTTCTCATACTTCTCTGACTGTTCCTCAACTCCCAATCTGAAATCAAACAGCACTCTCAATTTAGCTGTGATGATTTTGAGCAAATCCAAGATTTGAATGTCAGAATCAGCTTTATTGCAAAGTATGCTTACACATACAAGGAATTTGTCATGGTGACAGGAGCTTCCAGTGTACAACTATACAAAAACAATACAAAAACAGCAGCAAGACATAGATAATAATAAAAAAATAATTATACATATACGTACAGACACACCTTCATACATATACATACGTAGTGCAAATCTAATACAAATCCGTTATATAAAGTACAAAAATACAGTATGTTATGTACAGTGCAATGTATGTAATGGCAGAAGAGGATCAGAATCAGAGAAGCAGGGAGCAACCAATAATCCTCTCAGGAGTCCGAACTGTCCTCTGTAGTCTTCTGATGTCTGATTTCGTAGCTGCACCAAACCAGATAGTTATTGAAGTGCAGAGGACACACTGTCTGGATGTACACTTCCATATTGGATTTATCCAGAAGTATCACCTTTAACAGTACAAAATAACATGCCATGGTGTGTTTAATCAACAAACACTTCAGTTGTTGTTTTTGAATTTAAAATAGTTCCTGTATTTGTATCTTTTGTATGTAATAACAAGCTAAATTAGAAGTTGACAGTATGATGCTAGTGTTGTTTGTTGTATTTAGGGGCACAGTGAAGGATGAATCTAGCACAGAGGGAGAGCATAATTTTTGCTAGATCGAAGGATAAAAGAGCTGAAAAGAATTAACATTCTTTTTTTATCAGTTAATAGCCATACACTGAGATTCCTGAAGAGTTGTCAAACACTGTTAGTGAGAGCATTTGGAAAGAAGTTGCATCCACAAATCAAGGTAAAGGTACTGATTGTCATGCAACCCCAAAAAGCATCACAACAGCCAACCATAAGTCCATTTTCATTTCCATTTAGGCATTTGGCAGACGCTTTTATCCAAAGCTACTTACAGTGCACGTATTACAGGGACAATCCCCCTGGAGCAACCTGGAGTTAAGTGCCTTACTCAAGGACACAGTGGTGGTGGCTGTGGGGATCAAACCGACAACCTTCTGCTTACCAGTTATGTGCTTTAGCCCACTATGCCACCACCAATCCCAATGAAGAAAGGCCCTGCAATAAGAAAAAAAACTTTCTCACATCCAAAATGTTGAGTGCTAGGGTAATTTAGGACCAGAATTGAGAACCTCTGTGATAATAGACAAATTTTTTTATGAGAAGACGGGTGATGATAGACAGGTATTCCTACTGTGTGCTGCTGTTGCGCTCTTTTAACTGACAGAAGAATTATTTTGTTTCAGACACAGATGCAAGAGAGTTCCACTAGGAAGATTCATGACATGGCAGACAAGATACATGCCAACGTTTAAAGAAAAAATCCCAACACTGTCACAGATTGATAGAAAGTATTAATTCAATTTTTTAAGTGCTATGTTTTGTTTGTTTTGTAAATATCTTTTACAGTGGATTTTATATCTGTCTCAATTTAATTTACATACTTTTAAGGAATATTTATATTTAGCCTATATTGTAATTTGTAAATTTCACGCCACACCCACTCTGACCTTCACACAAACACCAACACCTCATGTAACCCCCCTCCTCCCCACTCCTGATACTCAACCCGCACTTAAGATCTGTGAAGAAGAGGTGTGCAATGTCTTTCGGAAACAAAAGACTAGGAAAGCTTCAGGCCCAGATGGGGTATCACCCGCGTGTCTTAGATGCTGTGCAAACCAGCTGGCCCCCATCATCACACAGATCTTCAATAGATCACTGGAGCAGTGTGAAGTCCCATGGTGCTTCAAATGCTCAATCATCATTCCTGTCCCAAAGAAACCAAAAATCACAGGATTTAATGACTTGTCAGACCTATCGCCCTGACATCTGTGGGAATGAAATCATTTGAAAGACTGGTGTTGGCCCACCTGAAGGACATCACTGGACCCTTCTAGATCCCCTTCAATATACTTATTGAGCAAACATGTCTGTGGAGGATGCATGGGATTGCATCATATCCTGCAACATCTGGAAAGACCAGGGACATATGCAAGGATCCTTTTTGTGGACTTAGTTCGGCGTTCAACACCATCACCCCAGCTATACTCCAGACTAAACTAATCCAGCTCTCTGTTCCCGCGTCTATCTGTCAATGGACAGCTTTCTGACGGACAGGCAGCAGCTTGTGAGACAGGGAAAATTCACTTACAGCACCTGTACAATCAGCACTGATGCCCTCCAGGGATGTGTGCTCTCCTCACTACTCTTCTCCCACCACTCCAATGACTGCATCACCATGGACCCCTCTGTCAACCTCCTGAGGTTTGCAGATAACACCACTCTGCCTCATCCGAGATGACGATCAGTCTGCATACAGAAGGGAGGTTAAACAGTTGGCTGTCTGGTGCAGTCAAAACAACCTTGAGCTGAAAACGCTCAAAACGGTGGAGATGATAGTGGACTTTAGGAGGAACACCCCAACACTGACCCCCCTCACCATTTTAAACAGCACTGTGGCAGCAGTGGAGTCAATCAGGTACCTGGGCACTACAATCTCACAGAACCTGAAGTTGGAGACCCACATTGACTCCATTGTGAAAAAGGCCCAGTAGAGGTTGTACTTCCTTCGCCAGTTGAGGAAGTTCAACCTGCCACAGGCGCTGCTTATACAGTTCTACTCAGCAGTCATTGAGTCTGTCCTAGTTAGGCTATCCATCTCATAAACAGTTAAAATTGCCCTATTGAGCAATAATTATGTGCAATATACAGTTTAGTCTTTTTATATGTATCCAACACATCCAACCTCTTCTGTTATTACATTCCCTTGCACTGTATATTACACATATGTATTTAGAGTTGCACTAAGTTTGTGTATGTGTGCATATACTGTGTATGAATATATTTATGTGTATGTGTGTGTGTATATACACATGTAGGTATGTGTATGTATATATATATATATATATATATATATATATATATATATATATATATATATATATATATATATATATATACATACATTGCCATATTTTGTATTCTATATATACTTTATTTTTCAAATGTATTTGATTACATTTGTATATATATATATATATATATATATATATATATATATGTGTGTGTGTGTGTGTGTGTGTGTGTGTGTGTGTGTGTGTGTATATATATATATAACAAATTAATATACAGCTTTTAGTAAAAGCTGTAATATCCCTCCTGCCCTGTGAATGGTGCTAGATACCATTTAGTGTCTTCATCACCCGTATTGTTTTGGTGTCTTGATCTGACGTTTGAAAGAGGGAACTTTCCCACACGTTCGTCTTTGTGTTATTATTATCGCCTCTGTTGATTCTGCTTACTTTATCGTTTAAATACAGTGATTTTTAGAAAGTAGCAACATGACTAAACTGGACCGTTTGAACACTTTCATGACTGAGCGCTTGATGGCAGCCGTGAAGGAGATCATTTTCACAGTCGGCAAGACAGTTCAGGAGTACGAGGAGGAAACAGCACGAATCAGAACTGAAAATGAACGGTTGAAAGGCATGTTACGGGACTCGGGATGCTTCCTTGACCAAACAAATCCTGGTATGACGGTTTATAGGTCGTGCTGAGACACAAAACTCTGTTACGTTATATGCGTAATCTCCCAAGAACAGGTGCATCATTTTGCATCCGATCAGAAAATGCAGTTTTTATTATAAGATCTCCTAACTGGCGTGAGGTGTCATTTTGCCTTTGTCTGTATACTGTGATTTGGTTGTGGTCAGGAAATTCATAAATTAATCTGGAATCTAAAATATTGAAGATGAATACCATACGCCCTAAAAACAATAGTGCAAAAAGACTGTAGGTTAAAGACCCCATGAAATTAAACTTGGAAGTTTTGTAGCCTATCTAATAATGCCTGTTAGTATTAAGGCTGTCTGTATTCTAGTTTACTCCTTAAAGTTGACCAAATTAACTTGTAGTAGAGATATACGCATTTAAAAATGACAATCTTATTCATTCTGGAAACCAAAAATATTGATGACTCATCGTGCACTTATTGGTGTTTCAACCAATAAAATGATGTCTTGAATGAGAACCCCCTCCCCCTAATACCACCTGCTTTTCGATATGTCCCACCCCAACTTGCTGTTACAATAGAGTGCAACAGTCTGGTTCCAGAATTAAAAATCCCACAGACTAATTGATTTTCAACAATAACTTCTAAACCTTTCAAAACAGAGAACACAAGGCTGTTCACCGATGGTATATGCTTACTTGCTGTGCTATCTGTCTGTGTTACCTCAACTTTATTGTTTAAAAATCATGTTTGATAGCAGAATTCATGGTAAACAGCTACATTACCTAAGGTACAGCAGAGAAAGATCCACCAATTAGAGAACTGTGGCCAAAGAAACAGCAAAACATGCAATAAATGTAAAATATATTGTTTCTATGCTTATAATCAACAACCTAAAATCAATAATTTAGTTTTTTATTCAATAATATCAGTCATAATTTGCTTTATAGGATTGTAGTCCATGCCTTCAGTAAAGACAGTAAGCACACAGCCTTGTACCTTTGTCTTTATGTCTGACTTTCACATACTTTTTGCCTCAAAACAAAGTTTGTGATGTTGTGATTCACCTTGGAGCTGGTTGGTTTTGTTCATGGCTCACAACTTCATGAAGGATTTTATTAAAAGTCTATGTAAGAAAATGAATGGTGAAAATACATCTGGAACCCAGACTGTTGATAAAGTGGGCGGTCACGATAGAGCGCAGCAGTGGCTACCTACCTTTTTTTGTTTTGTTGCCATCCTGGTTGATGGATTTCCATAGAATTTCACAAAAGAGTTCTAAGCCATGAATTAAACCAACCAGCTCTGAAGGTGAAAAAAAACAGAGGTAAAAGAATGTATACTTCAGGTCTTCATGAGTCAGTTAACTACAATCCCAAGAAGCAATCAATCAATCAATCTTTATTTATAAAGCACATTTAAAAACAACCATGGTTGACCAAAGTGCTGAACAAGGTAAAATGGTTATTACAAGAAAATAAAACCATACAAAGTAGATAAAAAAATTAAAAGAAGATAAAACCAGTCACAATATTTAAAGAATATTGAAAGCTAAAGAGAAAAAATATGTCTTTAGAGAAGACTTAAGTTTAAATTGAGGGAGATAATCTAATATATAGAGGTAGACTACTCCATAGTTTCGGTCCAGTGACTACAAATGCTTGATCACCACGTTTGTTTAGTCTAGATCTAGGCAAATAGAGTAAGCCAAAATCTGAAGATCTCAGAGTTCTAGAAGGAAATATGGCTGAAGCAAGTTTGACACATACTTAGGGGCCAAATTATGTAGTGCTTTGTAAACAAACAGTAAAAGCACTGCGAATGATGCAATCAAATTAAAAACTATGGAAAAAAAATATAAAACTGTTTATTTAAAGTTGTTGATTAGAAGTATAGAATAAATATATTTTAAGTTTACTGCAAAATATTTAGATATTTTCAAATATATATACATATATATACACTCACCTAAAGGATTATTAGGAACACCTGTTCAATTTCTCATTAATGCAATTATCTAATCAACCAATCACATGGCAGTTGCTTCAATGCATTTAGGGGTGTGGTCCTGGTCAAGACAATCTCCTGAACTCCAAACTGAATGTCAGAATGGGAAAGAAAGGTGATTTAAGCAATTTTGAGCGTGGCATGGTTGTTGGTGCCAGACGGGCCGGTCTGAGTATTTCACAATCTGCTCAGTTACTGGGATTTTCATGCACAACCATTTCTAGGGTTTACAAAGAATGGTGTGAAAAGGGAAAAACATCCAGTATGCGGCAGTCCTGTGGGCGAAAATGCATTGTTGATGCTAGAGGTCAGAGGAGAATGGGCCGACTGATTCAAGCTGGTAGAAGAGCAACTTTGACTGAAATAACCATTCGTTACAACCGAGGTATGCAGCAAAGCATTTGTGAAGCCACAACACGCACAACCTTGAGGCGGATGGGCTACAACAGCAGAAGACCCCACCGGGTACCACTCATCTCCACTACAAATAGGAAAAAGAGGCTACAATTTGCAAGAGCTCACCAAAATTGGACAGTTGAAGACTGGAAAAATGTTGCCTGGTCTGATGAGTCTCGATTTCTGTTGAGACATTCAGATGGTAGAGTCACAATTTGGCGTAAACAGAATGAGAACATGGATCCATCATGCCTTGTTACCACTGTGCAGGCTGGTGGTGGTGGTGTAATGGTGTGGGGGATGTTTTCTTGGCACACTTTAGGCCCCTTAGTGCTAATTGGGCATCGTTTAAATGCCACGGCCTACCTGAGCATTGTTTCTGACCATCCTCTGATGGCTACTTCCAGCAGGATAATGCACCATGTCACAAAGCTCGAATCATTTCAAATTGGTTTCTTGAACATGACAATGAGTTCACTGTACTAAAATGGCCCCCACAGTCACCAGATCTCAACCCAATAGAGCATCTTTGGGATGTGGTGGAACGGGAGCTTCGTGCCCTGGATGTGCATCCCACAAATCTCCATCAACTGCAAGATGCTATCCTATCAATATGGGCCAACATTTCTAAAGAATGCTTTCAGCACCTTGTTGAATCAATGCCACGTAGAATTAAGGCAGTTCTGAAGGCGAAAGGGGGTCAAACACAGTATTAGTATGGTGTTCCTAATAATCCTTTAGGTGAGTGTATATACACACTACCGGTCAAAAGTTTTGAAACACTCATTCTTCATTATAATAAATGTTTTTCTTCTTCACATTTTAGAATAATAGTAAAGTCATCAGAACTATGGGAATTATGTTGTGACTAAAAAAAAATCCAAAATAAATCAAAACTGTGTTATATCTTTGCATCTTCAAAGTCGTCACCCTTTGCCTAGAATTTGCAGACAAGAACTCGACATTTTCTCAACCTATTTCTTGAGGTATCACCCTGGGATGCTTTTTAAACAGTATTGAAGGTGTTCCCATCTACGTTGGGCACTTATTGGCTTCTTTTCTTTATTATTTGGTCCAAGTCATTAATTTCAAAAACTTTTTTTAATTAAATTTTAGTTTTATAATGAAATAAATTAATATGGTGGTACATTATATTTTTGTCTACAAAACTAATTTCAAACATTTAAGTATATGCCTTCAGATCAAAAGACATAAGATCATGAGACATTTCAGTCAAGTGTTTCAAAGGTCATGACTGGTAGTGTATATATAAGTAGTTTGAGTGTAGAGAGACCGAATCAATTTTGTCATTTGCAGTGCATCATGGAAGTGGTTGGGCTGCTGTTTTTTTTTTTACCTTGATTCTGATTGGTGGATTTTTCACTTTATGATTATGGATAGTGTAGTTCCTCACCAGGAATTCACAATTAAACTAGATTTTTATCAAATTAAGTAGAAATATTGTGGACTGATGGCTTCAGCAGAAGCAAATACCATTAACAACCTTGGTAGGCTTAGTTATCATTAATAAACAATTCCCCTGTGAAAAAAATGTATGGAACCAGACTGTTGCAATCTATAGGAAAATATCAACACAAGAAAAAGGAACTGTGTTCGTCATCAAGGTTTGCTTAATAAGAAAATATCCATTGGTTGTTGGAGTTGTAGTGTACATGAGAGATTTACAGGTAGCTTCAGTTCTACAATATATTTCTTGCTTTCTATCTGCAAGAAGTAAATGTTATGATTTTGCTCTCTTTTACCAGCCCATGTGCAGTCTTATCAGCCTGTCTCCCCTGGGCAGCCCAGATGGATACCCAGCCAGAACGAGGAACCAGAATCCCTTGAAGAGATCCAGCAGGACCAGAGCCAAAGTGAAACACATCCGCATATAAAACCAGAACTTGAGTACTCTGCCAACGATTACCAAGAATCTGCAGCTTTGCCATCAATAGCTGACAACAACAACGAGGGCTCACAGTGTGCCGATCACACTGATACTAATCCTTTTGATAATGAGGTTATAAACTGTAATTTTCCAACCAAAATCAAAGCTGAATTCATAAACTCTGACTTGAGTTCAATCAATCCTTCAGAAAGCACTGAAGATCCATATCAGAGTTGGTCACCACATAGTCCAGACCTGCCTTTAGTGGACCTCTACAGAGCACAACACTCGAATCAGCCAACATACATTACCAATGAAGCTCTGCCCACAGTATCCCAGCAAAGTGGTTTGTCTCAAGATTCTCATCACTTTTCATATCACAACATATTATGTACCAACAGTTCCTACTGTAACAGTAAATGCTGTGAAATGCAGAAAAGGACAATAGCCAAGTCAAGCCCTGTATGGAGGTATTTCTCTCTTAAAGAGGGAGACTGTAGCAAAGCAGTGTGCCTTATGTGTAAAGCCATCATATCCCGTGGTCGGAAAGAATACACAACATCTGCTCTTTTAAAGCACCTTCGCATAAAACACGGTAAATGTTGATTTTGGCATTTGCCCTCTGGTGTACTGTATGTACAGTATTAAAATCAGCAGGAATTGTCTCCTGCTCAATCTGGTACAACTACATTCATAAAGTTGCCTCAATAGGATGAACATGAGGAAGACTCAGTCTTTGTGTTACTCCTGCATGAAATGCACTCATCATTGACAGTGATAAGAATAATAAGTTGATGACTTAGAGACATTGCAAAAATGACTGGAAACCGTTAAACCACTCTTTCTGTACGGACACTGGCTGTTGTGCGTCACTGGTAATCCTTGATCTTTAGCAAGGTGCATTATGTGATATACATTATATTGAAATACTTAACAAATTTGATATAGTGGTTGATTAACCCTCAGTTTTATGATGGTTTTATACAACAATTGTTTCAGAAACAACCCCAAATGGAATGGGCTGAGATAAGCAGTTGGAGACCTTGCAGCTCCTGTGGACAGGTCACCCTTTGCCTATCAATTACAGTTACAAACATGGCCTAAATTACATCTTCTACTTTGCACACCTTTGTAAGATTTCTTTATACGTGAGCCCACTAGTAAGACTTGATGTATGGTTTTTGTATTCCCTCAAAATCAGACATGTGTCTTACAAGTTAAGACATGATTAATATTAAAGGAATATTCCATGTTCAATACAAGTTAAGCACAATCAACAGCATTTGTGGCAAAATGTTGATTATAAATTGCTTGTATGTGGAAGCATACTTGTATAAAATAAAGCTCTTTCTGATTCTGATTTAGATTGCTGCTCTGTGATGCGTATTTTTTCTGTAACTGCTGGTCTCTGATCAGTTTCTCTCACTCAAACAGCTGACTATAAATTAGCACCTGCGGCCAACTTAAACCACACATCACATGCTGTGTGGATTTATAAGTAAATCACATTTTAAATAAAAGTAGTGCAATCATGGAGTAAAACATATTGAATAAATTATGGTAGCATTATAACGAGTTCATCCCTAATTACACTGCAACCGTTATAATCAACTCAAGCTAACCTACATTGAGATGACTGGAAAAAAAATTATTCACAAGCTATATCACTTGAAAATGTGAGCACATACATCCCCCCCCCCCCCCACACACTTACACTATTTATAACATGATCAATGGTAACATGCAAATACTTCATGTTGCAACTGCAAGTTCACAGTCTTTATCACACACTCAATGTAGTTTTTGTTTTATGTGCTCCACGAGGACATAAAATAAAACGACACTAATATAACTGTTCAAATTAAAGGTGGAGTAAGTTATTCCTGAGAAAGACTTGATATTTGAACTCAACAGCCAAACAAACACACCCCTCCCTTCAGTTGTTTCAAACTGAGAAACAGGCGGTTTACGAAAGTTATGAATCAAAGAACAAATCATCAGTAATAGTGGAGAGCAAAAATGACACAAACACACTGATAAAACCAGCATCAACTTCCCAACCACTGCCCCGTGCATTGACGTAATGCTAGTAAATTAAAGTTTCATCTTTTGAAGTCTGTCGTGCACCTTGGTCTGCACTTATATAGAGACCATCTCTCTAGGATCCACATGCATTATCTCTCATTCAAAAGTACATGATGAATGAGGGTCCCACCTACGTGTGTGTGTAAGGTATGTGATTGGTTCTTAAGTATGCCAATTCACTGATTTGAGCCAATCACAACGTCCTGTTCGAAAAGATACGAGGTATTTCTCAATATGCATTCTTGTGGACTTGTGAAACGTCATCAGTCATAGCCCAAGGACTGTTGCAATTGAAAGTCCGCATTTAGCCAAGTACAGTCTAAATGCCCGGATGTGTTCTTGCTCCACCCGTTTTTATCAAGGATGCATTGAGAGGTGACTTGTGTGCACTTGGGACAGCCAAGTATCCCAGAATGCATTTCGCATCAACCAGCAGCAATGGTGGAGGAGAAAGCACACAGCTGTAAGTTGTAATTTTCGAAATACTACTGTTGTTGTCGTGTCGCGGAATGTAGTTTTAAGATTTTTTTAGCTGAGAATTTAGTTGTTTAAACTTCAAATCTGAGGTCGATTTATCAAAAAAATATCTTGAAAATTTGCTCTGACGTTTTCGGAGATGTGAAGTCCCGGTATCTATCAAGATGACCTGGCAGTCAGCGCTCATGGTACCCCGCCAAGAACAACCTTATCTCGCCAAGTCCTTTTGAAATTTGCCGCTGGCTCTTATGTCTCTGTAGTCATGAATAAACATGAGATATCATTTTTTTTGGGCACATCTAATGGGCAATATTTGCTCTCAGAGTCTAAATTGATTATTTGTTCACCGGGCTAATCGGTTTGGCTGAGGGCAAAGTTAAGGTACATAACTTTATATTCTTATTTAATTTTAATGTTGTACTGGAGCGCTGCCTTTGTACTTTTCACTATTTCCCTATTGTACAAACTTGTTTTAATGGCTATTGTTGTGCATTAAAACTAACATTTAAGCAATATTTTATTTAAGGGACAACTGAGGAAACACAGGCCCTCATTGACTGGAGGGCGAACAACAAAAGTGGATGGGAGTGAGTACTGATTTTGAGTGCTTGTATCATTCATTGCCTGTTTGTCTGGGAAAGGGTTGGACCCAGCTTTGGGCAGTCTCCATCCATAATAATTAATATCTTATTGAAGTGGCAGTGTGTCACTCTTTGTTTATGCTTTTGTTGGATAAGCGCATCATGTAAAGATCCTAGATTGCCTATGTACACATCCAAAGATGCGCCCTTTGCATCACAGATGCTCTGCAGTAGCACTGTGGGGAAATGTAGCATTTCTGTTTATGTAACATTTCTTCGGTGGCTCTGCAGGACAAAGAATCCTGATGTGGCACCCATCGCTGGCAGCACAGCGGAATGCCTCATGGCCAGCAAGCCGCACCCCACCTCCTCTATCTCCTCTGGTTTGGGGAAAAGTATAGCTCAGTGAAGGATGGTCATCATTTCCTCCATGACATTGTGGATGGTCCTGAAAACTGTGACTAGTGGCATGGCAAAGACGTCTGCAGTTACCCTGTAAGAGGCTCCACAGACAAACCAGTATACTGTGACCAGCACCTCAGTTTCATGGCTCCATCCATTGGCTTTTTGCCGGGGCAGCATCTGAACCAGCATGGTGATGCTGATAGCCTGAAGGCTGGTTTCAAGTAAGCTTCAGAAAAGAACATGGCGAGGATAGGCACATGGTCATTCATTTTTGTGCATAAATTTGTAAGGGACTTTGGTTCAGTTAAAAAAATATATATTTTTAGAGAATTCGTAACATTGTTTATTAATTGTTATATAAATGATGTGTGTATTGCTTATGTGTTTTTGATATTAAATATGTATTCAACTCTAAATATATATTCTGATATGAATGGTTGAAGTCTACCAGAATTAAATTTCCCTCTAACACCTGACCTGTTTGGACAGGAACTTCCTTATGATTGAGAAGGTTTCAATTTCTTTCATTGCTTGATAGGCCATTTAAGAAAGTGCATACCTGTCTTACCAGGTTGAGTCAAATAGTTACCATAGCCTACATGATTACTGTATCATAGACAAGAAATGTCCTGTTTGTGTTTAAGTCTGCCCTGGTTACGTGACACAGATTAGGTACAGGTACAAAAACTTGCGTACTTGATATTGTGAAACGCACACGGAGCATACCTGTACACACTCCCGTTTTTCCCGGGAGTGTATTGTATTTCACACCCATCTCCCGCTTTGTTATTTCTCCCGGGAAACTCCCGTAATTTGTATGACCCAAACCTCGTTAAATAAATAATCACATCAAAATATTATTCCAAGGTTGTCCAGTTGCCAGAACTAGTATGAAACGCATCCTAATAACACAACCGACACATCATACAAATTTCAACCCATTTGTGACCTCAACCTGGCAACCTACAACCCTGTTGCGCTGTTGATATCTGCGCAGGTAGACGCGGGAAGTTGAATCAAGCATCACTGGCAGATGGGAGGAGAACATGTATAAAAACAAAATATACATGTAAATTTAACAACAGCTGGACGGAAGGATTTAATTTCATATCTCGAAGCCATATATTGACAATGTCCACGCCTTTTTCCATGTGTGACGCAATGATTTTAGTATCGGACACGGTGGGGAAAATGCCGTTACTCAGCACATTCAATAAAAACGGCACAACTTGTATGTATTTAGCCTGACTCTAAAAATCTTTATATTCAGCTGTAGAAAGGAAGTTGTACACATCTGGGATGGCATGAGGGTGAGTAAATAAATTAAACTACCCCTTTAACTTTTTAAAAGTTGGTGTTTTCAGCATGAACCTGGCTTGAGTAAGTAACAAACTTGCATGTTTTCTAACTGTTTGCAAGTTTATGAACACCATTTATATTGTTTATTGTGCTGTTACTTTTGATAACTTCTTGTTTTGTGTGGACTCTGAAGTTCATGATACTGTTCTTGAAAATTAAAATAAAATAAAAATTCTGAATGTCATGTACATGACTGAGTGTGTTTATAAGGAAAATTAAAAATGTGAAATGTTCCAATTAAATGGTTATTTAAATTGTAATAAATGTACATCAGATTGTAAAATGTGACTGTATTAACTGAAATGTTTGTTAAATTTACTCACTTTAATATATATTATGTCATTACGTTAAGTAGATTTGACTTAAAATAAAAATTAAGTAAATTTTGAAATGTATTTTTTATTTTATCATTTTTTGCAATGTGAAAAAAGTTGAGCGGAGTTCAGTTTTATGCAAATGGAAATCAATGTGAGAAGGTGACTACAAATGAGAGTGTAGACAGTATAATGAAATGATACAGATGCATACTCGGGTAGGAACGCCTACTGGCAACCAAAAGCACAGACACTTGGTAACCTCTAGCGATTTAATTGCTGTCTGTGTGAACGCCCTTTTAGCCTCATTATGAACATTAAGGTAAAGTGTGTAATTTTTGCAGCACCAAATGGAATTGCATTGTTTGAACAGCCCAACTAGGCCCGGCATAACAATATTTGCTCGACCAAATGCGTGAGTTAGGAATGAGATTACGTGTTTGGCCAACCATGGAATACAACAGGGGCGTTTCAACTGTCATTGTTTTTGTCATTTTGTTTGGTGTTGCTAGTGTCTCAGAAATTACACACTTCAACAAGTGTAAAAAGATGCTCTTCTCTTTAAAATCTATTTGACTTAAGGAATAAACTTAATTCGTCAGATAAAGTAGCCGTAATAACAGTTTTTAAAGGGACAGTTAAACCAAGAAATTAAAATTCTCTCCACTTTCACATTCTTATTTTGGTTTTGGTGATTCATATTCTGCGTGCATATCGCCACCTACTGGCCAGGGAGGAGAATTTATTGTAAAAAAAATTAAAAAGACTTAAATATGTAATTAAATATTACATATCGCTTCTGAAGATACAGATTTTACCACTAAAGTTCTATGGATTACTTTTATGATGCCTTTATGTGCTATTTGGAGCTTTAAAATGTTGGTACCTATTCACTTGCATTGTATGGACCTACAGTGCTGAAATATTAGTCTAAAAATCTTTGTTTGTTTAGCAGAAGATAGAAAGTCATACAAATCTGGGATGGCATGAAAATGAGTAAACGATTAGAACATTTTCATTTTCTGGTGAACTATCACTTTAAAGCTTCTTAATTTATAAAACTTGCTCTGCCTTTCAGGTACATTATATGGTAATGGCACTTAACCAGGCCGGATACAGAAAGCCTGATACATTCAACTCTGTGTGGTCCATGTTAAGTGGCTCTCTAATTACCATTTACTCATTTAACGCACAAGCACTCAGATAGAGGCATGTTGAACTAGAGAGGCAGTGCTGCTGTGGTACTGGAAGAGAGAGTGATATTATTGTCAAGTTCTAGAATCTCTAGAAAATGTCTTATTGCTGCAAAGATGCACAAAATCACAGTTGCTAAAACAATGGCACAATCACACTTTGCATGTGAGATTGTTTAGTTTAAGATGATATTTATGTTGCTGGTGGATCATGACAGATTCTGCTTGGTGGAGCAATTACAGATTGTAGGTTTTTAAGCAGGCAAGTGACACACATTTTAAGAGCAATGCATTTCAAATGTATTTCCAAATTGTACAGAACCACTTCATATAAATGTGAACCACAAACCCTCAGTAATACAACACTTGTTTTTGTACAATACACGCATAAGCATGCAGAGACACTCCATAAAGTCCTATACAGAACATAGAAATATTAGATTCCAAAAATATATCAATTAATTAATGTATGTGATATCAAATTGTAGCACATCCATAAAACCCTCTTTTAAACAAAAGTAGCAACTGGAAATTGAAAACTGGCAAATTTGAGACCTTTGAAAACACAATTGCAAAGTAAAAAATGTAAACATTGACTCATGCTACAAAATGGATAATATATTTTCAATAGTACACATAAAACTGCTGCTCATGTAAGTGTATTTAATTCAAATATGACTGACACTACGATGAGTATTGTTCTTTAAGTACATTCCATTGTTGTCATGATGATACCATGTGTCTATATTATTTTGATGAGTTTACAGCAGGCAGTTTACATGCACCCCCATGTTTTTCTCAAGATGCATCTTAGTGCTGTCTGCAAGCATTATGAAAGCACTTAACATTGAATATACATTGTATTCTGTCAGTCAAAAAAGAGAGGTGTGCTACACAAGATTTCATAAGAGTAAAATTCACTTTGACATGTTACAAAATATGTAGAAACGTGCAGCAATGAGCGAGAAAGGGAAGCAGGTGAAAGGGGCAGTGAGTCCCTTTGAGTGACACCAAGTCAATCGATGACTGGTGGCCCATCCTCCATCCTCCCTTGAAACAGCGTAAAGAGTGTAATTTACTTCCAACAACATCTTGGCCTCTAGTTAGACCACTTAGCTTGTTTATTTATCCTCATGTCCACCTCTCAGCATTCACATCGATAACTGACTGATTTCTTCATTCCTGGTTGGCTACTTCCTCAATCATGGCAGGTGGTTTGAGGCAGCTCATTGGTCAGAATGTGCCATCGCTCCACCCTCTGACCTTTGTTCCTTAGGCAATCCATCCAATGCCGAAGAGCATCTCCTTGAACATGACAGTTCAGGCACACACCACCTGCCAATCAAAAATAATTTATGTTGTATGTGTGCATGTCTCCGCGACCCTGTACACAGGATAAGCGGTTGACGATGGATGGATGGATGGATGGTGTGCATGTCTTGATATCAAGAATGGATAGCTATGTATTGATACAGATTTCCATCGAATCCAATATATTTTTCAGTTAAAATTTAAACTTTCTAACATAAGAAGGAAATTCTCAACTAATGCTGTAGAACTTCTAATTTAGTACATTATGAAAATAATAATTTTCAGCAAACGTCTCGCAAAAAATAAAAAGCTGAGTGCAGGAGTGAGTGGAGTTGCACCTGTGATTAGAATCAAATGTTTCTATTTGTGTTATTTTTAATCAACAACTGACTGTAAAAAACAGAAAGTGTATTAAAAGAGACATTATTCAATGGATTACGTGAATCTTGTCTTTGGACACATATTACAAGGAACGAGTCAAACCAAACTTTTACTCTTAAGTCCCAGTAAAAGGATCTCTGTGCTAAACTTCTTAGGTACTACACTACCCAGAGGCTGATCAATTACATTTTTAGTCTCACTGCATGGAATTTGTTTGCATATGCGAGTGATTTACGCACTTTTTACACATAGAGTTACAGATCTGTCTTGGGATTTTAAGAATCATTTTCAGGGTAGTTCAAATGAAGATTGCAATTAATCAGAAAATGTATATTTTTACCCAGCCCTAATGTTTGGAATGGAATAATAGCCTGGTGCTCACTGAATACTGCACATTATATACGGTATAGCCTACGACCTATTATTTTTTTAAAAGGGGTCATGAAATGGGGAATCAAATTTTCCTTGATATTTAGATGTATAAGATGTAGGTTTGCACGGTATGAAAATTGACTGTTATCATACAATGCACATTTGCTTCTTTGGTATTGAGAAAAAAAAATGCGACCGGACGGAGAAACTCACCTGCATATGCGCATCTCCTTTCCTACTCGACTGTCTATCAGACTCGTCAACTTGCGCCACACACACATGCAGCGGAGAACCTGTTTGCACCTTGTGTAATTGTTTTGTACAAGTCCCTCAATAAACCTTTCACACTCCATTTGGAACGCGGAAGTAAATGATTGCAGGGCAAACTTCGACAGTGGTGACAGCAAATATTACTTTCACTTATTCATTTGTTCCAAGAGCAAAAGAAAAAATCCGCTATTACATTTGAATGACTTTCCAGAAGAAGAAAAAAAATAGAGAGCGGTGGATCAGATGGGAGAAAATGCCAAATTTACTGTCACTCTCTCAGCAGCTGTAATTGAAACCCCCTCGCAGCTGTAGTAATATATATATATTTATACTACAGGGCTGTTGAATGCTTGATTCTGATTGGTTGAGAACGTTCTAAGGTGTGCAATTCTTTTCAGGGAAACGCACGGCTAAAGTAGTTCCAGGCAGGTCTTGACCGCATTACAGTTCCATATCACTTCGCGTAGTCAACCGTAATAACGGAAAATAGGATACAATTCATAACAAGAAGTGACAGCGACAAATCCACTTCAACTTCAAGAGGAAAAAAAATGACAGACTATTTTGATTTTCTGGAAGTAAATTTTAATATTTATGGTGAACATAAACATTTTAACAACTGGGCGACCGCAGTATTGGATAGCTCATATGAAAAAACAAATAAACGGAAGAGGACATCAAAGGCAGCCGGCAACAACAAAAGACATAAAACAATCAGCGAAGAACAGCTAGACCGACTCGAGGGCGAAAAACATGAAGAAAACACCAAAAAAACAACAGCTTGGGCTGTCAATGTGTTTATCGTGCAGTTTAATTTTAATAAATAAATTCGTTCGAATTAATGAATGAATTATAACGTATGAATTAATAAATAAATTAAATAATATGACGCACATGATTTTCTGTCTCATTATTGCAACCTCTGTCTCTCTAATAACTACACTAATAACTGCATTAGTCTGCTGTCAGTGGCTCAAACCTCCGTTACTAACTCTAAAATGACGTTTTGGAATTAGCAACGGAGGCATGGGATTAGATGCGTAAGAAATTAGTCCTACATACAAGAGCGTTTTAATGACAAAAACTTGACAAGCGTCTAGAATCACATCATCTGAACAATGTTTCGAGGTGTGGTAACTGTAGTATAAGCGGAATAATTGACTCCGGGCCGTTGAATTATTAGAAAAATAATGCACACCCGAGGTGTAACGGCCACTCCGCTTCGCGTCGTGACCGCATTACCACCCCGGGTGTGCATTATTTTTCTAATAATTCAACGGCCCGTCGTCAATTATTCCTTATATATATTTATTTTATTTTTTTAACGAATTCCGGGGTAATATAAAACAAAGCATAATATTATAAACTTACACTCAATTTAAAAAAAAAATATAATATAAAATAGTTTGCTAGATTTACGCTGCTAAATAAGGTGGAAAGCTTTCCGCTGTCATCACAGTCTGTGAAAAGGTCTATTGTCCTAAGTGTCAAAACTTTGATTATATATATATATATATATATATATATATATATATATATATATATATATATATATATATATTTTTTATTATTATTATTATTATTATTATTATTATTATTATTTTTTAATTATTTTAAAGAATCCTGAAATACACATGGGACTCTTATATTGAAATGTCTGTGCTCCCAGATGTGGGCTCAGTGTGAATCTGATTCAAACTGCTAACCTGAGCTCATTTTTGTTCATGACTCTCTCACGCTGGTTTTGTTGTTGCATGTGGTGCAGCGAGCTCATCACAACTGAACGGGTGAAAAGCGGCGTGAGACACACTGGTGCGTGCTCTAAAGATGTATTCCGACTGTTGTCAAAGGTGACTAGATTTTAAATTATTGTCGCAATCAATAATTTTTGGTCGCATTTGTGGCCATTTCAGTTGCAGTCTGGAGCCCTATAGTTATCACCCTGCTGAAACATCTAATTTTGAAATCTGTTCAAAATTATGACTTCAAGAAACATTGCTCTTTTATATTTACGCATCCTACAATATGTGTCAATGCACCCCTGTCCCCGCCCACTGACACCGTTCAGATTAGGAGAGCAGGCCTTCCATGGCTAACTATTCCTTAAATAACACATACCATAACATAACACCCAGAGGACCCATCTGGACTATTTTGAATTATTTTCTATAATATAAACATGAACTACACAGACTCTTTGACCGCTGCCATATTTCTAGCTGATTTTAAAAGCAATTCTCTTTCATTCAGCTGCTGCCTCTTGCTGTTTTGAGTAGACATCTGCATTATTTTTAACTGGTGTATATAAACATGCACTGGATGGATGTCTTGGACAGATTCAATGTGTTTCCGGCAATGTGCACCTCAGTGCGCATACAGTATGTGTGTGTGCGTCATTTCACCATGCTTTGAACTACGAAGTGTGCATTTCTTTCCTGGCTCATCAGTGTGCATTGCTTGTGAACCAGTCATAATACAATTCAAGCTTTGCAAACGAACTGTTATTGAAGAATGGGGCAGTTAAAAAAAAAAAACTTGGACCTTATCAAAAAGTAAGTAAATCGTTAAATTCATGAATATTTCAAATGTCATGAATGTTTGATCGTTTATGGTGCTAAGTGTTAACAATTGTGCTTGAGATGAACAGTTTGATATATTCGGATGCAATGTGTTGGATGTGCGGTATGTATAAACCCTGAAATTAAAAAAACAGACTTTCAGAAACAAATGGGATTTTGTTGCTCAGCCAAACAGATGTTCAAGTTTGGGGCTATCGCTCCCACTCACCGAAGCCAGGCATGTGCCTAAATAACTTAGAGTGGAATGCAGTTAGAAAGCAATAATGTTCAAATGGAGGCTGCCTATGCATTTGAGGGGGTATCCAAATAAAATCATGCTGGGATCACTGGGATCACCCCTCACATGACCTTCTTCTCTAAACTCCCACCTGTACCACTCTCGTGAGCGAAAAGGCCCTTCTCAATTTAATATTCAGTGGAGTGCAGTTGCATATTATTTCTCCCTGGGATTTTTGACTCACTTGTGAACAGTTTTGATATGATATGATATCACCATTTTGCCAAATGTGGCTCCTAAATAGGCGGGGGCAGACCTGCTTTTAAGCAGATAGTGGTGTGTGAGACTGGAGTTGCGAGATTGAGCCTTCAGTCTGAGCCAAGAAGTAATTATACGGCCAATCTGGGTGTGAATTACTTCTGAGTGAATGGAAACAAAACACTTAGACTTTCTAGCGATCGTTTGCCGCCCACATGACAGAGAGAGAGTGAGACATACGGGAAGGAGGAGAGAGAGAGATGAAGTGTCCGATTAAAATAGGGATATCTCCGAAATTAGAAATGTACGAAATTGTGATTAAAGTCAAAGTGGACCGAGCGTTCAGGAAGATGTCTTGTGGGAATTTGAATTGAGCAAAGAAAATGGATCGATTGGATCAGACATCTTATTAACACTCACATTGACTCTCAAAACGTTTATGAGGTGCGTGTACATGCACATACACACAAAATCAAATGAGGGCAGTTAAAAAAAAACACTTGGACCTGATCAAAAAGTATGAAAACCGTTCCATTGATGAATATTTCAAATGTCATAAATGTTTGATCGTTTATGGTGCTGAGTGTTAACAATTGTGCTTATAATGAATAGTTTAATACATTTGGATGCAATGTGTTAGATGTGCGTTATGTGTAAATCCTAAAATGTTGTTTTATAAAGTTGTGGAGCTTGTACATTCTCTTCCAAATGAGTTTGCTGAACATAATTTTAGCCAGTCATAACAATGATTTACATTGAAGTTTTAAGGCGGCGCTTAGGCCAAAACCAAGCGTTTCAGACAGAGGGCCAAGTACAGGGCAGAAAATTATCATATATTACTAAATTGTGAATGTTGGGGAGCAAAAAATATTTTATAAAATTATCATTGGACCTCAGAGAAGATAATAAAATAAAATAAAATAAAAATAGTCAAAATAAAATAAAAACTTCATGACCCCTTTAAATGAAAACACATTATTCATGAATTCAAAGAATTTTGGTAACACTTTACAATAAGGTTCCATTCGTTAAAATTATTTAATGATTTAGGTATCATGAAAAAACATATTAGAACAAATGTATTGTTTACAGCATTTATTAATCTTCATTAATTTTAGTTAATTAAAATACAATTGTTCATTGTTAGTTCATATTGCAATAATTAATGTTAACAAATACAACATTTTATAAAAAAAACAAATTATTATTATAGGTTGAAATTAACATTAACCAACAATAATAAATGCTGTAAAAGTATTGTTCATGTTAACTAATTTGTTAACTAATGTTAACAAAAGGAACTTTGTTGTAAAGTCTTACCAGAATTTCAAACATTAGTATATATTATCATATGACATATTTGTTAATCGGCAAGAACTACCTAGTTGTCAGCAGACACATCACCCTGTAGCTCAAGTCTGGTTGTCTACTGAAGCTAAGCAGTGCTGAGCCTGGTCAATACCTGGATGGGAGACCTCCTGGGTAAACGAAGGTTGCTGCTGGAAGAGGAATTAGGGAGCCCAACAGAGTAGGATATATACCTCACTATACTGTAAAAAGGTGATGTCCTTTGGATGAGATGTTAAACTGAGATCCTGACTCTCTGTAGTCATTAAAATTCCCAGGACACTTTGTGAAAAGTGTAGGGATGTATCCTTGGTGTACTGCCCCCAAATTCCCCCCATTGGCCCTTATCAATCATGGCTTCCTAATAATCCCCATCCATTAATTGGCTCTGTCACTGTACTCTCTCCTCTCCAACAATAGATGGTGAGTGCACTATGGCTGCCATTGCATCATCCATCTGGATGATGCATACTGGTGGTGGTTGAGGAGAGTCCCCTGTTCACTGTGTAAAGTGCTTTGAGTATAGTGTCAGAGAACTGCTATATAAATGCAACATTCATTCATAGTTATGCTGTAAATTCATACATTTTTGCATTTTTAAATAAATTTTGTTTAAACATGTCTCTTGGCAGTCTGACAATTGTGTCTGATGACCATTTAGCAAATGGTCATCTGGTTGTTCTATGCATACAGAAAATTAGCATTCTGTAAATACAGAAGTAGAAGGAGCAGTATGGTAGTATGCTTTTCTAAACATAGAATATGTCTTATACTCTATACATTATACTTTTCAAGGTAATAGTCGACATTTTGCAAAACATTATTCTTTACATTTATGCATTTGGCAGATGCTTTTATCCAAAGCGACTTACAGTGCATTTATTACAGGGACAATCCCCCCGGAGCAACCCGGAGTTAAGTGCCTTGCTCAAGGACACAATGGTGTTGGCTGTGGGGATCGAACCAGCAACCTTCTGATTAATATTTATGTGCTTTAGCCCACTACGTCATCTTTAAAAGAAAAGCTCACCCAAAATTGATAATTGTGTCATATATATACCCACCCTCATTTTGTTCCAAACCCATATGACTTTCATTCCTCCATGGAGCGCAAAAGGAGGTGAAAGGCAGAATGAGGGAAGTAATCTTCCTAATATTTCCTTTTTTGTTCCATAAAGGAAAGAAAGTAATATGGGTTTGGAATAACATGAGAGTGAATAAATGAAAACATAATTTTCCTGTAAATTCCTGTTTCCTAACCTTTTAAAATAATGTGAGGTCTTTAATAGATCATGATTGTATGCTCTCACCTATGAAATCGTTAGACCGTCCCAGATCATAGTCCCATACTGTCACCTCCAGTGTCTTATGAACCAGTTCAGATAGAGAGATCTCATAGAAAAACTCCTGTTGAGGCACACAGATTAGGTCAAATATGGCATGCTGATTATACGACTGACAGTCAACAGTTTTATTCCAATCAAAAGAATAGATTGAAGGACAATGCCACCAGCTATATTAATCAACTGTGCGGCTCATCCTCAGAATTATTTTTGTTTATTCATTGTCACTTTTCATTTCCTCCATTTCAAACTTTGAAAATGCTCAGATGCAGCACGGATCATCTCAACAGCTCAGAAGCCACCTGGGGGATGACCAAAATCATAAACCCTGTTAAAAGTTCAAAAACAGATTTTCAGAAACAAATGGCATTTTGTTGCTCAGCCAAACAGATGTTCAAGTCCAGGGGTATCATTCCCACTGATTGAAGCCAGGCATGTACCTGAATAACTTATAGTGGAATGCAGTTAGAAGGCAATAAAGTTTGATTACCTGCATTTGAGGGGGTATCCAAATAAAATCATGCTGGGATCACTGGGATCCCACCTCACGTTATCTTCCTCTCCTAACTCCCACCTGTCCCACTCTTGTGAGCGAAAAGGCCCTTCTCAATTTAATATTCAGTGGATAGTTTTGATATGATGTGATATCACCATTTTGCCAAGTGTGGCTCTAAAAAGGCGGGGGCAGACCTGTGGTGTGTGAGACTGGAGTTGTGAGATTGAGCCTTCAGTCTGAGCCAAAATGTAATTATATGGCCAATCTGGGAGTGTATTACTTCTGAGTGAATGGAAACAAAACACTTAGCCTTTCTAGCGATTGTTTGCCAACCACATGACAGAGAGAGAGTGAGACATACGGGAAGGAGGAGAGAGAGAGATGAAGTGTCCGATTAAAATAGGGATATCTCAGAAATAAGAAATGTACGAAATAGTGATTAAAGTCAAAGTGGACCGAGCGTTCAGGAAGATGTCTTGTGGGAATTTGAAATGAGCAAAGAAAATGGATCGATTGGATCAGACATCTCATTAACACTCACATTGACTCTCAAATCATTTATGAGGTGCGTGTACATGCACATACACTCATGTAATGAAATGATTTTGTCATATTTCCTGCCAGTTCATCAAATAGATCCATACCTCATTGAATTCCGGGTTAAGGGTCTTTTTAATCACTGCGGTTTTGTGTTTGGATTTCTTCTTCACATCTGGCTTCAGATATCTAGCAGAGAAAGGTAGACGGAGGAACAAAGTGAGGGATATACAAAGTAGAAAAGGACATTAGAAGAGTAGGAGGAACCGAGATTAAAACAAGCTGAGAAAAAGAGGCATCGCTGCCACTACTGTCATACACACACACACACACAAAGCTATTTGCTTTTCAGCTTTTGCGGTGACATCCCACAGGCTTCCATAAAAATTTGATTTGCTTTATGTACTGCTGTTAACTCTAACCTACCCACCCTTAAAACACACACAACTGCACACATACTCACAAATACACTAAAGGCACAGTTAGAATATGGCTTTGATCCTGAGAAAAAGGTAGAATGTGTATGTGTGTGTATCTGTGAAAGGAATGGAGAGAGAAAGTGACTGGAATGGATGTGATCTGGGTGGGGGTCCTGTCTGTTCGTATGCCATTTTGCCTGGGGAGGAAGAACTGTTTGGGAGTGTTTATTTTAATACATGATGTGAGAAAAATAATGAGAGATTAGAGGGGTGCATAAATGAGAGAGTGAGAAGCAGAGACACATCAGAGGAAAGAGATCATTTTTAGACGAATTACAGAATCAATCCTTTCTGCGTTCTATTTCCTTTAACCTTTTTTTCTTTTTCCTGTTTTTAAATTTCACAGGAGGCTTCATGATCGAAACAAAGAATCTTTCTCAGCATGTCTCTTGACTCCGTGCTTCAAGGACTTAACTTAAAGTGTGTAATGTCTTTGACACTACAATGTATTCTCTTATCTCAGGTTAATATGCAGAGACAACTATAAGGAAGCCAGTTGCAGTGGTGGACGAAGTACACATACCATGTACTTGAGTTAAAGTAAAGATACTCAAGGTAAAATATTACTCAAGTAAAAGTAGAAGTGCTGCCTTTAAACATTCACTTGAGTAAAAGTACAAAAGTATTTGCCTTCAAGTGTACTTAAGTATCCAAGTACTATGATTTTTTATGGCCATAATGTCCTATTATAATTTGTCACAAGACTCTTGCTTAACTCAGTCTACATGAAGACTAATGTCACTCTTGGCACACCAATCTATTAATAATATGACATTAATTAGTCAGATGTGTGTATGTATATATATATATATATATATATATATATATATATATATATATATATATATATATTTGAATTGAATAAATTGTTTGTGTGTTTAATTTTGGAGGGAAGGCTGACTGTTCCCATAAGGTATAATACATTTACAGTATTTACTGTATATATTTTTCTCGAGTGTCTATGGTCATAATTATTAACATCCTAATGTTATGATACATTCACATAAACCCGCACAATGCCATTAAATACACACACACACACACACGCGCACACACACATACATAGAATATATATATATATATATATATTCTATGTTATGGGAGCAGCTTTTTTCCCTCCAAAATTAAACACAAAAACGTATTAATGCAGTGTTTCTGCTACTCCCCAGAAAAAAAAAATGCTATTATATGCAAGTCATTTTAGTGTCAACTTAATAAGCAATGTACATTATAAGTCAATATTTACCGATAATTGCTGCAATAATAGCTGCTGCTCTCTGCCCCGCTTAAAATCATTGGCAACTCAATTTGTTTGGAACTATTGAGAGCTACACGAATCACGTGACCGTGCGGCGGCGAGCTCACTGTTGCAACCGTCTATGTTCGCAACTCTCATATTTAACGGCTCTGGGGTGCGTTTCCCATACAACGACGTAACTTGCTGCTCCACTACCATAGTACGATGCACTGTTGAAGAAATCAGCTTGCTAGTCACGACTGTTTCCCGAAACCGTATTGTCGCAAATTGGTTGTTCAACCACGTTGGTTAATGATGTCACACATGTGGTGGAGTAAAAACTACTTTTAATGAATCTGTTTGTGATCGAATTAATGCTAGATGTTTTGCTATAAATTACGGACATGTCATCTGAGGACTATCTCATATTTTTCTCAGTTATTTGCTTTATTTCCAGATTCAATCATAGGCTCGTTCTTACGCACTAGAGCACGTTCACACATGCGCACTCTTCAAAAACGGTGCTTTAAATCTATTGACAAACTAAAAGACATAAAGGACATTTGTATGTCTTCTAAATAAAAGATACTGATTGTACTGAATGTCATCTTGCTTATTTGGCTCAAGATAATAATTTATTAAGCCCACATGTTATAATAACAAGAAACTCTGCTTCTAACCACAGGTCGAGAGCTGTCGGTCCAACCACACAACTCTGGGATGCTGTTTGCGAATGTTCGTTGGAACGATGGTTACAGGAAACACCGACTCGTTGAACTATGATGATAACGACGGAACTTAAGACCATAGTTGGCTAACGATGCTTTTGGGAAACGCACCCCTGGTTCGCGCTTAGTAGATGCCGCCAAGGCAAGTTCAAAACAAAGCGCACGCGCTGTACTGTGATTGGTGGCTTGTTTGACCAGTTACATTTCATCCACTCATAAATAAAAAGGAACAACTGATTTTGAAAATGTAGTAGAGTAAAAAGTAAGATATTTGACATTGAAATGTAGTGGAGTTAAAGTAAAAGTCTCCCCAAATTTAAATACTTCAGTAAAGTACAGATATGCAAAAAAGCTACTTAAGTACAGTAACGAATTACATTTACTTCGTTACTGTCCACCACTGGCCAGTTGTAGGTTGACTTCCCTGAAAAGTGTACATTTTGTGGCTCTGTGGTGGCATCAAAACATTGCTCTGTCTGTTTGTGCATCCTGCATGACATATCACTATTAGTCATATTTCCATCCAAGTTAATAATTTATGAAAACAATCTGAATATCACAAAAACTATTTGCGAAGAAAGCCGCGTTACCCTTAATATTCCTACAAACAACTCTCACTTTCTCAGAATTGTGGCTGAAATCTCACATTTTGACATAGGGATCTGAGAAACCGTTCACATCCATGGCGGCCAGATGGGCACAGCGCTGCACTCCGACACACAAGCCCCCTCGCCGGACCGCTCCTTCTCCCTCTACAGGCGGGGGCTGAAACTGCAGTGAAAGCAACAGGCGACCTCTTTCTTCCAAACTGGTCAGCTGTTCATTCTCCCACTGCAGAGAGAGAACAAATGAGAGACTGAACTGTAAGGGAGAAGATCTTATCCCTGATGAGGGAGAATAATATACTTAATTAATCATCTAAATTTAAAGTGTCAGAGCAGAAGACTTAGCACAGTGCAAACAGCTGAACCAGCGCTATAAAGTACATCTGCAGTGTAAGCATCGATGACTTATGTGGATTTGGCAAAGAAGAGAGGATATCAAATCTTCAACAAGCAGGCGACGATGTTAATTCGCAAGGAAAGACTCGTAGATTTTGTTCGCCACTGTGACAATTGTTTCCAGTGACTGGTGGGTTCTAAGGCAACAATTTACATCAATAACATATCTTTGACTTTACCTATGTGTTTAAAATCTTTGATGCTTGCCCAGTCTCAAATCTCCAGGCACGTGCCTGTTTATTTTACCTGTCAGGCTTGTCGATTGTGTGGCGCATTGGTTTGAGCTCTGGGCTTCAGTTCAAAGAACTGGGTGAACCCCGGTTTGATACCCACTTCAGCTGTTATAAATGTTGTGACTCTGTTGTGCCGGAACTCTTTGCATAGAGCTTAGGGAATGGCTTTGACTTGGCCCCAATCATTGCTGCTTGCAGCTTTATTTAAATGTTATAATTATACAAATTTTCATGGTCTCATAATAAAAGAATATTCTGGGTTCATTTTAAGTTAAGCTCAATTAACAGCATTTTTGGCATAATGTTGATTATCAAATGTTGTTTCATTAAAAAAGAAAAAAAGAATAAGCAAAAATCGTGGTTACAATAAGGCCCTTAATGGAAGTGAAACAACATGAGGTTTCTTAAAAATTTAATTTCTGTATTTAAATCGTCTAATGTGCATAATCCTCTCAAAGTCTTCTGCAGTTGCTCTCTTAAGACTTGTATAATTCAGACTCATCCACTACCACACACAGACAGTAATTTATCATTCTGTCTTCCTGGTCCATTTGAGCTCAGTTCAGCATCATCCATCTAATATTCACCTTAAAAATTTTGTCTGATTACGACACCATTTCACTCGCTTTTGGCTGGACATTATACTGAGAAACTGCAACCAAATGTGTAATGAAGCATGTACTTTTGGTTTGCAAAAATGATGCCATTGTCATGTAAATTTCATGAGATCAGGCTGTTATTTTCCCAATTCTGTTTGGTGTCGCTAGATGTGCAGAAATTACCAACCTGGTCTCATAGAATCACGTAGGTATTGTAAATTGTAAAAAATTATTTTTACGTGCATTATTGCACTTATTGAATTTAACACTAAATGCGCTACATCAACAATGACTTTATACACTCAGACAGTCATTTATCATTCTCTCTTCCTGGTCCGTTTGAGCTCAGCTCAGCTTCAGTAGCTTTCAATGAGGGAAACTGTGAGATCTAACTACAGATTCTAGGGTTGTGTGAAATATGGAGACCTACTGAGACATAATTGTCTGATTTGGTGAAATGCTTGCACTCGCATACACACATTATTAAGGCTTGAGAGGAGCTTATTTGGATGCGCATTAATAATGCATACTCAGAATGCTCAAGTGTGTCTCTGAATATGTAACACTTGCACCAAGAGAGCAACAATATTTACAAGAAATATTCAGTGATCCATCTGTACACATTAAAAACGTTAGTAACTATTTACAATAAGGTTCAATTTGTTAACATGAACTAACAAAAATCAATACTTTTACAACATGTATTGATCTTGTTAAGTGGTAATTTCAACATATAGTAATACATTTTAAAATAAAGTTTTACATGTAAACATTAGTTAATGCACTATGAACTAACAATGAACCATTTTTATTATTAGCTAGCATTAACAAAGATTAATAAATGCTCTAAAATATATTGTTCATTGTTGGTTAATAATACCTATTGCATAATACCTAATGTTAACAAAAGGAACCTTTTTGTAAAGTGTTACAAAACGTTTGTTTTAACCACACTTAGCTGGGTCAGTAGATAGATGGAATGTAATGAGGAAGACAAAGGGTTAGATGCAGAAACAGAGGAAACAAAAAATACAAACGCTACTATATACTGTGTGTGTGTGTATGTATATATATATATATATATATATATATATATATATATATATATATATGTATTCCCATTTAAAGGGCTAGTTCCTAATAATTTACCCACCCTTATGTCATTCCAAACCCCACTGACTTTCTTTTTTCTGTGGAACACAAAAGGATATTTCAGGCAGAGTGGCAGCCTCATTCACTTCGTTGTAAGGAAAATGAATGGTGACTGAGGCTTACATTCTGCCTATAACATATATATCTTATTTTGTGTTCCACAGAAGAAAGTCATGCAGGTTTGGAACATAAAGGTGACTGAGTGATCTAACATTTTCAATGGCTTAGATATAATAATGTTTGAAATGATTTCCTATATACTGTTTTGAAGAAACTGTTATAAATTGTCATATGAAAACACACCAAGCAAGCAATAAGCCTTAGAAATGGAGGTGTTTGATTTTATACATGTCTCTCTTTCCCTATTGCTTCCCTTCTTTGTGTTTATCAGTCTGTCTCTCTCCCTCTCTTTGTCGCACACTCAGAATATGAGCAAAAGACCGGATCAATAGGTTAATCATCACAGTGTCTCTCTCCCCCTGTTTGTTTTTCTAAAAAGGGTCTTGTTATTTCTAGATCTTTACCTTGATCGTGTGCGCGTTTTTGTGATATACCAGGACAATTTTGTAAGTTATAAACTGGTAATCACAAGGTTATTATGCTATAAATATGCTTTATGAGGACATAGACTAGTGTCCCCATATTTCAAATCACTTAAAAATCATACTAAACAATGTTTTATTGAAAATGTAAAAATGCAGAAAGTTTCCTGTGATGATTAGGGTTAGGGGTTATGTTAGGTTTAGGGGATAGAATCTATAGTTTGCACGGTATAAAAATCATTACGTCTATGGAAAGTCCTCATAAGGATAGGAAAACAAACGTGTGTGTGTGTGTGTGTGTGTGTGTGTGTGTGTGTGTGTGTGTGTGTTTGTGTAAAGGATATGGGTGTGTATGCCCATTAGAGAGAAGGATGCCAAGCCAAACCTGTTTGTTGGCAAGTGTGATGTTTCATTAATGTAATTGTATGGGGACAGATATAGTGTGTTAGGGGAGAGAGAGATGGAGAGCTATGTTAAGTGAAAGTAGCTTCACCAGACGTTCATTAATTTAACAGTGCGGAGACACATACAGATAGTGGGTAGACAGAGGTGCGACCTCTGTGTTATAAACAGACAAGTCATAACACAAACAGTGAGGAGTAGCCCTTCCATGTAATGCTTGAGAGACAGACAAAATAGCTGCACATGTAATACACTGTCATATCCCATATGAGGTCCCATTTGAAATACGCAAAAAAAAAAATCACCATTTAAACGTTGAGGTCAGTTGCAATTGTTCCAGTGTCTCACTTTAATGTTTTAGTGCCAATTGTCAGATATGTAGAGTTTGCAGGAGGGCAGACAATTGTGCAATATTAAGGTGAAAATGCATACTTAGCATAAGAAGAATAGATATCATGTTCACTATTTGCATAAATGTGAAATGTTAGCTGTGATAAAGCAATTTTATATAGAAAAATGGTTTCAACATGTCTTGTTTTATGTTTAAATACTTAAATCCTAGTCTAATATGCAGAGACAACTGCAACTGGCACCAAAGACTAAGTAATCCATTTGCAGGTTGATTTCTTCAAGAAGTGTAAACACTGGCCCTGTGACACTTTAAAAACATTGTTCTGCTTGTTTGAGGATCCAGACCAGCTTGACACAGCAACACTGGTTCAACCAAGGACACTCAGAGAGTAAAAGAGTAGCGAAAGTGCCATAGAAGTGCCAACAAATAACGTGGTTACTTCAGTAAATATGCTTTTTACGTAAAATTTGCTTTTGCAACTCTATCGGTTAGGTTTAGGTATTGGATTAAGGCCCAGGTATAATTTTGCGCTTTCCAGATTGGATCGTGCCTGGACGACCGCAATGTACTTCTGAGTATACTTTTCTTTCTACGCGAGCAAACACAAACAGCAAGTGATACTCTTTTAGTACAGTTATTGGCCAGCGTATGTGCAGATGACACGCACAGCTGAGGACCGCAATCTAGGCAGCAAGCAGTCAAAAAGTCGGCTGTGCTAATTTACGTCACACATACTGAGCGCGGAGCGATCCGCAGCGAGCACACCTTTAGGGTAAGGATATCTGTTATGTTCACCTCTCTTTTATCTTTTTGAACACTATTGGTTAGGTTTAGGCTAAAGCTTTAGATTAGGGAAGTGCATTTTACTCATTAAAACATCCATCTAATATTCACCTTAAAAACGTCTGATTACGACACCATTTCACTCGCTTTTGGTGCCCCCCACTGGATATTTCAATGGGAAACTGCTGCCAAACGTGTAATGAAGCGTGTATTTTTGTTGGTAAAACGTTGCCATTGTCACGTAAATTTCACAAAATCAGGCTGTTATTTTCGCAATTCTGTTTGGTGTCTAGATGTGCAAAAATTACTAATAAGCTTACAAGGTTGTTCAAGTGTGATCAAATAGTGTGGTAATGCATTGCATAAAGAATTATGGCACGAGTCCTGCAGAGGACAAGCGTCGACGCGTGAATGGAAAGTGTCATAATTAAATGGTTGCTATAGCAATCATGTTTTTCATTTGTTTTTTATGAGATCAGGCTGGAAAATACACATTTCAATTTAGATATCAAACAGTCAATACAAACACAAACTTCACATAAATAGATTAGATATTTTTGCAAGAAAATTCTGCAGTGTTTTAGTCATTTGAGGGCTTTCACAAATTAGCCACAAAGATGAATCCGTTTAACATGGGTTTAAATGTTTTAGCTTGAATTGCCTGGGCTTTTGGCTTTTGGGTTCTATTAAGGTTTTAAACTAATGACCCTCATCATGCAGACTCACTAATGATAATGAGGGGGAGTAACCAGAAGGTAAACAGGTGCGCAATGAGACCAGTGCCGCACACACACATACACACAGCTGCTAAGCTTTCATATTCAGATTTGCGTGATTAGAAGGCAGATGGCGTGGCACCAGTCATCAGCCTTCACCAGAAACTGTATGTGTGCCAGATATGACACCAAATCAAGAGCTTGAAATTAACATTGTGACTGTTGCACCATAAATCTTGTCTGTGGCTGTGCAATTTTTTTCATCTCTGGGGTATGAACTCTGTAGTGGTTCATCAATATGGGTTTCTTAATGATGCACACTTTCAAAAGAGCACTGTGGTCGACAGCTTATATTATATTATATTATATTATACAATTCAATGACAGCAAATAAGATGTAGCTTTTACAAAATTAAATAAACAAATATTATCACAATGTTTTAAAGTTAAAAACTTTTTAAAGTTAAGAAAATGTGCATTATCCATTGGCAAAGACGTGTATATGTCTTTGAACTGTTATGGGCCATATACTCAGGACTGGTTGTGTTTAACATGTTAAACTGACATCCTTGACCATTGTGACACATCTAGCTATTTTTCAGCATCTCACACCATGAGCGCTGTGTTTTAGCCATGACAAGTTAAAAATAAGTTTAACTTTTAAAAACTTGTCTCGAGACATCTGCATGCTATTTACTTTCCTCAGCACAACATCACTGTTTTTAATAATAATAATAAAAAACACACACACATCCCTTATTCACCTCATGCACCAGAGAAACTAGCGTGCAGTCATCTTGAAAATTTTGTCTTGGAGCTTCCGTTATAGCGTTTCCATATAGATATCGATGGTATTGATGTCAAAATGTAATAAGCTAGCAAAGTGGATTTACAGGTCAGTGATGTCAAAAGCTATCATGAGCATTTTAAAGTGTTCAGGGGATGTCATAACAACTGGAAGCAGATTTTAAAACAAGAGTACTTTATAATACACAAGATCCTACCTTCAAGTTGTGGACACACTGATGTGCCTTTGTGCTCATGAAACTTCAAGAGACAACCCAAAGTCATGAAAAATATCTCTGTATGACACCTCTGACCATCTTTTCATGTCAATCACACATCGTGCATTTTATTTTATATTCCATTTACAACCATTTTAATCACATTTAAGCAACTGAAAAATAGGGTGACAAATTAATATTAAAAAGTAAAATTTAAATTTTCTTTAATGTTATGAACTTGCATGTTATAATACGAGCTGTCAATGTTGGAATTTTCATGTTAACTACACATTTTAACACAAATTATTAACAGTAAATTAAGCAGAATTACACATATAACAATTAAACGCTTGTATTATGAAAAAGTGCAGTGTGTCATAGCTGTCTGAATGTGATCTGCCAGCTCCAATTGACCTCCGCAGGTGTTGGAAATTTTCTGTCACATTTACAGTGACATGGATTTTGTAGACTCACACCATCAGCTCTTGGTTAAAATACTTTCTATACACCCACATGTACTCCATTTTTTATATCTCAGTATCTTCAATACAAACAGGAAGTTAGATGACAAAATTTAGAAGAGCAGAGCACTGAAAATGGGCGGGGCTGAATAAGGTGAATAAACAAGCAAAATACCACTGCTGTTAATCAGCCAATTGGCCTATAATCTCACAATTGCCAAATATCGGCCATTATATCAGTCTATCACTAATTCTTTCTGTTCTTCCTCCACGTTTTACTTGTATTTCCATTTCTTTCCCTCTGGTATTCAGCTCTGCTTTCTTTTTGCAACCCAGCGCCAGAGCCAGAACCATCACTCTCACTCACTGTGATCGCTCAAAGCAGTTCAGCAGTTTTCCCCTGTCAATTCTTGTTCTCTTCCCCCAGAGGTCTGCAAGTGTGTTGACTGTCACTCATCTTGCACCCTCTGTCCATTCATAACCCTGTAACCTCTCCCTCCCTTTCTTCATCTTTTCTATCTACTGTATGCCGTCTGTGCCTTTCTTTTTTCCTCCCTAATCTCTCTACTTCCTTTGAAACTGTTATTATTTGGGTCCCCTGAAATTTCTGGCGCTTTCAGTTGGGTGGCAAATCTGCTTCCTCTGTCCTCTCAAATGTACCTTCTATCACTTCATTTATGAAAGAGTCGAGAAACAGAGTGCAAGAGGGAGGGATAAAGGAGAATATAAAGATAAAGAATATATTAAAGGAATAGTTCACATAACATTTTTAATTCTTCCATCATTTACTTGTGTTTTTTCAAACATTTGAATTTCTTTCTTCCACTGGAAACAAAAGGAGAAGTTTTGCAGAATGTTGCTGCTTGTTTCCTTAAATTGTAAGTAAATGGTGACATGGGGCTGTCGAGCTTAAAAAAAAAAAATCTAAAGCACCATTAAAGTAATTTAAATGTGGTCCATACAACTCATGTCCTATATGTGACATTAAGCTGTTATAGCCACAACATAAACGTAATATTACAACTTATATCTGCACAGACAGTGAAGCAGTTGAACAGACGCACTAGTCAGAATGCATAACCGCTGTTTCCTTAAAATGCGCTATGCATAACGCAATTGCGTTTTTGTCATTTAGCACATTATCGTCAACTAAAATGTGATTTTTTTCCCGAATAAAATGGCATATCGTTTTAGATGACAACAATAACACATTTTAGGTGATGATAATGTTGCAAAATGACAAAAACATGAGTAAAATGGGCTAAAAGTAATGAATCTGACATAATGAAATATTGAATACATTTTCATCAAAAGACAACAATTATGACTAAAATAAAAAACTGTGTAAAAAGTAACACTGACAATGGCTTTGTGTAAGGAAATTTAAGCTGTTACTGACGGATGATCTTCCACTCCACCATAGCTCTCAAATCTCATTTACATTCAGAAGACTTTATATTGCACATTTGTCATATAGACTACTGTAATGGTACTTTTATGGTGCTAGTTTACCATTTTTGGAGCTTGACCGCTCCTGGTCACAATTCACCTCCATTGTATGAAAATGAGCAGCGTAAACATATGTTCTTGTCAAAGGAAGAAATGAAATCATTGAGCTTTGGAACCTGATGATGATAGAATTAAACATTTTGTGTTTACTATCTCTTTAAATTAAAAGAAAAGGCTCTGAATTGTCTCAAAATTCACCATTAATGTTTCAGCAGTGTGAAGTTGTCAACACTGGCCATTGATAACATAGTTTCTGGACAACACTAAATTGAATATAACAAATAGTTTCTTATCTCTCTGGGGCCCACAATGCAGTTTGGCTAATCTTATCCTTTATTTATGGATGTCACATTCGTTCTTGGTGTCAGACAGAACAGGGATTTGCTGCAACATGAAATGCGTACATCCAATACATGCCCTTTCCTTATCCGACCCCGTTCTCCTCTCGTGATCCACCATGTGTCTTCTTTACTTTCCAGTATTTCTCATTGTGGGGCGCCTAACATGTTGAGAACCGTTTTGTATGATAATGAAAATGCTAATAGATTTCTTCCATCCCTCTTATAATGTGCTCAATGTTCTTATTGAAATGCAAATGAGTTTAGATCCCAATGTGTAAACATTTGAGAGTGTGAGAGCATTAATCAGCAGGCAATTATCAGTTTGAAATATTTAAAACCTCATTGCAAACTCACATGCAGAAATGTCAGTGCATTATTATTATTATTATTTTCATTAAGAGAAAGAGAGGGAGATAGAACAGATGGTTTTGAGGTTGTAAGGAGAGTACCTCTCTTAAGTAACAGGAAATCCCTCGCAGGGCTGCCCCCATGGCTGTAGGAGAGGGAAGCTGGCAGAAAGACAGAGACAGAGATAGTTATGATAGTTTAGTGAACACAAATGGAAAGCAAATGTTAAAGCTCTGTAAAGGTTTTGGCTGTACATCATTAATGGCAGAACCATTGGAGATTCTCTTAGTAGATTCACGTATTGCTCCAGATCAGGAGCCAGTGTGGTCGATTATTCAATAACAGATATTGATCCAAACTTTCTTAGTGCTTTTACAGTCAGACATCAAATCCCCATTTCTGATCACTGCCAAACAGCGCTTTACTTGAAACAACCATGTGAAAAGACCAACAATCCTCCCCTTGTATCTGAAAAACTGTTTCCTCTGTAACCCAAATTCAAATGGATCCAATCCAACCTTTACATTTCAAAGAAAACATGAATAATTCTATTATGTTAAAAATTATGGATGATTTTGTCCACTGATTTCACCCCAGATTCCACTGGAATAAATTTAGCAACAAACAACCGTAATCATTTATTTGAAACATTGGCTCATTTATCTAACATTAAAAAGCAAATATACAGTGCATCCGGAAAGTATTCACATCGCTTCACTTTTTCCACATTTTGTTATGTTACAGCCTTATTCCAAAATGGATTACATGCATTATTTTCCTAAAAAATCTACAAACGATACCCCATAATGACAACGTGAAAGAAGTTTGTTTGAAATCTTTGCAAATTTATAAAAAAAATTTTAAAAACAAATCACATGTACATAAGTATTCACAGCCTTTACCATGACACTCAAAATTGAGCTCAGGTGCTTCCTGTTTCCACTAATCATCCTTGAGATGTTTCTACAACTTGAGAGTCCACCTGTGGTAAATTCAGTTGATTGGACATGATTTGGAAAGGCACACACCTGTCTATATAAGGTCCCACAGTTAACAGTGCATGTCAGAGCACAAACCAAGCCATGAAGTCCAAGGAATTCTGTAGACCTCCGAGACAGGATTGTATGGAGGCACAGATCTGGGGAAGGGTACAGAAAAATGTCTGCAGCATTGAAGGTCCCAATGAGCACAGTGGCCTCCATCATCCGTAAATGGAAGAAGTTTGGAACCACCAGGACTCTTCCTAGAGCTGGCCGCCCAGCCAAACTGAGCGAAGGGCAAAGGGCCTTAGTCAGGGAGGTGACCAAGAATCCGATGGTCACTCTGATAGAGCTGAAGCATTTCTTTGTGGAGAGAGGAGAACCTTCCAGAAGAACAACCATCTCTGCAGCACTCCACCAATCAGGCCTGTATGGTAGAGTGTCCAGACGGAAGCCAGTCCTCAGTAAAAGGCACATAACAGACTGCCTGGAGTTTGCCAAAAGGCACCTGAAGGACTCTCAGACCATGAGAAACAAAATTCTCTGGTCTGATGAAACAAAGATTGAACTCTTTGGCCTGAATGGCAAGTGTCATGTCTGGAGGAAACCAGGCACCGCTCATTACCTGGCCAATACCATCCCTACAGTGAAGCATGGTGGTGGTAACATCATGCTGTGGGGATGTTTTTCAGCGGCAGGAACTGGGAGACTAGTCAGTAATACAGCGATGTACAGAGACATCCTTGATGAAAACCTGCTCCAGAGCACTCTGGACCTCAGACTGGGGCAAAGGTTCATCTTCCAACAGGACAACGACCCTAAGCACACAGCCAAGATAACAAAGGAGTGGCTACGGGACAACTCTGTGAATGTCCTTGAGTGGCCCAGCCAGAGACCAGACTTGAACCCGATTGAACATCTCTGGAGTGATCTGAAAATGGCTGCGCACCAACACTCCCCATCCAACCTGATGGAGCTTGAGAGGTCCTGCAAAGAATAATGGGAGAAACTGCCCAAAAATAGGTGTGCCAAGCTTCATACATAAAAAGACTTGAGGCTGTGATTTTTTTAAATTTATTTTTTAATTAAATTTGCAGAAATGTTAAGATTTCAAACAAACTTCTTTCACGTTGTCATTGTGTGGTATTGTTTGTAGAATTTTGAGGAAAATAATGAATTTAATCCATTTTGGAATAAGGCTGTAACATAACACAATGTGGAAAAAGTGAAGCGCTGTGAATACTTTCCGGATGCACTGTATTTATAAAACATTTATAGGTTTTATAATGAATGTAAATGTTTCAGAAAAGAACGAAGAAAGCTTTCTAACAAAAAACATAATGAACAAGACAATAAGGGTTGTAGAATTACAAAAGACTGATATGCAACAAAATAGAAACATATTTCAAATCCAAAATTGACTAAATTAATGAATCAATACACCAAAACACTTTTTGGAATCTCTACAGAAATTTGAAACCCCAAATCAGAAATGTCACTTCAGAGTGGGTCAATTTGGAAATCTTAAAAAAGATTTTTTCAAGACATTTAACCCACAGACCTCAACATTTACATATACATTTACATTTATGCATTTGGCAGACGCTTTTATCCAAAGCGACTTACCCATATTACAGGGACAATCCCCCTGGAGCAACCTGGAGTTAAGTGCCTTGCTCAAGGACACAATGGTGGTGGCTGTGGGGCTCGAACCAGCAACCTTCTGTTTACCAGATTACCAGTTATGTGCTTTAGACCACTACACCACCACCACTTCAGGGTTGAGGATTACCTCAACCAGCCTCAAAGAAAAATAAAGCAAAAACTAGAAGAGTTAAACAAAACAATTAAAAATTATCAAAATCCATTGGAAAACTTTATAACAATGTCAGAAATAACAGAGCATATAAAAATGTTAATTAAAGAAAGCATGTGGACAAGACATCATTAGCAACGAAATGCATAATCAAAGCGTTAGTCAAAATATTTGATCTATTTTATTTTTGGCCTTATAAATATGACCCCAATAATTACCGCTGCATTTGCGTGGGCAGTGCCCTACGAAAGTTATTCTGCAGTATAAATATAGAATAAATAGCTGCATAGTCGCATTCATTTCAAAACACAACATTCTAAATACATCACAAATTGGCTTTTTACCAAAACAGCACACATCCGACCACATTTATTCTCTTCATGCTCTAATTTACAAAAACATCAATGACAAACAAAGAAACATATTTGCATGTTTTATAGATAAAAAAAAAAAAAAGCATTCAATTCAATTTGGCATGATGGTTTATTTTGCAAACCTCTTCAAATTGGCATTGGCAGAAAAAACATTTGATATTATGCAATCCCTGTACGCAAACAGTAAAAGTGCAATTAAAATGAGGAATCACAGAACAGTATTCTTCCAGCAGGGATGTGGATTGAGACAGGGATGCAGTCTGAGTCCAACTCTATTTAACATATATCTATATAAATGATTTTGCTGCAGCTCTGGAGCCGTCCAGTATCCCTGGCCTTGCGCTACATGACACTGAGTTCAACTGTCTGCTGTCTGCAGATGATTTAGTCCTGCTCTCTCCCACCGCAGAGAGTCTTCAGTAGAGCTTGTCCCTGCTGGAGAAGTACTGTCAGGAGCCCTTACAGTCAACCTGGATAAAACCAGAGTCATGGTTTTCCAGAAGAAGAAGGCCAGATCTCAGGGAACAAATACCAGTTCACCTAAAGAGGAGAGGTACTACACCACAGCACCAGCTACAGTTATCTGGGCATTGAGATCAGTGCATCTGGGGGTTCGGTCTGGCTGTAAAAGCATTGAGTGAAAAGGCTCGGAGGGCATTTTATGCAATTAAATCACGATTCGGCCATATGAAATAACCAATTAAAACATGTATTCAATTATACAACTCAATCATTAAAGCAATTCTATTATATAGATGTGAAATTTAGGGACCAGCCTTAAAGTTTCAAAATTGTGATAAAACTGCAGTTGAAACATTACATTTATGCATTTGGCAGACGCTTTTATCCAAAGTGACTTACAGTGCAATTATTACAGGGACAATCCCCCCAGAACAACCTGGAGTTAAGTGCCTTGCTCAAGGACACAATGGTGGTGGCCGTGGGGTTAGAACCAGCAACAATCTGATTAACAGCCCTGTGCTTTTAGCCACTACGCCACCACCACTCCAGTCCACCCATCTCTGGGCATAAATTAGAAACAATTCAGTTCAGTTCAGTGGTGGCTCAGTGGTTGAGGCTAAGGGTTACTGACCAGAAGGTCAGGGTTCAAGCCCCAGCACCACCAAGATGCCACTGTTGGGCCCTTGAGCAAGGCCCTTAACTCCAGGTTGCTCCGGGGGGATTGTCCCTGAAATAATTGCACTGTAAGTTGCTTTGGATAAAAGTGTCTGCCAAATCCATAAATGTAAATGTAGTTAATAAAACTCAAAATGTGACTGACTCCAGGTACAACTCTAAAAACATCTTTAAAGACATTGATAAAAAAAATCGAAAAGATGCTCATGATAAAACATTAAAAACTACAATATTATTTGTCCCTAAATATAACCACACAATTGGCAAACTACCTATAAATTAAACAACTTGAAGAAAGAAAAATGGTCTCAAAATGCAGATTAAGTGATCATGATCTAGAAATAGAGAGAGAAAGCCTGCACACAGACACTGTGACCTAAACCAAATAGAGGATGAGAAACACTTTCTTCTCAACTGTCCCAAGAACCACTCTGAGAGAAATATTTTCCCCCAAATTTGAAACACTGAATCTATCATTCCTTATACTCTGTGATACAGAGAAAATCCCCTATACTTGGAGAGGAGGACAGCACAGCCGCACTAGCTGCTAAATATGTGTCTGCTATTCACACGGTTAGACATGACTAATTCACTGTATACATTTAATATATACATATTGTATATATTCTCCTATTTTACACACACACACATATATACTGTATATATATGACTTTTTGTTCTATTTAATCATTCTTAGTATTTAAATATTAACATTTTCTTCTTTTTTTATTACCACTAATTGTATTTATTATTGTATTATAATCTTATTTTAAACTGTTTGAATAACAATACTATTCTCCAATTGTCATCTGAATTGATAAAAAGGAGAGATAAAGTTAGCATTTGAATGTGAGACTCTCTAAGTATTTTTAATTTAACATAAGTATTTGTTTCTCAAAGGACTGGACTCAAATGAGTCTCTGCCTCAGAAGGCATGCCTGTGGGCCGCTCACAGTCCGTTCACTGACCATCTGATACATATAAAACTGGGAGGAGCTTTCTCAATCTTTCAAGCTCTAATCTGATTTGCTAACTTTCAGGGGCACATTAAAGGAACAATCCGGGTTTAATACAAGTTCAACGCAGTCGACAGCATTTGTTGGCATAATGTTGATTACAACAAAAAAATATTTTGACTCAACCCTCCTTTTCTTTAAAGAAGCAAATAACAAAGTTACAGTGAGGCACTTGTTCCCTGTAATGGGGCCAATTTTTGGAGGGTTTAAAGGCATAAATATGAAGCTTATAACTTACACTTAATTAATTAATTCTCCTGTTAAAACAATTTTTTACAGTCGTTTTAGGGTTTGTTGACATTACATCGTCATTGAACCAATTTTATCACAATGAAATCATGTTAACATGCATATTGTTTATGTCTTGTGGCTTTACTTTTGGTACAGTGAGTATTTTAACATTTACAGATTGGCCCCATTCACTTCCATTGCAAGTGCCTCACCGGAACCCGGATTTTGGCTTTTTTTAAAGTCAAGACAAACAAAATTTTTGTGGTAATCAACATTATGCCACAAATGCTGTTGATTGAGCTTAACTTGTATAGAGCCTGGAATATTTCTTTAATGCATGGCTTACATGGTCTGAATCCCCTTCTCCAAGGGAGGCCCCACCCTTTTAACGTTCACAGGAAGAGCGCATGTAAACGCTTTCAGCAAAACGCAGAGATGATTTGCAACAGTGAAGGCCGTCCGTACAGTGTAGCGTATGTTCATAGAATATGAACTTTGAATTTAGAATTTTGAATATTAATTTTGTTTTCCGTTTCCAAACATCAGCGTTTTCCAAGCACGATTTACTGGAGAGCATTTTCTATAGTCATTCAGGTGTGGATGAAAGGCATAAACATTGCAAAATCTATATGTTTTTAAACTAAAATGTATTAGTGTAAATGTGGCCTCAAACTGACCGTGTGTGTATGTGTGTCTTACAGGCGGTGGATGTTCTAAACACGTGTAGAAATGTTTCGTCTGGTCTGGTTTCACACGTCTTAGGGCCACACGAGACTCCCCAATGAACTCATTATGAGTCAGTTTATCCTCATCGCATACTGATAACCTGAGAAAAACAACAACACAGAGAAAACAAAGAAATGGAGTGTGTTATTCAATTAAATTGGAAGAACAACAAAGATAAACATAAAAGTTTAAAGGTAGTATGGGTGAACGTGATAACCACACCATCCCCAGATCAGCTAGAGCTGAAAACGGCTCAGACAGATATGTATATTTATGAATGGGATTAGGGTGATATTTCTGGCTCTAACAGTTTGGTCTGAAGTAAGCACCTTTTTCTTTTTTCAAAGATTTGCTTGCGTGTTTGTAGAACTGACACCCTCCTCTGCTCCTGTACTCTCCTTAGAAATAAACGAATAAATGACTTTTCTCTAACTCCTGTCACGCTGTCATTTAAAAAATAAACAGCAGTCCCAGTGCCAGGTTTCCAGGGGATATTGTTCATTTATAACGTGAGTACACAGGTAATTTTCTGAGGATAATCGCAGAAAAACTGGAGTGCTACAGCAGTCACTCCTCCTCTTGCTAGTGTAACCGGCCTTGCTCGCCCCGCTCTGAACGGTACTCAAAGCAGCATCTCCGGCGTGGGAGGTGGGCAGGTGCACTAACAAGGAGGCTAAAGGCTACAGCCTCTAGCGTCAGTCACTAGTGTACCTCTTGAGGTCAGGAGAGTGAGGTTTATACGCATTCCACAGCTATCTACCAGTTGGCTCCCATTACACTCACCCCCCAAACCTCACTCCCATCCGGGTCACGGCACCATTGTAACCGGCCCTTGTCGCACCGCTCCGATTGTGACTCGAACCGGCGTGGGAGGCAGGTGCGCTAACGAGGAGGCTAAAGGCTACAGCCTCTAGCATCAATCGCTAATGCACCTCTTGAGGTTAGGAGAGTGAGGTTTATACACAGCACAGCTATCTACCAGCTGGCTCCCATTACACAAGGAATCTTGGAGTGGACTGTTCAGTTCTACAAAAGTTTCAGGCTAAATATATGCTGACTTGCCAAGATGCTGACAATGGTAGGAACTCCCAGAAACTAAATTATTCCTAAAGGTCTATAAGGAGGAAGGTCTGCTTCCTCTGCTGACACACACCTACTGTCAGAGACATATCCAGCATACTGTAGATTTACTGTCCGTATAAAGAGTCTCCCATAAAATTAGATGGACTCACCGAAGTACAAATTGTTTACTAACCTCAGGGTTTTTCTGTGCATATCCTCTTCTGTGATACCAATATAAGTCAGAGTCTCATTCCAAACTGGATTTAGTGAATTGCGTACTGTTTTGGTTTTGAGTTTATTAGCCTGACAGATACAAAGAGAGAAGAAAAAAGATAGAAAGCCAGGTGGTATAAAACAAACATTTTCAACTTATGCAATGTTATTAATGCAACAAATATATAAATAAGACATTGAACAGTAACAAAAATATTGGGAATTGTTTGATATCCTAATACTTTGATGAATGAATTATTAATTCACTAAGAAAAAAAGTGTTTTATCTTTCTTTAATGTATAATACCAAACATTACATAACAAGCTTATTTAGATGCAATCAAGTTGTAACTTGTAAGGTGATACATTTTAATGTTACCATTACAATACAATCTACATTTAGAAGCTTGTTCTGATACGATGAAAATACGAACACAGTAGCTCAAGTGGTACAGTGCAGCACTTGCGATGCAAAGGACTGGGATATGAGTCCTGAAGATCACTTGAGTTGACACGTGAGCCAAAAGTGTCAAAGAATAAACACAAAATGACGTGGTTCTTTCAGCAATTGCATTTTTCATCTGACATTTGCTTTTATGACACTATCACCTATAGGTTTTGGGTAGGGAGGCATTTGATTAACCTTCTTTAATGTTCTCATGAACATTATGTGACAATATGGAATTAATTATGTGCCATTGGGATTTGAACTTGAATTTTAGGACATGAATTTGAACATGTTTACTTGAACTTGAAATTTGCAGTTTTGAACTTATGCCATTGGGACTTGAATCTGAACATGTTTACTTGGACTTGAATTACATCAAACCCGAAATTCAAATGTTCTTGGCACAAATTCAGATTGTTAAATTCAGATTACATTTTTAATATACCGATTCAGGTTTTATTTTCAGATTCGGGGAAATTTGACAAAGACAACTGGTAGATAGCTAAGGAAGAGTAATCAAGCCTGTATGTAATCAAACTCCTTCTTAACCAATCACAATGAAGCTCACAGTTCACATATAGAAAAGTAAGAGTCTGCTGTGAAAAAGTGCCCACGTGGGATTATGGCTGAATGAGAGCCACCACCACCTCCCTATAGCATATATTACTTGTTCTGCCATGATGCAAACTCTAGAAGTAATTAGTGTGATTTGTAAACAGGCTGTTTGATGCATGAAATAAATGTTTATCAGTCATCTGATTTCTGAAATGCTTACCTTTCTTTATCAGATCAACAGTTTTGTAACTACAAGGCAGGAAGGTAATCTTTGCTGCTGTTTTTTTTTTTTAAATGCTCTGCATAACACCCAGGGGATACATTAATCTTTGCTATTTTTTCATGAGCCAACCAGCTACCATTTAAGTTAATACTAGATTGCTCATTAAGTAGTAAGTAAGGTCTAGATATGTGGAAATAGTAGATATGTGCCAACAAACATTCTAGCTACCAAACTCACTTTTACTAGTATAGTACACAGATTTAGTATACTTAATGCCACAAGAGATATGGATGTCATCAAAATTGTGTCTCAAGCCGCGGTCTTCCGAGTACAGAATCCAACACTCTATGAGGTGATCTACTACAGAAGCTAATCACATTGGATTTAAATGTAGGTCTTTAATACAAGCGATAAAATCCTAACATAGCAGTGTGAGTAATAGTGCAAAAAATAAGTCACTGTACTCATGATTTATGTGAAAGTGAATAAAAGGCAGAGTTGTTGAAGCACCTTTAGTGTTAATTTCACCAGGAAACTGCGATGAAATGTAGAATTCGACACGTAAACTTCAGTTGGCCAAAATGTAATTATAGTAATGTTCATTCTATTATACTATGTTGGATTTCCCCTTAGAACTGCTGCAATATGTGTAAAGAAGAATTGCTAAAGTAGTAGATATTCCAGGGAAACTTCACCACTTTTGTACGCCATGTTGCAATTATGAAATTATAAATTATTATGTGAAAACAAACACTTAAGTATACCAGGGTTACTCATTCCTGCTTCTGTAGAGCCACTTTCCTACAGAGTTTAGTTCCAGCTCACACCTAAAGTTGAATTAGTTCCAATGAAACACCCAAATCAGCTAATTATGGTCTTTGGGTTTATTTGAAAATTACAGACAGGTGTGGCTGGAGTATAGTTAGAACTAAGCCACAAGAAGTTGGCTCCCCAGGAGTAGGAATGAGTAACCCTGACTTAAAGGGGACAGACCTATAGAAATATGAGTGTGGTAACCTATGGTGGTTAACCATTCACACCCTGAATAAAAACTGACATCATGCACCAAAGTGTTAATTGTCCCACAGAATCTAAAATTTGCCCACCTTGCATGCTCCTGGGAGAAGGTGAAGTTTAACATAAGGATCTGACAGGCCATTGAAATCCATAGGTTTCAGACCCTATACAAAAAAAAAAAACGAGACATTTTATTAGACAGAACTGCTGAATTAAATATTTATAGATACACTGGAATGGAGCCCTGTTGAAGTAGAACAAACTGCTAAAGGGTAAATCACCAGCCGGTTTTTGGAGTGTGAGTCACGAATAGGTGTGAGTGTGTAGTGAACTGCACAGATGTGAGACGGACGTTACCTTGGCTCTGATAATGGTACAGTGGAGTGAACTTGTCGCTCTCTCATACCTCAGTTCAAACTCTAACGTCCCCAGTGCCGCTACAAAAAAAAAAAAAAAGTATAAGATAGCACAGATGTTAACAACACTGCCATATACCACAAAGCTTCACAGAAAGCAGTTAAAATTACCCATTATGGAATGCAATTAGGCGGCAGATGGATAACAATGTTGCGAATGGGGAAAAACATCATAATACTTCTGTAAGAATTCTTGGATGAAAAATAAACATAGAATGCATAATACAGGTTTAATATTGCACCACTATAAATATTCTAATTCACACCTCATTCATGCCTGAAATTCAAAAATAACAACAGAAATACTGGCAAATATTACCTTATATGGACTAATAACTTATTGATAAAATGTTATAAATATGTAACCACTCTAGATTTTGTACACACATTGGGGAGGACAGAGTTGTCATATGGGGATGTTCTCACAAGGGCTATATCAGCAACTGTAAGGTTTTGAGTCAAAAGTCCACTTACACAAATGCTTGTTTTCTCTAGCAGTGATTGTATGTTGGTTTCAAACACTAAGTTCAAAACTGTATATTAGATTAATTTTGTGAAATTTGTAAAATTCCAATATTATCATATTTTTGTAATTGCTGTTGTGTAAACAAGTGAACACAGTAAAACCACTTTGGATAAGTCTGATTTTAACCAAAAACCTTTTTCTGTGTAAGGGTATTTTTTATGAATGTTTGGTTGGGCCACCATACATTGTGCCGATCACTGTAGGTAGCAAATTGTACCCATGTACAACACTTTAAAGGATTATGCACATTCTATCTTGTAGTCCTTCTACTTTGGAATTGAACAAATGTGTGTGTATGGCCAAGGAGGTGATTGTCAACTGCTCATCCCAGATGTGTATGAATTTCTTTCTTCTGCAGAACACAAATTAAGATTCTTTGAAAAATATGTAGGTCCTCAAAATGCAAGTGAATCGGTCCCAAAACTTTGAAGATCCAAAAGCACATGAAGGCAGCATAAAAGTAATCTGTAAGACTCCAGCTGTTTAATCCTTGCCTTCAGTAGCTAAATGATAGGAGTGGGTGAGAAACAGATGAATATTGAATTCCTTTTTTCTATTAGTCTACACTGTCAGTATCAAATTCTTCTTTTGTTTTTGGTGATTCACAATCTTCGTGCATATTGCATCTACTGGGTAGGGAGGAGAATGTACATGTTGTCACAAAAGGTCAAGGTCCATAAATTAATTGATGAATAAGATGTTTCCCTTGGGTGGACAATGTCCCTTTATAAACGATTTATTGATCATTTTCTCACCCACATTATCATCTTGCTATAAGATATGGATTAAACCAATGGAGTCTTATGAATGAATTTCTTGCTACCTTAGAAGATTTTGGAACATTTTGTGTCCCATTCACTTGCAGTGAAGCACTTGAAGACCTACAGAGCTGAAATATTCTTCTAAAAATCTTCACAGAAGAAAAAGTCATACACATTTGTGATGGCATGAGGGTGAATTTACGATGACAGATTGTTATCCCTTTAAACATTAGATATCTGAGTTACCGTAGTAAGTTGTAAGTTTGAACCAGTCTGGCCATTCTCCATTCTCCACCTCTCTTATCAAAAAGGCATTTCCGTCCACAGAGCTGCCACTCACTGGATGTTTATTGTTTTTGGTACCATTCTGAATAAACTCTAGGGACTGTTGTGCATGAAAATCCCAGGAGATCAGCAGTTACAGATCACTGAGATCAAATTTTTTTTCCCCATCCTGATGGTTGATGTAAACATTAACTGAAGCTCCTGACCCTTATCTGAATGATTTTATGCACTGCACTGCTGCCACACGATTGGCTGATTAGATAACCACATGTATAGGTAGGTGAACACGTGTTCCTAATAAAGTGCTCAGTGAGTGTATATTTAAACTATTTGAATTTAATTCAACATGATCACACGGGAAGTCGGCATGCTGTATCTGAAAGTTTCGGTTCCCTAGGATCGACAACATTATGTCGACTCACTGACATGCCCCATCTCCCATCGGACATATTTGGAACAGCTCAACAACAATTAATTTCCCTTGTGGCATGAATGATAGCGTGTTGTGTCAGTTGCATGGGAGACCACAGTTAAATCCCCATTCAAACAAGGAAGTAATCTCATTTGTATAAAAAATCATGACCGTGATAAGGAGGTTGCATATTTATCCCTAACATAGCAATTTTGTCTCTTCTAATGGTTAAGGTTAGATTTGGGTTTTGGTTGGGGGGTAGATTAAATAAAATAAGCATTTCTCTTCACCGTTTCACACCCTGTTCAGCTGAAAACAATTATTTTTACAACTGGCTTCTGATGACCTCTCCTAGATATAAATGGATGTCACACTTGTTTATATACTCTGAAACACTTACAGCTTTAGCCTTTTGGAGGCAGTGTTTACAAATTCAGTCAACGTATACCGATTTCGGCTAAAGAAAAATTGCCACACACTTGCCGAATTTAATGTGAGATCAGGCTGATTTAATTACATCTGTAGGTACATTATTAACCTTTACCCCTAATCATTAACCTTAACCTAAACCTACCCCATCCCTTACCCTAAACCCTAACCCTAAATTAAACCCTACCCCTACTCCTATATCTACCAGTACCTCAATCTCAGAAATGGCAAATGCAAATCTTGTGAACATTTTGTAGAAAAACATGTAGTTACACAATAAGTACATTGTATTGTGTGCATTTTAATGTTAGTACGTAGAAGTTAAAGGCACCTTATATAAAGTGTGACCAAATCATCTGTTGTGTATTTTATTCTTGATGTCTGATGAAGGCTCTGCTAGAGGTAGAAATGTCATGTTTTTAACCTAATAAAAATGAATGAACAGATAATAAAAAGTATTTATCTACATGGAGCAAGTGCTACACCTCCCATTTCAAAGGCTGGGCCAATGTGGGCATTCAGTGTATTTATATGTTGATTTGTATTATTAAGGCATGGTAAACAAATTATTGTTAATATCGTGCAATGGGCTTCCAATGGCGAAAAATATACCCTTGTGAATTTTGCATGGAGTTCAAGTTTGGTGACAGCCGAATTTGCCTTGTTGACCAATACCAAGTTGCTTGGTTTGGCAGTGAACTCTGTATGGGTGGTGCTTCGTACACAGCTACACTGAATATTTACGATGAACATGGTAACCATTTTAGAGGCAAATTTATTTTTAACTCTACAAGAGAATAAAGTGCAGCATTAAAAGTGTCTGCTTGGCAATTTCAAATTGTGACAAATTGAGTCTGATATAAAAAAGGTGATTGGGGCAAAATCTTTGCCAAATTATTTTTTGTGGCCTGAGTGGCACTAAAAGCAAGTTCAATTTTCACCCAAACAGATGAGGTTTTTAAAGTTAATGTTCTATTGAGTTTTAAACCAACAAAACATACCTTACTACCTTAAACCTAAACCTAACTGTATGTTATAACAGCAAATATAGGATCAAAAACAGATGAGGTCCTTAAAGTTAATGCTCTATCGAGTAAATAAACACAACCTACAATACCTCCTTACCCTAAATCTTAAACATAAACCTAACAGATAGTGTCATAAAAAGCAAATGTGAGATGAAAAACACAATTGCTGAAGCAACCGCATCATTTTGTGGAGCTGCTATGACCCTTTCAGAGCTGCCCTCTTAGGACTCGTACCATGGTGCTTTGAATTGAAAGTTCAACGGTCTATCAGTTGAGTTACTGTGCAATTTAATCGTACCCAAACAAGCTTCTATATGTAGTTTGTAGTGTAATGCAGATGTTAAACTGTATCGCCTTACAAGTCATTAATGCACTATAGTAAAAGTGTTAAAATGTCAAAAGAAAGCATTGTGTGAGGAACAGGGTGAAAAATCTGGAATTAAACATTTAAAGGATTAAAAGTCATTGTTGTACTGTCTCTAGTGCGCATTTCATCAGGAAACTGCAGCAATATGTACAACGAGGCACAGAAAAATCATTTTGCCAAAATATAGTTATAGTTATGTGATTCTATGAGACCAGGATGGTGACAACATGCAGCACCATTTGAAACATGTTGTCAAAAAAGATCAAGGTGCGTAAATTCACTGATGTGTGACTATGATGAATAAGATGTCTCCATTGGATTGAGTGTGTGAAGTTATTCATCAACAGGTAGTAGTCATGACTTACTGCAATCATCGCTGTCTGAACTGCAGATGTCCACTGATGTCTCAATGCTGCTGGTTGCTGACAGAGTCCCACCCCCTCCTCTTGCCCCTGCCTGCAGAGGGGACAAGAGACCTCCACTCGTTACCCCAGAGGCTCCACCTCCTGGACTGAGAGACAATGGAGAGGCAGCAGGGTTAGAAGACACAGGCTCAGCGGTTGGGGAGAGTCGGGGGAAATAGGCAGAGATCTGTCTAATTGGTCGGATGGGGCCAGGACAGACGTCTATGGCCATGTGTTCCTGGATGGAGATGGTGAGCTTTTTTCCCTTACGCACCGTCATAGAGCTAAAACACAGAGAGAGAAAGTTATTTTGCTGCATATTAGCCAGCAGATACTTTTCATGCAGAGAGACTTAAAGTATTTAAGCATTTGATATACAAGCACAATCCCCCCTGGAGCCACCTGTTCTTAAGTGCCATGCTTTATCACAATGGGGATAGATTTGGGGAGCAACCAGCCAAAGTCCATAACCATCAGGCTACCACTACTTAAAGGAAGAGTTCACTGGACTATGAAAATTATTTTATCACTTACTCACCCAAATGTTGATCTAAACCCATATGTCTTCCTTTCATCCGTGGAAGTAAAAAGATGATGTTAGGCAAATTTTTAGGGACTGTCTTCCCCAGTCACCACTTTCAATGCTTCTTCATTTTCCAACCAATGTAGGCTTTCATTCTGCCTAACATCTCTTTTCATGTTCCGTAGAAGAAAGAAAGACATATGGCTTCCTAAACAACAAAAGGGTGAGTAAATGATGACAGACTTTTGAATTTAGATTGAACTATCCCTTTAGAATAGAATTAGACAGCAAAGATAGGACTGAAGTCAAGATGTTAGTAAGTGCAGTTTCATTTGGAGAGATTCCCATGCAATGAACTGCCCCAGCAGAAATTCACTATAAATACTGTAGCTTGAAGTCACTTGCTTTTCCATTAAATGCTTTAAGGCTTAGATCATGTGTTAAAGATTGACAAATACAAGAGGGCTTCTGTATTTTACCCAGAGACCTTTTGATCTGCAATCAGGAAGGAAATATAAGATTAATGGAGTTGCATAAAAGTGTGGACAGTTAGGCCACTTCCAGACTAATACGTTTTCGTTTGAAAATGCTTCTTTTTCTCTATGTTTTGACCTACCGTCCACACTGAGATGACATTTTTGACAGCAAAAACTGAGCTTTTCGCTATCCTTGTGTTGTGGTGTAGACAGGGAAAATGGAGATATCTGAAAACGATGACGTATTTGTTGCCAGGTGACGCAGTCATGTGATTGTAACGCCACTATTCACTTTGATATCGGTTTTAAAGATAAATGTTACTTTGTACAACCATCACATTGCATTCCTTCAAAGGTGACGGGAAGTTTATGGAAATAGATTGCTGTCCAGTGACGGATCATGAAGACAATTGCATTTCAGACTGTACATGGAATGGAGATTTTTGCATGTAAGGGGATTTAAGCATTTTCAAACGTTTCAGTGTGGATGAGAAACTTTTGGAAAATGCTTGTAAATGGCAGTGTGGGCAGAGACCTTTTCAAAAATGAAAACGCATGATAGATGTGGACCTAGCCTTAGAAGCAATGATCTAGAGACCAGGAGCAACACTATTTCTATTTAAACCGATCAACTCTTTATTGAGGTTTATGTGTTATACAGAAATAAACATACGAGTTAGAACTTTGCTGAGTGGAGCAGAAAACAACAGTACTGGTGCAATAGGCTAGAGGCTGTGAACATGAGTGGGTGAGTCAGGAAAGCGGGAAGATAGAGGTTCAAAGTCGGGTGGTAAGAGAGTGGGTGTTTAGATGCTGTGACTTAAAAAGTTTGCACTGAGCTCAAGCTTTAAGCACAGGCCAACTAAGCTCTGTTCTGATTTATTTAGAAGTTGTGAGCAAAAATCTATGCTTTTTGCCAGAAGCAGTGCTTGGAAAGCTGTGCTGATTTCCTCTCCCCCACAGAGCCGTAATCTAAACCACCCTCAGGCTCTGAGATAGTCTGTCATATTCAATGCAAATTGAATCCATAGTTAAGCCTTTGTGTCTTCTTTTTTTAATTAAAGACATTGTTCCAGAGACTTGTACTCTTAACCAAAACCTTGTTTGTTTTTGTTTTTGACAGACCTGCCACATAATTATTTTATCTGTAACACCTCCGCAGACTGGCATATCGCCTGAGATGAATTGACCTGCTTTGTCAAAACTGTTTTAAATAGATGGACCTGTGTGCTACAGCAATGTTTAATTCAACCTTCAACCTGCTCTTCTTGCCTCCAATGTGAGCTGGAAACTGAGCTGAGGAATCTAAATAGATACTAATTAAGGTTTACCATCTCCAGCTAGCACTTTGCTTAAATCACTTTTGGAACCTGGCAAATGGAGCCACTCTACCAGAGTATAGACCACAAAATATTAGTTTTAAGAGTAAGTGAGCTGGAACGGCAAAAGAATGGGAAATATTTTGAAGGCTGAAAGAGAGAGAATGAGTGTGCAATTCGTCTTATTTGCATGGGCACACTTGAGATGCAAATAAAGTTCCCTTGAGGATGTTGCAGGGCATTTGAAAATTAATCCCAGCAAAAATAATTAAGAATAATTTAAATCAGTGAGCACAATTACAAAGACCACAATTTCCTAACAGTTCCTGTGTTTGTAGAGGTTTCAGAAAAGAGAGTTGGAGATAAAAACTCTGAAAATGGCAGATGGAGGGGATCCTTACAAAAAATATGCTTTGTCGGTACTATGGTACAGTGATTGTATTGATGATAATACCATGGTAGGCCTACTTTGATATTTACCATAGTTCTCATTGGTTACTATAACCATATACCATGGCATTCAAATAATACTCTCTCACTTACAAGAAGACTATGGTACGTATCCAAACAAAAATGGCATTACCATGGTACATTTTGTGAGTGGTCAGAGGGGGGGGAGAGAGGACTAGAGACACATTTCCCTACTTAAAGAGTAGAAACTTCATGAACTAGGCCTAAGCTGGTTTGCTGTTTTTAGCTGGTTCAAGTGCTCAAAACCTCTTTAAAACCAGACCTGACCAGGTTGAAAGACCAGCTAATAGTAGTTAAGACCAGCTGCTTTAAAATAGTATAGACCAGTTTAGACCTGCTGGTCTAGCTGTTCTACAAATGGTTTAGATGGTTTTCAAGTTTGACCAGCTAACAAGAGCTCTAAACTAAAGCCAGCCAACCTGACCAGGGCCGTATCAAGACATTGTGGTGCCCCTGGGCACTATACCTCAAAAGGCCCCCTCCCCCCCCAAAAAAAAAGTTTGATCACGCGCGCGCACACACAAACACACACACACTCCAGCATTGCAATCTTGATCAGACTGTTCATTATGCGAAATAGAGCGATATGTATCGCTATTTAGTTTTATTTATTTTTATACCGTGTATTCTCCGTGTAAATTCGTGCACCGAGACGTGACGCCCGTACCGTTTCGGTTCAATACGAATAACTTACATGTACCGTCCCACCCCTAATATTTATCTTCATTAATGTCCTCTTCCTCACCCGAGTCTTCCTCGCTCCTGTCTCCCCCAAGGACAAGGAGAATATCCTCATTCGCCTGGCGGTCATCGCCGACGCCCTGACTAACATTAACAGCTGCTGCATCTCCCCCGCTAGCAGCGCCAGAGGTGTCAGACTTAGTGCTGCTGGTGTCTGCAATTCCCGTGTTCTCCCAAAAAACTAGTGATTTAACAAAAAATTTGTCGATCCCTGGAACATTTTTTATTGTAGCTAAACGTCTAGCATCCTTCTCTTTCTTTAATCTTCTTTTTGCGTAACCACTCAATTGCCATCTGTCCATTTTGGATTTTGATTCATTTTCTGTAGTAGCCGTTAAAAAAATGACACATTTGCGCGTAATTGTTGTGGACCAACTCAACTGTGACAGATTGGGGAGGGTGGGAGTGATAGTGGTCATGTAATCTTCATTTATTTATAATTTATTATTATTATTATTATTATTGTTAAATTAGTGTTCATAAACAAGTTATGTATGGTCTTTCAAGAATTTCAAGTTAATAATATAACAATTTACGAAAAATATTTTTAAAGCTTGTGTCATGTGGTGCCCCCTAGTGGTTGTGAATGGTTGGTGCCCCTGGGCACTGGCCCAAGTGCCCTTATGGATAATCCGGCTCTGACCTGACCATGCTGGGAGACCAGATAAGACAAGTTTAGACCAGCTGGTCTTCTGATGGTCTAGCTGGTCTCCCAGCCTGACCAGCTGAAAAGTGCTCTTAACACCTCTAAGCTGGTTTGCCGGTTTTAGCTGGTTCAAGTGCTCAAAACCTCTTTAAAACCAGACCTGACCAGGTTGAAAGACCAGCTAAGAGTAGTTTAGACCAGCTGCTTTAAAATAGTATAGACCAGTTTAGATCAGCTTGTCTAGCTGTTCTACAAATGGTTTAGATGGTTTTCAAGTTTGACCAGCTAACAAGAGCTCTAAACAAAAGCCAGCCAATCTGACCATGCTGGGAGACCAGATAAGACAAAGAAGTTTAGACCAGTTGGTCTTCTGATGGTCTAGCTGGTCTCCCAGCCTGACCAGCTGAAAAATGCACTTAACACCTCTAAAAACAGCTAACCAGACCCGCCTGACCAGACTGGTAGACCAGCTAAGACCAGTTTAGACCAGGGGACTTAAGCTGTCAAGATGGTCTCCAAGCTCTAAAACCAGCCAAGACCAGCTGAGGTTAGTAGCCATAGTGTCAAGAGAAGAAGAGAGGAAAGCATGCAGGACACAAACTCTTACTCATTGCTGACCTTTTATGTAATTCTACCCCATTTGTCCAAAAGCACACCAGTGCACATAAAGTACATGCCAAGGCAGTTATTTCTCCTTGCCTATATTTGCTTGTCAATCTAGCAAACTTTCCAGTGTTTGACAGGCATCATTCTGTCTTCACGGTGGTGGCAGGTAAGTTGTCATAATGGCATTGGAGCAGCACAGCTAATGAGATCATGACACATGGACGCTAACAAGATTAGCGATTAGCACACTGCCTTTTTTTTTCTTTTTTTCAGTCTTCAAATTAAATCTCCTCCCACCACCTGCTGTACATAATATGTGTCCATGGTGGTTTATTGAACCAGTTTGTTTCATTATTTATTAAAAAATATATATGTATAATTTGCAAGCAATTCACAGACCTTGACTGAAATCTAAGGATTGTATATACCCTCAGTCTGAGAGGAATGGCATTTTGCATTAAAAACTGTTATTTCACGAAATGAGATTTGTTAAAGAAATGATCCTCGCACATAGAGTAGTAATATCATTTTATCAACTGAAATGTAATTGTATCCTACATTTTAGTTGTCACCTGAATGAGCTTGCTTTGAATGGAAACTGTATGGATTCACTTTAAAACTGATTATATTTTTTAGCAGTGAATTAGAAAGTAGCACAATTTGCTTAGACTTTATCTTGTGCTTCTAATTGTGGGCAACCATAGACCTCATTACAAACACAATCCTTTAGGAACATGTCCCTTTTGAGTTATTTCAGCAGTTGTTTACAAACAATATGGCTAATTCAGCGCTAGTGAAGTCAATCCCACATTAGTCCCCAAAACATAGCAATCATGTTGGTAGTGAACCATCCACTGTTGCAATAAACTTGCAATACCTCGCAAGTTCTGCAATGTGTTGTGGCAGCGTGTACAAGTTCTCTTTTGCCTGCTGTGTGGAATCGGAACTGTGCACATTGCGCACTAGCCCGCTAAACTAGTATAGTCACGAAAAGAATGAAAGTCAGTGCTTGAGATTGGATCACAGCAAGACACGAAGAGGCTGTTGAGAAGACGAGTCAGAGTGTTTGTGTTTGTGTTTGTGTGTGTGTGTGTGTGTGTGTGTGTGTGTGTGGGGGGTGAAGATGTGGGAGTGAGAGGAAGTAATGAGGAGAAATATTCCAGCACTGTAAATTACAGACATGTTTGGCAGTGGGTTGTCACAGTACATTATGACACTGCTGGCTCTTGAAGCTTAACTCACATTATAAAAAAACACTTGATGAGATTTGGACTGTTGTCAACATATTCACTAGCTGATGAAATAAACTTAGAGTTAAACTAAGCTGCAAATACTTTAACACATGTATCTGGGTATACCAATCTGTTTCACTCACCATGTCTTCTTTTGTATAATTCAAATGTTCCTTAAAATTCTTATTGAGTTCTGAAATGCTTATGCCTGGAGGGGCTAAATCTGTTTAAGCTTACCCTTTTTTTGTTTCTATCCATCTATCTATCTATCTATCTATCTATCTATCTATCTATCTATCTATCTATCTATCTATCTATCTATCTATCTATCTATCTATCTATCTATCTATCTATCTATCTATCTATCTATCTATCTATCTATCTAACTCTCACTTGTGTCTTACAGTGGTATCTTGTTATCTTTTATTCACACAAGATCAAAGATCCTGATGAGAAGCACATCACCGTTTCACATTCAGTCATTGTGTCACTCAGACACTGATAAATTACCAGAGAGAGAGAGAGAGCAGTCCACATCACACATTTTTGTGCAAGATCTTCAAAAGCAGAAAACACATGCACAGTATCTCATATCATAGTATCACTAAGTGTCAGATTGCTGCACATTTCTTCTTTTAGAATGCAGAATATTCTCTCCATCAAAAGTTACGATTATTCACACACAAAAAAAACTAAAAAAAACAAAAACTGTGGGGGTGGGGGTGGGGGGGGGGGTGCAGGAAGATAGCAAAAATGTTGATGGCATACGTACATGAGTACTTTAATAGTTAACACAGAATGAGTAACAAGCGGTAAACTTAATGTGAATTTTAATTTCCAAACATATTCAAGCAAAAAAGCAACAAAGGGTTAACATTGGAAAGTCTAATTAACAGACAGAGAGAAAGGGAGGGAGGGGTTAAGAAAGAGAGGTACAAACAAATAAAGACAAATAGGAGAACACACCAGGAGATTAAATCACAGCACAGATTATAAAAGGAAGTTTGAGGAAAGGATGAATAAGCAAGATACTTTTTCTTACCTCTGATTGTGTGAGTGTGAAAGACTCCCTCATAAACAAGTGAATTCCAAAGCACAGGGTTCTGCACTAACAGGTGGTGCAAGAGAAAGAGATAGAGAAAGGGAGAGAGGAAGAGAAGGGGAGGAGGGGGAGGCAGAGACACAGAGAGAGAGAGAGAGGAGAGGCAGAGATGGAAAGGAATGAGTATTTAGCATAACATCAAAGAATCTATAGGATTACACATGCTGAAATATGAAGAAAAGGAGGATTAGAAGAGAGGGAGGGAAAAAAATGAGAAATTTGTTAGAATGCGTGAGCAGGAGAAACGGTGGGATAGATAGACTGCGAGAGAGACAGTGTGTGTTTGGAGTGATCTTTTATTATAATGTGCTATAATTTCACTTTTTACATGATCACTAATTCTGTTTCTTTTGGGTACTTTTTCTGGTTGTTATTCCAGCATAAGCTATCCTTCTCTCTCTCTCTCTCTCTCTCTCTCTCTCTCTCTCTACTCTCTCTCTCTCTCTCTCTCTGTCTTTCTACGCAATTGTTTTGCAATATAATTTTTGTCTACATGCATTAATCTTTACTATCTACATTAATTAGTGGGGCTTCTTTATCAGTGACTGTGTGTGTGCGGGTCAGGTTTTGCCTACATTGTTAACAGCAGCCAGCAGTCACGTGATGAAAACCGCATAATAAGTATGCTATGTCTCTTTTTTTTTTTTTAGGTATAATACAAAGATTTGTATGGCCTTTTTTTGGCTTTTTAATGGGATAGGGAAAGTAGAGAGGTAACAAGAAATGAGAGGGAGAAGTGTGGGAATGGGATCAGAAATGGACCTCATGAGACTCGAACTGAGGTCACCCGTGATGCATCAGCACCACATGTCATGAGCACAGCCTGCTAGGCTGTATCTCTGGCAAGTGTCCAATGTCTTAATGAAAATGTAAAAATGTACAGGTTTCAGTCAGGGTTAGGTTTAGGTGTAAGATTAGGGAATACAAATAAATCTTTAGCTTAGTATGACAACAACTGAGTGCAACAGTCTGGCTCTGGAAGTAAAAATCCCATTCATTTTCTTTAAATGATAACTTAAAAAACTATAAAGACAGTCCTACTGTGAGCTCAGAGGTTGTTAATCAATGATACGTTCTCCTGTTGAAGCCATCAGTCTCCGTTATTTCATTTTCATTTGAAAATAGTTGTTTAGGGGGGCCTGGTAGCTCAGCGAGTAAATGCGTTGACTACCACCCCTGTAGTCACAAGTGACTCCAGCCAGGTCTCCTAAGCAACCAAATTGGCCTACTTGCTAGGGAGGGTAGAGTCACAAAGGGTAACCTCCTCATGGTCACTATTATGTGGTTCTCGCTCTCGGTGGGGTGTGTGGTGAGTTTGCGTGGATGCTGCGGAGAATAGCGTGAAGCCTCCACACACACACACTATGTCTCCACAGTAACACACTCAACAAGCCATGTGATAAGATGCACAGATTGACAGTCTCAGACACTGAGATTCAACTGAGATTCATCCTCCGCCACCCAGATTGCGGCAAGTCACTACACCACCACAAGGACTTAGAGTGCATTGGGAATTGGGCATTCCAAATTGGGGAGGAAAGGGGAGATTTGTTTTTTTTATATGAACTACACTACCCATGATTGTAAAGGTAAACAATCTACCAGTCAGAGAATCGTGGCGAACAAAGTGCGCCAAAAGAGCTCTGCAGCAACCACTCACTCTCATGATGCAAGTGTGATGTTTTCTCTACAATCTCAAAGTATTTATTTATTACAGTATATATTTGCATATATCTAAATATGTTGTTATAAAATTTGAATATATTGTTTATTTAGTTATAATCAACAACTTTAAATGAATAGTTGTATATTTTCCATAGTTTTTAATTTGATAACATCATTCATAATGCATCATAGGATTCTAGTTCATTCCCTCATGAAAGATGTTAAGTACACTTAGTCTTTTTGTCAGATTTCACATATTATTTTGCTTCAAATTAGGGCTGGATCTAGGGGGTTGCTGAGGTGGGGTTTGCCCCCCAAATTATCCCTATGCCCACCCAAGTGTTGCAAAGGGTCGAATTGGATCGTCATGCCGCTAACCCTAACTCTAATGCAATGTGCTGGTACTGAAAAGACGCACATCCACCATTGACAGAATACAAGCACACAACCTCACCACACCCTCTGGGTCGACACCCCTCTGTTATATGGTATTGCCCAACTAATGGAACCGTTCTAGATCTGGGCATGCTTCAAATCAAAGTTTGTAATATTTTAATTCACCTCGTAGCTTGTTGGTTTGGTTCATGGCTTAGAACTGTTTTCTAAGCTATTTTATGAAATCCTCATGGGAAAAATACTTCCGGAACCAAGACGACTGTAAAAGTGGACAATCATTGTTGTACTCAATAGAAGTTTATGTAAAATCCCTACCAGAGAAACGAAAACTATAAATGCAATGTATGCAATACATTGGGGCAGCACACAATGCTTAGGGGTTGGCACGAACAGGTGCTATTGGAGGGAGCTAAACGAAGGCCCACCACATCACTCGCGAAAGGTGAAAACTTTTAGGGCCCAATCTCACTATCACCCCCATATTCTTTTCTGTTAGGCCGAAGAAAGTCTTGCAGATTTGGAACAACATTAGGGTGACTAAATTGATTTTAAATTTTTGGGTGAACTATCCCTTTAAATTTCTGTCTTCTTAGCTGCTATCAGCTCAGTATGTCGCAGTGGTGTAAGGGCTTTCTTTCATAGCACTACAGACACATGTGCCAAGGGCAGCATCTGTCTCACTCTCCCTCCATATAATTTGCTCTAATGATGCCTAATGATACATGCGTGAGAACACATACTCCTACACACACACACACACACACACACTTGCACAATACAATATCAGAAAGCATTGAACACACACACAATCACAGTCACACACTAGAATATTATAATACTCAAACACACTAACACACTCATAAACCCACATGACAATATCAGAATACATTTGAATACACACACACTAAAACACTTCCAAACTGAATTTCATACCCACAGTATACATTTGAACGCAGATGCACTCAATAATACACACATAGACAAAACCATTTTTTAAAAGAGAATTAACTGATCTTCTTCTCTCTTTTAGAAGAACTCTTTCTCCCATCTCTCTCTGTACTCTGTGGGGATTACAGAAGGTCTGTGGTTGAGCACGTTGCCTCAATTCTTTGTTTTACCTCCCTTTATCCTTCCTTTCTCTATGCATTCTACATCTGTCTTCCTACATTTCCTCTCTCTCTCTCTCTCTCTCTCTCTCCCAATTCGTTCCGTCTCTGCCCAAAGTATTTATCTCTTTCTCTGGCACGTGTAGATGCATAAATATGTCTGAGTGAGAGAGAGACAGAGAGAAAGAGAATATTTTGTGTTATATTCCATCACTTTTTTGGTATCATTCTTCATGTTTTATCTCATCACATTGACTGCTCCAACTCTTGAGCAGGTCTGAAGCATAATATATTGGTTCCCCTTTTGAGGCCCAGATGTAATGAAAGCGAAGTGACGCGCCAGGCAGATAGCAGCAGCGATAGCACATAGTAAAGAAAGACTCCTCCTGTCACACGTAGCTGCCCTCTGTATCAATTAACCAGTATCAACCAGTAACACATCCTCTGTACGTGAGCCTTTGTCTAATTAGGTACACAGCGTTCCCGTGGCACTCCATCAGAAAAGGCCTGAGGCAGTTTGGGATTATCGAAGATTGGGATTTCTAGGGGACTTTGGCTGGCTGGGTCTGTGGGACTGGTGTTGTTGTGGTTATGATTAATATTTCATAATGTGATGTGGATATTACTTGATCATTATCACAGGATAGCTTCACATGATTTTCTGAATGACCCTGTCAATGTTAACATTAATAACAGAACAAAACACTCAACAATATGATACTGCTTTTTTTTTTTAGAGCTGTTGTAAAGTGGGTGAAATCTGCCTATGTCTCTAGGTTAGAATTGAAAATAGGGATTTTACCTGTATTTCAACTTTATTGTATAATGAGCAACAAAGGCTTTGGAGCAACCAAATCCTCCTGGGAACATGAAATACATTTTTGTCCTTTAAAGAGGATTTATAGATCATTTTTATTGGAGTCATTATTGTGTGGTTAATTAAAAATGCAATTGTAAAGTGTGCCTTAAATAATTAAATAATATTTGTATTTAGACCCCCAGTGAGCAATCTAAAGGTGACTCTGGCAAGAAAAGCAAAACTCCATTAGATGTTGGTTAATGGAGAAAAATAACCAGGCTCACTGTGGGGGCCAGTAACCTCTCTGGCCTAACAGCATGAATATAATGCCTAAATGAGTTATTCATGTGTAGTACAAGTTATGGTTTATAGTTAGTAAACTAAGTGTTAGGGGCCAATGTTTAAACAACAAGATTATGTATAAACTGTATGATTAATGACTAAAGTCTTAATTAACTGCAGAAGTGCACACAGAGCCAGTCCTTTATTATTTGGCTGATAAAGGCTTTAATTTGCAATTCATTTATTGTCTATTTATTCAATTTTAAGAGTGTAGTCCATGTTTTGACCAAGGTGATGCAGGCAGAGGTCAGTGAGGTGCATCGCAGTTGGACTGGAAGCTTGTTCCAGTTCATATCTGTGAAGTCCATCCTAAGTTCAAGGTTCAGGCAGAGGCCAGAGAAGTATCCCAGGTTTTATAGTAGAAGTTGGCATCATTTCATCCACCGTGAAGTCCATTGTAGTAGACTGAAGTGATATCTGGCTTGCACAGGCTGCAGTTAGTAGTCAAATTGTCAAGTAGTCAAAAACATGATGTCAAATTGTTTCTTGTAAATAAACTTATGCAAAAATCTTTAGAGATTTTTCAAAGCAGAGTATTAGTTTTATTTTATTTGTACTAGAAAGACATGGATTTCTTTTATGTTCTCTGTAAGGGACATCGTTGCATATGCTTTCACCTGTAGGGGAGACACTACAGTTTAATAGAGTAAACATTTTAATTATTATATATTTCAATCAAACTTTGCCAAATAATTACTCAATTTAAAGTGCTTTATTGACATGACGAAATAGTTTTGTATTGCCAAAACAGTCAAATAAAAACTTTTTTTTTTGTCAACTTATGCTAAAACAAAATTGTGTAATAATTCAGAAAGTACAGATTGTGTGCAAAGTTTGGTTAATTTATTGAAGTTTACAGTTCTCTTACGAGAGGTTCTCTCGTATTGCGTAAGTTAGCCAAGCCGCATCTGCTCTGCATTCCATGGCCGTTTTACAGATCCTCCAGGCAATGAATCTCTTCATGCCTCGTCACGCTAGCTCCTCTGCAGGCCGCCCACGTGACCAGCCTCCTGCATGAGCCTCTTCACAGCGCCCAGCTCAGCAAAGCCAGACTTCTCAGCGTCGACAGGGCGGCCGCCCTAGAATGCGCTCAGACAGCCGCCGCAGACCACCGCCCCCCTGCGGGCCTCGGCCTAAGATTGCGCTGAAACCTGAGCAACCGAAGTCCTCCTAGCTTTGTTAAGGAAACGACGGCTCAGTCCCGCCGCGGCCGGACCACCGTCAAAGCTTCGCCCCCTGTCAGTCCCCTTCTCTCAGGCTACTGCAGTGGTGGATTCAGCAGCCAACAAGCCGGTGATATTGCCCGCTTGCCTGCACTCAAATGCCGTTTTCACGGCAAACAAAAGAAATTTTGTGAAAAGCAAACAGGCCTTATGTGTAGAAAATATGCCCACAATCCAGTGCTCACCCCTACACACAAGCATTACACTTCCCGTGTCCCTATCAGAGCCCACTCACATAAAGCAGGCACAGCCAGCTCGAGTGTTAGAGCCCACGAATCCGTGCGCGCGCCCCTTCTCTGCCCGCTCTGTCACACGGCCAGCAAACACCTCTCTGTATGCAAGTCCCATGCCCGTGACTATGCTCGCGCATCACTTCACAGATGTGACTCTTTCCCCATTCACCTCAATCGGGAAGTCACTCACAGAACAGCCTGTCCCTGCTGTCTGCGAGCAGTCATGCATAAGCACAGTAAGCGCGCTCACACATTCTGTTCAGCTCGCTGTGTGCGGCAATCAGGGCGACTTGGCCATTCACCCTCTAGTGTTACGCTTCAAAGCGTGGAAAGCTATCCCAGGGATATCCAAATGAGTGTTAAGCACAATAAAACAGGGCTATTTGCTACAGTTCGATCGCCACCCTCCCCGCTTCAGAGCGCGGCTCGAAACTACTGTGAACACGGAAGCAGCCTGCATGCTTCGTTCAGAAATAGCAAACCTTCTGTGCAAAAGGGCCATAGAGAGAGTGCCACCTTCTCTGAGCGAGTCGGGGTTTTACAGCCGTTATTTTCTTGTCCCCAAGAAAGACGGCGGCCTCAGACCAATATTAGATCTCAGGGTTTTGAACAAGGTGCTCGCAAAAAGACAGTTCAAAATGCTTACAATCAGGAAACTCCTCGCGCATGTGCGCCAGGGGGACTGGTTTATTTCTCTCGATCTGAAAGATGCCTACTTTCAGATTCAGATAAATCCCCGTCACAGGCCATTCTTGAGATTCGCCTTCGACGGCCAGGTTTATCAATACACTGTCCTTCCGTTCGGCCTGTCTTTAGCACCCCGTACTTTCACGAAGTGCATGGATGCGGCGCTCGCACCCCTGCGGAGTCAGGGCTTGCGAATTCTGAACTATTTGGACGATTGGCTGATTTTGGCACAGTCACATACGGAACTTCTGTCTCACAGGACAGTTCTCCTCAGTCATCTGAACAGTTTGGGTCTTGCAGTCTATTGGACCAAGAGCTCACTACAGCCCAGTCAGGCAATTTCCTTCCTTGGAATAGAACTAGACTCCATGGCGATGACGGCTCGCTTATCTACACAGCGCGCGCGCCGTGTTCAGCGACTAGCCGCGTCCTTTCAGATTAACAGCCTCACGCCTCTGAAAAAATTTCAGAGAATGCTAGGTTACATGGCCTCAGCCGCAGCAGTACTTCAGCTGGGCTTACTGTGCATGCGCCCGTGCGTCTCGCCGGGCTTGGGCCACGGGCCGCCAGCCGATCAGAGTGACTCAGACCTGTATCTCAGCTCTGCAGCCCTGGGCAGTGGCCGAATGGTATCAGCGGGGAGTGACGATGGGAGCTGTATCTCGCCGAAAAGTCATCTCGACAGACGCGTCCAACACGGGTTGGGGTGCGGTCTGTGAGGGCTCTCCGGTTTTTCGCCTATGGTCAGTTCAGGAAAAGCTCCTTCACATAAATTGTCTGGAAATGATAGCGGTCGAGTACGCGCTCGTGCGCTTCCTCCCGGTCATTCAGGGTCACCACGTCCTGGTCCGTTCGGACAACAGATCTGTGGTATCCTATCTAAACCGTCAGGGCGGTGTCAGATCCAGGAACCTCTTCCATCTGACAAAACGCATACTGAGTTGGTCCCAGTGCCACCTGCGCTCGCTGAGGGCGACGCACGTGCCAGGCCACCTGAACGACGGCCCAGACAGACTGTCCAGAGACAATATTTCCCCAGGGGAATGGTCCCTGCACGCTCAAACAGTCCAGAAGTTATGGAGTATATTCGGCAGAGCAGAGATAGACCTCTTTGCGTCAGAAGAGAACTCTCACTGCCCAGTATTTTTCTCGAAAAGCGAGGACGCGCTGGCCCAGGACTGGCCCAACCGCCCGCTTTACGCCTTCCCTCCCGTCTCGCTATTGCCACAGGTAATGCAGAGGATCAGGGAAACGCGTCACTCGGTGCTCCTCATAGCCCCGAGAATCAGACATGGTTCCCGGAGCTTACGCGGCTGTCAGCCCCGTGGCCCATTCCAGTGAGAGCAGACACGATCTGGCATCCCCACCCAGAGCGCTGGGCGCTGCACGCGTGGGTGATCAACGACTACCCGTCGCTTTGCCAGAAGGAGTAATAAACACTATCATACACGCTAGAGCCCCTTCCACGAGAAGACTCTATGCGTCCAAATGGTCTGTGTTTTCAAAATGGTGCACCGACAGAGACCTGGACCCACGGACATGTGGGGTGTCGTTGCTGCTCGTGTTTTTACAAGAGCTGCTGGATAAGGGCAGATCCCCATCCACGCTCAAAGTGTATGTGGCGGCCATCGCGGCGTTCGCTGAACCCCTGCACGGCCAGTCACTGGGAAAAAATGAGCTGGTCATCCGCTTCCTCAGGGGAGCTAGAAGGATGAACCCCCGCGCCCCCCATCGGTTCCTATCTGGGATCTTTCCGTAGTTCTCGAAGCTATGAAAGCCCCCCCTTTCGAACCGCTTCAATCCGTGGATTTGAAATACCTTTCACTCAAAACCGTTTTTCTGACTGCCCTGTCATCAGTTAAACGTGTGGGAGACCTTCACGCGCTGTCTGTCAGCGCTTCGTGTCTTGAGTTTGGACCAAGTGACTCCAAGGTCATTTTAAAGCCTAGACAAGGCTATGTCCCCAAGGTGATTGGTACTCCTTTCAGAGCACAAATCATTTCCCTATCGGCGCTGCCAGCATCCGATAGCGAACGCAACGCCAATCTCCTTTGCCCAGTCAGAGCACTGAGATTGTATACTGCGCGCTCCGCCTCTTTCAGACGCTCTAAGCAGCTTTTCGTTTCGTTCGGAGGGCGCACCAAGGGTTTCGCCGCCTCGAAACAGACACTGTCTAGATGGATAGTGGACGCTATTGCTGCTGCGTACGCGTCAAAAGACCTACCATGCCCATTAGGCATTAGGGCTCACTCCACTAGAGGCATGGCCTCCTCGTGGGCATGGTCCAGCAGGATTTCCATTCACAACATATGTGTGGCAGCGGGCTGGGCTTCCCTCTCCACCTTTGTCAGATTTTACAATCTGGAAGTGCCCGCCCTGCAGGCGAAACTACTAGTGGTTTAATACGCTACAGCTCCCCTGGTGAGCTGCACTGATGGGACACATTCCACACAGACTGGCACCGCCGCTCTGTCTTTTCCTTCCCACTATGTGCTTATGTATTACACACACACTGGCCCACACTCTTGCCGGCCAAATGTTATTCCCCCACTCACAAGGGCTCCCCCGGGTCCCCCCCACCCCCGGGGCTCATGCAGTGGATGCTTGGCGCGCACGGCGTTGACAATGGGTTCCCGTAGTGTAAGCTAGCTTACGCAATACGAGAGAACCTCTCGTAAGAGAACGAATCGGTTACCTTACGTAACCTCGGTTCTCTCTAGAAGAGGGAACGAGTATTGCGTAGCCGGCCGTGCTCGCGCCACGAGCGATTTTCGCTTCATTCAATGAAAACCAGGGTTCCAGCCTACAAACTTATGCTTATATGCACTCTAACCACGCCCATTTTGGCGGGCTTTGATACAGTGACGGCGCGGGCGCCTGTCATTGGACGCAAGTTCACTCAAGTTCGTCTATAGGCTGCAGCAGTTGCCACAGAGCAACCTATGAGCTCGCTAGCTAGCCCGCTCAAGGTATGCAGTTGCTGCACTGCGTTGACAATGGATACAAAATTAAGGATAATTTTTTGGCTTCAATATCTCAGAAAAGATTAATCTTTCCCGTAGCGTAAGCTAGCTTACGCAATACTCGTTCCCTCTTCTAGAGAGAACCGAGGTTACGTTAGGTAACCGATTCGATTTCCTGCCAAAGTAATGAAAATTTAATTTTTATAAAATGATCTGAGGTGCACCCAAGGCAGCCTGATTGTAGGCCATCAGTTGAAGGTACTGGGGTTTTGACACAAGGTGAACCGTTTGATTTGTCACAGCTTTTAATGCTTCAAACATTAAATGTCCACCCATGTGGTTAAAATCTGTAAGACTAACTTCCCTGACAGATATATTGACCATGTTACCCTCAAACTTATGCTAATGTAGAACTGTGATCCCGTACTCTTGTAAAGCAATGTTTTTATTTAGGGAAACAAATGAACTGGAAATAAATGTGCTGCATAAAGAACTTCTGTGATGATTAATTAGAATTTTCCAATTTAAATGAGTTTGCTGAATGAGCTTTTCAAATGGAACTGATTCCAAAAACTGAGACAAAGGTATCTCTGCACAAAACAAAGCAGGAGATTCTCATAGGCTCAGCATATTAGGTTGTTTTATCTTAACAGTTTTCTTTTAAATGGTATCGTGACTGAATGAAATAAAGAGATGTTTCAAGGTAAATTTTCAATGTTGTTTAAAAAAAATATATATATCAGAAGCAAGCATTGCGATGGCGGAGGGTTCTTTTGAGTGACAGTGACATTGACACTAACAGACATCAAAGCGATGATGTCACATCCCTTAAACTCAACCTGGCTGTCACCATGGTAATGAGTAGTGCCACAATATAACCAATTGTTTTTGAAGTGCATTAGAATGCATGTCCTTCTCCTCATTTTCTCACTTATCTCTTTTAGTCAATAGGAACTAACATTGAGATTTTACTGAACTCTGTGCATCTGAATTATTGTCTTGTCAGACAGAAGAGGAAGAAAGAAAATGAAAAAAGCATCTTCAAATGTTCAGATGTTTAGATCGGGAAAGGGTGGGGGTGTGTGGGTGTTGATGTAGGGAAAAGGGGGGAGGAGAAGCCAGAAGGGTCTAAGAGCAGTGCACATTCATTTGTATGAAATTAAAACTGGATTGTTATTGTCTCAATTAATTAAGGGCCATTAGAGACTAATAGGGCTGAGTCTCATTATTCCAGCCTAACAGTGTTAACCAGCAGACCGCTGTGGGAGCAGAAAGAAAACAAGCTACATGTGGTGATGGAGAAAGAGAAATTATATTAATTGGTTTATAAATAACATTTAAGAAAGAGCACAGAAGTAAGAAATGGGAAGACCAGACCCAGAAGGTTAACAAAAGACAGGAAGCAGAGTATAATGACGAAGTGGCATTAAAGTAAAAGAATAAACGTGTGTGTTTGCCCATATAATCTTTAAGTTATTAAGGTTAAACTTATTTGGCTTGCTGTACATTGAGAAGGAGCTTGATGAAGCAGCTTCAACTCAAGCTCTGAAGTATCACTTAATCTGGAGATGATTAAGTGGGGCAAGATGCCTAGGGTAAAGGCGGAGTTGGGGAGGTGGAGGGGACACTGGAATCAGCTGAGACAGAAGAGAGGTAGATGGACGCTTATATACTCTGGCTGTTAATGGAAAGATTAGATGGACTCGCTCCTCCCGAAATTACATTTAGGAACTTCAAATATTTATTTGTGTATTAGTGTATTTTACATAATGACTTTATATATCTTGGTATTATTTTAAAATTCACTAATTAGTTCCTCTGTCCACATATATGGACATTAATGTTTATGAAAACTATTTGCTCTAGAAATTCTTTTTTTGTTTGTTTTTGCATGTTTATTAGGTCCTACTAGTTACAAATCAAAAAGGCTAATGGAAAATACACACAGCAGTCAAGCTCTGGTCTCAAGAGGATGAGCCCTTCAATAAATTCAGCTAATACTTACCCCATACATTTCTTGGGTTTTGAAATTCCTTCTTTGTAATACCTTTAGTCTATGTGTATAGCTCACATCAAAGTGTGTTGTTGGAAGGGTGTGGCTTAACGGGTCAGTTCAATGTGTCCTATGAATGTCCAAACAACCCCCCCCACACACACACACACACCAGTTGACACTCACACCAACTCCACAACACATTCATTCTTACTGCAAAAGCAGGGGCCTGCCAGATGTTCTGACTGATGAGACATACTCATTAAAATGTACACAGCAAACACACACACACACACAGTTGCACACCTGTCAGAAGAAGCAGAGTTTCTGACTCCATACATACTCTTTGCATCATCCATCCTCGCCTACACACACATACACAAATATGCACCATGAGAAGAGGTGGTCTACGGGCTCTGTGGTCCCATTTGGAATTTCTAAAGGCTAGTTGCTAGGCAACAAGAGGAGCTTCACCAGTAGTGATTCAATTGTTGGGGGGAGGGGGTTCTGGGGCATGGCCCTTAAAATGGAATCTTTAAAAGTGCTATATAAAGTTCTTGATGTACAGCCCCATTACCCCAAAATGAACATTCTGTCATCATTTACTCACCCTTGTGTTGTTCCAAACCCAAATGCAACATAAAAGGAGACGTTAGGCTAAATGTTAGCCTCAGTCACCTTTCACTTAATTAAATCTTGTTTCCCTATGAAAGTGAATTGAAACCGAGGCTAACATTTTGCCTAACATCTCCTTTTGTGTGTCATGGATGACAGAAAGTCATGTATGCTCAAATCAACATGAAGGATAGTGGTGACAGAATTTTCATTTTTGGATAAAATGTCCTTATAAGAATCTGACTCATTTTAATTTATGCATTCAGAGATTAAGACTATATTTTTATATGCATATTTTGGCATGAACATTTTTAAACATGTGTTAGTGTTTTTTCCAGTAAAAATGGGAAATGAAGAAAAGGAGGACTGCGGATCAGCAGTGTGGGAGAAAGACATAAATGGATTATCTTGTGTTACGGTAAGTGCAAAAAAACAATGTAGGAGGTGTGAATAAAACATACAATTTCTGTCTTTCCAGAATGTATATAAATATAGGCTATATATGTGTTTTGAGCTGGATGAAAATGAAGTTGTATAACTTCTCCTTTCCCTAATTAGTATAATTTCCATCCCTCTCAAACTTAACTTGAGCTCAATTCAGACAGTTTTTCTTTATCTAAGTGGTTATTATTTAATTAGTGCTGCTACAAGGACTCTTTTCGCTGTGTGAGACAGGATATTCTAACATTTAAAGTATGTTGCATAAAAATGTTGCTGGTTTTTTTTCATTAACTGTTTATCTAATAGGCTACTTGTAAACTAAAAGCTTTTTGCTGTCTTCCCAGGCACATTACAGTAAAGCGTGTGTGCTGTTAACAGACATAGTGACTTGGTTCTGTAGTAAGCCATTAGACTCCTGATGACAGTACACTTTACTCTTGACCTTCTCATGTTGATCACATTCAGCGCACGTTGGAAAAAGGACAGAGTTTAAAACTGGTCTACCTACAGTTAATCCCTTGGCCTACATACTGATTACATTTTAATCTAATGCTTTGGTTCTGCGTGCATATCTCTACGTGATGAATTAGCCTAATATAGATCATTAAACATTTATGGAGTCCATTTAAAAGAGCATTCATTGCGCACCATAGGCAAGCAATAAATAAATAAATAAATAAAAGAAAATCTCTTACAGATATGCTTCAGAAACGGCCTGGCGTTTTGATGTTACACTGCCATAATTTTGCATTCCATAATTGTTATTTTTGGTTCTTCTCACATAATTTCTGGTTTTTATATGATATTATACTGTATGACAGCTCATAGTTTTTGCATGAGGAATTATATATGTATTGCATTTCACCCTCTTGTTGAAAAGGCTACAAATGAGAAAATCAGATTTGCTTTGAACTGCTCACTATACTGTGCATGTTTTTCCAGAATGTCCTTAAATGAGATATAGGTGCTTCCGGATAATCCTCTGTGCAAAATTCATTTCTACATCTCATATTCAGACCCATGTCTTTTTACTGCTTCACATTTTCCCTCTTTCTGTCTTGAGATGAGATATACTGTAGCTCTGCAACGATTTCATGTTGCTGTGACAGATGTTTTCACCTAGATTTTGTTTTATGTGTCAGACACATGAAAGACTAGCAGCTATATACTAGGTCAACTGGACGGGACTTGTTATCACTTTGGCACATTGTCATTATTTCACTCAATTCCTATAATAAAGTGGTATGTGTGCAGAAATTGAATTCGCACATTTCTCAAATTTCCACCCAAATTTCTAATTACTTACTAATCGCGACTAAGGAGGTTACCCCATGTAACTCTACCCTCCCTAACAACTGGGACAATTTGGTTGCTTAGGAGACCTGGCTGGAGTCACTCGGCACATCTTGGATTTGAGCTCGCAACTTCAGGTGGTGGTAGTCAGTGTCAATACTCGCTAAGCTACCCAGGCCCCCCGTGAAAATATGAGTTTAAATGTATTTCAAGGTGCATGTAAACTTACTACTTACTTTAACTATACATTATGTCATTGTATCACTCATGCAAACAGGCTTTATCATACAGATTAAAATGTACATTAAATCCCACAGCTTTATTTTTGTGTCAAATCTTAAAGGGCAATGTGGATGCAGGGCAAAGAAAAATCTTAGTTTAAAATTATGGAAAGGTTTACTTTATTAAAAAGCATTTTTTAAAATATAGTACCCTTAAAAACACCAAAAATGGTCACAAAGTACACAATCATCGTAAACATATCGGTTCCCCTGAACAGGTGTTCATCCAGCAGGGCCCACCCCACCAAAACCCTCCACTTCACAAGTCAGAGGACACCGAGCCTCCTGCCACTCATTTTGTTTCAACCCTGAGGCTTAGGTTCCAGAGTAATTCCTACTGTAGTCCCATGCCCGTTTCTCACAGAGACACCTGTGGTCGGTTGCCAGTTATAGCCGTCCGATTGAATCTATAAAGTCAGACATGAGATTCAATTAACATTTAAGTGCATTTTGTTAATAGAGAAGACATAGATTTGCCAATTTATGGGCCATTCACAACAAACGTGTTTTACTACTGCTTTTCTATGTAAACGTGCTCTAGACAGATATTTTTAGATGCTGTGTCAGGTTTAAAAGATAAAAAATGTCAGTCGTTTTAATGGTTTAAAAAAAAAAAAACAAGCTTCAGTAAAAAAACGTTAATTGGTTAAAGGGTAGTTACCTTAACATATATAGTAAAAAAAATTATATATTTTAACAAGACAGTATTTGTAATTTTACAGTAAAATATACCATTTTACTAAAACAAAAAATGTATATGAAAAAAAATGTTCAGAATACATGTTCTTTTTATGGTAAGCTACTGTTGTAAAATATTATGGTCGAAAACAAAAATCAGGCATTCCTGAGTCTCTGCGTGACCAATCACGTTTCATTTTATTTTATGTGAATGGTTGTTTCTTCATTTTTCATGTCAGTTATATACATTGGGATGTTCAGTTTCTTCATTTTTCATGTCAGTTATATACATTGGGATGTTCAGTTTCTTCATTTTTCATGTCAGTTATATACATTGGGATGTTCAGTGTTATGTTTTATGTACTTAAGCTAATGTTTATTGCATTTTATTTAGTGTCACATGGGCAGTGTTGGTGTAATCGTAGTGTAATGCATAACATTTACAAATTTTGTAATCAGATTACGGTTACTGACTTTCAATTAATTTCATTACTTTCTAAGTACATTATTTATGTACAATACATTCATTATAGCCCTGTAACGAGTCATTGTGAAGGAGAAATGTGAGGTGCTCAGTGTATGACTTGTGTTTAACAATGAACAAGGATGAAATATAGACATTATTTTGAATTTGTTGAGCAGAAAAGTGCTTTAGAAAGTAACAAATAAAGTAATTAGTAATGTAATTAAATGTTTAATGAAGTAATTAGTAAAGTAATCCGATTACACTTTAACTGTCATAATTAGAAATTCGTAGTGGATTTCTATTGCTATACTGCATGTGTAAGGAACACTGTGCAATGTCTATACTCACTGGTCATTGCTCCTGGAAGGGCCACTTGATGAACTTTGTCATCATGTATAGTTCCAGAAGGTTAGTATATCAAGTTTATAATATTAGATTATTATTTTTTTTATCTCCTTTTCTCCCAATTTGGAATGCCGAATTCCCACTACTTCGTAGGTCCTCATGGTGGTGGAGTTACTCACCTCAATCCGTTGTAGCAGCGGACAAGTCTCAGCTGCCTCCGCTTTGGAGACATTCAATCCGCTCATCTAATCACGTGGCTCGCTGTGCATGACACCGCGGAGACTCACAGCATATGGAGGCTTTCCGCGATTCATGCACAATTACCACATGCCCCATTGAGAGCGAGAACCCCTAATCACTACCACGAGGTGGTTACCCCATGCGACTCTACCCTCCCTAGCAACCAGGCCAATTTGGTTGCTTAGGAGACCTGGCTGGAGTCACTCAGCACGCCCTGGATTTCACCTCGCAACTTCAGGGGTGGAAGTCACCGTCAATACTCGCCGAGATACCCAGGCCCCCATCAGTTTATAATATAAATAGTAGTAAACCATAAAATATACAGGCATAAATAAAGACAAGCCTGAAACATGGTCACCGTATTTATTACTGTAGACTTAAGTTTCTGGCAACCACAGAAGCCAGAATTTTACCGTAAATTTAACGGAATTCTTTATTTTACAATGAACATCAACTTTTAAAAGTGAAGGCACCTGACTGTAGGCTATATGTTAAAAAACAGTTGTACATTTGCTGTGGGCCCCTGGAATCCTTACAGCTGCATCAGCTTATTTGTGTTTTTCTCTTTAGTATAAGAACGCGTTTGGTCTGAATGGACCCAAAACATTAGTTGACGGGTTACGCACCTTTTCAGTGTAACACCTTTAACTTCTTTTCAGCGTTCTGGAGTTTTAAGGTTATTTTGCGCTCGTGTCCCGCGGGGTTTTGTCTGTTCGTGTTGCAGCTCGCCTCCTTCTTCGTCCTGCCTTTACGGCTAGTGCACTCTGCAGTTCACACAACGTAAAACATGCTATAACAAATAAGGCACAACTCTGAAAAAGACTATTGGGAGGGGGAGTATTTTTTCCATTAATGTTTGGATTCTTTCTTTATTAGAAAATTAAGCTCTTCGAAAACTTACCGGTATAACGGTCTGATAAATTGTAATATTCGTATTCATCGTAGTAGCGGTCCTCAAAGGTGGTAGGTTCAATGTTTTTCACTTCAACGTGGTTGCTCATGTTTGATAGTGAACGATTACTCGAATCTCGAACTGCAGCGGGCGAAAACAAACTTAAACGTTTCCCGAAGGCAGACTTGCTCCTAAAATTCTCCTCGGTTCAGCTTTGTTTACATGCATGCCAGTCGCTGCTTTATAAAGCACTCGCTCCGCCTTCGGTTTCTTCACCTCCCCGCCTGTGCTCCGGTTAACATGACCTGAAGGAAAAGTTGCATCAGTAAAGTTCATGTTTGATCAGCAGATCTCACCCAGTGCCAGACAGGATGTACTTTATATCAGATGTCCTTGTTATTGTTATGACTTACACTTATACTTTATACTTAAGAAAATTTTTGGTTTATCTGATGGAGATTAGATTAATTCAGTTAATGTTTGTCTCTCGCGCTCTCTGTATTATTTACACCTGACTTTGTGGCCAGACTTCTCACATCCTTCTGGACTGTGACCCACTTACCTGCTTTGTAATAAACAACACATTTACACATTTGTCTCTGTTTGTATGGCTAATTTAAAAACCCTAGTTTGCTGATTCATTGGTGAAGGTCTACCCCAGACCATTAGGCTTGTGTAAACAGATTACTGTACTGTTCATTTGACTGAATTGTTTTTATGAGGATTATTAAAGGAATATTTTGGTTTCAATGTAAGGTAAGCTTAATTGACAGCATTTGTGGCATAATGTTGATTACCACAAAAAATAATTTTGTCTCGCCCATTAATTTCTTTAGAAAAAGCAATCGAGGATACAGTGAGACACTTACAATGGAAGTGAATGGGGCTTATTATTGAAGGGTATAAAAGGCAGAAATGTCAAGCATATACTTTTATAAAAGCACATATAATAATTCTTCTGTTAAAACTAATGTATTAGTTGAGCAGTAAAGTTGTTTACATCATAATTTTTATTGTCATTTTAGGGTTTTGTTGATATTACATCGTCCTGGCAACAAAGTTGAAAAATTGGCTATATTTTGTTGCAGTACTTTTGAAACAGCAAGTATTTTATCATTTAAGGATTGGCCCCATTCACTTCCATTGTAAGTGCCTCACTGTAATCCAGAGTTTGTATTATTATTATTATTATTATTATAAAAAAAAAAGAGAGACATCAAAATAGTTTTGTGATAATCAATAGTATGCTACAAATTATTTTGATTAAGCTTAACTTCTATTGAACCTGAAATATCCCTTTAAGGCGGCGGTTCTACACTGATGGTTTGTGACCCTAAAATGGGTTGCCCATCTGTGGCATGGACATCAGGGAAAAAACAATGCTGTATCCAAATAATAAAATGCAACTATACCTAATATATACTATACATTAATTTAGAATATAATTGAGCTTATAGGCAGTTCAGTTTTAACTTGTGATTTTAAGTACATTTTTGTTTACTTTTGTATGAGAGACAATTCATTTAATACTGTATGTTGGGTCATCACTTCAAATCTGGGTTTTACATTGGGTTGCAATGACTGTATTAAATGATACAAAGGAGTCAATTATTTCTGTTGCAACAAAGTTGAACAAAAATGCACTTCAGCATTTGTTTTATCAGCACAGAGGATTATTGGATGGAATCTGCAATCTGGTGAAATCAACATTTTCCACTGGAAAAGAAAAGCCCAATCCATAATTCAAGATTCTGTATAATGTACCCCAACCACAAGCTGTTTTGTCCTTTGCCTGCGGGCACTATCGCAAGATGAAAGTGAAGTCTTAACAGTCTGAAGAATATCTTCTGCCTAGTGTAGTTTACAGACTCAATAGCATTAGTAATAGCTGGTTGCCATGCCTTCTCTTTATCTTATAGCATACATTTTATAGTAGTTATTTCTACAAATATAGTTACTTTTTCTATATGATCTACTGTCTGAGTCATGTTCTGCACATCATTTCTTGTCTGTCATGTGGCCTATTGGTGTGAACTGTAAATGTATTGTCTGTGCTGTTTACTATGAGTGTATGAATGGTCATAACAATAGATAATTGCATTGTCCATGTATATATACAATCTGTGCTCTACTTATTTTTGAGTAAAGTGGAAATTGCAGAGGTTTGTATGATGTCTGACTTCAGTGGATATTTTTGAACATTGCAGTTTACAGTAAGACTTCAGTGGTTTTGTGTTAAACACCAGATGTTGCAATACTGTGTAAGAGTGCAGGAGATTCTTTTTTTTCTTTTTCTTCTTCTAGGAGCTCAAAAATTCCACACAGTGTTCTTTGCTTACACAATCTCTGTGCATGTGCTACATGATAAACGAGGAAGGCTTCTCCTTGGCAAGACACGACAGACTACACAGTCTATTTCTTCCTCCCAATCCATAAAAAACAGTGAATCATCACATGAGTAGTACACACTGTACTGACTACAGAAGTGTTTTTCTCCCGTCTTCTCTCTAAGTGCAAACTGTAGTTCTCTAACTATAGCTCTCTCACACAGTCCCAGTTCAGTTAATCCATATTTATTCTTTCTTTCAGAAAGCAAAAGATTTTCTCTCCCTAATCTGCCTTTTTTTGTTTTGAGTCCACGTTCTTCTGTCCCATCCCCCCACCCCCTATTTTTCCCCTTACACTGTTTTTCTTGGCTCTCAAATTAACATCATGTGAGAGTGCCGTTTTCTGTACAGTAAATATTTGCAAAGTTAGCTGAGCCACATGTATGCTTTCAGCTATGGCAATATAACTAATCTCTCTCTTTCTCTTTTATACCCACCTAGACCAGGATTTCTGTGTGCTAGATAAACCACCACTTATCTTTGTTTTTTGTTTATCACCCTGTTCTTGAAGTGTCTCCGTTTAAAATTAACTACACATTATCTCTTTATTCACAGCCTTTGGACAGTAAAGTTCAGGTCAGAAAAATTAGGTCTTATAACTGACTGAATCTACTGCTTCGTTCGGTTCAATATCTGTAACAGTTAATCATGGGTCTAAAAAATGGAAATTCAATGTGGAAATTAAACCCAGGTCTGCAAGCATGATTAGCAAACAAACTTTCCCTAGCCTAACAGACATTATATGTGAACAGAGACAATTATTTTATCAACTATTGTTTTTTGTTTTGTTTTTTAAATAAATAAAAGAAATGTGAGAGTATAGGCCTATTGTTTACATGTATATGCCTGATGCTTTAGTGTTGCAAATAAAAGACTTCCACATGCGGTTTACTAACCAATGTCCCACGTTAACATGGGTAAACCATGTTACCCTGTGAAACCCTGTTAAAATAGCTCTTAAACTGTGTCAGACCCAATGGAACAGACATCGATCATACAAGGTTAATATCGATACCAGCATTTTTTATGATGTATAAAATTACTTTTCTTATCTCTTTACAAATTCACATAGAAACGAATCTGCTGAAAATGCAAGTAAACTTACTCACGTGCACGCGCACATCCCCAGTTAACATGAACCACAGTTGATCCAAACACCTTTAAAATAAGTTTTGAGAGTTTGGTGAAATTACCATGCATTTAATTGTTATTCATCAAAGTATTGTTTGCTGAGCACAGTCTGAAATGGTAAAGGCTTGCACAAAAAGTTGGGGCTTTAGTTAAAAATCTGAATTTAATAAAGTTTTTAACAAAACATAATGAGACCACTGACACACAGTTTGACTTTTTGTAGCTTCATCACATAAAAATAAGAAAACTGTCATAAATGTTATATCTGTAGTCATTAAATTGGTAGGAGCAGTAAGTATAGATGTTTATTGTATAGCAAGTATTGTGTAGGCTAATCATTTTCAAACCACTTCCATTATGTCCGTTAGTGGCGCCTGTAGCTTTACGGCCGTACACCACGACAGCTCTGACTGACCTGACAAATATTTACTAAGAATATTTCACCAACATGAAATGTTGCGAATGAATAATTCGTTTGAGTCGGTTCTTTTCAGTGAATTGCCAAACGGACAAAACGGTCTGAATCGATTCGTGGTTCAGTAGGCTACAATTCGTTCGGAGCGCTCGTTCACTGAATCATTTGTAGCGGATTCTCACACAGTAATACAGCATCGGGATATTTACGAATACAGAGAACAAACAGCGCTAAATACAGTGGAAATGTAAACCAACAATTAACTGAAACAAAAGTCTGTCTTTTTGAGAGGTAACTTTGGAAAACTTCAGCAAGTGCTGTGTCATGTGATCAATCTGAACGCGTCCGCTCGCGCTGTTTTTCAATCGTCTTCCATTTAAACATGAGACTCGTAGTGACGGATTACTTGACAGCTGCTGTCAGACTCTATGTTATTATTATTCCTCACACGGTCGCAAGACGACATGTACATGAATCTGGCGTGGTGAGCTGGAACCTGCTTACGTCAGCTGTCACCGCTTACGTCACGAAGTACCGCAACAGCCAATAGGAAAATTCAACTGCAGTAGCCACCGTTCAACCTGAAGAGGGCAGCACTCAGACGTTTTTACACCATATATTGTAGAATTAAAACACTTTATACACAAATGTCAAAAAAATTACTTGAATCAATGACCAGTACTAATAAAGCCCCATGCTTACAGATCATTACCTAAAAAAAGTTGGTTTAGGGTTTAGTTACCTTTTAACAACAGCTGGACGGAAGAATTTAATTTCATACCTCGAGCCATATTGACAATGCCCACGCCTTTTGCCATGTGTGACGCAATGATTTTAGTATCAGACACGGTGGGGAAAATTATGTTACTCAGCACATTAAATAAAAAAAGGCACCATTTAAATGTATTTAGCCTGACTTTGAGATAAGCATTTGGGCAGGATGGCAAAGTCACCAGAATTGACTGCTTAGGTGTTGTTTTTTTACACACGCAAAAAAACAAAAACAAAAACCTAGATTTAAGGTTTGTAAGGCTGATTTCTGTGCATACCCTCAGATTAAATCCTGCAGACTCCCCTGATGTCCGTATAAGGGTTGAGGAAAAAAATAGTGTCTAAATCAGGAAGAAAAAAGTAAATAATAAAAATGGAACATATGATTTGATGTAGGTACGTAATATTGTGAAGCATCCAGAAAATTTATGAAATGTTAATATTTTTCAACAAGTTGAATTATAACAACTCCGATCTGCCTCACAGCGTTTTTAAAAAACGCTTTTATGTTTGTCCCTTCAATGTGTCCGTACGATGCCTAGCTTGAAAGCTAACAAATCAACACAAAGCGAAAACACAAAAAATCGTTCTGGCAATTAAATCTGCAATAAATAAATTATTTTTAAAATCATATTTTGAATATTAATACACGAGGTGCATCTGAGGGGTATTGCAGAACTGTGGATAAAGGTGAGGCGCACTCTTTTCTTGCTTAGCTGTGTGCGCGAACGGAGTTTCATACGGTGCTATATGAATGTATGTGGATTTGAACTAATTGTAACACGTAAAGCTAAATGCATCATTATTAGAATCACTACACTATTTATTATGGGAATATATTTTTTGTACTATATTAGTGCTGTATTTATTTTTAAATATTATACAATTGAACATCCACTTCTAGCGCTAGGAGCCTTGTTGGCTCAAAGTCAAACCCTTAGATACCAATTTGTCATGTTTTAAATCTTAAGTTTTTCTTACAGGTACAATGGCTTTAGTATCAGCAGACACCAAAATCGCAGAGTTGCTCAATGAGCTGCATCAGCTCATAAAACAAACTCAGGTGAGCTCTACTCTCTTTGGGTTATTATAGGAAACACCCCCTTTCTACACATTTTGCTTCGATTGCTGTGCAGTTTATACCCTCATCTCTCTAAAACACACAGGAGGAACGATCACGGAGTGAACACAACCTTCTGAACATCCAGAAAACACATGAAAGGATGCAGACGGAAAATAAGAGTAAGACATGATTTCCGTTAATGTGTCCTGCAATTAGAACTTTGTCTAATTATAAAGTATAACTGTGTTAAGTTATAATGTATGTTATTAGCTGATGTACTGTTTATTAAAATGATTAATTGTGCCACTAAACTGGATCTCTCGCTCATATTTATATCTCTGAATTTAATTTCCTATCTAAAATTAATTCCCATTCCACATCAAGTTTACTTTCATCAACCTCCCCAGCATCTCCATATTATCGGACAAAACTGAGGGGTCTTTACACTACAGCTAAAGCAGATGCGGAGGCTGAATGTGGGTGAGTAATGTGAATGTTGCAGCATTTGGTCTCTATTGATGCACCATTGCATGCACTTCCACAGTCAATTTCGGGTTCAACGACACTTAATCATTAACTTTACAGTTCAATCAATATCCTTTAGTTTTAAACATTGCCCACAAACATCTAATCAGTTTAATATATGACTGTGTTACATATAGTTAACTGGCATTATATGTATGCTGCATAGCCTGAGGGGAACTGGTTCCCCAGCTGAGCCTGGTTTCTCCCATTAACTAACATCTTATGGAGTTTTGGATACCTTGCCACTGCCTATAGCTTGCTCACTGGGGACTTAAAGACCATTTATAAAGCATGATTTTCATGAACACTTTTAGACATTACAGCTAGAGGTCGACCATTTGTGGATTTTGCAGATATCTAAGGTGGTGGAAAAGGGAGATAACCGATTAATCGGCAGGTCGTTTTTAAAATATTATACATTTTTATCCCAATGCTTTTATCCAAGGCAACTTAAAAAAATGAGGAAGGATACAACATAAGTGATTCATTTTAAGAAGTAGTTTGAAAAGTACTGCACTACAAAGGTTCAGTTGCATTAGTACATTTTTGCCAAGACAGTGATTAGACTGCGGGTAGCTGTGGCTCAGGTGGTCAAGCGGGTTGTCCACTAATCGCAGGATTGGTAGTTCGATTCCCGGCCACACAACTCCACATGCCGAAGTGTCCTTGGGCAAGACACTGAACCCCAAGTTGCTCCAAATGCTAGCGCCTTGCATATCAGCTCTGCCGTTATTGGTGTGTGAATGGGTGAATGAGACGCAGTGTAAAGCACTTTGAGGCCCCTAAGCCCCTAAGGTTAAAGAGGTGCTATATATGTGCAGACCATTTACCATTTGGAACAGTTTTTTTAAATTATTATTATTAAATTGATTAATGGAATCTTTCAACATTTACTTGGTTGGCACAGACATAGAGGCCAGATTTTTAAACCAATATCCCAAGATTGGGAGCGCACATATATATATATATATATATATATATATATATATATATATATATTATTATAATATTTACAAAATTAAGCTTTTTATAGCCTATTTATTATTATTCATAATATATGAAGTTGGAAACACAATGTGTTTGCTGACAAGGGATGTTTTCATATAGTCATATTTATCTTTGCATGCCTTTACTTCAATTTAAAAAAACATAATTATCAGAGGAACACAGCAGAATAAAAAAAACTCTCTGCAACTATTGGCATAGATTTTTGCTGATAACCGATAATTCTAAATAGCAACTACAGACACAGATTAATCAATAAAACCAATATATCGGTCTAACTCTAATTACATTATCATTTTCTGTAAAGCTGCTTTGAAACAGTGTGCATTGTGAAAAGCACTATATAAATAAAAATGAACTGACTTGACCGATCATTGATTGTAAAGGATATATTTTTACTTGAAGAAATACTCTGTTTACACAGAACTGTTCTGTATACATTTCTTGACTTTATTGTTTCAAGTGTTGACAATATTTCTTCGCTTCCTTTAATTGTAACATCTTAAGAATATTGTGGTAATGTAGCCCCATCTTGTGGTAATTTTGCTTCAGGCTCTCACATGTCAAAAGTCCCTTGGGTATTGAACAGACAGACTGTAGTTATTTTTTTGTAGAATGATGAACATAATGAATCATGGAATTTATATTTTTTCCTCCCACAGTATACTAAGACGGGCCCTTGACAAGATTGCTGAAATTAAATCCCTTTTGGAAGAGAGACGAATTGGTAAGTCCTGGGTGTAAGTGTAAAATTGTGTGTTTATTCAAGCCATTTTGAATGCTTCTTGAACCCTTTCCTTTCTGCAGCTGCCAGGATGGCAGGAGTGTACAGTGACACTGACCCACCAAGAAAGACCATGCGCAGAGGTGTTCTCATGACCCTGTTGCAACAGTCAGCTATGACCCTCCCACTCTGGATTGGAAAACCTGGGGAGAGGTACATCCTGTCCAGATTCTCCTACATATCACTTACTATTTTCACAAATTGATACAATTCACCAATTTATATTTGTCTTTCTTCTTTAGTCCACCACCACTATGTGGCGCTATTCCAGCCAGCAGTGATTATGTGGCTAAGCAGGGGGACAAGGTGGCGGCACGTGTGAAGGCAGTGGATGGTGATGAGCAGTGGATTCTCGCGGAAGTGGTCAGCTACAATCACTCCACCAACAAGTAACAGGATATCCTAATCATTGTTAACTGCTTTTAAATCTGATTGCGTAATCTCAGTTTAATTTCATGCTATTCTCAATCATAGGTATGAAGTGGATGACATTGATGAAGAGGGTAAAGAGTAAGTTATGTATATATATATGTTTTTGTGATGTTCACCTACTTCAATATTTATCTAAAAATACTATGACTTGTTTATTGCTCTTCAGTATCTCTCCCTTTCTCTTGTATCCAGGAGACACACATTGAGTCGGAGGAGAATCATCCCTCTCCCACAATGGAAAGCAAACCCAGAGACGGACCCAGAGGCTCTCTTCAGTAAAGACCAGCTGGTGCTGGCCCTCTATCCACAGACCACTTGTTTTTATAGAGCCTTGATCCACACACCACCACACCGGGTGAGAGAAACAAGGCAGAAAAGAAAGGAGAGATTGATTGAAGGGATATAAGAAATACTCATATTCAGGCCCAGCTCCACAGGGTGGGCCTGGTCCCCCATCATGAGTCAGGCCCACCCTGGCGGACCAGACCCCAAATAGGTTTCATTCAGAGCATAAGACAAACCGAAGGAGAACGCTGGAAGCGAAGTGCGTTTCTGTTATAAAAAATAAATAAAAATATACTCCGAAAGTGCTCAGGGTCATAGATAGCTATGGGATTTTGGCGCTATATATCCTCAAATATTTTTTTTCTTACTAATAGGCCTACAGAGATATTATAGAATTCTCAGCTGTTTATATTGAGAACAACAAATGCTTTCACAGTCAGCACATGTAACTATAGCAAACATTATGCTGCTCTTTTGTGGTATAAATTGTGCTTTTTTTTTGTTGTTGGTACATCCTTACAATAAGGAAAATATAAAAAAAGTTGTTAATTTAGACTCACAATTTCTAATTTTTCAGTCCCAGGTTGCCCCATACAGTATCTTTCCTCAGCCACAAGGCCTCCTGTATGACCCATATGCTATCTAAATGTAAAAAAAGAAAATTGTGTTTTAATTGCATGTATCATTTCTTAGCTGTACAAGCCATATCTGCTAATAAAATCATAAGTTAGTTATTATTAAGGGGGGCCTGGGTAGCTCAGCAAGTAAAGACACTGACTACCACCCCCTGGAGTCACAAGTTCGAATCAAGGCCATGATGAGAGGCTACAGTCAGGCTTCCTAAGCAACCATTTAGCCCCGTTGCTAGGGTGGGTAGAGTCTCACTCTCGTTAGGGCGCGTGATGTGTTGTGCTTGGATGCCGCAGAGAATAGTGTGAAGCCTCCACACGTGCTATGTCTCTGCGGTAACCAGCCACGTGATAAAATGTCACTACGCCACCACAAGGACCTTGAGCGTATTGGGAATTGGGCATGCCAAATTGGGGAGAAAATACCCTTTATAAATAACTCTGGTGTATATATAAAGCTACTGAAAGATTAGTCTATGATATATATATATATTATACACTGATCAGCCACAACATTAAAAATCACTGATAGTTGATGTGAATAACATCATTATGATGTAATTATTTTGTTACATTTACATTTATTCATTTGGCAGACACTTTTATCCAAAGCGACTTACAAAAGAGGAAGAACATCAGCGAATCATCTTAGGGAGACAGTGGTACAAAAAGTGCCATATTACAAAGTTTCACTATCATCAGAATAGTATACAAAACAGATTTAAGTGCAACAAGAATGTTGGTTTCTAGTGACCGGTTAAGTGCTTTGGAAAAGATGTGTTTTTAGCCGTTTTTTGAAGATAGAGAGTGAGTTAGCTTCCCGGATTGAGTTGGGAAGGTCATTCCACCACCGTGGTATGATGAAACTGAAAGTCCAGGAAAGTGTTTTGGTGCCTCTTTGTTTTGGTACGACAAGGCGACGTTCCTTAGCCGACCGCAGGCTTCTGGTTGGAACGTAGCTCTGCATAAATGTTTTTAGGTATGCTGGAGCAGACCCAGTGACTGTTTTATATGCCAGCATCAGGGCCTTGAATTTAATACGTGCATGAACTGGCAGCCAGTGGAGAGAGACAAAGAGTGGAGTTACATTGGCACCTGTCAAGGTGTGGGATATATTAGGCAGCAAGTGAACAGTCAGTTCTTTAATTTTATGTGTTGGAAGCAGGAAAAATGGGCAAGCATAAGGATCTGATTGACTTTGACATGGGCCAAATTGTGATGGCTAGACAACTAGGTCAGAGCATCTCTAAAATGGCAGGTCTTGTGGGGTGTTCCTGGTATGTGGTGGTTAGTACCTACCAAAAGTGATCCAAGGAAGGTAATCCGGTGAACTGGCAACAGGGTCATGGGCACTTATGAAGGCTCATTGATGTGCGTGGGGAGCGAAGGCTAGCCCGTCTGGTTCGATCCCACAGAAGAGCTACTGTAGCACAAATTGCTGAATAACTTAATGCTGGCCATGATAGAATGTATGGGGCTGTGAAGCTGCAAACCAGTCAGAGTCCCCATGCTGACCACCACCGAAAGTGCCTAAAATGGGCACATGAGCATAAGAACTGGACCATGGAGCAGTGGAAGAAGTTGGACTGGTCTGATGAATCACATTTTCTTTTAGATCATGTGGACGGCTGGGTACGTGTGGGTACGTGTCATTTACCTGGAGAAAAGATGGTAGCAGGATGCACTATGGGAGGAACGCAGGCCGGTGGAGGCAGTGTGATGCTCTGGCAATGTTCTTCTGGGAAACCTTGGGTCCTGGCATTCATGTGGATGTTACTTTGACACGTATCAACTACCTAAAGATTGTTGCAGACCACGTACACCCCTTTAAGGCAATGGTATTCCCTGATGGGAGTGGCCTCTTTCAGCAGGATAATGCACCCTGCCCAGAGTATGTGAGTGGAGTGGAGCGGCAACAATTTCCCCTATGCGCTCAAAGCATTCTTTATTTGCTCCACTCCAGTTCCACTCCGGGTTGTCCTTTTCCCCACCCTGTGTTTGCTTCATGGCAAAATGAGTGCCTAACTATCTCTCCACTGTAAAGTTATTTCAGTATGCTTTTAAATATCACAACTTTCCATGCAGAAGATGGACTAAATAAAAAATAAATACACAACACTAGAAGAAAAGCTACAATGTGCTTTATTGGAACACTAACATATGCTCAAGACTAAATTAAATTATAGCTTACTTTTGAAACATGTCGGCAGCATTCTCTGGGTTTGTTCAATTAAATAAATTACTAGACGAAAAAATAAAACATGAAATTAATCATAAATTATCAAATGAAAAAAGATAAGACCAGTAAGAAAACAAAACATTAAATGAATAAATAACCATAAAACAAAACATTATTAGGCCTATGTATTATTGCTTATTATTTTATATTATTGCATTTCTTTTAATTAACCTTGCCCTGTAATTCTGTGAAAGAAAAAATTACATTCTCAGAATGTTCTACACTTATTTTTTTTTAATCAAAACTAGATAGGACTTTCAAAACTATATGTCGAATGCAGAGTTCAATTTTAGAAATACTAGCTTTAGAAGTTTTTAATGATTTTAAATCTACTTCTGTTCGAGTTTGCTGAGCTTCTTCATCTGCAAATGTAAAATGCATAAATTAGCCTACAGCACTAACATAAATTTAGATGGCAATCGATTAAAGTCAAACTATGCAATATTAACATATTAATTAGTTCAGTTGGTGTTTTAAGTCTTTAAAATGTAAATTCTATTTAGCAGCACGAGGGGGACCTACACGATATTAGACAGATGGTTTTAATGTTGTGGCTGATCTCTCGTGTGTGTGTGTTTCCCACAATTTGACAAATTTCACTTCTTTCTCAGCCTCAGGATGACTACTCTGTGCTGTTTGAAGATACATCTTATGCTGATGGCTATTCTCCACCCCTTAACGTCGCCCAGCGATATGTTGTGGCCTGCAAAGAGAACAAAAAGAAGTAATGGAAAAGATTCAAAAGGAAGTGATGGAAAAGATTTAAAACCTGACAAAGATTATATAATATGGGAGAACATTTGTGAAGAGTGCCTGGGCTGAGGTTTATGCATGATTATGGCAATTATCATAAGGAGTGAAATCAGCATATTGTGCATCTACTCTGTTTATATGTGCTTTTTTTCTGTTACCATGTAAATAGTGTTGGTATACTGCAACTTTTTTTATTATGTTCTTGTGGGTGTGGTCACCCACTGCAGGTTTATTGTGCTTAAATAAAACCTTTGCATTTGAATGAAAGGTGTGTGAATTAATCAGTTGGCTGTACTTTATAGAGGACTGATAAAACAAAATTTTGAATGTAAAAAATTGGATCTTGTGCAGGGCCGTAATCACAAAAGACATTCAGGGACAGACATCTCCCTTGATACTGAGATTAGTGGTACATTGAAATACCATCCCATGAATCATGAATATTTGGTTACATACTTAATCTTTAAAATTCATAAAGATCTTGATGGTGAGCATGAGACCATTCATTTGACAGTATTATTAAGCATTGGAAGTAATTCCAAGCGGTCACTGAAAATGTAAAGTTATGCAGAACATGGTTAGATATTTAAATGATTTCTCTACGTAGAACGTTCTTGCAGAAACAGTTTACCATGGCAAATCTCTGAATATGCCCTTCATCAATGTAAGACTCAATCGCTCAAATTTGCAATATCATTGGAATAGACCAGACTAGGATCCAGAACATCCCATGTGGTGTGACGTCACACTGAGGACGCGCACGAGAATGAACCACGGGGGCGCGCGGAAACGGATCATGGCTGAAATGGTGAGATGTACATTATTGTCTGCACCCCTACTTTAAGTTTCAAGAGTTGTTTTTACGTTTTATATTCCGTTAATTTTACATGGACACATTGACTGTATTAACGGTTCTAGTCAGAAAACAACTCTGAATATTAGATTTCTATGCAGTTATATTGTACAATAGCAAGTAGGCTAATCAGTTATCATTGATCAACAAGCATCATAATTACAAAAGTCAAACATTTTCAGTGGTTTAGTTGAGGTAGTCAAACAATTAATATCGTCATGTTATATTATCAGTATCGTGAACGTCTAGTTTTAGTTTGTTTAAGTCTCAGTTGATAATGTTTCGTTTTATTAGCTGGTTCAAACCTCCAACACTTTTCTGCATCTCCTCGGCAGTTATCAATAATCTGATTGTCCTGTGTACATTTTATTATCCCGTTTACTTAAAAGTGTTGGTATTTGTTGACATGATACCAACGAGTTAATTGTTCTATGTATGTGATTCGACTGATACCTTTAATGTAGTTTAACGCCATAGCTCTTAGTTTCATTAGTGAAGTATTTCCGCTGTTCTCTTTATTTCAGGTATCGGAAAGTGGCAGTAATGTGAGCGGTCCTGTATCAGACCCTCCGAAACATCCTCCCAAACGCCGACGCATCATTGACCCCTCATCCATCACAACTGTCCCTGTTTACTCCAACAAGGTGGGTTATTACTGCATTCATTTGAACCTGGAAGGCTCCTACTTTAGTCGGGCGTTCGCTATTACGACATCCAACCTGCATCATTTCTACACGACCTATATCCCTCTGAGACCCCCAGCGTGACGACTTCTAATCCATATATATTTTTATATTTGTACAGTTGAAGTCAGAAGTTTACATACACCTTAGCCAAATACATTTAAACTCAGATTTTCACAATTCCTTACATTTAATTGTAGAAAACTTACCCTGTCTTGGGTAAGTTAGGATCACTACTTTATTTTAAGAATGAGAAATGTAGATAGTAGAGAGAATTATATATTTCAGCTTTTATTTCTTTCATCACATTCCCATTGGGTCAGAAGTTTACATACACTTTGTTAGTATTTGGTGTCATTGCCTTTAAATGGTTTAACTTGGGTAAAACATTTTGGGTACCCTTCCACAAGCTTCTCACAATAAGTTTTTGGAATTTTGGCTCTGCTCTATGAATTGCTAGTAGGCGTTCCCACTGGTATCGCTCGAACGTTATTGGTGGATTGCACGTCTGGCCGTATTTTTAGAAAATGTGATCACAGATGATCAATATTGCCGGTAAAACTAATATATCATTCTAATTTGACAAAGAATCAGTTCTATTGTCCCTAAAAGAGTGTTTTGTATAAACTACAGCAGTGCTCAATCCATCATATTAACAAGTTGAACAATCTATCAATTTATGAATCAAACTCACTCAGTCTGCTGACAGTTTCTTTTCTACTCATCATTTTCTTATATCCAGGGCTCGAATTGAGGGGGGATGCAAGGGATGCCAAAAAGCCTCCCCCTTGTAAAACCACCATCCCCCTTACCATCACCTTTAGATCAGTTGTGTCATGTATTACTTAGAACTAATCATGCAAGTAAAATATTTCATATACAATTTTTATGTTTGATAAATAACAGACTTTAAGTAAGGGCGATTAGCTGGTCAGAATTAGATTTTGACATGTGAGATTGCAAGATTTCCCTCAATCAGATCTGACACGTGTACAGTTTGGATATATGCTGCCAGGGTGGTGCTTTAGTCACACAATCTGGCAACTTTGAGCGCATGAGCTCTCTCCCCACTGCGAAAAAAGATGGCGGATTCTTAAAACACGGGCAGGTATTTCGGAGTTTGCGATGGGTTGACTTTCCCATGAAACTTACATGAGTCATATTTTTAAACACTTTTTGTCCACCAAATCAAAATCTTTGGGTGTAACCAACATGTAGGTAGCCATTTTGTTGATTATGTTGACCATAAAAACTATAAAACACAGTAAAATAGTGTTTTGTCAGTATTTCATTGGCTGAGATAAACATTGGTACTGAGATTATTTAGTGAAGACTGGCCACTTCTATTAACGTCCAATGGATGACGAAAGGAAGATGTTTAAAAAACGTCTGATATTTATTTTGACACGTTTACAAAAAGGCACATTTTGTTCATGTGGTGTAACCCTGAGAAAAGTTCTTTATATTTTTGACTAAAAAAATGATAGTTATTAAAAAAAAATGTGTTTGATTACCTTTTGGAAATGAATAAGTTGTTTTTACTCATGTATTCAAGGTGCAAAGAAAGTAATATGAAACTTTTTACTTAATGATTTCACCACATGACCATTTGAAAGTTTTTTTTTTTTTTTTTTTTTAATTGTTTTAAGAAAATGCTTTAAAGATTTTTCAAAAATCTATGAAATTAAATTGGACAAATAGTGTGAAGACAATAGAACAGTTTTCAAATCTGCAAAAAGATTTTGGGTGTTTTGTTGATAATTTTTGAAGTGAGAATAGCACTCAGCAGAAATGACCATCTAAACCTGCACTGCTTTGAGTCAATCATTTATAATAATTCATAGATTTATTCTTACAAGGATTGTTTCATGTTTAATTCAAGTTAACCTCTATTTGACAGTATTTGTGGCAAAGTGTTGATTGCCACAGAAAATTATTTAGACTTATCCTTTTTCTAAAAGAAAAAAAAGCATCCAGTAAGACACATAAAATGAATGTAAACCAGTCCAATACACAAAACATTAAATATACTTGTTTTTCAAAAGTATAGACACAATACTTAAACATAATATGAACCATGTTCAGGATTTGCTGCACTTGGTGGGTATTTTAGTTGTTTACTGCTTAATGGCCTTTGAAAACATACCTGTAATTTAGATGCACTGTCATGATCAATGTCTTGCAAAGTGCATACACTGCTAAATGGTGATTCATATATATTGTCATTTTTGTTTTAGGTGAACCGCTCTTTAAATCTGAAGCCAGTAACCTTCAAACAAACCAGTCTTACAGGTATTAATGCTTATAGATGTCTGGCCATGATGGCGATATATTTGAGTACATCAAATTTCTTCGAACTAAAATCTATATATAATTGCTTCATGTGAATGGAGGTTTTTCATCACTTTGCATGCAAGTTTTATCCAGTGCCATTCTCACCGTTTCATTTTCTGTACCAGATGAGGAAAAGCGTTGTCCACTCTGGTGTCCTTCCCCACCCCGGACAGTGAAACAGCCAATCTGCATTGATCTGAGTGGCTCCGAAGAGGAGTCAGAACACCGTGAACAACAGTGAGTAAACAGACTGACTTTGGTATGGAAGTATTTATGCAGATAATATGCTTAATCCCAAAGATAGATTGTTATTTGTTTTTGTGCAAACTGTTTGAAAAGTGTAATTTGATTTTGTGTTAACCTCTACAAAATCACTCCTTGATTTCATATTGACATCATAATTGGTGTTAGACCAATATATTGCCAATTCATTTTTGATATTGACAGAGCATTGAAATATCAGTTATACCATATAAATTGACCACTAATCAAAATGTGCTAAAAACTATGGATATCTAAAGGAGGTATAGAATGTGCTGTGTTGGTTATGTTGCTTTTGTACTTGCCATCAACCACATTGGCCCACCCTAAGTCTTTCTCACTTTCAGGGAAATTCTTCGTTCACCCTCTCCACCCCCTCCACCATGTAGTCCACCCGTCAAACAGAGCAGACGGGCAAACCAAAAAATTCGGTGAGTATCATCATTATATGACATCTTATGCCCTTCCTCTCTCTTGCACTCTTTTGTGATTGAATGCTTTCCTGGCAATGAATAATATTAGCTTTCATGGAGGAGATAAAAATGAATAACAATGTTAGAAGTAATAAAATGAGCAGATACTAGGCCCAGTGATAAATAGAATTGTTTGACATTCTCTCTTTCTTTTTCTCTCTCTCCATCTCTGTCACAGAGAAATCAATAGGAAATTGGATGCTATTGGCTCTCTCATGTGTCTGTCACCTGAGCGTCAAGAAGAACCTGTTATTGAATACAGAAACTCTCCATCTCCTGTAAATGACTATGATGATGATGATGACATAATCATAATTCCCTCTGGCAGCAAACAGAAAAGACGTCCCCTAAATACTGAGAGCAGAGAAATTTCGTTAAAATTCCGGTGCCGAACAGAGTTGTACAAAATCCCAATACTGTCTGTAAGTGGAAAAGACACACGTCTGTTTACATGTCACACTTTGCAACCTAGACCATGGGTTACCCTACCCACCTTATATGACCTAAATAATTTACATTAATTACCCTCTGAGATTTAAGTCATGTTAATATTTCTATAAATATTTTGTTGTTATTTGCAAATAATTTAAAAGATAGTGTTAGTTTTCTATTTTAATGGTTTTAATTTTAAATATTTAAGTCTTTAAAATTATACATTTGTAATCAATTTATTTCATTTACATTTACATCAAACCCCTGACCTAGACTGTAGAAAGAAATATTATAATTCAAATTGCCTTTTTTAAGCTGACCAATGGCTGTTCCTAACTTTCAATTGCAGACAGCTCCTTTGAGTAAAGCTGTGGAACAGCTGGCCATCAAATTGAATGTCCCACCTAGCCAAATTCTGTTATTAAAGAAAGATGTTGAGCTCCCTTTTTACTCATCAGTCAACGAGCTGGGTCTTGGCATTGCTGACATCATAGGTAATAGAAACCAAACTGTACGATTGAATGTTTTGAGCTAAATGCATATGCATGTATCACAGATCATTTTTTCCTTTGTACTGATCATGGAACCTTCTTGATACAGCAGAGTTGTGTCTTTTGTAAAACAAATGTAAAAACTTTCTTACAGAATGACACTAATAAAATAGTTGGAGTAATCTCTCCTCATTTTGTTTCTGATGCCCTACCCAGATTGTGTAGTAGTAACAGAGAATAAACAAAAAGATGACGACAGAGGGGATATCATCACTGTGCGACTGCAAGGCAAAGAGAAAGGATCTGTGCAGGAGTACTCTTTGCAGAAGGTGTCTTTTTGGATAATTTTTTTTTTTAATTTAGGCAAAATTATAGTTCGTTGGGTAGTTCTCCCCAAAATTATTTTTTTTTATAATTTACTCATACTCATGTTGTTTCAAATCCATATGACTTCATTTCTTCAGTGAAACACAAAAGGAGATTTTCGGCAGAATGTTAAGGATTTGAAGGTCTATTCACAACAAATTCATGACAAATTTGCAAGGCAAACTGTCGATGAAAGGTCTATTCACTTCGAGACCGAAACTAATTTAATGAAAAACAATTTCACCCCTGTACAGTAGGTGGCACTGTTCTACAAACATTCATTTTGGTTAATGGATCTTTAAGCGTTCAGCTGTCAATGCATGAGGTTAATATATTTTACGCAATTAAAGCATTTATTTACCTAATTCGGCATAACTGTTTCATTATATTCCTTCCATGTTTTGATAGTTTGAGGAATACTAATCAGTTTTTTTGTGAGATGAGTAAAGAGCAGTTGCATACGGTGCATACGGAAAGTATTCACAACGCTGCACTTTTTCCACATTTTGTTATGTTACAGCCTTATTCCAAAATTTATTAAATTCATTATTTTCCTCAAAATTCTACAAACAATACCCCATAATGACAACGTGAAAGAAGTTTGTCTGAAATCTTTGCAAATTTATTAAAAATAAAAAATCACACGTACGTAAGTATTCACAGCCTCTCAGCGAGCCAAAAAGCTCTTATTTCATTAGTCAGTCAGTTTTCATCACAGTCCACGGAAGAAGAAAAAAATGGGATTGCTCTCCATAAAAATACCTTTTGGATTAAAGGCGGATGATTTGTCGGACCGGGTGTGAATAGCGCCATTGTTCCTATTCAAAAGCTCTTTCGGAATGAAAATTTGGTCTTGGTGTGAATAGGCCTTTACAGCCTTAGTCACCATTTACTTTCATTGTATAGAATAAAGATGCAATAGAAGTGAATGATGACTGAGACTCTAATTATTCTTCCTAACATAAGTAATATGGGTTTGGGGCAACTTGAGTGAGAAAATGCCAATCTTCTATCCCTAATCTGAACTATCCCTTTAAAGAAATACAGTGTCTTAATGCCATTGTTAATCTTGTTTTTATTTTTTTGAAGAATGCTCCTCTAGGGTCCATCCTGTCCCAATACGTCTCTGGTCTGGCTGCCAGTGTTAGGCGGAAGGTTAAATTCCTCTTTGATGGGTCAAAGGTGACACATAATCAGACTCCAGCTGACCTGGACATGGAGGATGGTGATGTCATTGAAGTGTGGGCCTAAATGTTGATGTTTGGGGTTTTGCACATCTTCAACTGCATTTTTTTTTAATGTAATATATGTGTGAAAGAAGGATACTGTGGTATGTTATTGTTTTTGCAGGAAGTACTTTTTTTGATTGTAGACCTTCTTAACAGCTGATAAACACCACACAAAAAATTACTTTTTTAGGTTTCATGCAATTGACATCTGTTAGAAAAAATAAACAATTTAAGACATTTTTACATTGTGTACATATGCCAGATCTATTTAAGAATTGATTAAATGTTCCTGTTTTTAATATTAAATTGATTAAAAGGTATATAATAAATTGTCAAATTTATAAGATGTTATTTTTTAATGGATATTTACCTAAATGTAGATGCAACAATGCAGCCATGTTTTCTTCACGCCAACCCATGTGAACACGTTATCTCAGATCATTGATCAACTCGAACAATTAATCACTGCCCTATACAATCAGATTGTGTTGACAAAGCACGAATGATTCATCAGTACAAACGGCATAGACTAATGAAAGGTTCAGATTCACTATTGATTTTGTTAGCATCCTTTTTCATTGTTTGTCGAAGTATTTATTTGTGTAATGCGGTTAAAACTTTCGAAATAAATTATTTACAGGAAAACAAGAAACCATTAGAATCCATTCACAGACACAAATTTACAAATAGATTATTATAATAAATAAATGCATATTCCACAACACATATGTGAAAAAAAAACACTTAAAATAAATGTGTAAATTGAAATATATTCTTTCACGTATGGTTTTAAATTATATTATTTCGAAATAGTGTCACGTGTCTGGGGAGCGGAAGTACTGCGTCATACCAATATGGCGTCGTGCTGAGATTGCAGAGAGGCAGCAAAACAGTGAAGTCGGTTAGCTACACGGTACGGTTTGAGGTCCGCCACTGTTCTTTGAAAAATGTTCACACTGGAGGTAAGGTAAAACTAACACTCTGAAGCGTCTCAGGGAGACCCAGACACCGCCAGAGAAAGAAATTTGAGGACGCGCCTGTCAACGCGTTGTATTTTCCAGGTAAACAACAGCACAAAGATATGAAGAGTGTTTAGACTGTAACTTAGAAGTCACCGTACTAACTCTTGGATATATCAGAATGGAGACGGTTCATACTAAAAAATTTTATACGTTTGATGCCCTTGCATATCTTTGTAAACAATGTTAACTGAAAGGTTGTTTCTAAATGTTCTTTTTTTGCCATGGTTGTGTTTTGCTCCCCAAATGTTGTTTTAAAGAAATATCCCAATGGCTTCCCATAATAGCAACATGTTGAAGATTTGAGCCAGATGGACACACTTTTTTTTTTTTTGCTTGCTGAAAGTTTTTTTGTGAACCCTAGTTTCATGTCTGTACACAGACTAGTATTGGTCAACACCAGTCATCAAATGTCAGCAGAAACCGGTTCAGTGTTTGTATGGATTCAGCTGACATGTTTATCTGAGTCAAAGATGCAGATAACTGAGAATGGATAAGGATTCTTCTGTCATGTTGCTCCCTTATAAGTAAAAAAAAAAAGCTTCCTAAAGTTTGGCTTAGGTACTGTGTTCAGACACTAATTTATTTATTCCTTTGTTAACGGGAATAGATATTATCTGCTTTTAAATCAAACCTAAACATCTGTCCACATGTTCATATGTTGTTTTTTTTAAATAATACCACACACATACACTGCTTTCCAAGCATGTCACATAATTCCTCCTGATGTCAGTGTTTTTCTTTCAGTGTCTTCCTCTTCACTGTATTCACATGACTTTGTGACGAGATAATTTTGCATCACGAGCCTGACACCATGGCTACTTCCCTCTCAGTGGTGTGTCTGTTTTATGCATCTATGAGAAAACTCCCCTGATGAATTGGATTATAAATATGCTTATCCATTCTGTCCCATTGGAGTCTGTTTTAGAAAACTGCTTTCAATGCATCAGACAAAAGCACACATTGGCAGCATTCTTGCCATTATTTATAACGGTTTGACTCCCACACAAAAAGATAAATCCTCGTTTTTGATTGTGATCAGTAGTTTTTCCATGCTACACTAGCTGCTTGCTTGTATTTATACAATGAAGAGAGACTGACAGTGGTGAACTTTGCTCTTTTTTTTTTGTTTTGGCCTTAAGCATTGAACACAGTACTGTCCAATAACTGCGTCTGTCTTCCTTTGGTTTTGATTCTTTGTGGCAGAGATGTTTCACATTTAAGGCATTTAGCAGATGTTTTGATTTAGATTGACAAGTACTTCTGTATTGCATATGATGTCGCTGTGATCAACAGTTGGCAAGAATGCAATTTGAAATGCTGTCTGATAGCAAAGAAATGCTTCCTGTACAAGTAAAGCCTAATGCAAATAATCAAACATATGATTATTTAAAAAAATCTAAGTGTTGAGTGTATTATATGCATCTGTATATTTGCAATCTATATCAATAACCCATTACTGAAAACTTTTGCTATCATTGGTTAATAGATTTGTACATTAGCATCATCTTCCTTCTGCTACAGCAGTGATGTCACAAACAGATGCTTCTGCAGACACCACACCCTTCTTCTCGGATGAAAATGAGGGGGAGGGGCCTGTTGACAACGGGGTGGGGCAATCTCATTCTAAGGAGGAGGAGTCTGCTAGTGGAGTGTCAAATAGAAGGGCTATATTGACAGTTATTGTCCTCTGCTACATCAACCTACTAAACTACATGGACAGATTCACTGTGGCAGGTAACTAATGCATTTTCAGTGCATCAGTGCAGGTAGACAGTTCAGGGTTCCTTACACTCTGGATCACTGCTGTGAGTTGCAAGATGTACAGTGATATTTTAAAGGCATAATAGAAAAGACACATCTGTAACGCCCATTTATGTCCTAATAAGAATGCTCTATACATGTTATCAGATTATAGTAGTCTGACTTGCTTCTTTTTGTTGTTCTTGTTTACAGAGTTAAGTCACATGGCAAATTCTTAGAATAACTGAATCAGGGCTGCAACTAACAATTATTTTGCTAATCGATTAATATAATGATTATTAGAACGATTATTGCAATGATTAATCATTAGCTCTTCACAGATTATTCTACTTTAAAAGGTTGTATTAAACGTGCTTACTAACAATAAAATTAAGTTTTATTCAGTAAAGAAATTCACAGCAAAAAAATACTATTGTTATCAAATGTTTTTGTCTTGTTTTCCATTTTAAAATAGTCCAAAAATCCTTAAAACATGATACATTTTTCTTAAGAAGCAACATATACAATTTTTAGGGTGTGTTCACACTTGGCAGGTTTGGTTCGATTAAAACGAACTCTGGTGCGATTGCTCTGTTGGTGCGGTTAATATGAACAAGTGTGAACACTGTCACCCAAACCTTGGAGCGCACCAAACAAGCGGACCAAGACCGCCTGAAAAGTGGGTCTTGGTTCTCTTCCAAATTAACTCTGATGCAGTTTGATTGATATATGAATGCAACTTAGACCAAAGACGTCTAAACTGACCTAATTTGCCTAATACTGACCTCAAGCATTCCTTCTCATCATAGGAGCTATGTTGCCCATTATAGTTCGGTACAGGTGCCGGAACCGCCGTCAGCCGTCCTTGCAGCATATCTTTGTTTGTGTGTGCAACGGAGGAATTCCTGGCGCTGTTTTGATTCCTTTACACATTTATTAGCTCTCCATTTGTTCTCAGCTGGTAAAAATACCACCATATATAAATATAACGAGCGCATTTCGCCCAGCAGCCAGCATTGTTTTGGATGATCGGCAAGTTCCGTCAGAAAATATACATCATAAAAGCTGTCCAAGCAGGTTGTGACTTATTCCTGATGCCTTTGGTTTTGTATCATTAGGTTCGGTGTTAAAAATGCCAGTGTAAACGCTAAGTGAACCAGGACTAAATGTATAATTTTCTTTTTTGGTCAGGACCAAGATAACCGAACTACAAGTGTGAACACACCCTTAGTCTTGCTGTAAGAGAATGTATCTTAAATATAAGTGTATTTTGTATACAAGTGTATTTTTTCACTTGGTTATATTTCAGTAAAGACAAAATATGCTAATATTCAAGATCTTTTCTCTAAAAGCAAGTCTAAATATCTTATATGTTGCTTCTCATGTGAATGCATATATTTTTTTAAGTATTATTTATATTTATATTGGAAAACAAGCCAAATCAAAAATGTATTTTGTTGCAGTGTATAATGGGGTGAAGACTTCCTCTCTCACCATTCTGTTCACTTCAATCCATCTTTAACTCACAAAAAACAAACTGTCTCTTATTAATAAAGATGCGTATTGTCTTCAACATAAGACATGCACAGTGACACATTTATTATTATTCAATAAGTCGAGAGCCATCACGTTATAATGTAGCTGCATTAAGCATGCGCGCTTGAGGGATGAGCATCCCTGTGACCGAGTGTGCCTCATGGGTGCAGTTTCAATCTCTCCCCCTCAGATCAAGACATTCACGCAACTCAGAAGAGGCACTGACTGCACAGAGAAACGCCATTTTCTGTGTTTATAGTTATTTACATGATCTGCTTCTGTATTATTTGAACTTTAATAAAGCTGTAACGCATTAAATATAAATGGATTTAAGATGTAATGCCGGGGTTTTTCCTTTAAAAAGCTCCGTCTCTGCTTATTCCACAACATGCTTCTGTATTTAGTTCATTTGTATTTTTGCATTGTAATTCCCTCATACTTACGATCTACATCACCTGAAGCTGTTTGATAAGGTTAGAGTGCATCTGGGCTGTGAGCGGTGTAGTTCTTCCTCTCCTCAGTCAGGCACGAGCTGCAGTGCTGCTCGCACGTGTCATCATTAGTTTAATGTGACCATGTTACTTTAAATTAGATCAAAGACTATTCGACAATTAAAAATTTTGTCGACAACATCGACTAATTGTTTCAGCCCTAAACTGAATTGTAACTAAATAACAGGTTATACATTATGTGGATTCAGCTTTTGATGTTTGATGAAGGTTTGTAAACAAACTTCTTGTATAACAATAGAGTCCTTCATTGGAAAGGGAGAACCCATCCTTTTTCCTTATGCGTGCTTGACTTCATTGTAATAATAAACATATCCTCTCTCACAGGTGTACTCCCAGACATTGAGCATTTCTTCAACATTAGTGATGGCAAATCAGGACTTCTTCAGACAGGTGAGTGGATGATTTATGCAATATGTGTTTCATACCCATGTGATATACAGTCACTGAGCACTTTATTAGGAACACCTGTATACCTACTTATTCATGTGGTATCTAATCAGACAGTCGTGTGGCAGCAAGGCAACGTATAAAATCACACAGATAAGGGTCAGGAGCTTCAGTTAATGTTTACATCAACCTTAGCATGATTGTTGGTCATACCAGATGGGCTGGTTTGAATGTTTCTGTAACTGCTGATCTCCTGGGATTTTCACGCACAACAGTACCTAGAGTTTACTCAGAATGGTGCCAAAAACATCCTGTGAGCAGCAATTCTGCGGCCGGAAACGCCTTGTTGATGAGAGGTCAACAGAGAATGGCCAGACTGGTTAGAACTGACAGAAAGGCACGGGAACTCAGATAACCACCCTGTAAAAATTGTAGTGAGCAGACTAGCATCTCAGAATGCACTTTGAGATGGATGGGCTACAACAGCAGAAGACCATGTTGGGCAATTTATTAGGACCATAGTGTTTCTAATAAAGTGCTCAGTGAGTGTATATTTAGACATTTGAAGTTTTACACCATTACTTTCACATGCTCTTTCAATCAAGAGAATTGAGAATTCACTCTCTCTTACTCTTTTCTTTCCATTCAGTCTTCATCTGCAGTTACATGTTTCTAGCTCCAATATTTGGTTACCTGGGTGACAGGTATAACAGGAAGGTTATCATGTGCGTGGGTATTTTCTTTTGGTGTATAGTGACACTGGCCAGCTCCTTCATTGGCAAAGATGTAAGTCCAACACCACCCTCTTCATTCAAATTTCTGTTTCAATGTTAAAATACTTCTCAAAATACTACTATGCTAGCTTAAAAAATAGCCTGCTTCAAGTTAGCCCTTTGTACCATTTTCACTTTAAGACATAGAGTTTATTTTTATAAGCAACCGCTTTCAATCTCTGACTTGGTATTGTGTCCTCTTCGGAGTGTGTGTATAAAGTGTGATTTAGTAAACTAATAGAATCAATTCTGTCATCTTCTCAGTATTTTTGGGCATTGTTGGTGACGCGGGGGCTGGTGGGTGTTGGGGAGGCCAGTTACTCCACAATTGCTCCCACCATAATTGCTGATCTGTTCATCAAGGAGAAGAGGACCAACATGCTGTCTGTGTTTTACTTCGCCATCCCAGTGGGCAGGTGGGACCACACACACACACACACACAAAACTCTTTGTTAATTACATTAAGCCTTAATAATTAGCTGCAACTATAATATTCTAAGAACACGCAAAATTATTGATGGGCAGAAAGCATCTGAGACTGTGGCCTGCGGATACATTTTTGTTTGCTGTTTTCAGTTTCTAGTGCTGTCACAGAGACTGGTGAGGGATCTCAGTACTCTTATTTTGTTAATTTTATTAAAGGTGTAGGACATGTTTTTGTATACCTTTCCATGAAGAAACCTCTTATATCACCTTTAAGCTATAATTAAAGTGACGTCACATGGGACATTTCTATAGAAGTTTGATTTACACTAATGGGTGTTAAAAATCAGCACAGAGGATTGTACTTTTTTTTTATTTTATTTGATTATTTTTGTTAATAAACTAAGTAAAATATTAGTGAATAAATATAAGGAGCAGGGGTGCATTTTATTTCGTAATTTGACTCACCTGGCCTCTAGCAGGTAAAAGATCTTCTCATAGACCGCTTATCCTATTTATATTTGACAGATAGTAACCATAGTGAGATAGAAGCATTCATATTTTTTGGTAATATCAGTTTGGTAAATGACTTATTCCTGAAAATGTATTGAAAAAAAATTGGTTAATGGACCATTAGTTTTATAATATTGGCAATTCAGGTTAATCACACTATGTGTATATATATATGTATATATATTTGACATTCTCACATACTTTAACACAATGTATTCTCATTGAAATCTGCTGGTTTCCGTCTTTAGTGGTCTGGGTTATATAGTGGGCTCAAAGGTGGATGATGTGGCTGGGGACTGGCACTGGGCTCTGCGGGTACGTCTGTACCACTTGATCTCTCTCTGATTATATTTCATAACATATGCTTGCTTTCACCACAAACTCTACTTAAATATGATAACAGTTCTCTGTATTGCTCTCTCACTCTGCCTTTTGATTTATGCTTCACTTTCTCAGGTGACCCCTGGTCTGGGGCTTCTGGCAGTGGTCCTCTTGGTGTTTGTGGTTCAGGAGCCAGAGCGTGGTGCAATCGAAGCTCACCCAGAGCACACGGTGCACAGAACCAGCTGGCTGGAGGACATGAAAGCGCTCTGCAAGAAGTGAGTCACTGCAAGCTCATGTTTCCTTTTAAAGCATTGTTTATAAGTCACACACTTTACCAACATGCAGGGAATTTTAAAATATAAGTTAAATATGCAGTGCCTTGGAAAACAGCACCCTCAATGCAGATTTCACAATTTTTGTCTGATTCCAAATTGAGAATATATTGAAGTAAAACCTTTTTCCACAGTACCACCTTTTGCAGCTATTACAGCCACTAGTCTTTTTGGTTAGGTCTCTATCAACTATGCACAACGCAATGGAGCAATATTAGCCCATTCCTCCATGCAAAATTGCTCAAGCTGTACTAAGTTAGTTGAGGATCGGCGATGGACAGCAATTTCTTGGTCTTTCCACAGATGTTAAATAGGGTTGATCAATTGTGTTAATTTTAAGCCACTCCAGTGTTTCTTTGGCTTTGTGCTTTGGTTCATTGTCCTGCTGAAAACACAAACTTCCTCTGAATTTTACATTTTCTTGCAGAGGAGTATGGTTTTCATCCGAAATCTCCAAAGTGTATTTTGCAGCATTCATTATTCTAACAATCTTCACAAGATTCCCAGTCCTTGCTGCTGAAAAGCACCCCCATGACATGATGCTACCACCAGCGTGTTTCACTGTGGGAATGGTGTTAGGTGGCTGATGTGCAGTGTTGGCTGTGCGCCACACATACCGTTTAGTGTTTAAGCCAAAAAGTTCCACTTTAGTCTCATCAGACCACAAGACCTTCTGCCACATCTTTTATGTGCAAGCATATGCTTTTTTTCCTCCGCAAAGGCTTCTTCCTTGCCACTCTTCCATACAGCCACTTTTTGTGCAATCATTTTGAGATGGTTGAGCCATGGACTTTTGTAGCTCAGTCAGAGTGATTTTTGGCTTTGCTGTTGCCTCCCTGACAAGTGCCATTCTTGTTGGCAGACTAAGTTTAGAGGGGTGACCTGCCCTAGGCAGAGTGGCTGTAGTTCCATATTTCATCCACTTCTGTATGAAGGACTACACTGAGCTCCTTTGAAATGGCCTTGTATCCTTCCCCAGATTTGTCATAAGTCATGCTTGAATATATTCTGAATCTGACGAATAAAATTAAAAACAATTGAAAACTGCACTGGGGCTGTGTACATATATATATGAGTGAAAAAACATTTGAGCAGATTTATGTGGGTTCTGCTAATGTACCATAATACTGTGTAGAATGTAAGTAGGACATTGGTTTTTTTATGAGAAATTTGTCTTGTGGTAAATTGCAGTGACTGAATGTTGTTTCCTTTTTCTGCCTGAACTAAATGTTCTTTCTCTATCTCCCGCTGCATTCCTTTTTCAGTCCAAGTTTTGTTCTTTCCACTTTTGGCTTCACGGCTGTGGCCTTTGTGACAGGATCTCTGGCCCTGTGGGCCCCTGCATTCTTATTCAGAGCGGGGGTCTTCAACGGAGAAAAACAGCCCTGCTTAAAGAACCCATGTGACACCTCTGACAGGTAACACACACAAGCACCCTCTTTAAAGATACACACCTGTACACCAAGACATTACGCACAGACTTTTGAAATCTTTGCTTTAAATGATTGTTTTGATGCTGCAGTACTGTACTGATTTTACTGTATCATGTTACCATACAGAGTATTGGTTTCTTATCTCAGAACTTATTTTATTCTAGCTTTGATCATTATATTGTAATTGTTTTTCTGTAAAGTACATCTAAGGGGCCATTCAGAAAGAAGGTTTCTGGCAGGGTTGCGACTATAACAAAATGCAGGGGTCTTGAAATGCGTTTCTTTAAACTTGACATGCCGTCTTAAAACGTGGCGCTCATGTGTGAGACTGAAAAATGTGAGATGTGACGCAACAGTCAAAGACATCCGTCTAGTGCCTGTTTACATAGAAAAACTGTTAAAAAAAACGATTTGTCACAAAAACATGTGAACCGAACCCCTAAAATGCAGTAAGATTGTTCCTCTAATCTCTTCTATCTTGCAGTCTGATTTTTGGTATCATCACAGTTGTAAGTGGTATTCTGGGTGTAGCGGGTGGAGTACAGGCCAGCAAGTTGCTGAGGATAAAAACCCCACGAGCTGATCCTCTGGTTTGTGCTGCAGGACTCCTCCTTGCTGCTCCATTTCTCTATCTGTCCATCATGTTCGCTCAGGCTAGTACTGCGGCCACTTATGTAAGTTACTCCCTATATTTAACCTATTCTGTATCCTGACTGTATGTCTCTTTTGAAGTCTAATCTGAAAGTCTTAATAAGCTGTTTTTTCCTGGAAGTGCTTGCACTTGTATACTGACCAAAGTCTTGTTGCAATGATTGAATGTTGGGCAGTTTTATTCTGACCAAAAATTTTGTTTTTTTTCTCTGATGATTGTGTTTGTGTTCTTCTCAGGTCTTTATCTTCTTGGGTGAAACATTCTTGTCTATGAATTGGGCGATTGTAGCAGACATCCTCCTAGTGAGTGTCGATCTTATTGATTCCACTTCCACATACAGACAAAGCACACTTATTTTCACTTAGCAAATGAATTATATAATCTGCTGATTAAATTAATCTCAGTTAATTGCATGTATCAATATTTAGTGAGAGCGGCCCCCAGTAAATATTATAATTTAGATAATTAAAATACATTACAATTCAACCACACAAAATGTGGCTTAAAATTCAAAACATGTTGCCTGTACAGCTGGAGCTGACTGCCCCCTACTGCCACATCAAGCTTGAATTGCACAAAATTAAAGGGATGGTTCACTCAAAAATGAAAGTTGTCATCATTTACTCATCCTCATGCCATCCCAGATGTGATTTACTTTCTTCTGCTTAACACAAACAAAGATTTTTAGAAGAATATCTAAGTTCTGTAGGCCCATACAATGCAAGTGAATGATGGCCAGAACTTTTGAATGTTCAAAAATCACATAAATGCAGTATAAAAATGTAATCCATACGACTCGAGTGGTTAAATCCATATCTTCAGTAGTGATATGATAGGTTTGGGTGAGAAGCAGATCTTTTTTGCTATAAATTCACATTCCTGCACAGGAGGCGGCAATATGCACAAAGAATGTGAATAGCCAAAAACAAAAGAAGTGAAAATGAAAAATGTAGCTGCTTCTCACTCACACCCATCATATCACTTCTAAAGATATGGATTTAACCACTGAATTGTATGGTTATATGGATTACTTTTATGCTGCATTTATGTGCTTTTTGGACCTCAGCAGATGAAAGAAAGTCATCCACATCTTGGATGGCATGAGGGTGACTAAATGATGAAAGAATTTTCATTGTTGGTTGAACTATCCCTTCAAATCGACAACCCAAAATTGTATATAACTTTTGTCTATTTAATTTGGATGTTTCTATGTGATGTAAATTGCTAGAAAATATGACCCCCCCTTTCTTGATTCCCTAATTTTCCCTGTCTTCCCTCAGTATGTTGTGATCCCCACACGGCGCTCCACAGCAGAGGCCTTTCAGATTGTGCTCTCGCACCTGATGGGTGATGCTTTTAGCCCCTACCTCATTGGAGTGGTATGACTCTCTCTCACACATACACAGAATTTTTATTTTTTATTATTGATTTAATTAAAGATACTTAAGGTTGCTTGTCCTCTTTTTCTTCCCCCTCCCCCGTGTTCAGGTGTCCGACTCGCTAAAGAAGTCTGACTCGTATATGTGGGAATTTCGCTCTCTTCAAATGTCACTCCTGCTGTGCTCCTTCGTTGCCGTGGGGGGTGGAGCTTTCTTCCTGGCTACAGCCCTCTTCATTGAGCAAGATAGAAATCTGGCTGAAAACTACGTGCCCTGTGGTGAGTGATCTCATTGTGACATCACAATATTCTCTTAGATTGGCTTTTCCTGTTTCAGTCTGAATTTGGTCAGTTGAGGAAATGTGAAATTCGCTATTAGATTTCAACTGAAATTTTCAGTCAATTAAATTGACATACTTTTTCATCATAAATGGTCTTGCTGTTTTAAAGGAATGTTAAAATACAACTTGATGTCTGTAGACAGCACTTTATGGCATGCTGACAATAATTTTAGAAAATATTTTCAACTCCTCACTTAATTTGTTATGAAAAAATAACAGTGGAAGCCTAGTAGGATGGAGGGTGTAAAAGCAGAAATATGAGGCTATTTTGAAAGCACTTAAAGTTGTCTAAATCTTATATAAAGCTTAGGCTGCATTCAGAATTATTGTAATTATGGCCTCATGGAAATATAATATACTGATGTGCCTTCTCTCTTTTTTTTTTTTTGTTCTCCAGATGATGCACCAATTGTTGTTCCAAAGAGGGGCAGGTCCACTAAAGTAACATTATCAAGCGTTTTAATTTGAGACGCCAAAAGGATTTGGCTGGTTCTCGGTACAGGGAACAACTGTCTGATTTGCTTAGACAGACGGCACTTGAGTCGCCGACAGCCAGTCCTGGAGCAGTTTCAGACAAATAACTGATTGGACTCTCTTCATAATAAGAAGTTTTATAGTAAATTATTATATATTATTATTATTATTATTATTATTATTATTATTAATTTGTTTTATTCTTTTTTTTTTTTTTCCTTTTTCATCTTAACACAATATTGATTTTGGGAACATGTCAAACTAACAAAAATTCAATTAATGTCTTTCCTGGAAGTTCTGTGGCTATCAATTACACAATATCAATTTGCTGTCTGTAGGGAGTCAAAGGTCAGTGATACAGGTCAAACTCAGTTGCTGTTAGTCAGATGTCTTTATAGAAACTGATAAAGATGGTTTTTAATCAAGTTGAAACCCAATGCACTGTCAGAGTGTTGTTGCATTTTGTTTTGTTTTTTTTAGCCCCAAAACCAGACTGCAACTACAAACAGATTCAGACTAAACTTGAGGAATACACTGATCAGCACTGTCTATAATCTTCCTTAACTGCAACTTTAGTTTTTCATTCTCTTTAATATAATTTCTTCCATAATACAGTTGAGCTTCTTTAAACTCTTTTAGGAAGGACACAATAAAACAAACACTAATGCTGCCATGATTCAAATATAAGCTTAATTTGATAATGATAATTGTTTTATTAATTTTATATATATATATATATATATATATATATATATATATATTTCTTGCAATGGCATGTCTCCTGTCATCCTGTCAAGAAGGGGAACTGTCTGAAAAAGTTTTTTTTTTTTCTTTTATTAATGCAGGCAGTTTCTTTTATTAATGCATTCCCTATGCTGTTAGTAAAATTTGCAAAACATTGCTTGTTAATCTTGTTTTGTAACTTTTTTAAATATTAAATGACAGCTTTTATCTTATTTGTGTCTGCTCATTTTTCACTGTCAAAACAAGCTTTTATTATCTATGTCTCCTAGCATGACTTTCATATACAGCTTATACTAATAATAGCACATTTTTTTTACTTAAACTGCTTCATATCTTTCTCTCTGTCTCTCGCGTGTTTTGTTTCTCTCTCTCCAGTGGCAGGAACGATGATCATAAGGTTTTCAGTTGCAGTGGTTTCCTGTTTGTAGGTGGGATCTAGAGATGCAAGCTTGCTTGGTAAAATTGCTGAGAATTTAAGTCTCATGAATGAACTATGAAAACTGAAGTGCCTGAATCGAATTGAGTATTCGCCGTACTGTGGAACATTTGGTGATTTGTTATGATCATGTGAGAAAATACTTGTACATACACCATTCCTGTAATTTGTGCTTATGTGTCTTTGTGTAGGTTACAAGAACACCACAAAATGCTACAAGAGTGGGTGACAAGTTTGAGAAGTTATGACTCACTCATCATGAAGCTCAGCACTTGCTTTTTAAAACATGCAATATTTAAAATGTTAATTAAAAATATTTAACCTCATTCCTTTCTCCAGAAACTGCTATTATGTGATATTTCATCTAGTATTGGTAATTTATTGAGGTAAATCATAATGAAAGTATATCAATTATGCCTCTTTTGGTCATTATTGTTTTTAAAAATAGCCAATTATTGTTTGAAATAGAACCCTGGACATAATTGGGTGCAATTAAATTATAATCTTGTTCTAATGTGGTCACATTCTCAGACTAATGTAGGTCAAAAAAAGGACTGTGTGCTTTTTGACCTCTTTGTGGGTGGTCGCTGCTACCTTTGGATGTCAAACCAAATAAAAAAAAACAAGAAACTGAATAAAATCTGCATAGTGACAGAAAAGAGCAAGAAACCAATCCTCTAGATGAAAGCAAACAAGGGGGGATGTGAAATGTAGAAAGCATCCACTTAGAGAGAGATTGGGGGAGAAAGAAAAGATGCTGAGTGGTGCATGCAACTGAATAGCATTTTCAATGAGCCAATGAGGAGAGAGAGCAAGTGCAGCAAAAAAAAGAGACTTAAAAGTAAAGTTATTTGCGCCAAAGGCCTAGTAGATTAGTACCCACCTAAATTGCTCATATCAAATAACAAGACTTAAGAAATTAAGTTCAGATTAAGTGCAGATATGAGCATATGTTGCTGATATTTGGGTTAGGATACCGAGCAAACGGGAGAAAGAGAGCAAAGGGACTGCACCTGAGGAATAAGATAAGGGCTTGCTGTGTGGGTGGCAGAATAAAAAATGGTGGCACCTTTAGTGTGAGCTGCGAGTTAAGTGTGAATTTTGCAATCTGCATTAAGCGTGTCAACTGGTCTCCAGTTTGGTTGCAGATTTCTGCTGAGCAGAACGTGTGGTGTCTTGACTGAATTTGCTACTAGTAATCAGGTAAGACTTGTCCCATATTTTTAAATAAATCTATTTTCACCCATTAAAAGAGGAATAACTGATCATACTATGTTGAATACTATGTATATAGAGTTATCCGTTTCACAATAAAGACAATGTGAGAGTAAAAGTTTGAGCTTAAGAGAGCTGTTCTCTGATATTTCCTTGATCTTTAGTGACAAACTGCCCTTTTCATTTTTATTAATTTTCAAGCGGTCTTGTGCATCTTAACCCTCTCACACATCATCAAGCAACCAGTGCCGATGAGTCCACAATCTTCTTTCCACACCTTTTTTGAGTCATGTCAGTTATTTGGATAGCGCTTTTCACAATACATTTAGTTTCAAAGCAAAGTTACAGAAAATAGTGCATTAAAACCACTAGTGAGCAAGCTAAATGTGACTGGTAAGGAAAACAACTCCAAAACCTGTAGTTTCCTCTTTTTCCTCAGTTTATTAGTGAGAATTAACCCTAATCTGAGGGTTATGTTAAATACAAAAGGGCTTCAAAACATTTAGAAGCCAATTTGATATTTTAAATTGCCTTTGAAAATTGTCAAGCTATCTTGTTAATTGTTAGCACATATTAAATGTATTAATCATTTTCATTGCTGATCTCATATTAATGTTTCAAAACACAAGAAAAACTGTCTCTCAGTTGGTAAGCACAGTTTAGCCAAAATTATTTATTTTAATGATTTATGTACTGGCTAATTCACTTTAAAATTAATGGTACAGTAGTGCTGGTTCATATTCAACTAGTTTGAGATCAAAGGGTCAAGAGGTCTGAAAACGCAATAGAAACCACATTATGACACTTTACATAAGCCAGTTACATTTACATTTGTGCTCTGAACAGTTCATTATATTTCTCACCAAAGCCATGTACAGTTATGCACACTTCTCACATAATTAAATATTATTAATAATATGAAAATCATTGCATACATTTAAACAAGTTAGTCATATGTTGTAATACTGAGTGCATGATAAACACAATTGAATTGTTTCTGATGAGTTGATTTATTTATTTATTTTGGAGAAAGTCTCCATAATGTACTGTGTTGAGTATGTAGTGTAACAGAAAGAAAATCTAGGCATGGTTCCTTGCTTTTGAGACTCTGGGCATGATTCACTACAGCTCTGGAGCTGAAGTGAGGCCCATATCTATCATAATGTGTCATTTTTTTCTCATCTAACTGCAAAATACAGGAAATCCGTTTTCTTGCACTAAATGCAACCACAGACAGTCACACATACTTAGAGGTGTGTAAAAACTTGCAAGGCATGTGATGCTGATTGAAATTTCACAGATTGAGAATCTTCTAAATTAAAACTGGCAAAAAAAAAATAATAATTCTGAAAAGAGTAGAAAGCTCATTTGAATAAAATGTTATAGTGAACAGGTGGATTTGCACATTGACACTAATTGGAGCAACAATTTACATATACATTTATTCAGAATGCTTTTAGCCAAAAGGAATTTACAAGTGAGGACTAGTACACTGCAAAAATGGTTATTAGAAAATAAGAAAATAGTACATTTTGTGAGGTTTATGTTTAAAACAAGTAAAAAAAATAAATAGAAATTCGCCAATTGAACAAGGCAAATGGTCGTATATTCAAACTAGATCATCTGAAAACAAATCATAATACCTTATGGCAACTTGTATTAAAGAAACAAGACAAACATATTGATTAAAAATATAATTTTTTTGGTAGTATGTGACACAACTGATTAGTCATATAGAGTTGGCACCGTTAGAAGCTCTGCAAGGCAAAGGTACAAGCTATTTAGGGATGAAAGTGTTCAATGATGATGATTGTCCTAAAAGTTTAAGAATCAGTCAGGGAAATCTATTTATTGAGCTCTCTTCTTAATGTCCAAGATGGTTATGGCCCTGCAATTGCATATAGTGAGAGTAGAGCAATTCTTTTGTGTTAGGACAAGTAAAGAAAGTGCTTTAGATGACTTGAGTTGAGAACTCATTTATCCAAGTTTTGTTGGCTAAACTTGTGATAAGTTAATGAAATTAGAAAAACTATTTAGCTGAAATAGAAAATATAAGTCAAGAGAACTACGCACATCACAAATTCGAATTCCCGGCATGCACTGTATTAAATTGCAGTGCTACTATATTAATTTTCCTTTTTTTACGGTTTGCTACTTTAATTTGTGCTCTTGGATGTTGTGTTTGTTGTCACTTTCAGTTATTTGTCATATAGCACATCCTTTTACTCAGTGATGTGTTTGGTGATTTTCACCATTGTGATTTGCGTTTAAAGTGTTGTGACCCATGTGTGTCTCCTTGACAAGCTAAGTCTGAATATGATAGAGGGATCAAACATTGATCTCTGATCATCAACTGGCCATTCACCATTAAGTTTATTTTATCTCTAACAATGGTATATCTCTAACTACTTCTTTTGTTATATTATGATTTCATATTACTTATGATAAGTAATTGAACTACACTCACTGAGCACTATATTAGGAACACTACGGTCCTAAAAATGTGCCAGATGTGGTCTTCTGCTGTTGTAGCCCATCCATCCTTAAGGTTTGACGTGTTATGCATACTGTGATGCTATTCTGCTCACTACAATTGTACAGAGTGGTTATCTGAGTTATTGTAGCCTTTCTGTCAGCTCGAACCAGTCTGGCCATTCTCCGTTGACCTCTCTCAACAAAGTGTTTATGCCTACAGAATTGCTGCTCACTGGATGGTTTTTGGCATAAATTCTAGAGACTGTTGTGCATGAAAATCTCAGGAGATCAGCAGTTACAGAAATACTCAAAGCAGCCCTTCTGGCAACAACAATCGTGCCACGGTCAAAATCACTGAGATCACGTTTTTTTCCCCATTCTGATGGTTGATGTGAACAATAACAGAAGCTCCTGACCCGTATCTGCATGGTATATATTACACTGCTGACACATGGTTGGCTGGTTAGATAATTGCATAAACAAGTAAGTGTACAGGTGTTCCTAATAAAGTGCTCAGTGAGTGAATATTTGATTTGAATTGAATTAGAATTAAGTTGATTGAGATAGATGAGATCAAGTTTTCTTAAGACATTAAGCTCATTTATCAAATTACATTTATTTAAGTCAACATTATGTTCTGTTTAAATAACTTTAAACAAACCAATTTTAAGGCAGCACAAACACTTACGTTTTGAAGTTGTAACAACAAGATTTATTTGACAGTGCAGGCATTTCTTAAAGATGGTGATGACCTGAATAATAGGCTACCTGTTGCTAGCATTAAGAAATGAGAGTTTGTGCATCCAATGACCCCAGCACCTCAGCCAACCGCCTCCCTATTGTTTCATTTGCATAACTCACAAATATTAGAGGTCAATTTCACACACACAAAAAAACAAATAGAGTTGATTTCTTTGTTGTTGTTTTTTAATGCATTTAGTCACACTAACCTACTACAGATTCAGGTTGGTGCTCTCCATTATAGCCGAATATATCCATAAATTAAATGTTCTCGCATTCTCTTGTCAGTTATGGACACTGCACTGCTGTCTGTTGTGGGCGGTGCTCTCCTCCTGTCAATCATCTTTGTAACCAGTCTTTGTGTAGGCTGCTGGGGCCGCAAACAACCAAGTAAGGCAAACGGTCACTTCCAAAATGCATCCGTCTAAAACAAAAATCAATCTTTCTTTTTCCAGAACTGCATGCTAAAATAAAATGTGGTGGTATATGGTAATCCAAATAACAAATTTACTGTACACTAACTGCCTATTGGTATACAGGTATGCAAAACTCTAACATCTTAAGAAAGAGTTGTACCATAACGTTTGCTGTGTCTGTCTCAATACTTTGTAAGTGCATCATGACAACATTTAGTTAGTACATTAGTATTTCCAAACTATTTCCTCTGTAGCATCCATCCATCAGAGGTCCAGTGATTCTAGTCCAGAATACAACTCAACGTAAGGAATAATATCTCTCACCCACCGAACAGAGGATGTGTCTCTTTTCAGATTGCAATTTTCATAAATATTGTGGGGTCCAAAAGTCTAGGATCATTTCTGAAAATGCTTCTTATATTTATTTTAAATTACATTATTATGCATAACAATTTGAGTGAAAAAATAAATAAAAAAATTGAGTTTTTAATATCTGATTTGGCCCCTTTTGCTTTAATGACAACATACACTCGAGCTAGCATGGACTCCGCATGTTTGAACAAGCATGATTTGAAACGTTCTAAAGAGCATCTTGTGTGCTTCAGTGAAAGCAAGCAAATCTATCTGACCTTTTGTACAAAGGAGTCCATGGTCCTGTTCATGAATATCTTACATTTGATAAGTGAATTAGAAATAGTGCACTGCCATTTTACATCACAACATTTCTTTCTTTCAAATTATACAACATCCTTCTACTACAACTGTTTATTTCCAGTTTTAAATTTGATTTTGAATTACACATTTTTAATGTGGTCTCAGACTCTTGGACCCCAAAGTTTTAACTCACCTGTTTGAGGTTGCATGTGTGTGTTGGGTTAATATTTTCTCTTTCTTTCTTCATGCAGATCAGGTTTCATGGGTAGGCATCCTGAGTCTACATGTAAAAAAAATTGTCTCATCATAAGCTATTACATAATGAGCACCGTTTGTGCTCAGATAAATGCATCTTAAAATTTGTTTTTAATTCAGACAAGGATGACAATGGTTGTCTCCCTCTCTTATTCAGATGCACCCCATTTAGACCATCATAGATTTCAAACCATGCCTTACCCACTACCCAAGTGAGTATTCACACAAATATACACACAGTGTTTTGTGTCTCTGCGTGTTGTTAATATCCAGTTTTCAATCAGTTCCCTGAGTTCTCCATCCATTACTGTAGAGAAGAGACCCTCCTGTCCTCCCTCAGAAAGTGAGTTCCATACTGTCATTTTGGCCTTTGAGACAATATAATAAATCTTAAAAACAGATTTTTATTATTGAATGATTATTAAAAATTTAGTTACAATTATTATGTTATTTTATAACTTTTTTTTTTATCTCTGAAGCTGGAAGTCAAGCCAGTTATGTGAACCAAAATGGTGAGGAGGGAATCAACATTCATGTGGATGACTATGGTCAGAAGTCCAATTACACATTTTTATGTTATTTAGGTGTTCACAGTTTTATTTTTAAGTATTTGCCTGAATATGAGATATGAGCTTTATGTGTGTGCGTGTGTGTGCATGTGTGTGATAGAGAAAGAGAGAGAGAATAATTAGTAAATAACCATCAATATGTGACTCTTTTCTGCATATTGAAGATGAGCCATATCAGCCCACAGATGAACCAGGCATTTACATGTAAGAGCATATCTGCCTGATTACATTTTTTCAGAAGTTGTTTTAAACAGTTACAATCAGACTAATAAACATTAAGTCATTATCCATATTAATTTTTCACAGACAGTGAAATAATTTAGATTTTATACTTTTTGTTTGCACAACACAATGGTACTTAATCACACAAATATACATTTTCTCATTTACTCCAGGCTCCTCAAAATGTATAATAAATATCAGAAATGGTCTTTCTTTTGTTCTGTAGAACTGTGATTCCGGATTGTCCCAGCAGAACATCGTCTCAGAGCTCAGGTTAGACATGATTCTCAGATGAAAGTGGTTCAGTTATTACTTGGTCTAATCTAAAACTAATCTAATATAATTTATATTTGGAGAAAAAACTTGCCAAATAAACTATTTCAAAACGAATAGAAAGTGAATAGAAGCAAGTAAAGTGAATTAAGAATGTTTGTGACTTATACAAGAAATCTGAACCCTTTATGAAATGAAAACCAAAAATGATTATTTAGTATAACATCAAACTAATAACCCTTTCAAAGATGTACTATGGAAACCACAGATTACACAAAATACCAAGCACTTAAAAAACGTGAAATCTCCAAAGGTTGTCCGATTTACTAAACCATATTATTTGTGTTACAAACCAAAATTGAGTTCCTCTTCTAAACTTGTTTTCTTTGCTTTCTTTTAATGTAGTTCAATAAAATTAGAGAATGCACTCTACTTGATTACATTATGTAGGGTGAATGTCAATTAATTAAGTAAGTAGTTAATGTGTTATTTTATGATTTAGAATAACCAGTTATGTTATGCTGGTTTACCATTGTAATGTGAAGTGTGGAGCTTTTGCTTAGGTTGAGGACGAGTACACAAACAACAACCTTGTAAAGGGATTAATGGGAATGGAAGCGAGAACCGGCTTGATGATATAAATAATGTTTTAATATGAAACTCAACCAAAAAGACAAACACACACACACACACACACACACACACACACACACACACACACACACACACACACAGGTGTGTCGGACAGCTGCCCATAAATCTCTCTCTCTCTCTCGCACTGCAGCTTCCAGTCGGCCTTTATCCCTCTCAGAGGTTTGATTTGCCTGATTAGGGGCCGGGTGTGCAGCATCACGACCTAGCCCCGCCCTCCGCCCTGTCACAAACCTATATGTTGCTTTACTCAAGGCGCAATTACTACTAAGAATTTAGCATGTTAAAGTATGCTATTGCTAGCATAACCTCACAACATAAATCAATAATATGATGCATATATATTATGTAAAATGAGGAAAAATATAATGTTAGGAACACACAAAAGAAAATCACTTTAAGGCTACTTAATTATGTCATTTACATTTACATTTATGCATTTGGCATGATGCTTTTATCCAAAGCAACTTACAGTGCACTTATTACAGGGACAATCCCCCTGGAGTAACCTGGAGTTAAGTGCCTTGCTCAAGGACACAATTGTGGTGGCTGTGGGGCTCGAACCAGTGTGCTTAGACCACTACACCACCACCACTCCACTTTTATCATTTAAAATAACTTTATTCCTTTATGTTGAAATTACATGAAAACATTGTTTCCTCACATTGAGCTGAACCCAAGATGAACAAAATATATGACTGAAGGTGATATTCATTCTTTAAAATGCATCTCGAGACACCCCCGTGCATTTTCAAGGCTGGCATTCCCCAGCGGCTCAGCATCTTACTGCCCTGTGGAGAATGAGGGTCATGACAGTGATGTGGTTTCCTGGACCTGTGATGACACCATTGTGTATGTACTGTGAAGAAACCAAATGTGAGGAGAAACATGAGGCTTGTGCTAGCAAAATGTATTTGTCAAACTCTCCATGCATCTCCCCGTCCTCACACATCTCCCTCATGTGGTTCTTCAGGAGTTCCCTCAGAAAAAGAGCAACCCGAGAGCGAAGTGACTTGAGTCTCATGCGTTTGTAGTAAAAGCAATCTGACTCACCGAGCAGACAGGGATAAACTGCTCACATGGAGGGAAACATTTGCAAAAGGCCATCTTGAAAAAGATGTTAAGCAAACTACTTTTATGCCTGTGAACAGTATACAAATACACACAAACACATCAAAGCAGTAATGTTTATGTAAAATAATTTATGTATTATTTAAATAAAATAAATGAGTCAAAGGATATGCTGCCAACAAGCTGTAGAAATCCAGACCTTGGACACCAAACCCCTGGTGTGTATGAAACAAATCAATTGTATGTACTGTATGTAGCACAGGGTACAACAGGGAATACGCTGAATATGTTATTTGATGTATTATTTTTAAATACACTATAATACACTGCTGTGCAAGTTGTTTCTGCCACCATGATGCAAATAGCATCTAACTTACTTTAATTTAAAAAAAAAAATAATAATTATTTGCATAGTCTAGAAATTTCATTAAAGATATTTATTAATTTGTGAATTGTGATTGGTGTGTTTGATTAGTTTAAAAAATAATTATATTTCATTTTTGTAATTCTAAAGCAGTTATGCCTGTGCTAATAAACTAGTTTATATTTTAGCATTTTTAAGCTTTACGCATTTTAAAAAATGTATTTATTTATTTCTTTGCACAATTCTAAGCTTGCTTATACTTTATGTTAATGTTGGGTGTGTTAAAGTTATGCGTACCTGTGGGAGGCCCCATTTTGAAAATCTGCTTGGGACCCCAAAAAAGCTACGGTCGGCCTTGTGCGTTCTGTTCTATTCATTGCGCTGCGTTCTGTTTTCTGTATTTCTGTATTCAGGGGTGATGTTTTTACTGCAAGGATGTCCAGTTTGAACAGCCCTTTACATTGCTTGAGGGATCTATTTGAATTCATTATGGTTTTACTGTTGTGACAAATACTGTAGTAACTACCATGTTTATTTTTTTGTGAGGGAATGACATAATAAAATCATTGCATCATCTGATAATATGTTAATGTAAATTTTCTTAACTTTGTAGGTGGAAATTATATAAATATAGGGGGAAATATAGAGCAAAAGGACGGGAATGCATCTGCATGTGACGAATGTGGCAACAGAGATGATGACTCGGGTATAACATGCTGTTATTAATGAATAAATAAATAAATGACCAAAATGCACCACTTCAATGTGTATCAGGCTAACTTCTGGGGTGTGTTTACAGACACTGGTGATTATGAAAACCTCAAAGACAGTTTAAACAATCCAGACCTTGGACGCCAAACCCCTGGTAAGTATGAATATGCTAAAATAAATTGTATGTTTGTAGGTACAACAGGGCTAAAGTCATCCTTATGGAATTTTTTTTTATAACAAATCTATTCCCTCCACTTAAATAAATAAATAAAACAATGTGTTTTATGGGGTCTTTTTTTACCCCCAAATACTATCATTTCGCTCATTGAACGGTTACTAAAAAAACATTGATTTAATCACCTTGAACAAAACTGAAAATGACAAATATGTATTGTGTCTCAAAATAAATGTGATAATTTCAGGGACTCTCATTAGCTACAAACATTTGAAAAATATATTTATTATAAGATCAAGGAATGGACAAGGAATATTTTGTAGTGTATAGTGACAAACAAGTGTTAAAGAAAGTACTGTGGTAGTTTTTGTTGCAGTGTTTTGGGAGAAAATCAAATCAAAAGCCTTTTATCCCAGCGGGCCTTTAGCCCATAGGAGAGACAAGGGCTGTGTTTACCAAAAGCATCTATATCATAGAAACCACTGGCACCAATAGTCTCTATGATCAACTTAAGCTTGTGATGCTTTAGGGAAACGCAGCCAACGCTGTTGTCCACCTTTATCCTTCAATTAATATTTGTAACAAATTCTTTGAGACAGCTAGCCTGGGTCCCCCCATTATATATTCATATTTTTACTTTAAGTACTATGTGCTTGTCTGTGATTGGTGGTGCATGGTCAATCAACAGACGATTGTATTTCTATTTTGCCCAGCACAAAGAAACATAATAAATTAATTAGGTCTATCAGAAATCTTTTGACAAATATTCCAGTGGAATGACAGAGCCCTAACTAATTAACATCAGGGATGATAACTCATAACTCAAAATATTTTCAGATGATTAGTTTGTTGTATGTAAAGCTGTTTTTAAGTGTTTAATCAATTTGGGCAAATTAGCTTCAGAAAAGGTGACTTCATCTGCAAGGTGAGTAGATTGCATCCCTGTAATAAACTCTGATGGTCAGAACAACTAAGCTCACATTGTTCTACAGACATGGTTTAGGTTTTTTATTAGCAAGACCTAAACCAATATTTTTGACTAACCCGTCCTAAAATTTTCAAGCTACATCCACCAAACTAGGCACAGACCTTCAGCCTGTTCAGAGTCTGGTTGCTATGATGACTATTGCAACTGATCAGAATTATGTTTTTTGCACAGCAGGAGAAAAAGTCCCCCAAATTCCAGTCTTACTCTCTTTCTTAACTTTCTAACAGTGTGGGTTAGGGGTAACATTCAAATCTATTTTTGTATTAGTGTTAAACTTTCAGACAAGGCTTTGTCAAGTCAATGTCAAAGTTTATTTTGAGAATCAAGAATTGATTCAGGTGATGAAATTAACATGTTGCTCTTGTTTCTCAACAGCTGTGTCCTTTGGAAGTATTGACAGTAGCTCTGATTATGTCAACACTGACCCAAATCCACAATAATCAAGGTACTAGTTCTTCTCGCTCTTTAGTAGTCAAGGTTATCTGACACGTTGCGTGTACCTTGGAAGATTTCTTAATGAATGCAGTGAAACGTTAAAACATTTTTCCTTCTCTCCAAGACTGATTTCTTGATTGGATTTATTCAATTTTTACCCAAGGACGACTAGAGTTAATGAAAGAAAGCAAGCGCATGAATCATTCTGCCTGCCCGAAGAGTTTCCACATATCTCCAATGCTCTGGATATTGTGGAAGTGCAACGAGTCGTCATCAACAATGCACTGAAGCCTTTTGTCACCTTCAGTCCTTACGAATCACCAGCTGACGAAACCTGAGAATGTTTTATTTGATAACTTTTTATGTATACATATATATACTTTTGCAGTTTACAGCCTTCTACATCCTGGCTTTTATTTCTAAGAATATGATCACACCACTGTTTCTTTGACTGACTACGCATGTAATATTCAGCTTTCAATGCCAATAATGTTTATTAAACTGATTTTATTTTCTTTTTTCTTTTTGTAAATGGAGAAATAAATCAAGCATCACTAAACTCATCTGGTGTGTCGAGTATCAAATAGCAACATACTGGAGGAAAATTTACATGGGATTCAACAAATACAGATGAAATATCACCAGCTATGAATTAAGGCAGTTTACTAGGGACTCTTCAATGATGGGCCATTCCACAGAATTGGTGCAAACTGCTGTCCCACAACCAAAAAACACATTTAAGTATTCAAATATTAGATGTTGACTATTATCTATTGAAACCCACAATAATATTTAAAATATCAGTAAGCTTAATATATATAAAATCATCATTTATAGGGTACTTTCAGTTGGGAGGTGGCTGTCCTGAAGCCTAACCCCTAAATTTCAACTTATGAAAAGGATATTGAAATAATTTTAGCATTTTTTTTTTCCTCCTTTGTTGTCTTTTAAAATATCTTTTTTATTTTTAAGAGTCCAAAATTTTGGACTACTATTAAAGTAAAGTACTATTTAAAAAGATATTTTTATATAATGAAACTTTATGTAAAAAAGTGTGTCCTGCATTTTCATGTCACTACTGAAACAGTGTATGTTTTATTCCGTTATAATCACAGCCCAACATTTTTGATCATGACATATTCCTGTGTCCCTCTCTCTCATAGCTACATGGTGAGTATAGTTCCCATCATTTTGAGGTAAATGTGTTCAAAAGTCTGAAAATCTGTTTGTAACTTTAAGGAACGTCATTTTTCTGCAATTAACCAAACCTTTATGGGTGTTATTCCATATAATTTAGTCTTTATGTGTGTCCAACTGTTCAGATCTGTGCTAGCTAACCATGTGCTGATTAGCATCGTTGAGCTAGGCTCAAAAGTATCTAAAATTGTCACTATTAAAACAGTCACGACCGAAACGTGAAGTTTCGGTTGTTACATCATTGTTTTGGTAGTGACAAAAGGGAACACTTAATCCTTTATTTGGGGGAAATAAGCAACATTTTAGTACAGTTGTGCAAATCATTAGTATTTTAGTATGCATGTTACAATTCTGTAATATGATGTGGTTTTAATTCCAGCTGAAATATAACACTTAAGGGTGCAGTCTGTCATACTAGCTAAAGGTTATGTTGTTGTCAGTAATGCTAATTTCTATGGTTTACTTAACAGGGAGAATGACATAAAACACAAACATGCCTAAACAAAATAGAAAAACAAGAGAGAGAATACAGACAATGGTTGAGGGATGACCCCGTGACGTAACAGGAATACTTTAGAAATGAAGGGAAGAAGGACATTTGAAGAGTATCAGTGCATTATCTGACAGGGAGCAAAGACATGTCAGAAAAACATGGAGGAAAACACAGGATGATGATGATGAAAAGACAAAAAGAGGTGGACATTTTGCAGGGCTTCCACACCACCTAGCACTTCCAGTGAGGGCGATCAGACACCAGTGCTCATACACACTGGGGGAAAAAAGGTACAAAAAAAGAAGCAAAAACCAGTAACTATAGAAAATGTCAGAAGTTAGAACAGAAGATCAAATAAATGCAGAAGAGGGAAGAAAAATATAGAAAGCGTGTCAAAGGTAAAGGTAAAAGTTGACATTAGACCAGTCAAAATGTTCTCCAAGATCGAAGACTCAGATGGATGTACAGAACTGACTTCCTAACCAAGTCAGAAAACCCCTTCTTTCTCACAACACGCTTATGCACCAAATACAGGAAAAGAATCAAGAGGAACATTTATTCAGAAGAGCTTTCACAAACGGGTTGCTTAGAAATGAACTTTTCTCTATGTTAAGAAAATGTGTTGTTATCTTCCACAAAGTGTCCAACAAGGCTGAAAACCACCCATGTCTTAGGTTCACCTAACAGAGTTGTGGTGGTGTAGTGGGCTAAAGCACATAACTGTTAAGCAGAAGGTTGTAGGTTCGATCCCCACAGCCACCACCATTGTGCCCTTGAGCAAGGCACTTAACTCCAGGTTGCTCCGGGGGGATTGTCCCTGTAGTAAGTGTACTGTAAGTCACTTTGGATAAAAGTGTCTGCCAAATGCATAAATGTAACAGAAATAACCAATTATTCTGAAATTAATGTTTTATGCACATACACACGTCCAAAACAACCCAGCAGTGTTCAAAGCAGTATGTGAAAAGTTAAACTGTTGAATAGACTCCTGAGAAGCAAAGAAAAAAAAAGTATCCTGAAATTAATGTTTTATGCACACACATATTAAACACTCACTCATTCACTCACTCACTCTCTCCCTCACACACACACTTACAGACATACACACACACACACACACGTTCAGCGGTTCTGAAGATTTATCTGAATAACTCAAAAGCAATAGGTTAGTGACATTGAGACATAGAGTGGTGGTGGCGTAGTGGGCTAAAGCACATAACTGTTAATCAGAAGGTCGCTGGTTTGATCCCCACAGCCACCACCATTGTGTCCTTGAGCAAGGCACTTAACTCCAGGTTGCTCCGGGGGGATTGTCCCTGTAATAAGTGCTCTGTACGTCGCTTTGGATAAAAGTGTCTGCCAAATGCATAAATGTCAATGACATGGTTCATATGTTATATATCAGAGATGTAGAACTGGACAATCAGTTAGGAATAATCTGAATATGAACAAATAAAATTCTAAAGAGTGGAATGGAGGTTAAATGTGTTCCTTGATTTACTGTCATTTTAGGCTATAGATGGAATCCATTTTATTTGATATTGTGACCATTTTTCTAAACTAAAATAATCCTGCTGTCTATTATAATGGACATTCTGTGCAAATAAAACGTTGATTAGGTAGAAAAATCTATTTAAATCTATCTTCCTCAAGACCCAAAGTAAAGAAAAGCTCTTCAGCTAGGTGTTCCTATCAGATATTTACTGTCAGATGTGCAACAGTTATTTTTATTAACATAAAATGTTGACAGTCTGATTCAGCCATGGCAAACTAAATATTGTGGTCACTTATCAAAACATTAGTCACGACCGAAACATGGGATGTTTTGTCAAAAATAAAGTATATTGAATAATCAAATGTTATGATTGGTTCAATGTATATTCAAGCTAATGAATCCATAACTTTGAAATCAGTATGATCAACTTTATGCCTTTTACAAAGATTGAATTCAAAATACAACAAATCTAATAAATTACACTTGAAATATTGTTAAAATTGTAATTGATTTACCTGTGAAAACTTAATAAAATAGCAAAAAATATATTTACAAGGTATATGTAAACAAAATCTTAATAGGTCAATATAACCCTTCTTATTAAATTATATATTATTGTGTTTCGGTAGTGACAAATTTGGGGGGAGGAAAAATATTCCAAAACTTTTTGAAAATACAATATGAGAATTAACTGCACAATTAATAGAAATGTGTATCTTGGATATTGTACAATTTGCATATATACATATATATTTATTTTTTGGAAAGACACATTTGTTTCAAGATGTTTCCAACTCTGACTTTGAACCAATTCTGTAGAATGGCCCTGATAGGAAAATTAAGATCCAATTCTGCATTCATCTAAAAACTACTACAACTTTAATTCACATGATTTCTGAAGAGGATAAGGATTTAAAACTTTTTTATAGAGAATGATGAACACAAGTGGGGGAAACAAAATCTATGACTTTTCCAGGACTGGAAACGGTTTAAAATTCCCTGATATTTCCAGGTTTCTAATGACAAGAAAACCCAGTAGACAATAAATAAATCATATGAAGACCAAACAATGGAAGAGTTAAAATTTTTATTTTTTTGTAATTTTTTTTTGTTCTTTAACAGTTTATTTATTTACTTATTTAAAAAGGGGGTTGAGGACAAAGGGAGAGGTCATAGTATTTTTATAAAAATGTCCCTCTATCTTTCCATTCTGTCACACGCTCACTCATTCCCGCTTTCTGCTTTAGACACTGTGTCACCATCCACTCAAATTAAAAGTAAATGAAAAATAAAACAAGCACATTCAATCTTGCCAGAGGTATGAATAAAAACAAAATCAATTTTTTCCATTCTTGAAGCAGGTGACGAGGCGAGTATGTACAAATGAGAGTGTGATCACACACACACACACACACACACACACACACACGATTGAGTGTCCAGATTGGTGTGCTCTCTGTCTAGCTCCGTTTCAGTCTCCAAGTCACTCTCAGTTTCCAGGAGGGTGGAAAGGAATCTGCTGGGGAGGGTGACCCTGCACAGAGACTGGGGGAAAATAAATATTTTTTACTTGTATCTCAGACACTTTAATCTAAAAAGAACTTAAAACAATAACCAAGTTAAATATACCTGCAAGGACTGGACAATTAAGTCTCTAGATTGCCGGTAGTTATAAACAGCGTTGCCTTAACATCACATATAACCAGGCCCACACATATTCAACATGCAAAGCACTCCGATTTGGAATGCCCATATTTCAGTACTCTGCTCAACATATTTTACCATGAATAAATCCATTCCAGTAGTTGACCAATATGGGATTTTTATTAGCCGAAACCTATGTCCAGAGAGCAGGGTGGCCAACAGGCTGATATAATGAGAATATAAATCACTACATTTAATATGGCGAATAACATTTGATTGGTAGATAGTCCTGGTTTGTTTAGTCATTCCATTTTAAAAATTTGCTTGCACAAAGTTAATATATTAGAAAAGGAGGAAATAACATTGTGCACAGTTGTGCACTTTATACACTGTAAATATGACAGCACACGTGGGGCACTTTTACTTTGCAGTTGCTCTCGTGTGGATCCCGCAAGCAGCAATCTACTGACGGCCTTCAGTTTACACTGCCAATCAACTGCTTGAAGTCACAGACTTGCAACAATTGTGAGTCAGGAGGAACAGAGTTCTGATTCAGGATGATAGAATACGTGCTTCAGGAGGAAGATATAAGAGCGCTCCACAGGAAGAAAATGCTGGATTTGCACAAGAGTTGAGGTTTGTGAATTACAACCATTTAAACGGTCTCCGCATATTTACAGATGGCATATGATAGAAGTTAGGGAGGTGCCAGAGTGGTCAAATAATCGACAAGTCATCCAATAACTGACTAGTCGATTTGTGAGTTCGACTACTAATACAATTTTTCCCCACTTTTCTCCCCAATTTGGAATGCCCAATTCCAATGTGTTCCAAGCCCTCATGGTGGCGTAGTGACTCGGCTTAATCTGGGTGGCGGAGGATGAATCGTAGCTGCCTCTGAGACAATCAATCTTCGCATCTTATCACGTGGCTTGTTGAGAGAGACAGCACGTGTGGAGGCTTCACGCTGTTCTCCGCAGCATCCATGCCCAACTCACCACGTACCCCACTGCAAACCACACATTATAGCGACCATGAGGTTACCCCATGTGACTCTACCCTCCCTAGCAACTGGGACAATTTGGTTGCTAAGGAGACCTGGCTGAAGTCACTCAGCACACCCTGGATTCTAACTTGCGACTCCAGGGGTGGTAGTCAGAGTCTTTGCTCGTTGTGCGGTTGACTACTAACTAGGGCTGGGCAATATGTGAAGATCATGTCGATCCGTACTCCTGTTCCTCCGAAATCCACACTGCGATTCAGGCAGCATTGACTCTGTGATGTTACTGATGAGTCTCTGATGCAACACTCTAGCCAGGACCTTACCAGCAACAGAAAGAAGTGATATGCCCCTACTATTGCCACAAATGGCCTTGTCACCCTTGTTTTTATAAATGACAATGATGTTTGCATCTCTCCATTGTTGTGGGATGATCTCATCAGTCCAGGCCTTCGTAATGTACTAGTAGAGGGCGCGCGTACCCTCCTTCCTTTAGTAGCTCAGCAGGGATATTATCTGCGCCAGGGGACTTGTTGTTCTTATGGGAACGGACAGCTGATAGAACCTCCTGGAAGTTTGGTGATCGACTTCCAACCTTCCAATTGTTAGCAAGGCAGCTAGCATTCGCAAGTTCATCCAGTCTGACACTATGTTACCACTGGTGAGGGAAGCTGAGAGCGTTTTCAATTCATTCTTATGAAAGCAGAGTGTCATAATCGCAAGGTGGATTGTAGGATTGGCAGCAGTGCGGAGCAAGCTCTCTCTCCTAGCGCTGAGCGCTTTTGAGTGGATTTCATCCACCCCAGTCCGCTGAGAAAGCTGAACTGTTTTAGCAACACGCAGCAAATATTGAAAATTCCTCAAAAGCCTATCATGGATTTTGTTTATCATGATATATCGATATCGTTTTATTGCCCAGCCCTACGACTAACATTAATATTTTTAGTGGAAGACGCAATTCACAAATTAATTGAGACAACTTCTTAGTGTTTTTGCAAGATGACAATTTGCTGTGCTTAACAGTGAATAATAGTCAGCACAGTAAAACCCTCTGCAAGAAGATTCATCAATTTCACGCTTTAGGTTTAGAATTTTTTTTGCACTTTTGTTACAGCAAAGCACAGCATCAACAATAAATTTCAAGACAATCAATGTTGGACATTTAATCCTCTGCTGAGAGTAATGCTCCTGTATTTGTGAGGTGATTTGGAGAAGTCTTTTGCAAATTCTGGCCGAGATAATAGTTGCAGTAAAAAAAAGGTTTAAACTGCTTGGTGTTGTGAACTAGGTGTACATGCAATATTATCTTGCAGTTCTTTTAAATGTGCAGCGAGGATCAACCTGAAGCACTCAGGTTACATTGAAGAATGCAATTCTGCATTCAGGATGTGCATGTGCTTTTGTGCCACTCTGTATTGGACCCATCCTTATTTCTTACTTTGATGGTTTTGTTTAATAAGATGTTATAGTTATTTAGCCTACTGTATTTATTTGTTAAATATCAGTTAGTCACATGTTGAACTGCTACACTTAGCTTCCGTGTATTCCTCTGAAACACATCTGATCAGGGTCACGTGAGCATAATGAAGCCTAACTATTATCCATCGTTATCCCTAACACTGACTAGTCACACAAACAACAGACAGACTAGTTGGATTATGAAAATTGGCAGTTTCGCATTTTTTATTGATATTGTCCTTTATAACATGGTTTCTACCATGGCTTATTAAGTTGAGCTTAATGTTTTCTATTGCCGGAAACTCACCCTGAGGTGGTCCAATATAGGTGTAGTGCTGGTGGGGTCCCTGTTGGGATGGGGGAGGTCCGTGCTGGGGGCCAGAGCCCTGCTGGTGAGGCGGGGCATGGAGCAACATCACTTGAGGTGGGCCGTGACCTCCAGAGTGGTGAGGACCCGAGAGAGCACCTGAAACATGAGCCTGAGAGAAAGAGAGAAGTTAGTCAGCAAAATCTGATTATCATTTACCACTATAATAGACAGAAAACTTCTCAAAAACAAATTAAAACCCAATTCTCAATAACAGAGGAGTCAAAACTACTATTATTAAATCACTTTTAATTCAAGGCCTCTTCATTTACATGTAAATTGTATATTGATCTTTGTGTGCAATACTGGACTACCTGTGTGAGCTGTCCTAAAGAGGAGTAAGGGTGAGGCAGGTGTTGGTGTCCAGGCAAGCTGTAGCCCTGAAGGGAGTAGGTGGCTTGTGGGGAGCTGTGTCCAGGGGGCGTGGGGGCTGACAGCGGCCCAGAGTGGTAGAGAGACAGAGACTGAGGCCCAGACTGACCGGACTATAAAAGAAAGACACAGTCAACATATAGCTTTCCTGGAGCTTTTGAGGATCTCTCTTATAAGACCATTTCAACATTTTAAAACATACTCTGTGTGACTTGGAATACTTAGTCATATCCTAACAACACAACAGCAAACTACAAGTGGATTTACCGGTCCTGAACTGGGGGCAGGGTGCTGAGGGGGCGGCTGGCTGCCTGTGGGGGTGCTGGAGGGCTGAGGGTGATGCATGGGACCAGAGTGATGAGAGAATGGCTGTGGAGCTGAAGCAGAGAGTAAAAAAGAAATGCAAACATTCATATGTTGATGATATCTTCGCAAAAACACCATAAATACAAATGAACCGAATACATCCACCCATGAAAATTCTTCCAAATGCTTTGGCACTGAATTTGACACCTACAGATCCTATGACCTTCATAGCCTTTGTGTTTCTTTTAACTTACCATACATTCCCTGCTGAGGTCCTGGTGGTCCCTCAGTCTGGCCAGGATACTGGGGGCCAGCGGGACCCAGTGCCTGTGGGTGCCCTCCTGATCCCATCATCCGTGGTCCACCCTGGAGCATGGAGTACATCTGGAAAACGCAAGACCAAAGAGACATGAAATAGCAACACAATCCTGAAGTTAAATATGCGCGTTTATTAAAAAAACACAACACACTTAATCATGCCTCCACAACTCCAGCTGTATAGATAAACAGCGATTAATATGTTTAGCTGGCAACAATTATTTTAACCCTAACTGATGCAGTGTAGCTATTTATTTCTTAAACAACCATGTCGGAAAAAGTATCCCGTGATCGTGGAAAATTTGTTACAGTGTTTCAAAAGAGACAAATTATTGGCCTGCATCAAGCAACAAAAACCACCAAGGAGATTGTTGAAATTACTTGATTTGGGTTAAGAACTGTCCAACACATTATTAAAACCTGGAAGGATAGTGGTGAACCATCAGCTTCACGGAAGAAATGTGGTCGGAGAAAACTTCTTGAATGATCCTGATTGGAGATCACTAAAACATTTGGTCACATAGTTTAAAAAAAAAAAAGACGGTAGAATTCACAGCTATGTTTAATAGTGAATGTAAGAGCATTTCCACATGAACAATGTGATGCGAATTTTCAGGATTGGGACCAAACAGCTGTGTGGCCAAAAGAAAGCCATTTGTTACGGAGGCTAATCGGAAAAGCTACAATTTGCTAGGGAGCATAAAGATTGGACTGTGGAGCAATGGAAAAAGGTAATGTGGTCTGACGAGTCCAGATTTATCCTATTCCAAAGCGATGGGCGCGTCAGGGTAAAAAAGGTGATTTTTTGATCTAATTGTGAAAGAGTTGTTCAGGGAGCATGAAGAATAATTCACACACATGAATTGGCCACCACAGAGTCCTGACATTAACCTCATTGAAAGTCATTGGGATGTGCTGGAGAAGAATTTATGGAGTGGTTCATCTCTCCCGTTGTCAATATAAGATCTCATCCAAACATTAATATAAGTCTTGACAGAAATAAATGTGACGTTGCATAAGGTTGTCGAAACAATGCCACAACGAATGTGCACCGTAATCAAAGCTAAATGCAGTCCAACTAAATGTTTGAGTATGCAACTTTTCTTTGGCCAGGCAGTGTATGTACATACAGTATCTCGCAAAAGTGAGTACACCCCTCACATTGTTGTAAATATTTGATTATATCTTTTCCTGAGACAACACTGAAGAAATGACACTTTGCTACAATGTATAGTGAGTGTACAGCTTGTATAACAGTGTAAATTTGCTGCCCCCTCAAAATAACAACACACAGCCATTAATGTCTAAACCACTGGCAACAAAAGAGTACACCCCTAAGTGAAAATGTCCAAATTGGGCCCAATTAGCCATTTTCCCCTCCCCGGTGTCATGTGACTCGTTAGTGTTACAAGGTCTCAGGTGTAAATGGGGAGCAGGTGTGTTAAATTTGGTGTCATCGCTCTCACACTCCCTCAAACTGGTCACTGGAAGTTCAACATGGCACCTCGTGGCAAAGAAATCTCTGAGGATCTGAAAAAAGAAATGTTGCTCTACATAAAGATGGCCTAGGCTATAAGAAGATTGCTAAGACCCTGACACTGAGCTGCAGCACTGTGGCAGGACCATACAGCGGTTTAACAGGACAGGTTCCACTCAGAACAGGCCTCGCCATGGTCCACCAAAGAAGTTGAGTGCACGTGCTCCGTGTCATATCCAGAGGTTGTCTTTGGGAAATAGACGTATGAGTGCTGCCAGCATTGCTGCAGAGGTTGAAGGTGTGGGGGGGTCAGCCTGTCAGTGCTCAGACCATACGCCGCACACTGCATCAAATTGGTCTGCATGGCTGTTGTCCCAGAAGGACGTCTCTTCTAAAGATGATGCAATAGAAAGCCTGCAAACAGTTTGCTGAAGACAATTACTGGAACCATGTCCTGTGGTCTGATCAGACCAAGATAAACTTATTTGGTTTGGATGGTGTCAAGCGTGTGTGGCGGAAACCAGGTGAGGAGTACAAAGACAAGTGTGTCATGCCTACAGTCAAGCACGGTGGTGGAAGTGTCATGGTCTGGGGCTGCATGAGTGCTGCCGGCACTGGGGAGATACAGTTCATCGAGGATGAATGCCAACATGTACTGTGACATACTGAAGCAGAGCATGATGCCCTCCCTTCGGAGACTGGGCCGCAGGGCAGTATTCCAACATGATTACGACCCCAAACACACCTCCAAGACGACCACTGCCTTGCTAAAGAAGCAGAGGGTGAAGGTGACGGACTGGCCAATCATGTCTCCAGACCTAAACCCTATTGAGCATCTGTGGGGCATCCTCAAATGGAAGGTGGAGGAGCACAAGCTCTCCAACATCCACCAGCTCAGTGATGTCGTCATGGAGGAGTGGAAGAGGACTCCAGTGGCAACCTGTGAAGCTCTGGTGAACTCCATGCCCAAGAGGGTTAAAGCAGTGCTGGAAAATAATGGTGGCCACACAAAATATTGACACTTTGGGCCAAATTTGGACATTTTCACTTAGGGATGTACTCACTTTTGTTGCCAGAGGTTTAGACATTAATGGCTGTGTGTTGTTATATTGAGGGGACAGCAAATTTACACTGTTATACAAGCTGTACACTCACTACTTTACATTGTAGCAAAGTGTCATTTCTTCAGTGTTGTCACGTGAAAAGATTTACAAAAATGTGAGGGGTTTACTCACTTTTATGAGATACTGTATATGTCAGACAAATATCTATGTCTGCTGCTTTGCATCTCATTGTTCAAGTATCTCACAAATGTATTATTATAGGCTGTTAAAACGTAGTCTGTTACAAAAAGTACAAGAAAATGGGGATGCACCGTTATGAAAATATTTGGCCGATACCAAGTTTAACAAAAAACTATTGGTTGATGCCGATGCATATATTTTGCCACATACCTTATTTTGCCATCAGATTGCTGTTTTGCTAAGGAATTATGTTTTAAAAATGACCAAAGGAGGTCCTTTTTCCAATATTTCCATTGAACACGGATTACATCTGTTCAATATATTATTACACAGGATAGGCCATAATTTTAAAGAGAGCAATAATATATAAAACATTGAAAAATAACCAAATATCATAGCATGATGATTGATGTGGAAAGGTCATTTTGTACTTCTAAAAATATTTGCACTTCTGTTTTTGCAGTTATATGAAATGTATAATAAAACGTAAATTCATATTATGGATATGTTCCATAGAAATGTCAACCACATCATGGAAAAATAAAAGAACCTGTCCTGTTATAAATATTTATGGATGGTGCCTTTAAATTCAAAGTGTTTTGATAATTAGTTATAAATGAACCATTGTTTTTTCATATCTGCACTTTCATGCTTAAAACCGATTTGGATATGGTTTTAATTTGTTCAATAAATATCATTAGCCATAAATAGGTGCATCCCTACACTACACAAAACAAAAAGGCATAATGCTCAGAAAGCTCTTCCTTCTGGTCACCATAATTATATTAAGCGTGCACCACTGTTTTCATCATGGCTGGCTGAACAATGCATTTCAAACCGCAGTTATGACCGAAGATGCCATAACCATCGTGTTTTAATATGCCGTGTTAAGCCGAAAAAACTTTTAAAGACCATGCATTCTGTTCTATTCAGCTGATCTCCATCTACCAGTTTAAAAGGAAGAACTCTTCTGGTGTGTGCACTTCTCTAGATTGTTAAGCGCACTCTCTCTGCCCCAGACAGAATGTTTTGGTGCAATGAGTTGGAGTTTGTTGCTGTAATAATTCAGGAGGTACTGCCGAAAATCATGACAATCAAAACATAAAAAAAAATAAGACCCCCTCTTCGACACATTTGTGTCTAGTTATTACTGCAGTTTGAATTTAGCGAAAATTCACATCACGCATGATCATTGCTAACACTTGTGTACTCGTGCCCACCCATAACTGAAACGCGGTGCAAGTACAATAACATGCTCAAAAAGCACAAGAACGTGCTGTGGACAGTAAGCCTGTTAAGCATGATATAAAAATAAAGCAAACACTGACTTCTAAAAACTATTATTGATTTGCGTTTAATTTAATACATTAAAAATCTGCATCTGATGTTACTGACAGCCCTAGTTTTTAACAGAACTAATTTCTTATTCTGATAATGTGTGAGGTAGGCAGGTACCTGTCCATGGTAGTGGGGCATGGCTTGTATGACCTGGTTATACTGCAGATATGAGGGAGGGTACGGAGAGGCCACCAGAGGTGGTCCTGCTGCTGACGCAGCAGCCTGCATCATAGGGGGTGCTGAAGAACTGTGGTCTGGACGAGGGGTCACCACTGAACCGGAAACAAGTGGTGAATGAGATACATGAGCATGCATGTTTGTGTATGCATACAGGCGCTCAATCAAAATTATTTAAGAAGCTTAAATGTGTGTGTGTGTGAGCGAGCATTACCTTTAGCTCTTGGGTACTTCCCTTGACTAACAGTCATGGGATACGGGTACATCTGAGGTGCCTACAAGAAAACAATGATGAAGCTATGTGCTCTATACATTTCTTTGCAACTGTCTGATTCTATCAATCATGCAAAACATTTTAGGAGTATAGACTGAGAGCCGAACAATAAAGCACCTGTATAGAGTGACCCTGTATCTGGATAGGTGAGAAGCAGCTAAGGTACTGAGTGTAAATGGCTCCCTGGCCTGGTTGAGGCTGTAGCACCACCGTGGAGCTGGGCGGGGTCGGCCGTGGTGGGGTGGGAGTGGCTGAGGGCTTCACCTGCACAAGTAAACATGACACATGAGAGGCGAGGGATGAAACTATAGCTCTTTAGAGGATACTAAATAGAAAGAATAAGTGCTCTCACCATGCTGAGAGGGGCCTTGACGGGGTTGAACTCTTTGGCATTGGGGTTTAGTGTAGATTTCTTCACTTGACTGCAAAGGAAAATCATATAAAATGCATGTTAGTAGCCAACAACCAACTCACTGTAAATAAATCATTAAATCGATAAGTATTAATAGTTCGAAAATGAAAATTGTCATTTACTCATCTTACATGTTGTTCCAAAGCTGCACAACTTACAATTTGGAAAAGAATATGTTAGCAAAAAGTAAGCCTCAGTCACCATTGACTTTCATTGTATGGATAAAAGATGCAATGAAATTGAATGGTGACTGAGGATCTTTGTGTGTTCTCCAGAAGAAAGTCACGTGGGTTTGGAACAACATGAGGGTGAGTGAATGAGTGAAACAATTATAATTTTTGGGTGAACCATCACTTTAACCCAAAAAGCACATGAAATTCAGCTCACTCAGTATCGCCCTCTGATCTCTCAGCAGTCTCTGGCTTGCCCTCCTCACTGCCTGGGGTCCTCGCAGGCTGGGGTGTCCCTTCCGATTGCCCTTCTGCAGTTGGATTTTGCATGGCAGGGCCACAGAGTGCAGATGGTGCAGAGATGGATGTGGCTGGTGGAGGGGTGGTGGTTGCCACCCCCTCTGCGTTTATCTCTCTACTTCTCTCCACTGCTGGAAGCTCTGCTGAGGCCGGGGTCGAGGCAGGTTTAGATTCTGTAGTAACGGTGGGGTCTGTTTGTGTGTTGAGGGTGGGGTTTGGCTGGGCTGAGTCTGTGGTTGAAGTGTTGGGGCTGGAGGGATTGGAGCTAGATGGAAGCTGGAACCAGAGAATAACTCATCAAGTAATTTTTCACAATTGTACATTTTCTTATGAGTGGTAATTGCCTGTGCAAAACCCGCCACCACAATACTAGGACGTTATTGTGGTTGCTTAAGTTGTCCTGAGTAATTGTAAGGGCATTACCAAGCAGTAATTTACTATCCAAAGTCAAAAGTGGCCCAACCTCTAAGTCGCTCACATTCTGGGTTCCAGTGGAGACATAAAAATGGGGTAAATCCATAAACATAAAATACTCACCATTTCAAAAGTATACACATAATTAACATAACATAGTTAACATAATTTTAGTGTGATAAAATGCAGACTTGCCTTTTCGGTGTAGTTATATTCAATTTTACAACTTCGTTACCATGACAATATAATGTCAACAAATCCAAAAAACACTAACATTTACAAGATATAAACAATGTTTCAGCTCAAATAATCCACAAGTTTTAACAGAAGAATTAATAAAAGCGATTTTTGTAAAATTATAAGCTTCACATTTCTGCCTTAAATCTTCAAAAATTGGCACCATTCAATTCCATTGTAAGTGTCTAACTGTAACCTTAATTATTTATTATTATTATTTAGAAATAATTTCTGTGGAAATCACCATTACGCCATAAATGATGACAACTGTCATACACAAGCTTTACTTGTATTGAACCCGGAATATTCCTTAAATCTGAATGCTTGGAAAGTAATGGCACACCACTCCTGAATAAGATGCACAATTTGAGGTAACACTCATATCTGTAGTACAAACAGTGTGGGAAGAGTTACATGCTACAGTTTTGGCTGGAAAGAGGAGCAACACTAACCGTGATACTTGCAAGCACCACCAATTATGGAACAATTTAAAACCTAACAATTAAGCTTAAATAAAGTTTTAAATCAGACAACAAACACTCACCCTAAAATCTTTATAAAACTTACGAAGGTCCTCAAGATTTTGCGATCTTTGCTGGACTGAAGAGAATATGAAAAAAGAAAGAGCTTAAGAACATTCATTAGTCAAACATTAAGAAATTACTGAGATTAAACAACTTGAATTCGGATTTACCTTTGCTGTTTTTGCCCTCCTGTGGACTAACTGGACTCTCCATCCTTTCCTTAGACAGGATTTCATTCACTAAAAAGTGACAGGGAGAGAGCGAAATGGTTGAGCACATGCACAATCTCACACCATGTGAAAGCACTCAGATTTACAATAACTTCTCACCATCTACAGGGAACAAAGGGGTGGGGCCAGTGAGTTTGGGAGTCACTATGGTAACTGAAGAGGTATCCAGGTAGGCAGAATGGTCCTGGGAAGGAGCATCTGGTTTAGTGGAATGAGAGACTGGAGAATGAGAGAAAGGTTTACATGTTAATTAGAAAGAGATGTTAATTGGACAGGACAAGATTGTTTGAGCATGTGCATGTTTAATTGTAACCTGTAGAGGAGGAGGAGTGCGAGTTTGAGGCACGCATGTTTCTGTTGCTCGGTCCAGGTCTCTGAGACTTGGGTGACATTCGGGATGACACTACATTAGACAAATTAAAATGTACATTAGTGACACACAAACACAAAAACCACTTCATAAGCACACGTGCACACACCGCTTACCTCCATTGACAGGCCGTGCCGAATCAGAGAGAGACTGTGGATGTGAGAGCGAATGTGAGAGTGTGTGTGGGGAAGGGGGGCTGGAGTGGCCAGGCTCTGAGGGGCGAGTCTGTGTAGGTGGGCTGCTCTGGGACTGGTGTGTCGAATATCCTCTGACAGATAGAGGGCTGCTCCTATCTGTGGGAGAAATGGGCTGACTGCTGCCTGAGGGTAAGGGTCTGGGGGAGGAGCTTGAAGGGCCAGGTCTATTTGTTCGATTGGGCAGGGTGGATACAGCACCACCTCTTTCACCTCTTCCAGAACCTCCCATTTCTCTTTCCCTTGCCCGTTGAGGCAGAGGAATGTATTTGCCTTCCCTAAAATGTAGAAACATACAACAATAATTGGTGAAATACTAAAACAATAAAATGTAAGAAAGCTAACTGATGATCATTTATAAGTTGAACCCTTTAAGCTCTGAGGGTGTTTATAATTTTGTGTACGCCACTGAAACCGGAAATCTTTAAAGGCTTAAAACTTTTTATATTTTACTATATGGATTATGATGCATACTGAGATTCTTAGCCTAAGAAGTTACATTACTGTATTTCTTCTGACTAAACATTATAGATCTCTGGGTGTAAATAAAGTGACTCTGACTGCTTTAGTTTTGTACCCAATCATGTTAAATATAGCTGAGAAAAATATGGTGATACCAAGAAATACAAAATTACAGCATTACAAAATTATTTATCATAGTGTCCAAAAATGTTTTAACTTTTTCAATATTTTGTTTGCTTTTGCTTCTTTTGTAACCCAGCCAACCTGTATAGCATATTATATTATAATAGTAAAATATTTCTGTCATAAATTCTTCAATTTCTCACATTATCTTAAGGCTCTCTGAGCTCTTACTCCTCGTGAAGGAAGAATTTGAGACACTGCATGAATAAACCCACAATGACCACAGACATTGTCCGTTAAGTGAAACTGGAGCGCTTTGCGTTTACAAAATTAATACGTTTATACCTTGTTTATATTTTTGTGGGAGTTTGAATCAAGCATCTGTAGATGGTGTGCAAATCAGAGAGATTGAGATGTGGTTCATCTTCACACGCTCTCAAGAGAGCTGCTCGTGACATCCGCGGTGTGGTTCCCTGAGATGCTCGGAATTCAACTGAATGAGACACAAGTGCTTTTTCCTGCGTGCTCATGAGACAGCATGCAGGGAAAGAGGCGGCTGAATCCAGCTTTTAATCAACTGCTTTTTATTCAGTAAAAGGGCCTGGGTGCTTCGACACTACACAACTATCACTGGTAAGTGAAATGTTAATATTTACATGCCAGTGGCTAATAACAGACGTTTGTGTTCACATAGTGTGAAATTTACTCGCAATGTAGAGGGCTGGAGTTACATGCTCTTCCTCAGACATCAGTATATAACTGAAATATCCCAAAATGAATTGGAATTGATTCATAATGAAATTAAATTATGATATTGTGATATAATGCAATATATCTGAGCTTAAAGGGTTGAACTCTCTCTTTAGCCCTTAAAAAAAAAAAAAAAAAACAGAATGGAAAGATGTTCAAGAATTGTCCAACCTGCTCACAGCGCTGGAGAATCCAGGGCTGTCTCTTCCCCGCTCTCTTTCTCCTGCATCCCGTTCCTTTTCCCGCACCACAGCGCTGTATCTTTCCTCCTCTGTTCTTCCCTCATCATTCTCCAGTGACACCCTGTGCCGGTACTGTGAACTGGCCTCAATCTCATTGGCCAACCGAGAAGCTCGAGCCTCTCTCTGCCTGAAGCCGTCTGTGCTGACCCGCTCTAGAGGAACACTGAAAGAAAAAGCATAATTTCATATTTCCTTGTTTCATTATGAATGTTAAAAGGACATGGATAATTTTGCTACAACAAAAAACAACATGAAAGTTGTATGTTACAGCAGGTTTTTTTTTTTTTTTGCAAAAAACATTCAACTTGTATCTGGACTTTAAAAGATTCAGAGCTCTTATTTTGTTCAATTTAGTTTTAAGACATCAGTGCATTTTTCATTCAGTTATTTTTTGGAACCCATTAAACTTAAATACACAATCATGCACCTTTAACTTTAAAAATCATCTGGCTTTTATTTTGACATTCTGAACTCACCAGGAAGTCCTGTATGTGTCTGTTTGTAGGCAAGTTCACAGTAGTTTAAATACGCTTAATCAAATTCTAGTAAAATGCACCTCCGGCACTGTTCTAAATGCACATTATAAGTGAACCGAACTATTGAGCAGCTACATCTGAGATGTTATTCGTGAGTAGGGATGAGATTTTCACGGTATGATAACAGTCTCAGAAAATATCACGGTATACGGTATTACACAATTACTATTATTAGTGAAAACTGAAGGGTTATTTTATTTATTTACTTATCTTTGAGCAAACATTTTATTATAATTGAAAATTGAAACCATTTATTTTATTGAAGTATGTGTTACACTTTTAAGAATGATGCGGCGTCCACTCTTGGTACATGGGTGTAAATAATTCTCCTTTTGAAAATAAATAAATAGAAAAAATAAGAAAGCTAACAGAATTATAATAATAAATTGAATTATAAACACGATAAAAAAATATGTAAATAACATGTTATATAACTAAAAGCATGTTAGTTTACATGTTAACATAGCATGTTAAATGAACTACTAAATTAAAAATAACATCAGCTGTGTGAGCTTTAAAGTAATGTCCTATGATTATTAACAGTTAACATATACTGCAGACACGCCTTTAACTCAGTATTTCTCAACTGGTTTTGCTTCAGGACAGATTTTACATTGGACATCAAGTGTCGACCTGCCATAGATTAAACGTAACCTGTATTTAATGTATCCTGGGTTGCATTTCCTTTTATGTTGCATAGATTTGTTCATGGTTTTCCAGTACAAGGACATGCATCAAGTGACATTTTTGTTGTTGATGTCAAGTTGCCTCTCCCCCTTTTAAAAATTGAAGAGCATATTTACTTATATGAGCCCATTATTATCCTGTTTGTTACCTAATATTACATATTTATACACAAATTACACAGAAGGAAAGACTCATTACCATAGTCAGTGTGCTAGTCTTAAATAATAAATTAATGTCTTTATGAAAAATAAATACTAGCTGAAACACATCTTGAAACTTTAACTACAACTGCCAATGTTGATATAAAATGAGGTCTAATAGATTTTACCTTTAGATTATTTAATATGAAACTATAACATTGTCAAAATATTACTTTTACTCATGTAAAATCCTGAAACAAATTGGTAAAGGTGATGTGTGTAATTATTAATATTTGTAACTATTTTGGTAAAGGGGCCCACATCGGGCTGTAAGTAGTGCATGGGGGGGGGGCACATAGTATTACTTTTGAGATGCAATGTTCTGCATTGATTTGGTTTTTGTATCTTTTAAGCCCAGAAAACACCCTATTCGTGAGTAGCGCTCAAATGTTGCGCAACGCTTGAAGGCTAAAAATAGGCGTGACTGTGTGTGTCAACAGAGCAGCGCCATTCAATAACACACTGGTGCTGCACGTGCATATTCTATATTTATTTATTTGTGATTCACAGAGCTATCGCACATCTTCAAGTGGCTTTGAATAAAATGCACGAGTCATATGAACTGCTTTAATGGGTTTTAACTGCTTTTTATGGTTCTTTTATGTCATTTTTGGAGCTTGACAGTAACTAACATGACTAATACACCGTATCGGATTTGGATTGGGCTCGTCAGACAATACCCGATCCATCTAAAAACATCAGTATCGTAGTCGATACTGATCCAGGTATCAGAGCATCCCTAATTTAAAGGCCAGCTATGTCTAAAATTGACTGAACATAAACTTACGTGTACATGGAGAGACTGGAGTCATAGGTGGACTTCACACCATAGGTCTCCTCATTAAAGCGAAACATCTCGCTGGCATCCCAACCATTGGACTGATGGAGAAAAGAGCCCACATTAAGATTCAATTACATACAAACCGTACCCCACGACATTCACTTCAAAAGTGCACTAATTCAAGGTTTCTGCAGGTTTTATGAAGATACATTTTAGACTTTTTAAAGACCTTTTTAAGACCAACTAAAGAAAAAAATGTAATTAGTCAATTGAATGGAATCCATCTTTAATTCACAAAAAAACAAGTGAACAAGTGTAGAACTTACAGCATCTGCCTCCAGGTCAAAATTTTCTCCGTTACCATCACCTCCATCCCACCTTTTAAGGACCTTATCTCTGTGGTCACCGTTTACACGAGATGAGCCGATCGCAGAGTCTGTGAAAGTGTCTAAAAACACAAAGCATTCAAAATATTTCTACTTTCTTACAATGCCAGACTTAAACTCATGCTAGATTCAATCGTACATAGACTTTACTGCACAAACACAGACCTCGTGTGGCGTAGTTGAGGTCCACATCTCTACACGTCATGGTGACCAAGTCAATAGGCCCAAAGATCATGGTGTCTGTGATCTCTTCTCTCCTGGGATGGACAGGTGTGCCACCACCACCCCAATCCCCCACCTCATTATTCAACTTGTGCACTGCATCCACTGCTAGTTCACACTAAACACACAAGTAATGCAAGTGATGAGTTTAAGGGATAGTTCATCCAAAAAATGTTATTCTCTCAATTTATTCACCATTGTGCATCCCAGGTTTGTATGACTTTCTTCTGCAGAAAACAAAGATTTTTAGAAGAATATTTCAGCTTTGCAAATCCATGCAAAGCAACTGAATGGTGACCAAATCTTTGAAGCTCCCATAAAGTAATTGATAAGACTCCAGTGGTTTAATTGATGTCTTCTGAAGCAATCAAATAGGTTATGGGTGAGAACAGACCTAAATGTAACCTTTTTTTCACTGTACATCTTGCCATTGATGTCTCTAGGCACAATCATAATTTCAAGCTCAGTTATACTTCCTAGTGACTGACGCATGTCCAGAGTGCTAGGTGGCACTAAGAAGTATAATAAAGCTTGAAATCATGACCACCAAGGAGACTGCTGATGTTGAAAAAGCAGTTACATTTTGGCCTGTTCCTAACCAAAACCAATGGATCGCTTCAGACGACATGGATTAAACCACTGGAGTTTTATGGATTACTTTTATGTTGTCTTTGTGCTTTCTTGAGCTTCAGAATGTTGGTCACGATTCATCTGCATTGTGTAGACCAGGACTATTCAACTGGCGGCCCGTTTGAGATTTTCAGTGGCCCGCATGAGGTTGTCAGTTGCATAAGGCACTGTTTACATCTAACACGTTTTGCGTTTTGTCTTGTTTCCAATTTAAAATGGTCTAAAAATCCTTAAATCAAGATACATTTAATTGAGAAGCAACATATAAGATATTTAGACTTGCTGTAAGAGAATGTATCTTAAGTCTATAATTGCATTTTGAATACAAGTGTATTTGTTCACTTGGTTATACTTCTGCAAGTGCAGTAAAGACAAAATATATTTGTATTCAAGATCTATTCTCTAAAAACAAGTCTAAATATCTTATATGCTACTTCTCAGGTGAATGTATCATTTTTTAAAGGATTTTCAGATATTTAAAAATATTTGTATTTTTAATATTATATTCAACATTCTCAGATAACTATTTTTTCTTCTGCAATATAGCTGCTAAAGAAAATAATTTTCGTTATTTATATTGGAAAACAAGCCAAAACAAAAACAAATTTGTTTTTTGCTGCGTATTGCAAATTCTTCATGATAAGAAATGCATAGTGACATATATTATGATTCGATATATCACGAGCCATAACGTTAAAATCTTAGAAGAGGTGCCGACAGCACAGAGAAAAGTCATTTTCTGAGTTTGTAGTTATTTACATGATCTGCTCTGTATTATTTGAACTTTATTAAAGTTATAACGCATTAAATATAACTGCATTTAAGATGTAACACAGGCTTTCCTTTAAAGAGCTCCAACTTCACTTCTTCCACAAAGCAAAAGCTTCTGCATTTATTTGGTATTTTTGCATTATAATTCCCTCCGAATTTGAGATCTACACCACCTGAAGCTGTTTGGAACGTATAGAGTGCATCTGGACTGTGAGCCATACAATTCTGCCTCTACGCAGTCAGGCGCAAACTGCAATGCTTCTCTTGTGTGCCACCATTAGTTTCATATGAGCTCATATTACGTTATAACTTTTCTTTTTTTGTCGATTAAGTTGACTAATCGTTTCAGCCCTACAGGTTAGGGGTTAAAAAATAAAAGCTATAAAATACAGAAGTTTTATTTATATAGTAAACTAATATTACAAGCCTGCACAAGCACAATATCTGTAGATAGTGAGTAAATTAGAGAATTTACATTTTTGGGTAAACTACTCCATTAATGAAGAGATCATGAATGAACATCATATAGGATAGATTCTATGTTGTCAAATATGGTTATTGAAATCAAGAGCTACATCTTTGGTGTAAAAAGTCTCAGACTCATTGTTTGTCAATAGTCTATACTAACAGACTTACGCGTGAGCTTAAAGTCTTGAAGATTCCTTCATATACACTGCCATTCTTCACCATAACGTCACATCTGGAGCCCTGAAAGAAAGTAACATGTAAAAGACACGAAAAATCTTTCTGATTGGAAGGCATTTGCCGATCAGTCCTACACAACAATCTATAATCTACATCTAAAATCTTACCACCACAGCTGTGAGAAAATGAAGCATCCGGGAGTTGTTGTACACACCCTCAAATCCCTAAACATGGCAAAGAATGAACACTGTTAGATGCACAAAAAGATCTAAAGCACAGCACTGGCAACTGCCTTTCTGAATATTACTGATTGAGCAAGTTGGTCAAAAGACAGAGTTTTTCAGAGGATGGTGACAAAAATGTTTTGTAACCATATGCCGCAATGCTACAAGAAACATTTTATAGAATAAATAATTTATTTACGTACAGATGGAGACGGTGAGGGAGTCTTCACAGAATTTCTGTTCCTTCAGAAAAACAAGAGAAAATAATAGTTAACATTCATTGAAAACAGATTTTTTTTGCGCCATTTTTAAAAGTGTATTTACATCATGCAATCAAAATTCTAGCTAAAACAAAAACAATATTATTCTAGATGTCAAGCATTTATTTATCCTCGTGGATATCCGCAAACCCTTCGAATTAAACGTTCGGGATACACCCATGGTGCCCACACAAGGTTTTGAGACACCGACACGGTGTTCAATACGCGTGTCCCGAGCAGAGACCAACAATAACGCTTGGTATAACAAAAGGACAATAGTACACGTGTAACAAAATAATGTTCGGACTGAATTAGAGTTCTCGTCATAAACTATCAGTTAGTTATCTAAAAGTGTAAACTATGGCAAAAAGAGCTTGTTTTAATTACGACAGAATGCAAAGATGATTAGCAGTGCTGGCTAACACCACAACCGAATGCCGTATCAAAGAGAAGACAAACAACTTAACATTAACGTGCGCAATTTTACAAATTTCGTGCTCATCGTTACGAGCGATTAAATCGGTTATTAAAGGCGTAGTTTGTACTTTTTTGCCATATGCATCCCGGCTCTTGGTGGAAGGCGTCGTTGTAAAATGTATTAAATTAAAGTCGAACACGGCACACAATACTGAATCATATGGGCTCGAAAATCAACAACAAAACACCGCTGATCCCGTTCCATGTCCCGCCTCCAAGAGCAGCCATAGGTTGCGAAAGATAGCAATCAGTTAAGAACTGAATTCCATTGGTTAACCATATTCTTTCTGGGCGGGTGTGAAACGTTGACGGAAAATATTATTAATCATTGGCCCGGAATCGTGTCAATCAAAAATAGTCTACAACGATTGGCTACTAGCCTACTTATTTCATAACGCTCGGTCTTCTTCAAAGGTATAGGCCGAGTTCGAAATGGCACACTACTCCTATTTCTGCCATTGACAAACATGGCAGGAGTAGTAGGAGTAGTGTGATATTTCGAACTCAGCCATAAATTATATATACGTTTTAAACACGACCACATTAACCGGTAGGCCCCATGTTAACATGACAAACCACGAACTCTCTCTGAAGAGTAGCCCGACGTGCACTTTACCTTCCCGGGGCGGGTCTGTTAGTGTTACTCCCTGAAGTTCCATTGGATGTTTTGCGGCCACCGGGTCCAGGTTGCTGTTACAAAGCATAGTGATTCTTAAGTGCCGACACAAATCATATGAAGTATGAAACACATGTTTACGTATAATAACAGAACTAGCCGAACATTAGGAGCATGCCAGCTAACCAGCACACTACAGCAAATATGAAAGTCGAAGTAGCTAGCTTAAGTGAGAGTGACAAACTTTTGTCCAGAATATATTTTATGAATTATAATACTCTCATTTGAAGAGTGTGGGTAACTTATACAAAAACCTGATATAAATATTTAGAGCCGATACTCACGTTCTGGCGGCGAAAGGACATAACTAGCCGCTAAAATTCTCCTTGTTGCCTATGACAAGCTAGTAACTTGACAAGCCTGTCTGCGGTCCTGTTTTATTTGCTTTTCCGCAGTATTCTCAGATCCGGTCGATCGTGTTCTCTGTTACAGCAAAAAGTCCAGTTCTATGCGATATTTCGTCATGAACGGAACAAGAAGATTGAACGAGCCTTATTTTCTATTAAATATTACCGGCACCACGTCTCGCAAATTAGCCAGCGATAAACGCGAAGTCTGTTTTTTTCACCAGAAATCCTTGATTGTCATTGGACAATGTCATGAAACGTAGCATGATGACATAATGGCGTACACGATCACATCACGTCGGCCACACACGCGAGCATACTCCTAAAAATAAGCGCCTGTGCATGCGTCAATATGGTGTAACAAATTCAAGAACGTTCAATTTCGCCAATTATTCCTTTATAACAGACAGTAATATCATCATCCCACGTATTATTAGACAAGAACAATGAAGCCTTTATATGAGACTGCTCTTTATATGTGGGTGGGCATATAAATCAAATCACAAGATATGCTCCTATAACACAAACACGACTCAGACATGTTGTTTCAGTACAATTATATTATATCATATTATTATTATCATCATCATTAAACTCAATGTAGTACCTGAAACTCTAATTACACAGAGTGGGCAACAGTGTCCACCATAACACACGGTCCCAGCACAGACAGACAGAGAAGAGAAAACAGAGAGAAGGCACAATAAGAGGTTTAAATAAAGGGTAAAAGAGGATCACATGGAGAGAGAACAAATCATAGTGAATGATCTGTAGAATTAAAATGAATATTCCAGGTTCAATACAAGTTGAGATCAATCAACAGCATTTGTGGCATAATGTAGCTTACCACAAAAAGGTCCATCCTTGTCTTAAAAACCAAAAAGCAAGAATCTGGGTTAAAGTGAGGCACTTGCAATGGAAGTGGCCAACCTGTAAATGTCCAAATGTTTCAAAAGTATAGCCACAAGACAAACAATATGCGTTTTAACTTGATTTAAGTGTGATAAAATCTGTGTAATATCTGTGTTATATCTAATTTTACAACTTTGTTGGCATGGCAATTAACGCAACCCAGTATTTTATCAAATTATAAGCTTCACATTTCTGCCTTTAAACCATCCAAAAATTGTCCCCATTCACTTTCATTGTAAGTGATATTTCTTTTAAAGGAGGAACGAGTCGAAACAATTTTGTGGTAATCAACATTATGCCACAAATGCTGTTGATTGAGCTTAACTTGTATTGAACCAGCAATATTCCTTTAAGAGAACAACTGAAAACGAGCCAGGAAAAGAGGAATACAATGAAAGGGAAGGGGGGGAAGGACAGATGCGGGCACTGAACTGGATGGCATACACGGCAAAAGACTGAGGCACAAAATCAAGAATGACTGGCACAAAACAAGAGGGAATGACAATAAACAACACGAAAAGGCACGAGAAGAAAAGGACTCTTTTTTTTTTTTTTTTCCTTTCTGAAATTTGTGAAAACCGAAGCAAAGTTGAAAGGGACAGCAGTGAGGGACAGAGTGAGATTAGAAGAGATATAAAAAGGCACAAAAAAATTAGAAACAGAAAACAGATTTTGGAGAATAAATATTATGTGTCCACATAGTAAACAACATAAAATAAAGGCATTTTTGAAAAACAAAAATAAAATACTATTATTCGGACAATTACTAAATTCATTATTATCATCATCAGTTATTATTGTCATTAACATACTCAATAACAATTTCTTTTAAAAGAAGGACATTCTCTCCTCTGAACTATACCTTTGAAATAAACGCGCCAATGAAACAAAAGATTGTAAAGCTAAAAGGAAGGATAGGATATAAAGAGAGAAGGAGAGCAGAGGTTGATGTTGTCCTGGCTCTGAATGCTGTACTCTTGTCAGAGAGGAGCTGGGTGACAGATCAGGACTCTGAGGTAATAATGTCTATGGAGATGTTTAATATCAAAACGAACCGTAATAAGCGATACTACTAGATTTTAGAGGACTGGGCTTTTTTTTTTTTTGGCATTGTAAAGCCCTAGGCAATGCCAGAAATTGAATTAACAATCAGTACAATTGAAATAAACAGGAAGAAACAAATAAAAGTTTTAAGTTATTACTTTTTGACATTCGTAGTTTGTCAGTGGCATAACAAATAAAACAAAACAATTAAAATACTCCAGTATAATAAGAGTGCTGGTGGGTAACAATCAATCTCTGAACAAGTAAATATATCCGCTAACCTGAGGTAAAAAACAAAACAAAAAAAACAACTCTTATATAAGTGCGAAGGGCCCGGCAATACTAGATAACTGAATGAATAAGGGAGTCCGACACACTATGATGACATAAATGGTGTTGCTGTGAAGGACACACTCGTTCCTTCATTCATGAAATAAGTGTCTGTCTAATAACACGACACCATCTCAGTGGTGTGGTACCATTTAGTGGGACTGCACAGTCTGTAGTTGTCGTACCTTCCCATGCAGAAGCACCAGAAAAGGAACCATAGCATTGAAAAACACTGGAGATCAAATTAGTAAAAGCTGATAAATATTTTCACAAACCACCTCCAATTTAGTGTAGTACCGTTGCTTAGTGTTTTAATGGTGTACCGTCAGTGTCATATATATCTATACAGAACTGTGCAGATGTTTTAGGCACTTAAGATGTTTCACAAAAACATTTGTCATGATTATTTATATCTTCATCTTTAGTGTCAATAGGAAAAATACATTTTATACTCTTAACATTACTTTTGCAAATAGAAAAGATTAGAATAACAGGGTGATCTGCAACAGATGTCATGGCCCCCATTGAGCATCGTGTCAGTCTGAGATTACATGAAGAGACAGAAGCAATTGAGACAGCATGAATAGATAGAAGAACTGTGGAGAATTCTCCAAGAAGCTTGGAAAATCCTATCTGCCAACAACCAAGAAAAACTGAGTCCAGGTGTACCTAGGAGAATTGGTAATGTTTTAAAGGCAAAGGTGATCACACCTAATATTGATTTAGCTTTTTATGTTTACTGGACTCTGTATGACGTTAATTGATCAATTAAAACTATTTATCGCATTATTTTAAGACATCCTCACTCTGCAACATTTTTCACAAGTGCCTAAAACTTTTGCACAGTACTATATATACTTATGTATGGGTGTATCTCTCTCTCTCTCTCTCTACATCCTTCTCTTGCTCGCTTGCTCTGTGAAAGTTCATGTTTAATAGTGTTAATAAATCGGTTCTGTGACCCCTCAGTCAGTTCTTCCAATGAAGAAAAAAAAAACACTGATTGCGAAGGGCTCTCCTCTTCCTCCTCGATCCCACCTCAGAAGAAGGAGTACTGGTTGTCGATGGCTCTCGCCCTCCCTCCTTCCCGCTCCTCGCCCTCCACCCCTTCCAGCTGGAGAAGAGGTGGATCCCTCTCTCGTTCCTCACACTCCTCCGCCCCGCTGCTCGCTCCCCCACCTCCCGCAGCCTCAGTTTCGCTCCCTCTGTCCTGCGGTGGGGTCGGGGGTGGAGGGCGTCCGGGAGGTAGAGGCGGAGGAGGTGGTTGAGGAGGACTACGGGGTCTGCTGGTCAAGTCTGGGAGGCGAAGACAGTGGGTGAGTACAGGAGGAGGTAAGAGATAAAAAATTGGTAGTAATGTATGAATAAGATGTTTGAAGAGAAGAGAAAGAAGAAAGGAGAAAAAGGGATAAAGACTTTAGGACTTTAAACTCAGTGGCTTAGTTATGAAACAAGCTAGTAATGGAATCGGTCAACACATTGCACACAGACTGTTTACACCCTGCATCCACTAAACAGCCATAGTGAATAGTCAATTGAGAAATCTTTGCTCATTCATTATATATGGAGTGAATAGGAAACATCTCTTAACCTGAATCATGTTTATTTGGAGACAGAGCTCACGTCTATAAAATGTGTGACATTTAAAAGACATTTTTCAGGATGGATGTGTGCAACGTTAACCCAGCTGTGAATGAGGAAGTTAAGCAGACAGATGTGCGCTGAAGTGAACGGATGACCTGTCTCCGCTCCCTAACACAGGATCCTGTCTTTCTTTCTCTTGTTTTCTTTTTATTTCTTATTCTAACAAGCTTCCTCGGTCTAATCCTTAATCTGTTTAATGATAATTTAGTCTTTAATCTAATTCCCAGATCCCCGTGTTAGTACTTAAAAAGGAGCTTTATCAAATATTTATCACCAATTTGTTTTCATTGTTTGAAATCCAATTCGTAAATCCACTCATTGTCAGTCTGTAGATTGAGCCAGTTTGAGTTGACAGATTTCAAAGAAAATTGCCACGTATATGGTGGGCACTAACTCTGATTCCATCTGGTCAGAGAATATCAATAAGGTTTGCTTTTTTCAAGCCCAATATCCATGACTATGGAAATCTCTTAGCGTATGATGCTCCATGACTCAAATCTGAAATCATATAGTGACTAGCCAATGGAAATGGAGCGTGCGGGAAAACGGAGCTCAATGGCGAATAAGCACTCAAAGTTAAACTTAACCTTTAACGCAACACGCCTCCAGCTGCCATACTGGTCACGAATTCATGAACATGCATGCATCAGGACACAGATATGAGAAGCACGCACATTAGAAGCTCAGTTACAGGTACTGCATTAAAATAAATCAGAATTCTGCTATAAACCTCATGTTTGTGAATAATTAAGATAAACTGTGCACCGGTTTCTAGTGCTTTCTTAAATGTTTTCACTTAATTATCACGCATTCGCTTCGCATTGATTGAAGTATGTCCTCATGAATTCAGGGACTATCTCCTCAAAATTCGAACACAAGAGGTCAAAAGAGAAGACCAGATGTAACGTTGATGTCTCGCATGTGCATCTGTGATCGGATCACCCAAAAATGCATCTTAATACCAGTGTACACATGGCCTAGATGAATGTTCATGTAGTTGAAACACTACAGTCCTGAAGTGAACGCATCAGCACGACAGAAAACAAGACTGAGTTGCAGGGCGCTGACTGCAAGTCATGTACTGTACACAAGGCTTTACTGAGAGTATTTTTATAAACTGTTCAGATTTTAAATTGTGTAGGGTAATCCAGCCTTTAGTTTGTATAAATTATCTAGGTGGACAAGGGAGGAAGTTTTGCTTTGTCAACATTAATATTTCTATACTTAAAGGGCACATATTTTAAGTAAACCTATCTCATGTGTCTCAGCACCTGTTAATTCTAATTTCTTCCTCTTAAAAATAAATACAGTGTTGTCTTTTACCCTCCTCACAATATGCATGTTTTATTCACTACATGGTTTCAGTCTTTCTCAGACCCTGCCTCTTTCTATCTCTCTCTGTTGAATCTGGTCTCACTTACACACAGTCAGAGATGGGGGTTGATGGAGAGTCAGGGTGGCGCGTGGTGATGACATCACAGACTGTGGGGCGGCTGCCTGCCCTTTCCCGGCCTGCGAAGATGACCCAACGACAAACAACAACAGAAACAGCCAATCAGAGCTCTGGTATGCATTATGGAGAACGCCAGAGACTGAAGCGGGACGGAAGGAGAGCAGAGGTGCGGTATGAATTAGTGTGTGATTAGACATAGAAGTTTAGGAAGGCAATGGTGATGGAGGAAAAGAATGATAAAAGATTTATGTCAGAATATAGTAGATGAGGTAGGGCTAGACAATATATATATTAAATATTCACAATATATTTGTGATTATTTTGCTGGCGATATAAATTAGGTCAATATGGGAATTAATTTAAATATATGCAGGTAATATAGCTGTTTATTACTATGTATTGTTATATTGGTGCATGCATATTAACTTATTAAATATCATTCTTCATTGTATTCATTTTGTTAAAAAAGGTGGAAAACATACCTTAAAAGGTGTATTCTGGTTTCAATACAAGTTAAAGGGTAACTAAACCCTAAACCAACTTTTTATAGTTAATGATCTGTAAGCATGGGGCTTTATTAGTACTGGTCATTGATTCAAGTAATTTTTTTGACATTTGTGTATAAAGTGTTTTAATTCTACAATATATGGTGTAAAAACGTCTGAGTGCTGCCCTCTTCAGGTTGAACGGTGGCTACTGCAGTTGAATTTTCCTATTGGCTGTTGCGGTACTTCGTGACGTAAGCGGTGACAGCTGACGTAAGCAGGTTCCAGCTCACCACGCCAGATTCATGTACATGTCGTCTTGCGACCGTGTGAGGAATAATAATAACATAGAGTCTGACAGCAGCTGTCAATTAATCCGTCACTACGAGTCTCAGGTGCCCCCTCCCCGCTCAGCCCCGCACTCGGTTCGTTCCCTCTATCCCCGCCGGGGTCTGCCCACTTTTCCAGCATTTTCAAATATTTCTAGTGGGTGGAGTCAGACTCTGAGCAGGTGTTTAGTTACCCTTTAAGCTCAATCAACAGCACTTGTGGCATAATGTTGATTACCACAAAAATACATTTTGAGTCATCCCTCCTTTTCTTAGAAAAAAGGAAAAAATCAAGTTTATAGTGAGGCACTTACAATGGAAGTGAACGAGGCTAATTTATGAAGGGTTTAATGCAGAAATGTGAAGTTTATAATTTTATAAAAGTACTTACATTAATTCTTCTGTTAAGACATTATTTTATCTGTAAAGTTGTTTAAATCTTAATTTTTTTTACAGTCGTTTTAGGTTGATGACATTATATCGTCATGGCAACAAAGTCGTAAAATTGGCTATAATTTTAGGCAGAAAAGGTTAGCAAGTGATTTTATCACACTAAAATCATTTTAACCCACACATAGTTCATGTTTTGTAAATATAATTTCAAAACAGTTATTATTTTAACATTTATGGATTGGCCCCATTGACTTCCATTGTAAGTGCCTCACTGGAACACAGATTTATGCTTTTTTAAAGAAAGTAGAGGCAAGTCAAAATTTATTTTTGTGGTAATCAATATTATGCCACAAATGCTGTTGACTGAGCTCAACTTGTATTAAACCTGGATTTTTTTTACTGTGTTTACATTTAAGTTCTTACATTAAAAACTTTGAAACTTTTGAGGTTTACCATGAACCTCTGATTGGAAAAAATAAAATAAATCACCCCTTTAAAGCCATTTCAGAGCATATATACTGAATCATATTTTGAATATCATCAAAAGGCTGAAATATATTGACACATTTATTTAGAAATCACGCCCAGCCCTTAGGTGAAGAAGGTAAGAACGGAGTTAAGACTAAAAAGGAAAGTTGATGAGGGATCGATGAACAATGGAGGGTCAAAATGGGATGCAGTGTGCTCGGAAAAGACAAAAGATGAAGGGATGACAGGAAACGAAGAGTGAGGTCAGCTGAGGAATGTTATGAATGTTAGGGAGGAGTTGGGCAGGGTCATATATCCAAAAGCACTCAGATCATGCACACAGAGAAATTAAATTAACAGTAACAATCATTGTCAGAAAGAAAGCCATGCACCGGCAGCCAAAAGCAGGTAGCAGCAATGTATCTGTGCGAGTGTAGTCAGAGTAGTCAGAGCAGATGCTTGCAGAGAGTGTCCTCTCAAAAGCATGCCATGATATGAAGTGACCTCACACATTTGGTGATCCCACATTTAGTCATATCTCTGTGATAGGTGCAAACAACTCATGCAGAACTCATGTGTATGTATGAAAACGCATACATACAATACATTTATGATCTCTCTCCAGATGTATCCCAATCACATAACACACACACACACACACACACACACACACACACACCCCTCAGTGCTGTGTGTCCCTGAAATCTATGCAGGATTCTCCGTAAACCAAGACAATCAAACTGACAAACTGAACGCCTTCTAAGAAAGTTTGTTTTGGTATTGTAAGTTCTCCTTGGTTGGACCCTAACTTAACTGTAAACATTTACATCCAGGAGACGGATATAAAATACAGTGTTAATAAGTGTCAAATAAAGATGTGTGACTTTGTTTGAAATAAGTCAGAATATTTATGTCTGACATATGTTTTTCAAATAAGCTGTTCTGAGGGAGATCACAGGATCTCAGGAGTAAACCATCTGAATGAACTGTCATCTAAAACTGTGGAATTTCCCTGTTATCTCTGCTCTTCTCTGCCATAAACTCTAACCCCTTAGGGCTGACCTAGCACTCCATACCTGGCTGCCGGACATTTGTGGCCCCCACAAAGCTGATGAGAGTGACATCAGAGGCGCCCCCAGACTCCAGGGGAATAGGGTGCACACGGAAATGCTCCAGCATGTCAAAAATGGACTGGAACCAAAGATGCTGCACTCGACACTGTCCGTCTTCGTTTAGGGATAGACGCAAGTGCTAGGAGAAGGACGACCAGAATAAGAGGATGAGGTTCAGACATGAACAAATTAACTCAATATATAATTAGCAATATAGTGCATACTTTACTGACATCCTGAAAGTGGTTATCACATGATGCATGTCAAATCCATGTTAAAGGAATATTCCAGGTTCAATATAATTAAGCTTAATCGACAGCATTTTTGGCATAATGTTGATTACCACAAAAAAATATATAAAAAAATAAGTTATAGTGAGACACTTATAATGGAAGTTAATGGGGACAATGTTTGGAGGGTTTAAAGGCAGGAATATGAAGCTTATTTTATAAAGCACTTACATTAATTCTTCTGTTAAACTCGTGTTTTTTTCTTTGAATCATCTTTTTTAATGTCATTTTAGGATTTAAGTCGTTACATCCTCATGGCAACAAAGTATTATGATTGGATAAAACTTTCCACAGAAAAGGATAGTAGGCGAATTTATCACACAAAAATCATATTAACGCCTTATACCCGCAGGGGGGCGTGGGCGGGCCGTGGGGGCGTGTTTATAATTTTATTACCTTTGTTTTATAACAAATATTCAATCAACTATCATAAACTATGCATCATTTGATAGCTAAAACACTCAAAAATCACGTTCTGAACTTGTTTTTGCAATCAATACACCAGAGAGGAAAGGGTTAAATTAAATGCTGACAGACCGACCCTGTAAATATGAACAAAATGAACGGCAATACTCATCTTTCATCTCCTATGGTTCAGATCAGTTCGGACGAATCCAAGAAACACCAGCATACATTTCAATGTAAGGGTCTACTCTTCAAAATGCATCCCACTTTTTAATCCAAAACAACAAAAAAATAGGGAAAAAAACGAAATATCCTCCTCAGTTTTCATGAGCGCTTCCAGTTAGAGTAATCCATCATGTTCACTTTCAATGAAATATCGATTCTAATTTGTATTCCAATGTTCAAAACCATCTCTCCCCGTAGTTTGGACTGTTTCCGATAAAATGAGCCATTCCCTGTTTCTCTCCTTCAATCACAGGCTCTGTAATGACCAAAATATGAAGGGAGCGCAACAACAGGCTGCGGGACCTGTCACTCGCACCTCGGTTTTTGATTGGATAAAAGCCACCCAATGTCTGGTCAGCAAAATTTTGATGGATGGGAGTATTAACCAACTAAAACACGATTGCAGTGATTGACAGTTTGCTTAGTTTACCTCAGAAGATCTGTCTAATACATAGGTCTAATACAAGTGCGTCCACTCGTGCGCTCTTCGTCATTTTACGCACAGCGCGCACAGTTTTTACCATTGTTTTGCTACATGGAGCTCGTTTCAACGCGCGGATTTATTCTAACATTATATCTAACAATCTACATCATGGATCGTCGACTGAAGAGGAGTTTTTGTGGTGTTGAGAGTGTTTTGGAGGAGTTAATGAGGAGTAGCGACGAAGAACAGCAGAAAGACGCAGAAACAGACATCTTAGACAGAGAGAGCACGGTGTCGAAGTGTCGATTCGGCTGAAGAGGAGATGTTTCTCCATGGACTCGATCCCGTATTAGATCGGTAAGTTGAAACACATCGTCGAAGTTTTTATGTTTATGAAGTATTGGCAGTTTTTCTGTTCATATCATGTTTTTGATTATAAAATGACTAGCAAAGACACGAGGCTACACGAGTAGCTAGGTGATAGCTGTATATTATACATAAAGACATAATATTTATATCACACACACACATTATATTTATGATGCATATAATATAACAAAAATATCTTTATCTTTATCTTTCCTGTCTTTCAGTGGCTTTGGTTTCCAGTTGGTAACAAACCTTGTTAGTGACTGCCTTGGATCAACATAAAAACTGTAAATACTGTAATTGCTTTTTTTTTCTTTAGTAATTGGATATTTATTATAATTATCAGTTTATTGTAATTTATTTGAGTAAAAAACACTGTTGCAATTACAAATGTTGTTTTCTTTTTATATAATTTATTAATTAGTTGTAAAACGATCACTTTTGAAATGCATACATGAAGTGAGTTTTTTTTGTTTCACTGTTTTTGCTATCAGAATTGTTCAAAATAAAGAGTATTTTGTTAAAATGTTGTGCTGAAATCCTTTTTTCTTGTGTGGTTTGATGAGCAGAACAGTTCTGAATTGATATACATGTATGTAGTATGTAGTGTTTACTCCTTATGTCATTTGGTTACCAGATGTCCATTTGGAGTCTCCAAATGGCCTTTTGGAAAGGACGCCTAGACTTTCCCTGAATAAAAGCTTACAGAAACTACATTTTTGGGAGTATCATCTTCAAATTTGAATCAGAACATGGTCAGACATTCAGTTTTATCTTTATGGTGTTTTTAGGCCTTTAACATAAAAGTCTGATACATTTTTCCCTAAATGAAGTTCATTCATAGAAATCGTGAGTCACTTTCATGTAAATTTGACCTTGTTTTACTCTGTTCCTATGCTACTTTTGAATTAATATGACTCTTGGGTAACAAAGTTTCAAGTGTCTAGTTTAAAAAAATATCAGAGTTATGAATGTGGACCATATGGTTTAGGAGCTACAGACATTTGTATTTGGGTATGTCATTTTCAGAAAATTCTCAAAAATAGGGGTGCTGGTTAAGAGGTTAATGCGCATATTGCTTACATCTTGTAGCTTAAGTTTTGAAACATTTAGTATTTTAACGTTGACGGGTTGGACCCTTTCACTTTCATTGTAAGTGCCTCACTGTAACCCATATTTTTGGCCAAAAAATGCTGTCGACTGAACTTAACTTGAATTGAATCCAGAATATTCCTTTAAATATCAAATGTCAATAAGCATCCCCACATGCACACTTACCTTTGCTTTGCCCTGGAAATTAAAGGTGAGGACGTATTCCCCACGGCGGGTCTCACTCTGCCGAACAAGGAAGACTCCATGGCTGGCCATGCCACCTGCCAGCACCAGCTGGGCCGCCTTAAGACGGGAGAGCGTGCCGTGGAACCACTGACACTCACTCAAAGGATGCTCCACTGTCTCCGACACAGAACCTTCTGAGAATAGGAATGACCCTGTGGAAAAAAAACAAACTGAATACCTATGATCTTTATTTAGAAGTATTTGTGATTTATGTGCACTTAAAAGTCAGTCAACATGACATGGCATTTCTTATCCATTTTACATCCATAATGTGATCCATTTCCCAGTGAAACAGGATTTTCAACAAGAAACAATATAGGGTGGGACATTATTTTATCAATCGAGAACTGACAGGATCATGAAAAGCAGACATTCCATAACAGAATGGACCAATGCAGCTAGCTGGCCTATGACAGGTGGTTGGAGGAGAGAGGTTGAAAAAGAAGAGGGCTTCGATATTTCAGCCATAAAGGAAACTCATTGCAGAGATGGAGCATGCCATTACATTTTGATCAAAGATGAGTTTATTATTCATCTAAATTATTATTATTTGGTATAACTGTGCACATTTAATTGCATACAAGAAGACCAAAAATGTGTATTAAAGTAAATGGGTCCATTTTGCTTTCATGCTCACTTCATATATATACAGTGGGTACGGAAAGTATTCAGACCCCCTTACATTTTTCACTCTTTGTTATATTGCAGCCATTTGCTAAAATCATTTAAGTTCATTTTTTTCCCTCATTATTGTACACACAGCACCCCATATTGACAGAAAAACACAGAATTGTTGACATTTTTGCACATTTATTAAAAAAGAAAAACTGAAATATCACATGGTCCTAAGTATTCAGACCCTTTGTTCAGTATTTAGTAGAAGCACCCTTTTGATCTAATACAGCCATGAGTCTTTTTGGGAAAGATGCAACAAGTTTTTCACATCTGGATTTGGGTATCCTCTGCCATTCCTCCTTGCAGATCCTCTCCAGTTCTGTCAGGTTGGATGGTAAACGTTGGTGGACAGCCATTTTCAGGTCTCTCCATAGATGCTCAATTGGGTTTAAGTCAGGGCTCTGGCTGCGCCATTCAAGAACAGTCATGGAGTTGTTGTGAAGCCACTCCTTCGTTATTTTAGCGGTGTGCTTAGGGTCATTGTCTTGTTGGAAGGTGAACCTACGGCCCAGTCTGAGGTCCAGAGCACTCTGGAGAAGGTTTTCGTCCAGTATATCCCTGTACTTGGCCGCATTCATCTTTCCCTCGATTGCAACCAGTCGTCCTGTCCCTGCAGCTGAAAAACACCCCCACAGCATGATGCTGCCACCACCATGCTTCACTGTTGAGACTGTATTGGACAGGTGATGAGCAGTGCCTGGTTTTCTCCACACATACCGCTTAGATTTAAGGCCAAAAAGTTCTATCTTGGACTCATCAGACCAGAGAATCTTATTTATCACCATCTTGGAGTCCTTCAGGTGTTTTTTAGCAAACTCCATGTGGGCTTTCATGTGTCTTGCACTGAGGAGAGGCGTCCGTCGGGCCACTCTGCCATAAAGCCCCGACTGGTGGATGGCTGCAGTGATGGTTGACTTACTACAATTTCAGTTTTTCTTTTTTAATAAATGTGCAAAAATGTCAACAATTCTGTGTTTTTCTGTCAATATGGGGTGCTGTGTGTACAATAATGAGGGAAAAAAATGAATTTAAATGATTTTAGCAAATGGCTGCAATATAACAAAGAGTGAAAAACTTAAGGGGGTCTGAATACTTTCCGTACCCACTGTATATATATATAAATAAAACAGGATCAAAATGTGTTTAATGAGTATGCTACCTGTTGCATCAGGGGTTTCAGCAAAAGGTGTTCCGCCCCCACTAAGCAATCGGCTGTCCGATTCGTCAAGAGGGGCCCGAGGTGGTAACTCAGGAGGCAGAGACTCCAATCGGGGAGAACCACCAACTCTACCGTAGCACACTGCATTGAAAATAAACATAAAATACCTGATAACATCACCATCTGTATATACTGCTAAATACACTATCTGGCACAAAAAAATTTGCCATTTGGATTTAAAGAAGCAAATATTTAAAGAGCCTTTGATTGGATCAGTATTGCAGTTATCTTGAAGTGATCTTTTAACCCTAACTGATGCAGTGTGTAGCTTCTCATTTCTTAAACAACCATGTCTGAAGACGTATCCCGTGGCTGTGGAAATTATGCTACTGTGTTTCAGAAGGGGCAAGTTATTGACCTGCATCAAGCTAAAAAAAACAACTAAGGAGATTGTTGAAATCACTGGAATTGGGTTAAGAACTGTCCAATGCATTATTAATACCTGGAAGGATAGTGGTGGACCATCAGCTTCATGGAAGAAATGTGGCCGGAAAAAAATCTTGAATGATCAAGATCAGAGATCATTAAAACTCTTGGTGAAGCCACATCGTAAAAATCGACAGTAAAACTCAGGGCTATGTATAATAGCGAAAGTAAGAGCATTTCCTCATGAACAATGCAAACAGAACAACTCAGGATTAGGACTAAACAGCTGTGTGGCCACAAGAAAGACACTTAGTGAGGCTAATTGAAAAAACTACTTGCTAGAGAGCATAAAGATTGGACTGTGGAGCAATGGAAAAAGGTAATGTGGTCTGATGAGTCCAGATTTACCCTATTCCAAAGCGATGGGTGTCTCAAGGATAGGCTCAGCAATGTTATGTGGCAATAAAACAAAGTCAGCTGAATACCTGATTGTACTGAATGACCAGGTTATCCCATTGTGGTGAAGTGGGCATTGCTGAGCGACATTTGTGGAGAGCGAGGCCGGGAGAGGAAGAGCGGTAAGGATTGACACCAGTGGGAAATCATGTCTAACAGCGGTTTTGTGTTGCAGTGAGAGCTCATACGCAGCAGTGTATGTGTGTTCATGTTGTGCTGAAAAGCAAACAGTGGTGAAAATACTGAAAAGTGTTAAAAATAAAAGACACGTGGACTGTTAATCTGGCTCCCGCTTCCTCCTTCACCAAAGAACTAGAGACTCATCACATCCATCAATGGATCTTTTTCTTCCCTGATGGCACGGCATATTCCAGGATGATAATGCCAAGATTCATGGGGCTCAAATTGTGAAAGAGTGGTTCAAGGAGCATGTGGAATCCAGATTCCGGACCTTAACCCCATTTAAATTCTTTAGGATGTGCTGGAGAAGACCATCATCAATTCAAGATCTCGGCCAAATATTAATCCAACTCTGGACAGAACTAAATGTTGTGACGTTGCATAAGGTTGTCGAAACAATGCAAAGATGAATGTGCGGCGTAATCAAAGCTAAAGGCAGTCCAACAAAATATTCGAGTATGCAACTTTTTTTGGCCAGGCAGTGTATAATTTCTATTCAAAATAAGATGCTTTAAATTTTATACTTCTGTTTTTTATTCCCTTTTCTCCCTAATTTGCCATGCCCAATTCCCAATGCGCTCTGATTCCTTGTGATGGCGCACTGACTCAATCGGGGTCTCAGTTACCTCCGCTTCTGAGACAGTCATCCCACACATCTTATCACGTGGATTGCTGAGCACGTTATCGCGGAAAACTGGTGGAGTAGTGGTCTAAAACTGGTGGTGGTGTAGTGGTCTAAGCACGTAACTGGTAATCTGGTTATCAGAAGGACGTTGGTTCGAGCCCCACAGCCACCACCATTGTGTCCTTGAGCAAGGCACTTAACTCCAGGTTGCTCCGGGGGGATTGTCCCTGTAATAAGTGCACTGTAAGTCGCTTTGGATAAAAGCGTCTGCCAAATGCATAAATGTAAACTAGAGCATGTGGAGGCTCACGCTACTCACCACGACATCAACGCACAACTCACCAGCACCCCACGAGAGCTAGAACCACCTTATAGTGACCATGAGGAAAGTTACCAACGTGACCTTACCCACCCTAGCAACAGGGCCAATTGGTTGCTTAGGAAGTTTGGCTGGAGTCACTAAGCATGACCTGGATATAAACTTGTGACTCCAGGGATGATAGTCAGCATCTTTCCTTGCTGAGCAACCCAGGACCCTGTTAATCACATTGTAATTATAGTTTTATATTCTTGCTCCCCTCACATCTATTTTTTAAACCAATTAGTCATGTGGGTTCATTTATATACTGGCAAACACATAGAGATGAGTGTATGCACATGCCCCATTACACACTGTCCTGAATGCGGTTGACCACAGCATGATGACATCATCTTCATACAATTTACCTTGAGACAGGCGGTCACTGAATTCCGGCGTGCCACTGAGATCAGCGAGAGCACTGCCACAAACTCCCTCAACATCCTCTTGCTCACTAGTGTGAAGAGTCAAAGAGTACATTTCAGATCATGTGTAGTAAGAACTGTGGACCATGTCCATGAAAACTTCAAAGAATTATCTAATTATAAACTAGACTTGTATTAAGTGGTTGGACATTTTTAAAATTTGAAACAAAAAGTCCTACCTCAGGCAGATGGCGTTTCTGATGTCACTAAGCCAAGCCCTCATCTGAACCGCATCTCTTGTCTCGATCACGTACTGCACCTGACCTTCCAACTGAGAGAAACATGGAGATCACATGTGTAGGTGAACAGCAGAAGTGCAACATAATCAGTTTTCAATGATTAGAATCTCAGAACAGGGTGCCAAGACAGGATTTCACCAAATGATAGGTGACCTGCAATCAAAATATTGAAAAAGAAAAATCTTAAAATTTTTTTACTTTTATTTACATAAAAGGATTATTGTTGTGACCAATTTTCTCACTTTGAACGTCAAAACCTTTTTACATTTCAGAATTCAGAAACCAAATAGCTTCTTTTTCCATAAAAATTAATGTAAAAGTTGAATGAGGCGGTCAGTCCCTAAAATTCTGCCTTTTGTGCATTCTGCCCCTAAAATATCTCCTTTATGTTCCACGGAAAGAAATAAATCACACAGGTTTGGAACAAGGCAATGATAATGAGAGCAAGTAAAATATGAAAATTTTTATATTTGGGTGAACTATACATTTAAGATACAGAAGAAAATAACTGACCTCATGAAGGGGGTGACAAAAATAGAGGTGTGCTGATGTACCTGTAGAAGGAAGGTATTCTCTTTGTCTGGCACCTCTATAGCTGTAGTGCTCCTCACATCAACAATAGAGCAGCATGGGATAGTCAGTCTAGGCTTGGAGGACTACAAAGAATTCAAAAAGATGAAAATGTACCATTTACTATGTATTTATATTTATAGGCCTATATCTTGGATAATCTGAGCACAAAAAAAAAACTAAAAGTAATGTAATTTTACAATTAAAAAGGAATGTTTTTATAAACATTTTGTGTTTTGTATGAGTGTATCTGTTATAAACTGCAAAATGTATTTAAGGAAAAACAAGCACAGAACAGACTGCTGGGACATTTACTAGTAAGCATGTTAGGTAATAATACCAGGCAGCATGTAACCTGTACATATACAGTACTGTACAAAAGTTTTAGGCACATGTGAAAAATTTTGCATAGTGAGGATTTCTAAAAACATAATGCCATAAATAGTTTTCATTTAATAAATTAATTTCATACAAAATTCAGTAAAACAAAAAGCTAAAATCAGTATTCGGTGTGGCCACCTTTGCCTTTAAAACAGCACCAATTCTTCTAGGTACACCTGGACACAGTTCTTCTTGGTTGTTGGCAGATAGGATGTTCCAAGCTTCTTGGAGAATTCGCCACAGTTCTTCTATCTATTTGTTTCAATTGCTTCTGTCTCTTCATGTAATCCCAGACTGACTCGATGTTCAGTGGGGGACTCTTTGGGGGCCATGCCATCTGTTGCAGGGCTCCCTGCTCTTCTATTCCATTTGTAAAAGTAATGTTTGGGAGTCTAAAATTTATATTTCCTATTGACACACTAAAGCTGAAGATATAAATATCCATCTTAAGACAAATGTTTTTGTGACTGAAGACTTTTGTAAAGTACTGAGCATGTGAAATCACAATGATTATTTAGGTAGGACACTCTTACTCACCTTTGGTGGAAGGTAAAACTCCAGGAAATATTCAAGCCCTCCATCCTCTGCATCCTTATCGCGTTCTTTCAGTACTAGACGGCACTTGTGCCAGCGCATACCCCGTCTACCCACAGCTCCCCCAGTGGCTGGAGGATGCACTGATGCGGTGTTGCTGCTGTCTGTACTGTGGTGCAGGAGTCCAAATGAAAAGCCTTGGAAACCATGAGTGCTGGCAAATTCATCCAAAGACGAGCACACGGTCACCCCTCCCTCCCGAACCAGCCTGCCCATCTTTCTGGGTGCACCAGCACTGCTGGGAGGCAGCGAAGAGGGTGACATGGCTGAGGAAGCTGGAGTTGCAGTGGATAGAGTTGCTGGTGGTGAACGGGACAGTCGCAACTTCTCCAGCCGGTGACTCCACTTCTCCTTTTCCCCATCTCCATTGCTCCTTCGCCAATCACGGGCCTCAGAGAAAGAGAGGGAGGTAGCACTGCTGGAGGAGGAGGGGGGCAAAGAAGAAGAGGAAGAGTGAGGCAGGGAGAGGGGGAGGGAGAGAGAGACAGGGAGAGAAGAGGGAACTGCCTGGGTGCCAGAGTTCCTCTTGCCATCTTGCAGGCCTGTAGTGTAGCTGTAACTGGAAGGTAGAGGTGCAGAGTTACCCGAGCTGCAGTTCTGAGGGGAGTCACTGGAGGAACTACGCCAGTGTAAGATGCCTCGCACACTCCCCCTGACACTGCGGCCCACACTGCGCAGAGAAAATCTCTTTTTGAGTTTGTTTTTGGATTGTCCCCCCATGGGTGTTCCATTGCCTTTTGACCCAGTGTTTGCTGGTGTGTCAGATGGATAGGAGCATGTTAGAGTTTCTGAGGTAACCTCGCCCTCTTCCTCGTTTTCCTTTTCTACCAAGTCCGTCTCTACCTCCTCTTCGGTTACAGGCCCCGCCCAGCTGTCTTCCTCTTCCTCCAGATCATTGTAGCCAGACGGATTGTGAGGATACTGTTTAACTATCAGTCCCCTCTCATCCCTCCGCCCATTATTCCCACCCATTGAGGAGGAGCAAGACGAAGAGGAGGAAGGCAGGAGAATCTGCGTATGAGCATATGAGTCCTGAAATGCTGCAGTGTTCTGGAATCTTTCCCCGCCATGGCTCTCCTGTCCAGTCAGGGTCAACAAAGGTTTGGGCGCAGCCCGCATCTGAGAGGACGGTATGGGGGTGGTGGCCTCTGATGGCAGCAGCGGTGGAGACGTGGCATCCTCCTCCAGTGATGTAACATCTGATTGGGCTACCCAGCTCCCTGTTCCCTCCCTACCAACACCAGTCCCCTCAAGTTCACTCTCGAAATGTTGAACAAATCTGTCAGTGAACCGCCGACAAAAAGCAGCTGCAGAATCAGGGGAGTAATGCGGGTTCTCCTGCAAGAACGCCCGAAAATGACGGGCAAAGTCCCCAGCGGCTACCCGTGCATGGAGCTCACAGAACTCAGTCCAGCTAAGGCAAGGAGATGGAGATGGTGTGGGCGTGTCAGATAACGATGACAAGGGCTGACCAACAGGAGTTGGAGGAGGTAAAGGTGGGGGTCTTGTAGAGAGAGGTAACAGTGATGGGGATGGAGGAGAAGGGGAAGGAGATGGGGAGGGCAGAAGAGAAGATGAATCCGCAACACCACGTGGGCTGGGCGGAGTTAAGAGGGAGCCATTCATGACTGACAAAAAGAGTGATCAATTTAAACCCAACTGATCATCAAAGGTGTCGGATCAAGTGATCCCTGCGATCTACGTGGGTATGGGGGGTGTACGCTCCGTTCATCGAGCTACAATTTTAAAACAGACCTTAATTCAAAAACCTTGACCTAAAAATGAGGCCTAAAATGGACTGATAATTGTCTTCCACCATTTAAAAAAAAAATCTGACTCTTCAATGTCATTTACAAGTTTGATGTTCTAAAAATTAGTCCACATTGTACATATAACAATGTATGTAAATGTATATACTGTCATATACGGATAAACCAGGTGCAGCAGGCTGAGCTGGTGTTAGTTTTCACGTGATCTCTGGTTTTTCAAGGCTCTGCAAGTATCCTGAAGTAAAGATCTGTGACCTAAGATTAAATTTAGAGAGAGAAAAAGAGGTTATAAGAAGACAAACAAGATTATAATACTTATTGTAAAAAAATTAATCATTCAATTTCTGTTTGTTTAAAGGTGCTCTCAGTAACCTTTGTCTTTGTGTCATTTTTGACTTACACTGACACCTACCGACTTGGATGCAGCATCATTTAAACTCAATCGTTTTCAGTTTGAGATGCCACTGTAGAAATGTTGTATTTATAGTCAGGCATGATTACTTTAATCAATGAGTGAAAGTGTCAAATAGCAGGACGGTTGGTCATGTGATTCGAACATGGCAGCCCCCATGTGCAGACCCTCTCCATGTACAATAAAACAGCTTTTATAAGATTATTGATCTGACTGGAGTCTTCATTTTAATGTGAGTGGTCATAATTACAAATCATGTCTTTAGGAGTTAAACTTCTTTAATGAGGAAAAATTACTGAGTGCACTTTTAACACACACACACACACACACACAAATACTATTCAAACTACTCAAATCAAGTTATATGCCCCAATGTACATGCAGTACTGTTATGTCTTGTAAAACCCAGCTCTTTTAAGTATTTCTATTTTAATTTCAGGTATTTCTTATGCTAGATTCTGGATACAGTTTGTCAATCCTAGCATTTTAATAAAACAGGCAATTTCAAATAAGCCATTTCTATACAGGCCTACAATAAACTAAAACAGGCATGAACACATTATTTAACAACACATCAATCGTAGTACAAGATTTGCAACGATGCAAATATGGCATTTATACGTTTAAAGTGTCTTGCACGTAGTCGTGGTGATGAAAGCGTTGTTTTGCTTCGCCTGAAATGCGTAGTGAGACTCAATCCTCCACCTGATTTGTGAAGAACGTGCAGAGCGTAAATTTCTCTCTTTTTTCTTTAGAAAGCTATCCAATCCCAACAAGTAAGATTTTTAAGCATTTGGACGTGAACTATCCGAAACCAAGCCGTTGCTATAAAACCAGTTAAGAAAATTTACCTCAGCAGAAGAGGCCGATGTAAGCTGTTAAGCCCCGGTATTAACACACCATCATCAGGCCTGTGCTTAAATCGAGGCCGGTGCAGCTAGCAGCAAAGAAAAACACACCAACCTTGAAGGCCTATCATTTTTTCCCAACAATAAATGCGAAATGGGTTATTTTAAAAAGCTTAACAAATAGATTTCGCATCATCCTAGCAGTGTAGTTTCATTGTCATAATACGCTCTCACGCTGATAATGTCAACACACCGTGCTAACTGAAGATAACTAGACAACTTTAGCTCATGAAATCGTTGTGCAGTTCACTGGCGCTTGTATGCAAAATTAAGAAGATATCCCCTTAACTCACCTTTTTTTGCACAAAAAGCACGAAATTTACTAGCTGGCGTGAGCAAAATCCGGAGTTGAGTTGCAAACGTAAATTGTACTAGCCAGTGTGGCTAACTAGCTAACCCAGCAATGCTTATCAATTACCAAGTTTGAGCTGCTGGTCAGCTTGCTGGCTGTATTGCTAAGCAAGCAGTGTGTCTCCCACTGTTAACACTAATATTCATTTCTGTCCGTCTAGCCGTCGCCTGTTGATGCTAAACGTATTGATTACTCATATGTTATCTATTTATGAATGAGGACTTTGCAACTGCTCTTGTTGCAGGTATATGAATATTTCTCTGCCTGCTGTCCCAATCAGTCTCTCGCGATATAGTGGAGGGAGAGGGTGTAGGTTGGGAGGACAGGGAGTGTGGGAGAAGAGATGGGAGGAAAAAAAAATCTCAGTGACAGGGATGTGCACTTTTTAGACAAACCACATTGGACAGTTGTGTGAAAAAGTAAAACGAGGATGGATGTTGCAGCGGGCTGATAATGGAATTCGTTGAATTTGGGGAAGTAAAGAATCTCTAGAGAAGCCTATTCAGTAAATGCTATTTAGAGTCTAAAATGACTATTTGCGTGGGCCTATGAGAACTAACATATCCTAAGTAGCTAAATGTAAAACGTATATATGTAAGTCGTGTTGTATAATAACATTCTAGCTAGTCTGTAATGTTTTTCACAGTAACACTTTACAATAAGATTCCATTTGTTAACATTAGTTAAAGGGATAGTTCACACAAAAATGAAAATTCTCTCATCATTTACTCACCGACGTGTGTATGACTTTCTTTCTTCTACTGAACACAAATTAAGATTTTTAGAAGAACTTCTCAACTCTGTTGGTCTTTACAATGCAAATGAATGGTGACCAGACCTTTCAAGCTCCAAAAATCAGATAAAAGCAGCATAAAAGTAATCCATACAACTCCAATGGTTAAATCCATGTCTTCAGAAGCGATATGATAGGTGCAGGTGAGAAACAGTTCAATATTTAAGTCTTTTTTTTTTTACAGTAAATCTCCACATCCTTTTTTTTTTTTTACAATAAATCTCCACTTTCCCTTTCACATTCTGAAAGTGAAAATGGAGATTTATAGCAGGGACTAAAAACAGTCCAAGGAACGAAAACAAACGTTTTTGCAGAACGTATCCGAAAACGGGAACAAAGTGATTTTTGATTGTTCCGGAGTGAAAAATTATTTTAAATGCTGGTAACCAGTTATAAGTCGTTCATTTCGTTTTGATAATTGTCTTATAAAACCAAAAGGCAATGGGTTTATCACAGTAAATATTTGGAACTACACATCTTCATGTTGCCTGAAAAAATTAAACATGTGCTTTGACGCTGATGGAAACCAATGCATTACACGTTTCTTTGACTAATTTCCCATTGTGGATTTTGCATTCTTTGAATGAAGACCTTTTTAACAAATATATTATTACTACATATACATGCACAGCTAATCCACATTTTTCAATTGTTTCCATGACTTCACTGAATTATTGTATATGATGCATTAATACAGATTTGATGCTGCAAGGTTTTGACTGAGAAACAGATCTGTAATTAAAATTATAATTAACCTGTAGTTAACTGTATGCTTATTAGGATTTCTATGCTGATATGTCCACCACACTGGAAAAACAATTAATTGCTTATTTTGGGCTTGTTTTTCCAGACCAGGTTGCTTGTTTCTCTTGCGAGATTATGCAACACTGTTGGAATTAGTATTAGCACAGAGTTCTGTCATTTTAAAAAGAACATTATTAACCGTTCCTTTATTTTGTTCTAAAAGGTTACCATTTGGAAAGTAGGCTGTGGAACTTCTGAACTGAAATGAAAAAAATACAGTTTTTGCTTAGAACAAACCAAAATGAAAAACATTTAGTTTTTAGTCCCTGATTTAGTTAAAAAGGATTTAAATATTGATCTGTTTCTCACCCAATGCACTTGTATCACTTCAGATGACATATACCAAACCACTGGAGTCGTATGGATGACTTTTGTGCTACCTTTGTGATTTTTGGAGCTTGAAAGTTCTTATCATCTTTCACTTGCTTTTAAAGGACTTACAGAGCTGAAATATTGTTTTAACAATCATCGTTGAAAACAGAAAGTCATACACCTCTTGAATAGCATGGGGGGTAAATGATGAGAGCATTTTCGTTTTTGGGAGAACTATCCCTTTAACTAATGTTGACAAATGGAACCTTATTGTAAAGTGTTACCATTTTGATAATGATCCTATTTCTGAGTAGCTAATAGGCATCTGTTTGTATGATTTGTGCAGTTTAAACACATTTAGTTTTATATTTCTCCGAAATCAAACAGTAAGCTTTATTGAGCATTATATTATATTTTACGTAGTATCTATAAAAGGATATGCGGTAGCTGTCAGCAATATAATTTTTGGGACTTTATCTCCTATGGTGTTCCCATTCCCCTTTTACTTCATGTAAATTCAGAGCGTGTGTTCTTGTGTACCAATGGAAAATTCACAGGGCAATGTCAATAGAATACTGTTTATTTTTGTTTACATCAAAGAGGTAAGGAATTTGAGCTCCAAAGTGCAATAAAGTTCAAATAAACATTCATTAGACTTAAGTACGCTTACCAGGCTTATAGAACACTTTCTTCTCCTGACACAGTAAACATTGCAGTCTCCAAACAGCACAGTTGCACAAAACGAGAATGCAGTACTTTCTCACAAAGTAACCTATGTATACATTCTCTGGATATAGATTACAATGATGACTTTGTATTAACAAATATCCGCAAAGATCTGAACTGTTAAAAAAAGAAACTTAGATTGGTTTTGAGGTCTTAACCATAGCATGACTCTCTACCTCATAACTTAAAAACCATCTATGACAACTTCTTTAAATGTTTTAAAGTATAAATATCTCTCTCTCTCTCTCTCTCTCTCTCTCTCTCTCTCTCTCTCTCTCATATATATATATATATATATATATATATATGTGTGTGTATATATATATATATAATGCATATTTTTGATAACTTTGCAAAAATCAACAAAAAAAAATAAATAAAATAATGGAAATATCACATTGACATAAGTATTCAGACCTTTTGCTATGACACTTGAAATTTAGCTCAGGTATATCCCATTTCTCTGGATCATCTTTAAGATTTTTCTACACATTGATTGGAGTCCATCTGTGGCCAATTCAATTGATTGGACATGATTTGGAACACACCTATCTATATAAGGTCTCACTGCTGAAAAGGCATATCAGGGCAAAAACCAAGCCATGTGTCACGATTCACTGTTGGCTGCTCTGTGTTTCTCCCTTGTCATCTGTCCTGGACTTCACTTCCCATAATTCCCTGCCCTCATCACTGCCAGCTGTACTTCATTGTTCTCACCTGTGTGTCATTTAATCATTATCCTTTGTGTATTGTTTATCATTCGTTGTCAGTTGTTGAATGTATGTTCTTGAATGTGTTTCTGCTCGTGCCCTTCGTGGATGTTTTCTCTTGTTTATATTTTGGTTTCCCCATCATGGATGTTTTATTTGCTCCCTGTGTTTTTGATATACACCGAGCTACCTGGTTTATCTTATGTTTTTTCATTAAAAGCTGCATTTAGATCCCACTCCTCGCCTGTCTCCTTACACAATGAGGTTAAAGGAACTGCCTGCAGAGATCAGATTCAGGATTGTGTCGAGGCACAGATGTGAGAAAGGCATACCAAACCAAGTGCACAGTGGCCTTCATAATTCTTAAATGGAAGAAGTTTGGAACAACCAAGACAGACTGAACAACCAGGACAGAACAGAAATCTCTAGAGCTGGCCGCCCGGCCAAACTGAGCAATTAATGGTCACACTGGTTGAGCTTCAGACTGGTGTGGAGATGTGAGAAACATGCAGAAGGATATCCATCACTGAGTGGCCAGACGGAAGCCTCTCCTCAGTGCAAGACACATGAAACCTTCTTTGAAGGACTCTCAGACTGTGAGAAGCAAGTTTCTCTGGTCTGATGAAATGAAGATTGAACTGTTTGGCCTCAGTTCCAACCGTTATGTCTGAAGGAAACCAGGCACCGCTCATTGCCTGCGCAATACCATCCCAACGGTGAAGCGTGGTGGTAGCATCAGCTGTGGGGGTGTTTTTCAGCAGCAGGGACCGGGGAACTGGTCAGGGTTAAAGGAAAACTAAACATAGCAAAATACAGAGATTTCCTTAATGAAAACCTTGGTCCTGAGTGCTCAGAACCTCAGACTGGGCCGAAGGTAAACCATCCAACAGGACAATAACCCTAAGCACACAGCCAATACAATGCAATAGTGGCTTAGGGACAACTCTGTGAATGTCCTTGAGTGGCCCAGCCAGAGCCTGAACTTAAACTCAGTCGAACATCTCTGGAGAGACTTGAAAATGTCTGTCCACTGACGGTGCCCATTCAACCTGACAGAGCTTGAGATGATCTGCAGAGAAGAATCGCAGAAAGTCCCCAAATGTAGGAGTGCAAAGCTTGTCACATCATTGCCAAAAAGTTTGGAGGCTGTAATCACTGCCAAAGGTGCTTCAACTAATAACTGAGTTAAGGGTCTGAATAATTATGTGTGATAAATCTCTGGCTACTTACTTGGATAAACAATCCACAACCAAAACCACAGGCTGGCCCAGTTACTGTGGGATTCTTCTATTACCCCCATATCCAGCATGGTCTTTAATTCTTCCGGACCCACTTTTTTTTGTGCTCGTGTAAGGGACGACTATGTACCACTTCCCCTGGGGTCATTTCGATATGGTGCTCTATGAGATTTGTATGACCGGGAAGAGGTGAGAACACGTCAGAGAATTCTCCTTGCTACCTGGCAACCTCTGTGATTTGGGATGGTGAGAGGTGGTCTACACAAGTGACCGGGCAATAATTCAAATGGTGAAAACCCAGTGGAGGCTTGTGGGACATCTTGAACTGCAAATAATAGGGGGTTGAGCCACTTGTCCCAATTTGAAGCATCTTCATGCACAAAGTTACGAATCATATTCTTTAGGGTCTGATTAAATAGTTCGACCAAGCCATCTGTTTGGGGATGGTAAATGCTGGTCCAAATTGATTTAATCCCCAATAATTTGTACAGTTTGCATAGTGTATATGACATAAACCTATTGCACTGATCAGTGAGTATTTCTTTCAGAATTCCCTCTCGGGAAGTTATTCTGAAGAGTGCCTCCACAATACTTCATGCTGAAATGTTGCACAGAGGCACTGCTTCCAGATATCGCATTACATAGTCCACCAGAACCAATGCAAAGTGATGCCTGCATGCCATCTGTTCTAATGTCCCGACGAGGTCCATACCAATTCTTTTGATAGGGCCCACAATCAATGGAAGGGGCGCAATGGGGTGGTGGATTCACCAACTGACATTCTCAGCATGCCGCACACCACCTGCGAACATCCCCGCAAATGCCCGGCCAATAGAAACTGGCCATTAGATGGTTTAGTGTTTATTCCTGCCCTAAATTACCTACCATCAGATTATAATGAGCTGTCTTGAATAACATTTCCTGATGGCTCAGCGGTATTAACAGTTGGGTTGTATCCTCCTTTGTCTGAGTGTCCTGCATCACTCTATACCACCAATCCTTTATAATTGAAAATATGGATATCCAAGTGCAATGTCTGGCTGGAGACGTTGACCATCAATCTAAGGGCTCTAAGGGCTGGGAAAGCTGAGTGTGGGGATGGGGGGGCGTGGTCATGTATCTGTCTGCAGAAGAGGTAGAGCGGTAAAGCTTGTCACCTGGGTTGTAATTATCTCTAACATATCTCTTGTTATAGTGATGGCAGAGGGAGACTTGAAAAGGTGCACCAACACATCATTTGGGGAGAGAGAGAGCGACCCGAGAGCATGGTGTCAACGTGTACTGAGTTTGTTAAAAGTTTGTTATCTTATTGAGTGTTGTGAAGAATCTACATGAATTGAGTGTTGTTAAATACAAGTTTCTGAAGGCAGAAAATAAAAGACTTGCCTGCAGTGCTTCATTGTCTCCTGACTCCTCCATTGCACGAAGAACCGAACTTTCCAGACCAAGACTTCCCCCTCCCTCACGTCCTCCTGATGTGGAGCTGATGTAGACCATATTGGCACTGCCTCCCTGAAGTAGGGACTAACCGCAGCCTCAGCATTATAAAGTTTTCCCTGAAATTGAACTATGACCGACAATAAAGGGTAATTTTCAATATCTCTGTGCACACACCTTACCTTCACCCACAGGCCTGTATCCAAAGCCTCAGATTGAACCAAGCTTTGGTGAATGGAGGTTTGATTACATCCTGAATCCACCAAGGCTTGGTATGTACCCCCCTTAATACTCACAAGTATCCAGTATGCTCCTGCTTGACCAGCCCAGACTTCATGTCCACACCCATGGCAGCGGATTCACCAGCCTGTGGGAGAGAGTGGAGAGGGTTAGGGAAAACTGGCGGGTTCAAAGTTCAATGGGACTGAAGAACCGGGTTTGGGGTCATAATTCCCCGTTTCCGGGGAAGAGGAAGAGGATGGGGGGAAGGAGAGTGGGAAGAAGGAAAGAGGCAACGAAGCTGTCCTCGACCTTGTGGTGCTGGAGCAGTTTGTCGGCCACTTACCGAAAGGAATGGCGAAGTGGGTCGGAGAGGGGGAGGGAGGAAAGAGAGAGAGAGAAGAAGAGGTATAAGCTGCCATTGGCCATTCCTTTTAGTAAGAAGCCGACAATCTGCTCTAGCAGCATGAGGTTGAGGACAGCTTCTGCGTCGCAATTCTCTGCGAGCAGCCACCACCAACAGGCATTGCGGAGCTGTTGTGCAAAGGTAAACGGGCGACCACACTTACTGTACCTCAGTGTGATGCCAGCGTTGTTCAGGGGTATGGCTGACTCATTGCAAGATGGCCGCTTTAGGTCCGTGTACTCCAGGACATTAGCGACCAGAAGTTGTTGGGCCTAGAGCTGGGCTTCCCCAGAGAGCAAGGGCAGCAATCGGACTGCCCACTGCGTGTTAGGCCAGCCCCATGCTTCAGCCGTCCACTCGAAGAGCTCGATGAAGGCCTCTGTATCGTACTGTGGCACCATCTTCGTGAGCATGATATTTTTTGGTGGAGTCATGGCTGCGGCCGGGATTGCAGCTGGAGTAGTCTCCTAGGTCATAAAGCTCTGCAATACCTGTCAGTCATCCGCCTGGGCTTGGAGCAGGACCTGGAAATGCTGCTCCTGCTAAACACATAAGTCCAGTAGGGCTTAATGTTGGGTCTAGTGGATGCCGGCAAGAGTATTGATGACTTCGGCTAATGGTGAGGACTCCAAGACAGCATTTTTTGACAGCACTGTGATAAATCTCTTGCTACTTTCTTGGGAAGGAGGAAGTGGGAGCCGGATAAACCATCCATATGAGTCTTTATTTTCATCACACACAACTGGCTTTTCAGCACACTGATCACACACACACACAGGTTCATGTGTCACTCTCTCTCTCCCATCCGGCAGTCTGGACTGCCCTCTTATCCCTCTCCAGCTCTCACTGTAACACAGAACAACTGTTAGAGATCAATTCCCACAGATGTCAATTCTTACCATTCTTACCAGGCCTCGCTCTCCACAGAAGTCGCTTGGCCCGCCCACATCATGTCAATGTGATATTTCAGTTTTTTCTTTTTAAATAATTTGTAAATGTATCAAAAATCTGTTTTTTGTTTTTTCATTATGGAGTTTTCAAATTAACAAATAATTTAAAGCATTTTAGCATAAAGCTGCAACATAATAAAATATGGAAAAACAAATTAAGGGGTCTGAATACATTCTGATTGCACAGTATATGTATATAAATATATTAGGGCTGTCGATTTAACATGTTAATTCATCCATCCATCCATCCATCCATCGTCAACCGCTTATCCTGTGTACAGGGTCGCGGGGGGCTGGAGCCTATCTCAGCTAACATTGGGCGTAAGGCAGGGGACACCCTGGACAGGTCGCCAGTCCATCACAGGGCCATGTTAATTCAGTGCGATTAATTTTACAAAAAAAATAACACGTTAAAAAAATGTACGCAATTAATCGCATGCCCACGGACCATAATAAGGAAGATTCCTGAGAAATGCAAGCTTGTAGTACCACCTGTTTACTCCAGAGGGCAGTAATTGAAATTTCAGCTGTGTGAGCAATGCGCAGTTTAATAGTGAAGAACACACTTCATTAGGCAGAACAACACAAACATGCATTACGTTCTTGCATTCAAAACACTCGAAGGAGCACAAATGCGATCTAAGGGATCTCAAGATGTTTAAAGATTGAGTATTAAACTATATTTAAGTTGACATAGCCCTCATAATAAATATCCAACTGATTGACAAAATCACTTGTTAAATGTATTGCTGTGAACTGTATGCCAATGATTGTATTATGATCAATAATATTGTAGTAAACAATACATTGTACTCTAAAGCCGCTTTTTGTATGGCCTTATCAATGATTAACTCTTCTGCTACAGGAATGCAATGCATTTTAATGATCTTATTATGAGGGCTTGTTTAAGGGCCTGTCAATTTACACCTACGTCAGACGTCGGGTGTGTTGCGTCATAAACATAAAATGTTTAGGTCATTGTGTCAAGTTAAATATAGTTTAATACTCAATCTTTAAACACATCTTGAAATCCCTTAGATCGCATTTTCGCTCCTTCGAGTGTTTTGAACGCAAGAACGTAACGCATGTTTGTGTTGCTCTGCCTAATGAAGTGTGTTCTTCACTGTATAAACTGCGCATTGCTCATACAGCTGAAATTTCACTTACTAGTAAATTTCTCAGGAACCTTCTTATTATGGTCCATGGGCATGCGATTAATTGTGTTAGTTTTTTTTAAATCGACAGCCTTATATATATATATATATATATATATATATATATATATATATATATATACAGTTTTTAATATTTAAAGATAACTATGTATAATTATATATTGATATAAATATGAGTAATCATTATATATTGAGATATTGTTATATCGCTGATGTTTTCCTCTTTTGTAAGTCGCTTTGGATAAAAGCATCTGCCAAATGAATAAATGTAAATATAAATGTAAATATGAGGGGCTTTCTCTGCAAATATTTGTATATGTGATTAATCGCGATCATTTAATCGGGACACCATGTAATTAATTTGATTAAAAAATGTAATCGATTGACAGCCCTAATTAATATATATATATATATACAGTACTATGCAAACGTTTTAGGCACTTAAGATGTTTCACAAAAACATTTGTCTTAAGATGGTTAAGTGTCAATAGGAAAAATATATTTTAGACTCCCAACCATTACTTTTACAAATAGAAATGATTTGAATAGAAGAAAAGGGCACTCTGCAAGGGATGGCATTGCCTCCAAAGAGCCCCTCACTGAACATTGAGTCAGTGTGAGATTACATGAAGAGACAGAAGCAATTGAGACAGCATAAATATATAGAAGAACCGTGGAGAAAACATCCTATCTGCCAACAACCTGATTTAGCTTTTGTATGTTTACTGGACTTATATGTATGATGTTAATTGATAAATTAAAACTATTTATGGCATTATTTTTGAAGACATCCTCACCATGCAACACTTTTCACAAGTGCCGAAATATATATATATATATATATATATATATATATATATATATATATATATATATATATATATATATATATGGAACAAATAACATATGAGCAATATATATATATATATATATATATATTTAAAAAACAAAGAATTTAGTAGAAATTGCAGAAATTGAATGAACACATTTTACACAACACTTACACACAATTACAAAATAAATCAGGATATTTTTATATACTGAAAGAATTGCTTGTTTATTTGAAAAATTACATAAGGGAACTGAAATAAGTAAAACTACCAAATCCAATAACCTTACCCAAGTAGGCAGGCTGATTAATTAGCCAATACTTTTAGATAATTTTGGAAACCTACAAATGTGCAGCTCACACCTTGTAAGCACTTCATCTGTATAAACTAAATAATTGACATTAATATTGTCACTGTACTAAGGCCAAAAGAAATATTATCTTGAAAATATTTACTTTGTATGGTAAGTTGACTGTGTATATATTTCTTCTACACGACACTACACTACATGTACATGCTACATGTAGATAAACTTAAACTCTATTTATATAGCTTTTCTCAAAAATGTTGTTTCAAAACAGCTTTACAGGAAATATTACCCCAAACCCAAGCTAGCAAATGTTAGGCAACAGTGATAGAAAATATGTGAAATTCAATAGGCCTACATGTTTTTCTTAAATTATCCTCAGACCCCCTAATACCTTGTTGCCCAGATTTGATTGTTTTAATTATTTATATTCTGTTGAGATTTAAATTCTGTTTCTTTGTTGTCTCCAAGTCTGGCTATTGATATACAATTAGACATACAGTATTTTGTGTCTTTCTTAAATTTTTTTGTCTTTCTTACATATTTTGTGTAAGCCACAGATTATATGAAAAAAGAAAGATATTAAGTCCTGTTTTTTTTAAATTATTTTTTATCGAGAATCTATCCTGCATTAGACCTTCAAATCGAATCATTATTTCCCTCATGAACAGACAGGTGTGTGACAAGAGCGTCATTATTTACTCTTTCACTTGTATATAGCGTCCTCTACTGTCAATATTTGAACAAAACAGGATTATTTACTTTTTTCTCCCGTTTTCTCCCCAATTTGGCATTCCTATTTCCTAAATCCTCATGGTGGCCTAGTGACTCGCCTTAATCCGGGAGGCGGAGGATGAATCTCAGTTGCCTCTGTATCTGAGACCGTCAATCTTATCCTGTGACATGTTGAGCGCATTACCGTGGAGACCTAGTGTGTGTGGAAGCTTACTCTATTCTCTGCGGGATCCACACACAACTTACCATGTGCCCCACTGAGAGCAAGAACAACATTATAGTGAGCAAGAGGAGGTTAACCCAATGTGACTCTACTCACTCTAGCAGCCAGGCCAATTGATGGCTTAGGAAGCCTGACTGGAGGAATTATTTACTTCTTAAACTAGAATAAAATTGCAAATTATACATTAAACAACAGTTACCATGAAAACATTACATAACCAAAATAACAAAATAATGTCCATTGCTATGCCATCCCCACATTTGACATTCGCATATGTTTAGATTCTTTAATGTTATACGCAGCAATTTAGGATAGACTTTTGCCAGGCAGTGTATTTACATGGCATACTTCACTTGCAGGCGATGACTGAAATTTAACCCTTGTTCGACCTTCGGGACATTTTCATTTTGGCTGCGTTAATGCCAACAGCATATATTTTGCCAAAGGTTTGTATTTTTGGGGAAATTTTGATATTTCAGCCACAGTTCCTAAAATACATCTCACTATGTATATACACTGACATACACTGTGTACACAAAATAGTTACACTTAGGACCTTCAGGACAAAATGTCCCCATTGAAACCCATATATTTGATCCCACTGCCATTAAAGCATAAACCCGTGGATTCTATGATGTTATGCTTTCATTCCAGAGTGCTGGCTTCAAAAATATATATTTTTATATTTTCCACCAGATGGCGCCATTTGTCTCATGTTTAGCCTATGGCTTTTACATAGCCTAAATGTTTTTTTCCTATTTTCTGTTTGCTGTATTGTAGAGCACTGCTGGCCAATTGAATAAATGATGCAGCAGAAAATTGTGTGGGTGTGTTGGTATGGATGTCAGAGTGTGTTTTTTATGTGTGTATTGAGAAATGTGTTTGTGCGTGCGTGTGTGTGTGTGTGTGTGTGTTTGTGCGTGCGTGTGTGTGCGTGCGTGCGTGTGTGTGTGTGTGCGTGCGTGCGTGTGTGTGTGTGTGTGTGTGCGTGTGTGTGTGTGTGTGTGTGTGTGTGTGTGTGTGTGTTTGTGTGCGTGTGTGTGTGTGTGTGTGTGTGCGTGCGTGTGTGTGTGTGTAAAAAACAAAAATAGTGGCATTATGTAAACAAACAGGCATTTATAGGGTTAAAACCCTGACCATTAATGAATATTTGGTAGATGATCAGGACTGATGTTGGTTAAAGTCAGTGAAAGTGAAAAATAACATTAATATATAATATTTTTATGGCAGTTTCTTTGACGTGGACATTTTTGTCCTGAGGTGTGCGAGTTTTTTTTTATTGAATTTTTTTTATCTGACTGCACAAAAAAACAATAATGCATCAAAATCAGCGTTGTTGCTAATCATTTACATATTCCAGACTGTGATAATCACACACACACACACACACACACACACACACACACACACACACACACACACACACACAAAATTATTCCCCATAGCATTTAGTATATGGGAAATAATTCCCATATTTCCCCCATAACAATCAACTGAATCTAAAAACTAAAATCCTGAAAATGAATATTTGGTAGTTATGATCAGGAATGATGTTGGTTAAAAAAAAATAACACTGAAAGTGGAAAATAATATTGATATATAATATTATTATGGCAGTTGAAAGACCTCCGAGTAACTTTTTTTATTGACGCACAAGGGTTAAACATGCTAAAAATCCAGGCATGAATGAGTTGCTGTTTACAAAAGTTTTATAAGAACCTTCCAGTAATCGCTCCGTTTCTGAGCGAACAACCCAGAAAGCGAGCGAAGCTTCTTATGGGCTTCGACAGCAACCATGGGCGGAGCTTTCCGTGCTTTCTGCCTTTTCATTGGTCAACTCTGCACGAGTGTTCGAGAACCGTTCAGAAAATGCAAGCAAAGCTGTTGCGTTGGTTCAACACTTCACAAGTGCTGAAATATATATATATATATATATATATATATATATATATATATATATATATATATATATATATATATATATATATATATATATATATATATATTTAAAAAACAAAGAATTTAGTAGACAAATTTGCAGAAATTAAATGAACACATTTTACACAACACTTACACACAATTACAAAATAAATCAGGATATTTTTATATACTGAAAGAATTGCTTGTTTATTTGAAAAATTACATAAGGGAACTGAAATAAGTAAAACTACCAAATCCAATAACCTTACCCAAGTAGGCAGGCTGATTAATTAGCCAATACTTTTAGATAATTTTGGAAACCTACAAATGTGCAGCTCACACCTTGTAAGCACTTCATCTGTATAAACTAAATAATTGACATTAATATTGTCACTGTACTAAGGCCAAAAGAAATATTATCTTGAAAATATTTACTTTGTATGGTAAGTTGACTGTGTATATATTTCTTCTACACGACACTACACTACATGTACATGCTACATGTAGATAAACTTAAACTCTATTTATATAGCGCTTTTCTCAAAAATGTTGTTTCAAAACAGCTTTACAGGAAATATTACCCCAAACCCAAGCTAGCAAATGTTAGGCAACAGTGATAGAAAATATGTGAAATTCAATAGGCCTACATGTTTTTCTTAAATTATCCTCAGACCCCCTAATACCTTGTTGCCCAGATTTGATTGTTTTAATTATTTATATTCTGTTGAGATTTAAATTCTGTTTCTTTGTTGTCTCCAAGTCTGGCTATTGATATACAATTAGACATACAGTATTTTGTGTCTTTCTTAAATTTTTTTGTCTTTCTTACATATTTTGTGTAAGCCACAGATTATATGAAAAAAAGAAAGATATTAAGTCCTGTTTTTTTTAAATTATTTTTTATCGAGAATCTATCCTGCATTAGACCTTCAAATCGAATCATTATTTCCCCTCATGAACAGACAGGTGTGTGACAAGAGCGTCATTATTTACTCTTTCACTTGTATATAGCGTCCTCTACTGTCAATATTTGAACAAAACAGGATTATTTACTTTTTTCTCCCGTTTTCTCCCCAATTTGGCATTCCTATTTCCTAAATCCTCATGGTGGCCTAGTGACTCGCCTTAATCCGGGAGGCGGAGGATGAATCTCAGTTGCCTCTGTATCTGAGACCGTCAATCTTATCCTGTGACATGTTGAGCGCATTACCGTGGAGACCTAGTGTGTGTGGAAGCTTACTCTATTCTCTGCGGGATCCACACACAACTTACCATGTGCCCCACTGAGAGCAAGAACAACATTATAGTGAGCAAGAGGAGGTTAACCCAACGTGACTCTACTCACTCTAGCAGCCAGGCCAATTGATGGCTTCAAAAATATATATTTTTATGTTTTCCACCAGATGGCGCCATTTGTCTCATGTTTAGCCTATGGCTTTTACATAGCCTAAATGTTTTTTTCCTATTTTCTGTTTGCTGTATTGTAGAGCACTGCTGGCCAATTGAATAAATGATGCAGCAGAAAATTGTGTGGGTGTGTTGGTATGGATGTCAGAGTGTGTTTTTTATGTGTGTATTGAGAAATTTGTTCGTGCGTGCGTGTGTGTGTGTGTGTGTGTGTGTGCGTGCGTGTGTGTGTGTAAAAAACAAAAATAGTGGCATTATGTAAACAAACAGGCATTTATAGGGTTAAAACCCTGACCATTAATGAATATTTGGTAGATATGATCAGGACTGATGTTGGTCAGTGAAAGTGAAAAATAACATTAATATATAATATTTTTATGGCAGTTTCTTTGACGTGGACATTTTTGTCCTGAGGTGTGCAAGTTGTTTTTTATTGAATTTTTTTTATCTGACTGCACAAAAAAACAATAATGCATCAAAATCAGCGTTGTTGCTAATCATTTACATATTCCAGACTGTGATAATCACACACACACACACACACACACACACACACACACACACACACACACACACACACACACACACACACACAAAATTATTCCCCATAGCATTTAGTATATGGGAAATAATTTCCCATAATTTTTGTGCCCCCCATAACAAACAACTGAATCTAAAAACTAAAATCCTGAAAATGAATATTTGGTAGTTATGATCAGGAATGATGTTGGTTAAAAAAAAATAACACTGAAAGTGGAAAATAATATTAATATATAATATTATTATGGCAGTTGAAAGACCTCCGAGTAACTTTTTTTATTGACGCACAAGGGTTAAACATGCTAAAAATCCAGGCATGAATGACTTGCTGTTTACAAAAGTTTTATAAGAACCTTCCAGTAATCGCTCCGTTTCTGAGCGAACAATCCAGAAAGCGAGCGAAGCTTCTTATGGGCTTCGACAGCAACCATGGGCGGAGCTTTCCGTGCTTTCTGCCTTTTCATTGGTCAACTCTGCACGAGTGTTCGAGAACCGTTCAGAAAATGCAAGCAAAGCTGTTGCGTTGGTTCTGTATTTAAACAGAAGAGCAGGCTGAGAACATCAAGAGTTCTCCCACAGAGCTGACTTTAGTTACAGGGAAGAGAATACAAGTCACGACGCTTTTTCGGAAGAAATAAAACTAAATCTGAGGAAGAAACCACGGAACTGCACAACGGTATGACATTTATAAATGTTTTCAGTCTTATATCATCTCCGTTTACTTTTACATTTACTATTTAATAAACTAAATAGGTATAATATTAATCATTTCAAATCGTTTTGTAAAGGCAATAAGATGAAGTTAAATGGCAAACTGTATTAATACGTAAAGTTAGCCAATTATAGCCCATTTCACACATCCAGCCTTTTCCAGAAAATGTACAGCATTTTTCAGTTATGAGATCATGTGTGAACAGGACCTTTTTGAAAATACTGGTAAATGTTGCTATGGCAATTTCCCTTACTGAGAAGTTGTATTATACATTTTCATATTGATGGTATGTGTGAACAGCACATGTGGTACATGTACCAATAAAAGCAACCCAACAATTTTCCTGTAATTTACCTGGTTTTATGTGTGAAAGGGGCTAATGTTTTTAAGATGTGCAGCTAAGTTAGTTGTTCTAGCCAGTCTCTGTCATTACTGGGACTGCTTCATGTCTATTAATATAGAATACTATTATTGTTTGTTGTTCTCCTTTTCTATGTTTTTGCCTAGAAATTTGATTTTGAAACAAAAATGTAGTTTGTTTCTCTTTTGGTTTAGACAGCTGTTAACAACCTGTAAAACAAAGATGTCATCTGCAAAAGGAGTTGCTATTGGAATTGATCTGGGCACCACCTACTCTTGTGTGGGGGTGTTTCAGCATGGAAAAGTGGAGATCATCGCCAATGACCAGGGAAACAGAACAACACCCAGCTATGTTGCCTTCACAGACACAGAGAGGCTCATTGGAGATGCAGCTAAAAATCAGGTGGCCATGAACCCTAACAACACTGTATTTGATGCAAAGCGGCTGATCGGCAGGAAGTTTGATGATCCAGTTGTCCAGTCTGACATGAAACACTGGTCCTTTCAAGTCATCAGTGATGGTGGAAAACCAAAGGTCAAAGTTGACTACAAAGGAGAGACCAAGTCATTCTATCCTGAGGAAATCTCCTCTATGGTCCTGGTGAAGATGAAGGAGATTGCAGAGGCTTACCTGGGACAAAAGGTTACGAATGCAGTAATCACAGTTCCTGCATATTTCAATGACTCCCAGAGGCAAGCAACTAAAGATGCTGGAGTGATTGCTGGTCTGAATGTCCTCAGAATTATCAATGAGCCCACAGCTGCAGCCATTGCCTATGGACTTGATAAAGGCAAAGCTTCAGAGCGCAACGTCCTGATTTTTGACTTGGGTGGAGGAACCTTTGATGTGTCCATCTTGACCATTGAAGATGGCATCTTTGAGGTGAAGGCCACAGCTGGAGACACCCATCTGGGTGGGGAGGACTTTGACAACCGCATGGTGAATCACTTTGTTGATGAGTTCAAGAGGAAACACAAGAAGGACATCAGTCAGAACAAGAGGGCCCTGAGGAGGCTGCGTACCGCTTGTGAGAGAGCCAAGAGAACACTCTCCTCCAGCTCTCAGGCAAGCATTGAGATCGACTCCCTGTATGACGGCATTGACTTCTACACATCCATCACCAGAGCACGGTTTGAAGAAATGTGCTCAGACCTCTTCAGGGGAACTCTTGAGCCTGTGGAGAAAGCCTTGAGAGATGCCAAGATGGACAAGTCTCAGATTCATGACATCGTTTTGGTTGGTGGTTCCACAAGAATCCCTAAGATCCAGAAACTTCTGCAGGATTTCTTCAATGGCAGGGAACTGAACAAGAGCATCAACCCAGATGAGGCAGTGGCTTATGGTGCTGCAGTGCAAGCCGCCATCCTCATGGGTGACACATCTGGAAACGTCCAGGATCTGTTGCTGTTGGATGTGGCTCCACTATCCCTGGGCATTGAGACAGCTGGTGGAGTCATGACTGCCCTCATCAAACGTAACACAACCATTCCTACCAAACAGACCCAGACATTCACCACCTACTCCGACAACCAGCCCGGTGTCCTGATCCAGGTGTATGAGGGAGAGAGAGCCATGACAAAAGACAACAACCTGTTAGGGAAGTTTGAGCTCTCTGGAATTCCACCAGCACCACGTGGAGTCCCTCAGATTGAAGTGACCTTTGACATTGATGCCAATGGTATCCTAAATGTGTCAGCAGTGGACAAAAGCACTGGCAAAGAGAACAAGATTACTATCACCAATGACAAAGGCAGACTGAGCAAGGAGGAGATTGAGAGAATGGTGCAGGAAGCAGACAAATACAAAGCAGAAGATGACCTCCAGAGAGAGAAGATTGCTGCAAAGAACTCCTTGGAGTCTTATGCTTTCAACATGAAGAACAGTGTAGAAGATGAGAACGTGAAAGGCAAGATCAGCGAAGATGACAAGAAGCAAGTTATTGAAAAGTGCAACCAGGCCATTAACTGGCTGGAGAAAAACCAGCTGGCTGATAAGGAGGAGTATGAGCATCAGCTGAAGGAACTTGAAAAAGTGTGCAACCCAATCATCACTAAGCTGTACCAGGGGGGAATGCCAACTGGAAGCTGTGGTGCTCAGACACGTGCCAGCTCAGGGCCCAGTTCCCAGGGGCCCACTATTGAGGAAGTGGATTAGTTATGAAATAAGAAATGTGATTGTTTTTTTGGTTTGGTTTCTTTGTGGTTAAGGTTGCCAAATTTTTTGTTGATTGACATTTTTGTGAAGCATACAATTTTTTTTACATTTTTTTTTAATTTGCACTGAATATATTGTAAATTTGCCAGTACTGCAGTTTAAATATTGCATATGGAATATGCTTTTCTGTTAGAAATGCATTGTGTTAAAGTAGATGTTGAAATGTTATGATGTCAGAATCTTAATGTTAGTTTGTACGTCATCTGCATGTTAAGAGTTTTTTCCCCACATATATTTTGTTTTGCATTTATGTGCAGCCATATAATTCATTGTGCCTTATTCCATACCTGAAAGGGTTCATAATATGTTTCATGAGTTGACTCTGAACATTTAAAATAAACTATTGAAAATTAAACTTGTTAATTGTTACCAGTGTTGTTTTTCTTAATGAATACATTTTTGTTAACTGAAATAAACATAAAAAAATGTCATAACACTAAACTAACTAAAATAAAAAATGCCCTTGAATTAATTTAGTTTTTTTATACAGCATATTATAAAATTAGAAACATTTCAAATCCACCTGATTAGACATAAAATGCTTTTAGATAGCGGTAACGCAAGACTGCCCTGAGAATTTAGTGACATTAAGCAAGTAATGATATAAGTAAATGTTTTAGCTTTGGCAGCCATAAAACACTAAAACAAAATAAAAAAATTAACTAAACTGTAACTACAAACTAATAAAAACTAAACTGGAAATGACCAATAGAGAATCAAAAATTTAAACGAAATTAAAAATTAAGCACAACAATATTCTTAATTGTTACAATAGACTGCTGTGTGTATTTCTTTTTTTTTTTTAACTTGTTAAATCTATAGTAGAAAGTACTTGATCAACATGTTTTTCAAACATTTCATATACACTGCCTGGCCAAAAAAAGGCACCATTTGGATTTAAATAAGTAGATACTTAAGAGCCTATAATTGGATAATTATTGCAGTAATTCATATGTTTCAGCTGGCGATAATTCTTTTAACCCCAACTGATGTAGTGTATAGCTTCTCATTTAAACAAACATGCCTGAAGACGTATTCTGTGGTGGTGAAAATTATGTTACTGGCTGAGTTTGTAATGGCATATTACCCATACTACTCTATGGTAGCATGTAATTTCGAACCCAGCCAATGTGTTTCATAAGGGGAAAATTATTAGCCTGCATCAAGCAAAGAAATCAACCAAGGAGATTGCTGAAATTACTGAAATTGGGTTAAGAACTGCCTAACACATTATTAATACCTGGAAGGATAGTGGTGAACCACATCAGCTTCACAGAAGAAATGTGGTCGGAAAAAAATCTTGAATGATCGTGATTGGAGATCACTAAAACACTTGAAGTCACATAATAAAAAAATCAACAGTAGAACTCATGGCTATGTTTAATAGTGAAAGTAAGAGCATTTCCACATGCACAATGCGACGAGAATTTACAGGATTGGAATAAACAGCTGTGTGGCCACTAGAAATAATCAGAAAACCCAATTCAATTTGCTAGGGAGAATAAAGATTGAAATGTGGAGCAATGTAAAAAGGTCACGTGGTCTGATGAGTCCAGGTTTACGCTATTCCAAAGTGATGGGCACCTCAGTGTAAGAAAGGAAGCGCATGAAACAATGCATCTGTCACACATAGTGCCCACAGTACAAGCTTCTGGAGGTAGTGTTATGATCTGGGGTTGCTTCAATTGGTCAGGTCTAGGATCAGCAACGTTATGCGGCAATAAAACAAAGTCAGTTGACTACCTGAATGTACTGAATGACCAGGTTATACCATCAATGTAGTTTTTTCTTCCCTGACAGCATGGGCATATTCCAGGACAAAAATGCCACGATTCATCGAGCTCAAATTGTGAAAGAGTGGTTCAGAGTGCATGAGGAATCATTTTCAGAGTCCCACTGAAAGTTTTCGGGATGTGCTGGAGAAGACTTTAAGGAGTGGTTCGACACTCCATCATCAATACAAGATCTCTGCCAAAAATTATTGTAACTCTGGACGGAAATAAATGTTGTGACGTTGCATAAGGTTGTCGAAACAATGCCACGATGAATTTACACCATAATCAAAGCTAAAGGCGGTCCAACGAAACTTAAGAGTTACTTTTATTTGTTGGCCAGGCAGTGCATAATACATCAATCTAGTTCTGAATCTTCTGATCGTTTAAAAAAATAAGGACCATTTTATGCATGCTTAAGAGTGAAACATAAAAGGAGTAAACATACAGTAGGCTATAAAGACTTGATTGCTTCCATAACATAAAAATAAATGAAAAATCTATTGATCCCAAAGTGCATTTGAGACGTTTTTAACAGTTGGGGTGCTAACTAAATAAACGTATTGTTCACCCAAAATGAAAAGTCTGTCATAATTTATCATCATGTTGTTCCAAACTCAAAATACTTTCTTTCCTTTGTGGAATGAGATGTAAGGCAGAAGTTTAGAGACTGACAACTTCAATCACAATTCATTTTCATTGCATCCCCCCCATACAATGAAAGCCAATGACGACCAAGGCTGTCATTCTGCGAACATCACATTTCATATTCCATAGAAGAAAGAAAGTAAAATGGACTTGGAACAACAGAGGGTAAGTGATGGCAGAATTAAATATTTTGGGCGATCTCTCTTTTTAAGGTTTCGGTTGAACAGAAATGCATCAAATATGTCATAATTGAATGGAACATTTTGGAAATTACAAAGCAGTCTCAGTTTTGTGCACTATACATAGATAAATGAAATCAATTTGTCTCGTGCAGCTGAGGTCCATCTCTTTGTGAGAGATGCGGTGTACTATAACTAATTATAAATATTTTCTTATCATAGTTTATTTGGAGATGTATTTAAACATGTGATTAAAGGAGAAAAGTCTTATAAAGTCTCATGGAAATTCCCTTTCCATCATGGTCTCTCTCCCCAGACCCCTGTGTGTCCTCCTCGCACCCCTCTCCACTGATGACGCGTCAGGACTCATTTCCGGCGACCGCAATCTGTTGTTGAATGTACCGTTCTGTCCAGATTCGGGATGGTACTCGTCAAGCAATAGTGAGTGGCTTTTACAGATTTTAATTACGCTTTATATTCGACAGCATGCCGCTGCCGTCTTTTACGTATATTCACATATGGCATATTAAACGGGGGATTTTAAGCCCGTGATTTGGGATTTGCTGCTCGGCGCTAGCCGCTTAGCCTTCCCGATCCAGTATTGGTGTGTTTTATATGTCGCTCCCCCAGCAGCACCGCTATTCAGACATGCATGATACGATGCATATTTAATAAGAGCTCCGTTCAGGCTCGGTTGGATGGTAAAGAGCTGGTTTATCGCGGGAAAAAAACGGGACCAGCTAACGACACGCCCGTTATAATGCGGTGTCACAAACAATATCAGAGAATAAATGCTACACGTCTTTTATTAATTGTCATATTGCTTTGTAACCCCTCTGTTTACTTCTTTTTTCAGCCAGGTGCTGTTGCCATGTTCAGTAGAAGAGGTAAGACCAAAATTCACCACTACTACATTAACCGGCTGCTATGTCTTCTGTGATTTTCTATGTATTTCTGTTATTGCTTGAACAAATATTGAGACAGACAGTTCCATTCACGCCGTTTGTCAGTTTAATGTCAACATTCTACTTTTCTGCGTTGCATTGTTTGTCTTTATTGTGCGTTGAACTAGCGGACAGTTGCCATTTGTTACTTATGTAACACCCCTCAACCCCCTCCCAGTACCAGGTTGGCCAACTGTACTCGGTTGCAGAGGCCAGTAAGAATAACACAGGGGGAGGAGAAGGAATCGAGGTCCTCCGAAATGAACCTTACGAGAAAGATGGGGAGAAGGGCCAGTACACCCACAAGATTTACCACATACACAGGTGAGTGCATTTGTTTTTGTATTGGTCAGCAAAAAGTATGTAAACCAGAAACTTCTAGCAAGGACTTCTACTATTAATTGGTGATTTGTAGTTAAATATACCTACATATAGTGATACCTACCTACTATTCTAGTGATATTTTGTGATATATGGAACCCTTTTTATATTTATACGTCTTTTACAGCAAGGTTCCTGGTTTTATTCAGATGTTCGCACCTGAAGGAGCCCTGGTTTTTCACGAGAAAGCCTGGAACGCCTATCCCTACTGTCGCACTAGTTAGTACACATTAGTTACCTGTGCGAGTGTGGTATTTACCGTGTTCCTGGTTTATCTTGTTCCATATCACACTGTTCATACTTTATTACCCTGGGTTATTAATTAAAGGAATATTCCAGGGTCAATACAAGGTAAGCTCAATCGTCAGCATTTGTGGCATAATGTTGATAACCACAACATTTGTTTTGACTCGTTCCTCCTTTTCTGTAAAAATAAAAATGCAAAAATTGGGGTTGCAGTGAGACACTTACATTGGAATGAATGGGCCAATTTCTGGAGGGTTAGAAGGCGGAAAGTTTATAATTTTATAAAAGCACTTGCATTAATTCTTCTGTTAAAACTCATGTATTATTGAGCTGTACATTTGTTTATATCATTGTTTTTACAGTCGTTTTAGGGTTTGTTGACGTTACATCATCATGCAACAAAGTTGTAAAATTGGCTATAACTGTACACAGAAAAGGTTAGTAAGTGATTTTATCACACTAAAATCATATCAATGTGCATATTATATATGTCTTGTTACTATACTTTTGAAACAGAGAGTATTTTGATGTTTACGGATTGGCCTTGTTCACTTCCATTGTCAGTGCCTCACTGTTACCCAGATTTTTGCTTCTTTTTGTTTTTTAAAAAAAGGAGAGGCAAGTCGAAATAAATGTTTATGGTAATCAATGTTATGCCACAAATGCTGTCAATTAAGCTTAACTTGTATTGAACCCAGAATATTCCTTTAAAACAGGGTTAAAAACATTAAGGGCCGTGTGAAACGTCTTTAAGTTTGTTTTGAAATGTTACCTTATTTTTTACTTGTGTATTATATGAATTGTGTCTTCTGTGATACAAGCAATATACCTTACCTATTATCCATCTTTTCTTTTCTCTCCTACACTGAATTGAATTTGGAACATCCTAGTTGTTACAGTAAGTGTATCTTTGAAATCATCATACTATTGACATGATACTCCCAGGTCATACTTGCTGAATCACAGGGTTTTGTCAGCATTGCTCACTGTTGAGTAAAATTACCTAAACATTCCCCTGGAATATGCTAAAACTTTTGTGCCATTTGCTTTTCAGAATGAGTACATGAAAGATGACTTCTTCATTAAGATTGAAACCTGGCATAAACCAGACATGGGAACAACTGAGAATGTGAGTGTAATATATACATGGTTCATCTGCTCTTAGATATGTGATACCAAATAACTCAAAGTGAAAATTAAAGGGATTATGTCATAACCCCCCACCCCACACACACACACAGACGTGCTTGTTGTTTCAAACATATCCACCTTATTTTTCAGTGAAACTGCGGTGCCACCATTATCCGCCTAGAATGTGGACCTCTTCTGGTATAAGCCACCTCAAGCCATTTCAGCTATTAAAAAATACTCATTTATACTGCTTAATATTGTAGGCTGGCAATACATGTGATCGCATTATTATAATTTATTATTATTTTCATAAACACTATTTTGGAGTGCATATCATTTGACCTTTTTTCGCATTTTGCCATCATTTTATCACATGCGCTGATGCGGACAGTCCCCAGCAGCTCTGTCTATCATGGCTTCCACATACCTTTCACAACCAAGAGAGAGCAGAAATCTGCTGCCGATACTAATCCTTGTTATTTACATTGCGGCCAGTAACAGTGGAACGTTGTCACACTTGCCGGAAATGCAGCCGCAGCTTACTTCCACGTTGAAAAATATGGTGGATATAACCTTATTTCTTCCATGGAACACAAAAGGAGACAGAAAGTTAGCCTAATTCACTTTCATTGTATGGGAAAGAGTAGCTTCAGCATTTTTCCTTTTATGTTCTGTGTGAGAAAATAAAGCCATACAGGTTTGTAACGACATGAGGGTGAGTAAATGATGATGTAAATGTCATACTTGTGGACAACTTAAGTATACTTTGACTTTTATTTGAATTGAGACATTATTATTATTGCAGACTTATTGCATAATTTTGCATCATTAATTGCCAGAAGGACAACTGTATTGTCTGTAATCTAATGTTGCCATCTTCCTCTCATGCAGCCTCATGGTCTCCCTCCTGAGGAGTGGGAAGAGACAGAGATAGTGCCAATCGATATAGCAGATCGTTCTCAGGTGGATGATGTGGTGAGTGGAAAAAATAACATTAGTGTCTTTGTGTGAAATGTTTGTGGATCCACTTTCAAGTTTAGCAGAAATGTGATTATATATACATTTTCTATGTTGACCTGCTATTTTGCTTCAATATCACTCCTCTTCCTTTCTATCCCACCCATATATTCTATTCTATTCTATTCCTTTATCCCTCCATATCCACTCTATTCATCTCTCTATCAATCTGGGTTACAGGACTATAAACCAGAAGAGGACCCTGCTGTCTTCCACTCAGAGAAAACTGGGAGAGGACCTCTGGGGCCTGAATGGGAGGTAAACATGATCACCACACACACACACACATATATATGTCCATGCATTCTGAAATGCAGTGTTTACTGTGATAATCGATATAAAAACTTCTATGCACAGTTTTTAACTCTCTGTTTCTTGTAGAAAGAGCTTCATAACGGTAATTGTCCCTACATGACGGCGTATAAGCTGGTGACGGTTCATTTTCGCTGGTGGGGTCTGCAGGGGCGTGTGGAGAACTTTATTCATAAGGTAATCCAGTAGTGCCCTGGCTTATAATACTTTATGGCTCTTTAAGCTTTGCAACTAGTCTGCAACAAGAAGTGCCGATTGTAGCATGTGCCTGTCTCCAACGATCTTCTAGTGTGGGACATGTTCTGATTCGCAGACACTATGGCAGATTTCAAACCAGTTTGAAATGTGGCCGATCGGTCATCAGATGTGCGCTAGAGGTCGACCGATAGTAGATTTTGCCGATAACTTGGCTGGTGGAAAAGGTCAACATCGGCCAATGTTTGTGGATCCACTTTTAAGTTTAGCAGAAATGTGATTTATATATACATTTTCTATGTTGACCTGCTCTTGACCTGGTTAGTTTTTTAAATCAATTTCTAGAATGTAAAAAGGTATATCAAAAGTCCAAAATCAATAAAATCCCAGATGCAGTTGATTGTGCAACAAAAATCCTAATACTTACCAGAAAAAAGTGAACATTTGGTGCATAAGGCAGGACTTTTAACTATAAACAAGCCCAGATATTTCACCGTATGAGGAATACGTTTTTTTTTATTATTAGCAAGATTAGGTCTGCCAATCGATATTTTTCTAATTGAATTAATTACATGACATGCCAATTCATTAATTTTAATTAATCGCATACATCATTATTTGCTGAGAATGGCCTGCAATTTTTATTTATTTATTAATGCATAATAATTAAAATATTTATAAATGTAATATGTGTAATTTCTATAATAAATATATAATACGGGTTAAAATTCAGAAATAAATTGCATTATTGTGGCAGATGAATAAAGCATTGATTAGACAATACAAAGAACTCAATATATTTTGTTTTATTCTCATATCATTGAACAAACCTACAGTTGAACGCAATCTGTTTGTGTGTAGTTCTCATTGGTATTCATCATAAATGCCACATTTTTAGGATACTCTGTCAAGATAAAAGTAGTAGAAACTCAAGATGTCTCAAGATTCGTGTATTCTGTTGTGTTTCGCCCACCTGTTATGCTTCCTCAGTAAACGGTTCTAATTCTGTGGCTGCACTGCTTGTGAGATTTGTTGAGCCAGCTGCAAACTAAACACACAGGTTGCAAAAATGGATGTATTTCAAGCTTAAAGTCTGTGTCGCTTGATGTCATCGCCTCCACAAATGATTCAAGCACGTAATGAACATTGGAAGATCGTGCCCACTGGTCTGGTTATGGTTGGAAAACCCATATTTTATCACAGAATTTATGTACATGATTAAATTGTGTTAATTTCTTTAACACTTTATTTTTTTATATAATTAATCACACAAAATTAACACATGTATTGACACAATGTATGTGCTGACGGGGTGTGTTTGCTTGTACTTGGTTTTAATTTAGAACACTCGATTATCCAGTCAAAATACAAATAAATGCATTGAAGTGAGGATAAATATATGAAAATATGGATGAATATTGACAATGATGAAAGTTTTAGTTTCAGCATATCTCCACGAGGTGTCAGTGACCACGTTTACATGCACTTAAGAAAACGGTGTCTTGCATAAAGCATGTTCTGAAAAAACGTGTAAACAAGAACGCTGCTTTCTTTACACGGCTTAAGGGATTAAGAGAAAGTGGTTAAACACAAACAGGTTTCTTGAGAACGTGGCTTGATGTGGCCATGTAAACACATAAGCAGCCTTCTTATGTGTGTTTGAAGAGTGCGCATGTGCGTGAACAGACTGAAGAACAAACGTCATATGATGGAGCCCAACAACAATTCCTCACAGCGGAAAGAATTCAAAATTTCTGGGAGTACAGTGAGAAAAGCACATGTACTATAAACTATACCCATTTATACACGCCAATGGAAAATATCGACGGTCCCTTACGTCCGCATATATGCGCTAGAACATTGGTGGAATCCCAGAGTTTTACATAAGAGGGAAACCCCACTACTGCAGTGCAATTCCGCTGCATGTCGCTAAAGAAAGTTAAGAAAACAAACACAGCAACAACTTTGGAATATCTGGAAATAAACTGAAGTAATGCAGAATAAAATAGCAAAGTCTTTCTCAGATGCCATGTTTGTTATTTACACAAGCGTTGCTGTGAAGAAAGCTGCTTACTGACTAAGCCACATGTATACGGGAGTAAAGAGTACACTGCTTATACAGTGCATGTAAACCAGAACACTGCTTTCTCGCAATAACATGCTTTCTCACAATAAGCTGCTTTATGGTGTCTATGTAAACATAGTTGTTGTTAATTGTTTTTATCAGCATAGATTATTTCTAAAAGTAACTGTCTGAACTGATTAAATTACCTCTAATGTGCGCAATATCCTGATGCACGACAGAGCAGCAATGACCAATAGCCAACAACTTTGTGAAAAAGGACAAGAGGAGAGAGCAATGCACTTGGAAGCAAGAGCCAAAAGAAATTCATACATATAAAATAAAACATCCAACTGCTACCATATCTCCCCAGTCATTGCATTTATTGACCACAAGCTATTACTCCATGTTATTTGATTGAATGTTGTCAAAAATAAACTCTTCTGTTGCTATATATGTTTTTAAGAACACATTTTGGGATCAGAGCTTCAGTCTGTGAGGAGAATGATCTAGTAATTAATGTACTTGCTCTGCGATCAGTTGTGTAGTGTGTGCACAGACAGGAAACGAGACTGTTTTTAAATGTGCCCAGGGCGACAAGTTTCAGTCTTCTATTGTGCTCTTGATTTTAGTGAAAACTCTTTTATTCTGGTTTGAGATATTTTTGTACATAAGGATTTGACAACTGAAGTAATTTCTTAACTGGTCCTTGTTCATGCTGTTGTTGTGAAACAGGTTTACTTATAGGAACACAAATCCCATCTCTCTCTCTCTCTCTCTCTCTCTCTCTCTCTCTCTCTCTCGTCTCTCTGTCTCTCTGAGTAGCAAGAGAAAAGGCTCTTCACTAATTTCCACCGGCAGCTCTTTTGTTGGCTTGACCGCTGGGTGGACCTCACTATGGATGACATCCGCAGGATGGAGGAGGAGACACAGAGAGAGCTGGACCAGGTAACCATTACTATAGATACCATGTGTCTCAGACCGGCACTTAGCAACTGAATTCTGGGCAAGAAAAGAGTTCCAAAATTTGATTTTGTTGATTGTTCTACAGTTGCAGATATTTTATTAACAGCAGTTTAGGGAACTTTCATATTTGAAATAATACCCCAACTTCAGAGAGTAGGAAGGTGCACCTGTGGGCTACAGTAGTGCCACCTGTGGGCTGACCAACTTAATTGTACTATTATTGACATTGCAGTTTAAAGTGATGCTATTTATGCATTGTAGATTATAACTTAACCCTTTAAGCTCTGAAGGTGATTTTCTGTTTCAGTGGCATACCCAAAATTAAAAGCTAGACTTTATCATTAAACTAGATTAAAAAAAAAAACACCTAAAAAAAACAACAACATGGAGCTTTACAGATTATGATACATTTTGATACTCTCAGCCTAAGAAACTGCTGAGAAATAGAAAAAAAAAAAACTTAAGCCAAAAATGTAAAAAAAAAAATATATATTTTTCTGATTTGACATTATATACCTCAGGGTGTAAATAAGGTGGCTCTGAAAGGTTTGTTTGTTTGGTTCCCAGTCATATCACCTGTAACTGAGTAAAATATTTGTTGAAACGACAAAGCAATCAAAAGTTATAGCATTACAAAACTAATTTATATTAGTGTCCGAAAACATCTCCAAGTAAAGCCTCTCCAAACAAATAAAACATAAAATGGTACATAATAACTAATTACACATGCAAACACTACCATGACTTAAGGTTTGCATAGCATGCAGACATGATTTTAGTCATGACATTTCACAGAATGAGTTTCATTCTGTACCATTTGAGTCATCATTTAGTCTGTGTCATGTACTTGGCACCATCTCCTGGTGGCCACAAGTAATTAGAATGATTGATCACATGACTCTGCCCAAATATGGAGGACTATCACCATTAGTTGGAGCAATCTGAACCCAATCTGATTGGTTTAGCATATGACGTTGCAGCATTTCCAGTAATGTCATCTGATCAAGGAAAGCTGACGTGTTTTTAGCCAGATAGCACATTATGTGAGTGTGCACATTATGCTTTGTGTAGATTTTCTAATGATCTATGTATCTGATTAATTTGTGTGTGGGCCCATTTTAAATATATAACCTCCTTTAAGTAATGGTACTGTTGTGGCCAAAAATATTGGTACCCTGTGAAAAAAAAACTGCATTGTTTTCCTTTTTGATCTTTCATTGAAAAAAAAAAACACAATTAAACTTTTATTGAAGTAAAACAATTGAAACAGGGAAATATCCAATTATGATTTTTTTTTTTTTTTCTCAGACGCATTGGCCATAATTATTGCCAACCTTTTATTAAATACTTATTGCAATCTCCCTTTGCCAAGATAACAGCTCTGAGTCTTCTCTTTTAATGCCTAATGAGATTGGAGAACACCTGGCAAGGGATCTGAGACCATTCCTCCACACAGAATTTCACCAGATCCTTCGAATTCAGAGTACCATGTTGGTGGACTCTCTTCTTTAGTTCACCCCACAGGTTTTCTATGGGGTTCAGGTCAAGGAACTGGGATGGCCATGGAAGAACCTTGATTTTGTGGTCAGTGAACCATTGTTGTGTTTATTTTGATGTTTTTTTTGGATCATTGTCCTGCTGGAAGATCCAACTAGGGCCCATTGTAGGCAGCCAGATTTCGATTCCATGTATGCCATGTATCTGAACAAAATGTCCATAAACTCTGACATAAAAACAGCCCCACAACATTAAAGATCCAGCTCCACATTTAACCGTGGGCATTGGGTACTTCTTCATCTCTGTGTGCGCCAAACCCATCTCTGGTGTTTGCTGCCAAAAAGCTTTTTTCTTTTTCATCTGACCATAGAACCCCGTCACATTTGAAGTTTCAGTAGTGTCTGGCAAACTGAAGATGCTTGAGTTTGTTGTTGGATGAGAGCAGAGGCTTTTTTTCTTGAAACCCTCCCAAACAACTTGTGGTGATGTCTGAAATGTTTTTTTTAGACTTTCTGACCACAAGACCCAATATTTTTCTGCAATTCTCTAGCTGTGATCCTTGGAGATTCTTTGGTCACTTGAACCATCCTCCTCACTGTGCTTGGAGACAATGTAGACACATGTCCTTTTCCAGGCCGATTCTTAATATCTCCAGTTGATTGGAACTTGTTAATTATTGCCCTGATGGTGGAAATGGACATTTTCAATTCTTGGGTTATTTTTTTATAGTCACATCAGATTTTGTAATGCTCAACAACCTTTTGCTGCCCATCAGAACTATATTCTTTAGTCTAACCTACTATATAATTTGGCCTGTGTTACTTTATATTTATACCCCTGTGAAACAGGACGTCATGGCTGAACAATTTCATGTTCCTAGTCACCCAGGTGCACTAAAAAAAGTAAAATATGAATGGGAATATACTTCAGATATATTTTACTCCCAAGAATTTGTAGTGGTGCCAATAATTGTGGCCAATGTGTTTTGGAGTATGTCGGAATAATGAGATATTTCCCCTCTTTCAATTGTTTTACTTCAATTAAAAGTTAGATTTTTGTGAAATTTTTAAATGAAAGATCAAAAGGATAAACAATGCAGATTTGTTTTAATAGCCTTCTTTTGCTCATATTTACCAAGGATGCCAATATTTTTGGCCACAACTGTATGAGATTTTATTATGTTTATCTTATGTTTATGCTTTATTCTTGGCTATTAATCTATATATTTTTTAGGATGCATTCTACTCTTTGAGAGCTTTCCAACAACATATGACACATGGCTATTTGATCAGTTTGATGTTTTTACAGATAACAATAATATTTACAATGCGCCATTTTTAATAAATTATCAAAACAAAACAATTAAGTTTTTTTCTGTGAATTTCAAAGCACTTGTTCTGTTTTGTCATAATGTCTATATGCATTGTAAAGTAGAGATTATATGCTATAAAACTATATAAAAAAAATTGTTTGTCAAGACTGTAGTTATTAATATTTTTATTTTATATTCTCCGGGGCCCATCCAAGCTTAAACAGTTAAATACAAAATGGCTATTAGTGAAGTTACACTTTACAGATGATGACCCATCTCAAAATTAGGATTTTGTTTATTGAAGTAAAATAACCAATGTGACCAATAGTAAAGTGCACTCCAATAACATGGTTGTGTTGAACAACTTGAGCATGCACAGGTGAATAATAGTTCTGTGGATAAGGAGCATAATGCTGGATTTATTGTACTTTTCCATGTCATTATTATTATAGAAAATCTTTCATTTTCAGATGCGCAGCCAAGGTTCTGTGAGGGGGATGAAAGCAGGAGAGGACTAGGAAGAGAACGAAGAATGCAAGATACAAAAAGGGGCTACTTTTTATTTTACCTCCTTCAGTCCTCATGGCCAATCACAACGTGCCACATCACTAAGCCCTTCCAAACAGGAAATGGTCATTTCTTACTGAGGACATGTCCATTACCATAAGTGTGAATGTTCGTGTGAATGTAAACGGTATGCATGTGTATTATTGGTTGTGCAGTTTGACTTTAAACCTCATTATTTGCTGCCAAATGTTTTGGGACTCACTTAAGATACATTAAGTGATACCAGCATTTCTTTTTAAAATTAAGTGTTATAACTGTTTAATGTTTTTATTTTTCATTTTGCAACCATCAGCTTTTTACTGAGTGCGCCATTGGAGTAATGAGTCCGAAGCCCTGAGGAATAATTTTAATACATGTATTTTGATCATAAATAAATGAAAAGGTAATTTACTTAATTCTGTTAAATTTATCTTGTTGTTTGGAAAATCTTGGTGGGAACATGCCTCAAGAGGTAGGATCATGTCAGAAAATGTATGACAGGAAAACAGAAAGCTTGTTATACTTGTAAGAAGCTTGAAAGCATAACGGTATTTAGGTTTAGATTTGTGGGGTTTTGGTTTGGTTCTGCACTGATTGAAGTGTGGATGTCATTGTTGAGAGCTGTGAGTGGAGAATGTTTCATTTTTAAACTTGAGTGTAAGAGCCTTCAAACCCCTCCCACCTTTGACTGACATGCCACAGGCCACACCTCTCCATTTGGATGGGGACGGTCAAAATTTTTGGAGAATGAAGTTCAATTTACAATACTGTAACAACAAATAAAAGAAAACATCATTGACTACTAAGAGTTGTGTGTGAGTCCATTTATATAAAAAAAGATTTGGCAAACCAATTAACCAGAAATTGGCTTTGATTGACTTCTGCAAAGAGAGAGCAAAAATAAACCCAACCTTAATTTATGTGTGTTTATAAAATACTCCTTTTGGATCCATAATTGGTAGGTATTCTGTGTACATCATCTGTATGCAATTTATAGCACTTACTGTATCTGGTTGGTCATATGAACACTGCTCATGTGGTTGGGTTTGCATTGACATCTCATTCAGTCTGTATAATTCTCGTCCATTTTCAGTTCACATTTAACAGTGATTTGGGTGGACTTTTTACTGCTGCATTTTATTTATATAAATTAGGTCATGGACTAACAGGAAGATGTTTTTAAATCTTGAAATCTGTAACAATTATAGGTTTAGTGGGCTCAGTAAATCATAGACAAATATTTGATATCATGTTTGACATGGCCTAATGTGTCAGAGGACTGCTCTGAGATGAACATACTTCTAAATTTCAGTCTACTAGCATGCTCACAAGGCATTTCAAGAAAGTCAAAACATTTGAAATTCCATAGCCTAGATTAGTATAATCATGGTGAAACTGTGCAACTTAAAAACCCAAGGCTGCAATTTTGCAATGTTTTTCCAAAAATCACTGGTCCATTAAAATAGCAATGAACCTCTGATATCACAAATTGTAAAATATAGCTGCTTATTAGAATATATGTTTTAATAGCTTTATCTGTATCATTTAGGGCAATTCATGTCAGGTAAGATTCTGGTAAGATTAAGAATGGAAAAAATATCAAATTAAAAAGAGAAAGAAAAAACAAAAATCTTTCCACTGTCATTCTCAAGGCCTTTCACACGCACTGCATATGCCATGGGTGCAAAAGGTCAAAAGACTGACTTATATCATCTGAAAAGAGTTTATATAATGCTTTAAATACATACTGGACAGAATGCACAAAAACGTGTGAGACAGAGAGAAAAATAGAGAGTGATGAGTAAATGAGGAATTAACATATGGAAAGGGATGTCTACATAGAGGGATTAAATGTGAAAAATAAAGAAATAAACAGGTCGGCATTACGTAATTTATCCTTATGGATTCTCCCAATGATGCTCTCTGACTCATATGTCATTCCCTCTAGTCGAAACAAGGCAACCCATAATGTTCATCAATCCTCCTGAGACCCAGAAATTCACAATTGTCAATTGTAATAACTTACTGTAATATTTTCTTAATAACTGAGTCCCCGGCTCCTCCTTTATTTCTCTCCCACTGATTGGGCAACTCAGTGCCAGGTGTGCATCCTCACGACCTGGCCACACCTTCCTCCTCATCACAATCTATTTAAAGTCTGACTAGAAAGTTTGATTATTTTGTTGGGTGTAATCTGACAAAGTAATTAGTTACTGTAATTTAATCAGTTTTTAAGTAAAAAGTGGTGTAATGTATATATAACATGTTTTATTATTTGAATCAGAATACTGACTTTCAATTAAGGTAATAACTTTTAAGTACCTACATTGCTTGGGCTACACATTTTTCTAAAATAATATTATTTCTGGAATAGTACATTTAAAATATGAATTCATATGTGGATATGTAGATACAAAGGGGCTTAAAAAGCACTTTTGATTTTATTTTCTCCCAAAACACAGCAACAAATACTTCCACAGTAATTTCCTAAACACATTTTTGTCACTATACACTGCAAAATACTCCTGATCCACGAAATCATCACGTGCAGTGTCTAAAGTCTGATTTTGAGGTCATTTAATGTAATATTTAATTTGTTTTTAAATGTTGAGAATGTATGTCTCAGATGAAAATCACATTAATTTTGAGACAAAATACTTATGTATCATTTTCAGTTTTGTTCAAGGTGATTCAATCAAAAGTTTTTTAATAACCTTTCAGTAAGTGAAAGGATAATTTTTGGGGTAAAAAGCCCCCATAAAACATTTTGTTTTTCTTAAGTGGGGCGAAAAGATTTATGAAAAATGTTCAAAGTTGTCTCACATTTACTGATTCACTATAGAGATTCATTTGTTGATAGATGTTATGAAATGCCAAAAGTTATAGAAATTTATATAAAATCTTCCTGCTAGTCCATGACCTAATTTATACAAATAAAACCCATTTCTGAAGTGGTTATTTTGAGTAAGGATTATCTTAATTTGCTCTAAAAAACTCTAAAAAGTTTTTGCATAAGTTGAAATATTTATAAGTTGAAATATGTATCAATATAACCTCCCTGGCCACCTTTTAATTTGTTTTTTAATCAAAACAACATTCTATTATTTCTTCTCACACAAATTATGTTGCTCCATATATCTTCAATAAAAATAAATTAATTTTTTTCAATTTTTACACCTTGTGACTTGAACAAAAAGAGCTAATTTTCCTTAAAGGGATAGTTCACCCAAAAATGAAAAATCTCTCATCATTTACTCACCCTCATGCCATCCCAGATTCATCGTCATCATCAGTGGCTTGAAGGGGTCACGCGGCACATCTGGCACAGAGGAAGATCATCTGAACTAACTGTCTAGACGCAAAACACATGATATGCTGATACGTGATAATTACAAATGTCAGGAGATCGATAATTATATGGTGCCATTTTTAGAGTGTGAGCTTATGGCAACGTTCATCAGGCAGCAGATGTTTAGCAGTGGTAGAGGCTCACCAGAGAAGTGTGAGTTGAGCAAATGTGCTGTGGAGTTCTTTGAAATCAGCTGGTGAGTTTAAAAGGATTAGCAGGCAGCAGGATTTGATTGTATTTCTTTTATTATTTTTCCCAAAGGTCGCAACATTAATGCCATTTTTAGGCCTTAGTGCTCCATACGAGCGCCAATAATCTTTGTGTGGGAGATTATTAGTCTAATGCGGAATGGTACTTAGTGTTGTTCACTTGAACAGATGTTTCAGATTTATTTTAGAACATTCTATTTCATCAAACTGAAAATTCTAGAATGCTGTGTTTCAGAGGTGAACAAGTCACAAGCAAGTCTCAAGTCTTAACCATCAAGTCTTGAGTCAAGTCTCAAGTGCAGTGCAGACAAAACAAGCAAGTCAAGTCAATGACTCACCTCAAGCAAGTCATGTAACTCGAGTCCCCCACCTCTGATGTGTTTACAGCGCACTTAACTCTTGTTTCTACTTGAAAAGTCTCACACTGGTCATTCTCCTCACAACAACATCTAGACTCTTTTTGTGAAACCTCCTGCCTGCATGCCTATAATGGGATTCATTTAAGGGATAATTCAGCCCAAAATAAAAATTTTGTCATCATATACATACTCTCATGTTGTTCAAATCTGTATCTGTATTCAAGGACATGTCTGCTAGCTTGAGCTAAAGTCAAATAGTCAATATTAATTTTCTTAACTTGCGTAGTAAATGGCAAGTAGATTATGCAAGGGAACAATATTTCATTCATTATATATACACTGTAAACACTATCTCAAATAATAGTAAAAAATAATAAGAATTGTTGACTCAATTTAAGCTTAAATTTTAACTACTCATAATTTTTTTAATTAAGTTTCCGTTACTCTCTAAATCCTCTAAATTTGTCAGTAATAAAAACATTAAAGTGGTCCTAATTAAACATTACATGAAATGGCACATTTTGGATTCATAACTCAAATATATACGTTCTTTAAACTCTGGCTTCAAGTTCTACTAACTCAAAATGATCAAGTACAAAATTGTGGCTGTGTGGGATACCCATAAGCCCTTGCACTTGAATAAATTATGTATGTTTGTTCAAACATAATGTAGTAAAAAATATAGATTTATTTTAAATGTAGATAGTTATAATGTTGTAACTGGTAGATAGCTGTGATTTGTGTGACGTCACCTTTAGGGTGATTAATGTTACCTCTGGTGAACTTGGAGCCTGTTAAATTTAAACAGTGTTTCTCTATTTAATTGTACTTTACATAAGTGCAGATTTTATGTGCACTAAGAAGTAATGAGGAGAACCCAATGTGCCAAATGGCTGACTGAGATTCCAGTCATGATTTCCTTCATACTGTATAACTCAATTTAAATAATTTAGTATAAACAATGCTACTTTAATCACAGATAAGAAAAGTTTACTTGTAACTACTGTAGTAAACTTCACTTAAAAAAAAATTAAGTTCAGTTTACCTGAGCCAAATTATATGTTTACTTAGATTTTTAGAGTAGAGAAAATAAACTGTGATCCAGTCCACTGATTACGTTTTTCATTTTCAATGATGAGCTTAACTAAAGCCTATATGATCAAATTACAGCAAGATCATAAGCATGACATGCATTTAAAAACAAACAAAACAAAAAAAAAAAACACATCAGGCCACGTGTGCACACACCAACAAACCCTAATGTGGAATTAAATAACTTTCAGAAACAGTCAGAGAGTGTTCTTCATTCAGTTTTATTGCAAAAGTTCAAGTATGCATGTCCAATGAAAGACAGTCCAATTCTGAAAATATTCACCAGACATGCACTTGTTACATATATATTGTTACATAATACTGATATGACGTCATAATAGTTTACAGGATGAGTCAGTAGTTGTGGCATTCAACAATAATACAAAAAGTGGTATAAAATACTGTTTCCAAATACATCTGTAGTTTGAGAATGTTTTAAGAGTCCGACGGTTGATGCTGGTTTTGGTGTTTTACTCTTTGCTGCATACCTTCAACATCTCAGGTGTATTCTCAATTTTTAGACATCATTTTGACAAACTCTGCAGGAGAGAGAGAGATGAAAAAACGACCTTAGAGTGTGAGTAACATAAATGCAAATGACGAGTGAAATAATGCTTAAAAATGTTTGGATTATTAAATATGCAATTTTATTATTAAATAAAATGTATTTTATTTATTTTAAGTAAAAATAGCACAAACACACATTTCAAGAAAAACAATGGACAAAAAAAACTGTTTGTTAGGTTTCAAATTTAACCATTTTAAACATAATTTAGACTAAATTAAGAAAGTGATTAAGGGAAAATTACTTGGGTCTACTTGCTTAAAAGTAATTGCAAAAATAGAAAAAAGTAAAGTTAGATCTGAGAAAAGTTTAAATATTATTTGTTTGCTGAATACACTTGGTGTGATATTTTGTCATCTAATAAATCTGATAAATTCACAGAAGTGAGATGTAATTGTCCAAAAACTTATCGAGGCCACTGTATAGTTGGACGTTTTCCTCAGTATCATCATAATAATCAATTGTTACTTAGCAACAGTGACAACAGACACCTTAAAATCATTTTTGATATCTTTTGTTCTCATTCCAAAATTACTAATGTTTAATGCCCCATAAGTTCCCTATGACCCATGAAACATAATTGAATAATTCAAGCACAAGTCATTGTGGGAATTCCCCATAGCCTCAAAAGTCAAAAGTTATGACTAATAAGTCTATGGATTAAAAAAAAAAAAAAACATAAGTTAAAGGAACATAGATATTTGAGTTATGAGTCTAAAACTTGAAATTTAAAGTAACATTTCATTAAGAAAACTAGATTTTTCCAGTAATGACAACTTTAGGGTTTACAGTGATGTAGTCTGTGCATTTTAGAAACACACTGAATGTGACAATCACATCATCATCTGTGTGGTCAAAATTAAGAACAAAGAACTAGTTCTTATCAGGGTCAGGGTCCACAAAAGTACGGAGAGCAAGTGTGCAGAGGTTTCTGTGAGACACATGAGAGCATGTACACCTGGCGTAGGTGTATGCAGTGCAGAGGATGTTGTTTCCCTCACGGTCTGATCTATGTTTCTATAACTCCTGAAACACATTCCCTGCTCTGACTTCAATAAATTAAAGAACGTTCTCAAAGTTTCAGCAATTACAGAAGAAGGTCAGTTCGGTAGGTTGGTGTCTAAAGATCCCTTTGCTTGCAGGGCTGCATGTGGAAGGTGGAAACGTGCCATTATAGATCAGGTGATATGTGGCAGTGATAAACTAGAACAGAGTGTAAAGGAGAGCCTGCGTGAATATTGCAAATGCCCCTACTTTCTACTACTCTATTCTACTACTCATTTGCTAATTTTACATGCATTTTGCAGTGGTGTCATGTACCTTATATCACTATAGGCAAGATAAGACATTTATAAAAAATAGACATAAGGAGATTTAAATTCAAGCTACATTAAAAACTGAACTTGACATGAAGTGATCACCATGCATTTTCATTGAATGGAAAAGAGCAGCTGTGACATTTTCATAATTGCTTCTTTTTTTGTTTGAGGGGGACAAGTCAAATGGATTTTGAGTGCCATGAGTGTGTGTTTTCACATTAATATTGCATCAAGAGCGAGACGTTTACCAAGAGCGTTTGAAAGCAGCCAGCTGTAGTCAAACAGCGCGTGGTATTGCTGGTACTTTTAACATTTGTGACTATCAAAATATTGAACTAAGCAGAGATTCCCAGAGGCACCCAGTTTGGGAACCACTGGTGTAGATGATGACACTACTTTTCAGTTTAGAGTAAATTAGAAGGTGCGATTCGATTGGTCTGACAAATTTTAACAAGATAAAATTCAAGTTCTGTTTTCTGGAAGTTCATGTACCCTGAAATCAACCCCATTTATCCTCATTATTGACAAGCAACATCTCCCATCAGACATTTCTACATCAATTTTACTGCAAATATTTTCCCCTCTAGCTCTACTGATAGCGCATTGTGCGAGGAACCTCTGAGGCACAGGTTCTGGTGCCATGGGAACCAGGAAATAATCTAATTCACAAAAACAATAGTGAGTGTGATTCAGTGGTTACATTTTTACTCTTAAATTAAATCTTAACTCCACTGACTGGTTAGGTTTAAGGTTGGGGTTTGGGTTATGGCATATGGATAATAAAATAAGCATTCCTGTTGACTGTATAATATAATTTACAGCTAAAAATACTATTTGCTTTTTGCACCGCTCTGTGGACATTTCATCTCAATCACACTTCTGGCTTTGGCCTCTGTGGGCCAGTGATTTCGCTAAGAACAAACCAGCAAACGTTTCAACCTACGGTCGCCGAATTCAGTGTGAACATTAATTTACTTTTTCAATGCTTGATTTCTGAAACAGCAAAAAAAAAAATTTTTTTACCTACAATATTTATTTAACTTCATTAACAAAGTTAATTTTGCAACCAAATTTTCAAACTAAAAGTTGCATTGAAAATCCACTTAGCACAAATATGAGGGGGCACATGCCTCAGTTTGAATGTGCAGGACTCCTCCTCTTGTGTGTGTATAAATAAGAAAGCCTGAATGTTGCCTTTTTTACCTTCAAAATCAACGGTTCCATCTCCATTGTTGTCAACTTCTCGTATAACAGCTTCTATTTCCTTCCTGTTTGTGTTTTCACCCAGCAACTTTTGCATTGCATGCTTCAGTTCTTCTATAGTGATAGAGCCATCACCATCCACATCAAACTACAGATATACATACAAATATTAATATTACACTCAGTTAAAGGGTTAGTTCACCCCAAAAATGAAAATTCTCTCATCATTTACTCACCCTCATGCCATCCCAGATGTGTATGACTTTCTTTCTTCTGCTGAACACAAATGGTAAAGATTTTTAGAAGAATATTTCAGCTCTGTAGGTCCATACAATGCAAGTAAATGGGTTCCAAAAGTTTGAAGCTGCAAAATCACATAAAGGCAGCATAAATAAATCCATAAGACTCCAGTGATTAACTCCATGTCTTCAGAAGCAATGTGATAAGTGTGGGTGAGAAACAGAGAAATATTTAAGTTATTTTTTACTATAAATCTCCACTTTCACTTCCACATTCTTCTTCTTTTGTTTTTGGAAGTTCACATTATTTGTGCATATCGCCACCTGCTGGAGTGGGGGAGAATTTATAGTAAAAAAGGACTGAAATATTGATCTGTTTCTCACTCACACTTACAGTATATTGCTTCTGAAGATATAGATTTAAACACTGGAGTCTAATGGATTACTTTTACTCTGCTTTTATGTGCTTTTTGAAGCTTAAAAAATGCACTTGTATATACATATGGTCCTACAGAGCTGAAATATTCTTTTGGGTTCTGCAGAAGAAAGAAAGTCATACACATCTGGGATGGCATGAGGCAGAGTAAATTATGAGAGAATTTTCATTTTTGGGTGAACTATCCCTTTCAATAGCCAAACAGACATCAGACTGGAGGCCTACTTTAAGTAATGGTGGATATTAATACAAAGAAAGACTTTTTACTAGAAATACATTGGGGTCCAAAAATCTTAGACTGCTAGTGAAAATGCTTCTCTACTTTGCTCTTTGTATTTGGTATAAACCTATTTTTTGTCAATAAAAGCATACACTCGAGCTGGCATTAACTCAAGTCATGCTCTCCCAGCATGACTTGAGAACGTTTCAAACAGCAGCTTGTGATTTAATGGAAAGGAAAAAATCTGACCTTGTGAACAAAGGGGTTAATATGGTCAATGTTAAAAATGTGTTACGTTTGATTAGTGACCCAGAAAGGGTGTGGAGACCTAAATATATAGTTTTATGTCTTTTTTTATGAACTTTTTCAAAATTCTAATATTTTTGTTTTATTTCCATGTTTAAATGAGATTTTCCATCTAAAATGTTCAGTGTGGTCTCATACATTTGGACCCCAGGGAAATTGAAACAAACCGAAATAGAGGGGAAGAAAATTAATTTAAGAAAAATTCTGCATTTTGAAAGAACAATTCTTTACCTCTCTAAACGCTTCCTTCAGCTCCTTCAGCCCAATCATTCCAGCAGTTTCTGCCAACAGCTTTGGAGCCATGAGGTCAACAAAATCCTGAAAATCTACTCGTCCTTCAACTGAACAAGAGACAATGAGAGATAAAGAGAGAGGAAAACAATTGAAAAAGTAATCAACACATGCTAAATAAACAGATGAGACCTCCATGAATTTAGAGAATAATCTACAAGGCTTCAGCCAGAGTGGTATGCAGAAATGACAACAAAGGACATCAAGTAGATAAATCACAAGGGGAATAACAGCTGCTAGCACATATGTGAGACAGGGAAAGGGAGGGAGAGACACAGCAGGAGATGACATTGCCTTACGGTTCATGTTGATGTTTTGGCGAAGTTCAAGCAGTTCCATCTCAGTGGGCATGTAACCCATTGTACACATCAGGTTGCCAAGATCTTTACAGCTGATCAGACTATCCTTATCCTTATCAAACTCAGCAAATGCCTCCCGCAACTCTGCAACATACACAGTACACACACAGACACATAAACACTTGATAAACATTGAATTATTGAGACTGAGTAGATGGATTGTTCTGGATGAATGACATTGTTAAAACAAATGGCTGACATTTATTTTTTAATTGTTACATTTATATTACAGATGAATTTGGCAGATGCTTTCATCGAAATGACTTGCTCTAAATTCCACAGAGCATCTGAGATTTCACATTTCATTTGCACCTTTCATCTTATTTTGTTAGTTCAATCTTATTATGTCAATGAGCCAGAACAGCTCAGATAAGCGTCAGTGAATTTAACAATGAAGCTAGGCTTAATTGTTTCTTTTTCTTTTTGTAATTCTTGAATCTATCTAAATAAGTGATGGTCTTACCCTCTATCTCCTCATCAGCCAGCGGCCGCTCCTGTAAGACAACTACAGTTACATATTCACCCAACATTTTTGGATTCGTCAAAACTGAGTTGACCTTTTATGTAAGGTTTATGTAAGCAACAAGCTGCTGTTGGTGATGTCAACGACTTAGGACTAATTTTTTTAATAATTCTTCTGGACAGTTATCATTCCGTTTCTGATGGATATGATTAATGAGTTTAATCCCACCAGCAGATCCAATACCATAATCAGAGAGCATTCACATGGGTTTTAACAGACAGATTTGGGGCGACACCAGCTAAATTATGGCACGTAAAAGGCATCTAGATGCTCATTTGTGCAGCAAACTTGCAATTGTGGGATACTGTAATGTCTAACAATAACCATGACACTTGTGTGAACTGGAGTCCATGTGCGTACCAGAATACATGGATTGATAAAAATGAATGATACTTACAATATTTTTTGCTCCTCTTAGGAAAATGCATGCCGGCCCCTGACACATATCTTACAACCTCTTCTCTGAGAATTCTGTCAGTCTTTAAACATTTTCAGATATTTATATACATGACATTGTAATTACATAATAGTTAAATATATCAATATTATTTCAAGCAACTGTTTAATAACACAAATTTGTCATCACATTGTTTGTTTTCTAAACAGATTAATAATATTGAATGAATAAATACTTCATAAGTGTAACTATGGATACAAAATTACTATGTATAAAATGTGTAATAATTGTGAAATAGTCCTCTAGTCTAAAGTTGCTTGGAAACGCATTTGAAAATACAGATTTTAGATACATTTATTTAATTATTTACATTATTTATGAATAGAGTTTTTACCACTGGAAATATTTAAAAAGATAGAACCCCACCAAATAAATGGCAATGACGAGTGCCATTCCTAATGTTCCAAACACAAACAAACCTATTACTCACCTGCTCTCTCTACTCCTCTGGTCACACAAGTAGTGATAGGAAGGGCAGTTGTTCTGTTTGTGTTGCTTCTGTCATCCAACTCTATCTTCCCTTTGTTCTTTACTTTGAGAAACCTTCTTTACAGTCACTCAACAGTCTTTGAATTATTAAACAATACTGAGAGGGAGGGAGCGAGTAAGAGAGTGAGTGAAAAAGCAAATGAGTGATTGAGTGAGGGGGGTGTAGAGAGAGAGAGAGAGAGAGAGAGAGAGAGAGAGAGAGAGAGAGAGAGATCAAATCCAGCTTCTTGAGCAGAACCAGACAAAACATGTTTTTGTAACTGCATATTACTTACATGTGAACTATAATTATGATATATCATGATATTTGTTAACACTTAATACGGTTGTATATTTTAACAGTATATGTTAACACTAGTAAATGCATTAGGCATCATGAACTAACAATGAATAATAATTTTGCAGATGTAATCTTGGTCAATACAATGTAAGTGAATGGTGACCAGACTTTTGAAACTCCAAATATCATATAAAAGCAGCATTATAGTAATGCAGATGACTCCAGTCGTTAAATCAATATCATCAGAAGTGATATGATAAGTGTGGATTAGAAACAAATCAATATGTTTACAATAAATCTCCACTTTCTCTTTCAGAACGTGAAAAAACATGAAAGTGAAAGAGGACATTTATGGTAAAAAATTTAATATGGAACTGTTTCTCAGTCACACCTTTCAAATCACTTCTGAAGATATGGATTTAACCACTGGAGTCTTATGGATAACATTTATGCTGCCCTTATGTGATTTATGGACCTTCAAATTTCAGGTCACCATTCACTTGCATTGTATGGACCTATAGAGCTAAAATATTATTCTAAAAATCGTTGTTTGTTTTCTGCTGAAGAAAGAAAGCAATAGATATCTGGGATGGCATGAGAGTGAGTAAATGACGAGATAATTTTCATTTTCACTTGTGTGTTGCATGGGGGGGGGATGGGGGGTCTGACCAGAAAAGAAGATTAGTAACAGTAGATTGAACGATATATATTGGCATGGAGCACAAGGAAATATGTTTGGTGGTGATTTGGATATGTTTTTCTCTGTGGAAGAAAAACATATGAAAACATAAGACAGATGTCATTGTTGCTGGATATGAAAATATTTGAAACTGCTTTAAAACATGGACAATAGAGTTGTGAAATGAGAAAAAAGAAAAAAAATGTTACTATGGAGATTGATGACATTGCTTTGTTTTGTTGTTATTTATGATCACAATGTTCTGATGTCCCCTAAAAGAAAAATCTATAAAACACTGGGCAATATATGGCCAATACAAGGTGGACTTAAACAGAGAGATAGATAGATAGAGAGGGAGAGAGAGAGAGAGAGACAGAGAGAGAATTTTTGTCATCTTTGGTATGATTGCAACATCTGTTGAAAAGGATCATCCACTTGTAAAATTTTTGGTAAAAAAAAAAAGGTGGTGGTGGTTTATCAGACTCAATATAATAGACAAAGCCTAATAATAGACTGCTCCACATGACCAGATACCACTGTATTTCCAACAGTACTAAACCAATCGTCTAACACAGCATTACATCACAAGCATTATTTCTAAACACATTATTCCATCTGTCTTCCTTTCTGTGTCTCTTTCTATATGCCTCTCATCTACATCTTACCTTTCTCTCATGCATTTTTCATTCTGGCCCCCTGATCCCTCTTTGTGATATTCAATCATCTGCTTTATTTTCAGGTCCTCTACTATCACAGGTTTCAATGCAGTAAAATAAAAGTGCTGACAGAGGAGACCTCCAACCCTGGGTCTGTGTCTGGGTGCTGAGTGAGTGTAACCATCCCGCTGTGTGTGTGTGAAGGTGAACGCAAAGCCATATTTGCTCCCAGGGCCATTTCATAGTCATGATCACTGACCAGGGCTGTGTTTCCCAATAACGACTGATCTTAGCAGTTAAGAGCATTTTCTAAGAGCAATTTTAGGAATGTTCATTATATTTTATGTGCGTTTACCAAAACTGCACTTAACATGAACGTGCGAGGATGCGCTTTAAGTGATACTTAAGAGAGTCGCTGTCCATGTGACAGTGCTGAAATGTGACCATATAGTGCTACTCGTCATTGTAACTTTATTATATTTGTGCATAACTTTACCATTTGTTATTTATCTGTTTTAAATGTTTTTATTTTTATTTTTAAATATTCAACTTAATTAACTGCAAATTTACATATTGTTTTTACAACAATTTTGTGCAGAACAATCTTTTTCTTTTACACAATCTGCTTCCATAGTCAGGTGTGCATTTATAATATTTCATTTTCACAAATTCCTCTCGATATAAAAGCTTCCAGGATTAGTGAAGCCAGTGGAGGACCTGTGTGTTGATCCTGCTTATTAAAAACATTAATTGAACATTATTTAGTGTTAACGCGGAACACAAAATAAGAATACATTTGGAAGTTGCGCTTAACAGACATTCACCAATAAAGTGGAGGTCTGCTCTTTACTCCCAAAAGTGATAATGGTGACAGTAATGCTGCATGTGTGGTGCTACACAACTTGAATTGCTTGAGAGAGAGCCTGTGGGTGTCAGAGAGGGAGAGGAGATGAGATACGGACGATTTTCATGCACGGTAGCAAGTTAATGACTTTGTTCTTCTCTTTCTAATATTAATTTATACAGTTGTCTGCATCAATGATGCCACAACTTTGTCTATTCATCCATTTAGACTATCTATTTTATGCATTTCATAACAATAATAATAATTATAATAATTATTATTATTATTAGACCTATCCTGATATTAAAGTCACAGCATAAAGTGTAGCTATTGGTATTTAAATTGTATTGGGTTTAGTTTTGGGATTGCCCTGCAGGTGTCTGCATAAGTCTGTGTCCTTACGATGTTCTTAGCGGTGTATGATTACCACGGAGCACTCGTTAATCTACGAGTATTTTCAAGTACTACTCAAGTTACGATGCTTTTGGGAAACAGGCCGCAAAACTGAGATTAATCGTAAATTGATTCTACGATCTACTTGGGTTTAAGATGCTTTTGGAAAACTTGGCCCAGGTCCATAATCCAGCCCTGTTTCCGACCCCCTTCACTGTTACCAGTGATTACAAAAGCGTTTCACGTTTAACAAAACATTTTATTTAGAACTGAACACAGTTGAGTCAATTACATACTTGATTTGCAGGACAGTCATCAAATGCATCGTTGGCTATACAATTGAAATTTTCATGTTGCATGCAAGTAGTCCGGTCATATACAGTGTATTGTGTTCACTGTGTGCTTCACAGGTCTGAAAATAAATCACCATGTGATGTAATAAAAACATGATTTATAGCATAGTTGTGAATTACACTTGGTCTCATAGAATCACGTCACTTCAATGCCTACATTTTTGCAAACATTTTAACATGGTTCATTGTATGTATCATGGCAGTTTCCTGGTGAAATGACAATTGGAGGCACCACAACAACAATTACTTTTATATCCTTTCACTCAAATCACGAGTAAAATGGCAAATTTTCAATTCATAAACACATACTTTTCGCCCTGTTCCTCACATAACTCTATCTTATAATATCAAAACACTTTTACTATAGTGACTTATAAGGCGATACATTTTAACATGTTCTTTATAAAACCAGTTTTATTTGCAAGCTTGTTCGAGTCATGTCATCTTTTCTTTTATGACACTATTATTTAGGTTAAAGGTTTAGGGTAGGGAGGTACTTGATAAGCTATTAAACTTAAATCCATTTTTGCTTTCAGCACCACACAGTGGACATTTCACCTTTGAATCTGCCATGATAAGTGTAAGGAAGCACATCACATAATTTTTCAAAAATATCCTCTTCCCACAATCATGTTATTTTTATGAGATCAGGCTGTGCAAAAGTACAGTATTTACGGAGAACGATATATCACAGTATACATTAGCGAGGTCAGAAGAGGAATAGAAGAAATCAGGCACAGAAACGATAGAACAGGAGCGCGGGATTATCAAGACAGGCACAGATCAAAGATAGATGTGAAATTAAACAATTTTGTTCGAGTGTCATCACAGTATCTGTATATGTGCTCAGGACAGTGTTCATAGCCCATATGCTGTCTCGTCTGTATTTTGGGTGGAATTGAAGTGGACTGAACCACTTTGTCCAAATTGCTTAAAGGGATAGTTCAGCCAGAAATGAAAGTTCTGTCCTTGTTTGCTCACCCTCATGTTGTGTCGCAGTCACCATTCACTTTCATTGTATGGGAAATAAATGCAATCCAAGTGAATGTTCACTAAGGCTAACATTCTGCCTAACATCTTTTTGTGTTCCATGGAAGAAAAGTCATGTAGGTTTGGAACAATACGAGAATGAGTAAATGATTACAGAATTTTCATTTTTGGGTGAACTACACCTTTAAGGTTTCTGTTGAACAGAAATGATATGGTAAATGAATGGAAAATCCCAGTCTAACCTTTCAACACATCTAAAACAAGGTTTGCAAACTTTTAACATCATTTTAGCATTTGGTTGTGGGAGGAAGGTTTGACCAGTGCATCCTGGGAAATGTAGTTTGAATCACTGCTCAGGGGCAAAGATGTAGTCTAGAGCCTGTCTCTCTGCAGCAGCCACATTAGGGTGCCAGAGATCCACGCTGAAGATAACTCTAGAACCATCTTCAGCACCTCCTAGAGGACACACATAAAACTTGTTAGTTTGTTAGGCATACCTCGTCTTGTTTCACTGTTCCCTCTTGTTTGCCATTTTTGTCACTTTTTGCATTCCATAGTTTTCACTTTTGTCCTGTATGTAACTCCATAGTCTCTTTGTTAGCGTTCGTGTTTTCCGTCATTGCTTTCACCTGTCCCTCGTTAACTTGCCACTTGCCTCTGTTTCTTCCCTCGTTATCTTGTTTGGTGTTCTGTTTGTTCATTGGCCCCTTAGTTCTATGTTCATGTATATATACCCTGGTTTTTGGTTCAGTCCTGGTCTATCGTTGAATGTTGCTAGCCGTGTGTGTGTGTGTGTGTGTGTGTGTGTGTGTGTGTGTGTGTGTGTGTGTGTGTGTGTGTGTGTGTGTGTGTGTGTGTGTGTGTGTGTGTGTGTGCGTGCGTGCGTGCGTGCGTGCGTGCGTGCGTGCGTGCGTGCGTGCGTGCGTGCGTGCGTGCGTGCGTGCGTGCGTGCGTGCGTGCGTGCGTGCGTGCGTGCGTGTGCGTGCGCGTGTGTCACTTTGTGGGGACCAAATGTCCCCATAAGGATAGTAAAACCCGAAATTTTTCACCTTGTGGGGACATTTTGTCGGTCCCCATGAGGAAAACAGCTTATAAATCATACTAAATTATGTATTTTGAAAATGTAAAAATGCAGAAAGTTTTCTGTGAGGTTTAGGGGATAGAATATAAAGTTTGTACAGTATAAAAACCATTATGTCTATGGAAAGTCCTCATAAAACATGGAAACCAAACTGTGTGTGTGTGTGTGTGCGCGCGCGCGCGCGTGCGTTCGTTCCCTGCCCGTTTTGTTTTCATCGTATGTTCATTTCCCCATTGAGGGTTTTCCTTTGTGTTTCTTGATTGTCTCAGTTAATAAAAGTAAGTTTGCATTTAGATCCGCTCTCATCGTCTGCCTCCATTCGTAACATAGAGTAAGTTATAATAATTATCCATTGAGCTATAAGGTATTTTCCAGAATGTACAGTAGGGTTCTAGGTTCAAAATGAAAAAACCTAATTAAAACCTTGAAATGAACAAAGTTTTAGAATTTTTAAACATTAAAAAATAAAAATGAGAGATCAAAACAACTTTCCAAATAGAGTTCAGATTGGCCAAAAATTTCAATATGGATTTATCAAATTCCAAACTCAAAAAATAAATTATCTGAGCTAATCTATACACATTCATTTTAAAGTTCTATATGCTTATTGTATATCAACAAAATTCTTGTGTGTCTATTTTTATTTCTACTCTCAGACCAAGTTGATACATACATGAGACATAATTCAGAGCTCCATTAAGTCTCTATAAAGACAAGTCATAGCTCTCCTCAATTAGTTTTATGTCATTTAGCAATCAGCATTATTATGAATTATGAGGTTTGGACATTGTCGCTTTCTGACCATTATGTGAGAAGGTGTGCAGGAAAGAGTCATCCACAAGGAGGCAATGTCCTTCTGACCAACATTGAGGCTCTCCACCCACCACCAGCTCACACTTAGAAGGAGTCTGAAGACCTGAGACAGACAGAGAGAGAGAGAGATTACAATGAGGAGTAATTTTCACACAAACTCACAAAAATTACTCTAATGTAAAATTCTAGAAAGGGCGATTTAAAGAACCTATTTGAACATGCAACAAGAAAAACAAACAAACTACCCAGAGCATTAAACCAATTTGGTAGTCTGGCCATAAAATGTAAAAGCATCATATAAAGATTAATCCATGTCTTCAGAAGCGATATGACAGGCATGGGTGAGAAACAGATCAACGTGTAAGTCCTTTTTTTACTATTAAGTGCTATAAGGTTTCAACAACTTTTGTTTTAGGTGATTCACATTCTTCATGCATATGGCCACCTACTGGCAGGGAGGAGAATTTACAGCAAAAAAGGACTTACATTTTGATCTGTTTCTCACCTGCACCTTTCATAGCACTTCTGAAGACATGGATTTAACAACTAGTGTTGTATAGATTACTATTATGCTGCCTGTATGTGCTTTTTTGAGCTTCCTGTTGATTTAAATTGAACGAACCTACAGAGCAGAAGAAAGAAAGTCATACATATCTGGGATGACATGAGTCAATGATGAGAGAATTTACATTTTTGAGTGAACGATACCTTTAACTGTTGCTAACATATGGGCCTTGAAATGCCACAGGTGTAAATTTGATGTCTGAGGTGATGGCCTCATCAGCAAATTAGTGTTTTCTGTTCCATACAGGTTTTACAACAGCTACATATCAGCCAGTTGCTTGCAGGCATTCACACTTTTTGCACAGATAGGCATTCACTATTTTATGACATAAAGATGAATAATTTCAGTGTTTCTGTGTCCTGACTCGTGACTCACCAAGATGGCAGCGCAGTCGTGTATTTGTAGGACCATAGGCCCCTCCCATTGTGGCCCCAGGGCCCAGGAGCCAGAACCCAGCAGACCCCAGAGAGTTACTACTGATGAAGGTTCTGAGAGACAGAAGGGTTCGGTATGTATACGGACATGCACGGCAGTTACTGGCCACACACACTCCAGCGTTATAGATCGGGAATACTGCCTGGCCCTGAGAGTGATAAATACAAAAGCTATCACACACAACACATTTTTCTCTTTAAATTTGTACAAATGTATATCTGCTAAAAATGTTTTTTTTGATTGGTCCATTGTTTTGACAAGGAGTCAATGCAGCGCTCGTGGTGGAATACACAGAAGAAAACAATAAGACATGCCATAGCAGTCTTATTATCTTATATGTATACGCCTGTCAAGCCCATAGTTACATAGATCAAATAGATGCTTACTTTCTTCCATTAAACCGTAATGAGGCAGAATGTTAGAGAATGACTTAACATTCTGCCTAACATTTTTTGTGTTCCACGGAAGAAAGTTAGTCACACAGGTTTGGAACGACATAAGGGTGAGTAAATGACAACAGAATAGTAACTTTTCTGTGAAAAATCCCTTCATTCCATGGAATGATTGCTTGAGGCCAAGATGAGGCTGGTAGGTATAGTTACCTTTGATCCTTGGTAGGTCCACCCTAGTTTTGTATCAATTCCCCTCTGGTAAACTGCCTGGAACTCAGCAAGGATAATTGGATAAGTGGCCTCCAGAACCTCAATATCATGGCGATGAGCATCCCTGGGAAAGAAAGGTATGCTGGGAACATCTGGGAGGTAGAAGAGATGAGGTTTCTGTATGGAGGGCCGATCATTTATTCTGGCCTAGACAACAGAGAGGAGATGTTGATGTAACAAAGAGTGAACAAAATTTTGAAGATATTGTTCAAACAAAAGTTAAATTTCTGAGATTTACTCACCCACATGCCATCCAAAACGTGTATGACTTTCTTTCTTCTGCTGAACACAAAAAATATTTTTAGAAGAACATCTCAGCTCTGTAGGTCCATGCAATGGAAGTGAATGGTGACCAGCACTATGATGGTCCGAAGAGCACATAAAGGCAGCATAAAAGTAATCCATTCAACCCGAGTGTTTAAATCCATACAGTGCATTCAGAAAGTATTCAGGCCCTTTTATTTTTTCCACATTTTATTATGTTGCAGCCTAATGCTAAAATACTTAAAAAAAACAAAATCTAATCAATCTACACTCCATACCCCATAATGACAAAGCATGGACATGATTTGGAAAGGCACACATCTATCTACATATGGTCTCAGCTGAAAATGCATAAAGGAACTGCTTGTAGTGTAGAGCTCAGAGACAGGATTGTGTTGAGGCACAGATCTGTGGAAGGCTACAAACTGTTTTGGCTGCATAGAAGGTTCCCAAGAGCACATTGGCCTCCGTAATTCTTAAATGGAAGACGTTTGGAACAACTAGGACTCTTCCTAGAGGTGGCTGGCCAAACTGAGCAATCAGGAGAGAAGGGCCTTTGTAAGAGAGGTGACCAAGAATCTGATGGTCACTCTGGTTGAGCTCCAGAGATCATGTGTGGAGATGGGAGAACCATCACTGCAACACTCCACCGATCTGGGCTTTATGGCAGAGTGGCCAGACGGAAGCCTCTCCTCAGTGCGAGACACATAAAAAAGCTCCTAAAGGACTCTCAGACTGTGAGAAACAAGATTCTCTGGTCTGATGAAACAAAGATTGAACTGTTTGGCCTCCATTCCAAATGTCATATCTGGAGGAAACCAGGCACCGCTCATCACCTGTGCAATACCATCCCAATGGTGAAGCGTGGTGGTGGAAGCATCATGTTGTGGGGGTGTTTTTCAGTGGCAGGGACTGGGGGACGAGTCAGGGTTGAAGGAAAGCCGAACGCAGATTTCCTTAATGAAAACCTGGTCCAGAGTGCTCCGGACCTCAGACAGGGCCAAAAATTCACCTTCCAACAGGCCAATGACCCTAAGCACACAGCTAAGACAACGCAAAAGTAGCTTAGGGAAAAGAGTGGCTTAGGAAAAACTGTCCTTGAGTGGCCCAGCCAGAGGCCGGATTTTAAACCAATCTAACATCTCTGGAGAGACCTGAAAATGGCTGTCCACTGAAGGTCCTCATCCAACCTGACAGAGCTTGAGAGGATCTGCAGAGAAGAAGGGCAAAAAAAAAACAAATCCAGGTGTGCAAACTTGTCGCATCATGACCAAAAAGTCTTGAGGCTGTAATCGCTGCCAAAGGTGCTACAACGAAGTATTGAGTTAAGGATCTGAATACTTATGTCAATGTCATATTTAATTTTTTTATTTTTAATACATTTGGAAAGTTATCAAAAATCTGATTTTGCGTTGACATTATGGGGTTTGAAGTGTAGATTGATGAGGAAAAAATAAATAATTAAAGCATTTTAGCATAAGGCTGCAACATTAAGTGTGAAAACAATGAAGTGGTCTGAATACTTTCTGAATGCACTGTATCTTCAGAAGAGATATAATAGGTGTAGGAGCCATGTAATTGGGGTGATGTCTGTTTAAATTCTAAATGTCATGTGACTGGAAAGAGGGTGTGTGTCATTGATTAGCCAGGTTTAAAAACACCTGTTGTTGTATGTGTAGCAAGGAGGAAGGGGGTGAGCTGGGAGCACGTATTTTTTGTTGACCGTACAAATGGTTCAAGGTATCACAAATGTCTTTTAATAACGCCAATCATCTGAATTCATGCTTTTAATTGCTACAAATCTTTGCATTTTGGATGACCATTAATTAAAGAATGAAGACGCAGACATTTTGGTCTACCTTGTTGACGAGTCACAGAAGAACTCCTTGTTTAGCCCCTCAGCGGCAAATCGTTTGTTTTTATTGAAGTCGCTATATCAATAGGTGTGGGTGAGAAACGGATCAATATTTAAGTCCTTTTTTACTATAAATGTCCACTTTCAGTTTCAGATTCTTATGTTTTTAGCGATTCACATTATTTGTGCATTTCACCACCTACTGGGCAGGGAGGAGAATTTGTTGTAAAAGAACCTAAATATTGATTTATTTCTTACCCACACTTATCATATCACTTCTGGAGATATGTATTTATCCACTGGAATTTATATGGATTACTTTTATGCTGCCTTTATGTGCTTTTTGGAGCTCAAAGGTCTGGCCACGATTCACTTGCATCGTATGGACCAACACAGCTGAAATATTCTAAAAAACTTAATTTGTGTTCAGCAGAAGACAGAAAGTCATACACATCTGGGATGGCATGAGGGTGAGTAAATGTTGAGAGAATTTTCATTTTTGGGTGAACTATCCCTTTAAGATTACAATATTTGAGAAAGTGCAGGAAAAGCCTAATCTCCTAGGTTATGAACTGCTTTTCTGGCCTCCGCTGGTTTAAGCTGATCTCCCAGCCAAGGATGCCCCAAACCAAAATTCAGGAGACAATCTAAGACCAGCCAACCAGTATAGGATGGTTTAAGTTTTTTTTCCCCCTTTATTTTTTTATTTGTATATATTTCTTTTAGGAGTGTTCTGACCTGACATCTGCCATTTTCAGCTCACCATCTCTCTCTTTTTTTTTTCTCTTCACTACACTCCACTTTTCCCATATCTGACCTGATTTCGGAGACCCTTGTGAATACGACCCATGCCGGCCCAACTGTAGCGCTTGGCATACTCCTGTAGTGCTCTATACAACTTCCTGCTTCCTGCTGCAGCCTCTATGGGGAAAGGAGCATGGCTCCACACCGGCGTCAGGTAGCTCTCTGTACCCTCCTCTTCCTCCACCATCTCCAAGGTGATTGCTGCTGATGCTTTGGGGGCAGAGTGTCCGGGGTCGACAGGGGACCGACTGGATGACCGAGAGAATGTGGACCGGGAGGAGCTGTTTTTGAGCATTCCAGGGTGGGAGGGCGGGTCAGAACCCACACGGTAGCAGTACCAGAGGAAGAGAAGGAGGACGGTCCAGAGCAGCCCACTAAAGGGGGGACCACCCAGCAGCACACATGGGGGAAGCGGCACCAAGTCCAGCGACCAGGACATAGTGCTGAGAGAGTGAGCTTTAAAACAATGCATAAAAAGGACATTCATGTAATTGTATTTTCTTATAGGCATGCTACACACTCAAAACAAATATTTTTGCTGCTTGTTCAAATTACATAATTAAAATGAACTAAAGCAACACAGTTCTATATAATTTTGTCACATCTTGATTTATTGGGTTCTGTTTAGAAGTTTACTTAATCCATTTGAGTTGGGATCATGAACCCTTTTTGTGGTGTTAATGTATCACTGATTAAACTGGGCAAGTAACTTCCATTTCCCAGCATGCTTTGTTTGAGAATGGATAAGGAGAGTAAATGTTAAGTGTTATTATAGTTTTTGTTTAAGATGAATATGAAGGGAGATGTTTGTTTGTGTTTAACGAGTTTGTTATGTTATGTTGAGATTCAAAAGAGTTTGCTATGTGGGAGTTTTAGGGGTCACCATAATGGTGAAAAGGGGAACTTGAGCTAACGATGAGGACAGATAAATATGGCACATTGCTCACTGTTGCACAGCATAGATATTAAACTACACCCTTGAGTGCTTCCAACTAGCATGCATGTAACATACTAACATTTTCTTTCACTAGTTAGTACATAAGAAATAAAAGATTTATATGAGTTACATGTCTAATTTTATTAGGTTTCCCTAATTCAACTAGGTTCTTTCTACACAAAGTGTTTGTGTTGAGATTACATATACATTTTAAGTTAAGAAAACTCATTGGAACACATGGAACCACTGTCCACGAATGAATCAAGTTCAGCCAAAGATATATTTTTTTGTGCAGTAGCTGTCTCGTTGCCTCAGTTATAAAATCATAACCCAATAGCCAGATAGGTACTCGTTACACGAGGCTTCTTCAGTCTGTTAAATCAATATACACTATAGCTCCCCATTCCTACATGTTTATGAGGAAGAATTACAATTCAGCAGACGATGAATATGTCTGCATCAATCCAAAATACCAAATGCTTCCCCACAGTGAGATATTGCTCTACTGCATAATGATTCCTGCTGCAGTCAGTTTGTGTTGTCGCTTTCATTCCTCGTACTCACGTTGCTGAAACATGGAACAAGGATGTCCGGGAGAGAGCGACGACGGAAAGAACCGATTTGCACCGAACATTACAAGTTACCATTCGGACACTTGCAACGCAATTGAGTAAGCTGTAGTATATGTGTGTTAGCTTACCACTTCTCCACGCCTTACTCAGTCTCTCGTTCCCCCCTTCGTTCGCACCACGTACTTGTTTATCTCTTTCCCGGTCTGCAGCCCTGAAAATACAGGAGATTCCGCATTCACTGCTTCCGGAAGGGGCTGTTCACGCCGAACGTGGTTTTGCGTCGTCCGCGCTGGAAACATTTGCTAGACTGACGTATTTGACCATTTCACCCCCAGCGTCTTGTCGCGTCAATATAAAGAGCTTCAAGTGTTAAAAACGCGTCTCGAGGCAGCTATGTCTGGCTTTTTTATTTATTTATTTATTTATTTTATTGACGCCTTCGGTGTGAACGGCCCCTAAGAATTGAAGAATGACTCCTTTACGAAACGGACCAAACAGGTTTTTTTTTTTTTTTTTACCTTTGTCCTTGCACTGACGCATTTGAATCCACAAGGCTCTGGTTGACGTTAGCACTGAGTCGCGTCCCGCGGTACAAAGCAGGGCAAGTTTCAGCACCGGGCTGCTGGACAGCTCCTATGCAGAGCGCCGTCTACGTCTTGCACTACTGCAGTTCAACCACACTGAGGCGCCAACGAGGTGACCAAACGCCACTAAAAAAAATACCCTCAAACCAACCAAACACATTGACAGTCAACGCGTCAAGCATACGTATGGGAGCTGGTATCTGTGTCTGTTTCACTCATCTGCAAGCCTGCCTTTAGGCCTAAGCGGACTTGAAAACGAATAAAAGTAGGCTACTTAACTAAGAACGGGTTCAACTGATTGTTTTCAGTGGATTGGGTGTGAATAGATCATGCATATTTTACATCAAGTAGGCCCAGAGCGCGTGCAAACGATTATTTGAAAGCCGTTTGACGCGCAGCGCCAGTTGTGGTATTTTGGAAGGGGGTGGAGTGAGAAACGGAGCGTCGCGCCTGAAACGCAGCATCAAGAACGAGGCTTAAAGAAAAAGAAAAACACTAAATATTCAAAGAATTTCCCGGAGAAGGGAAGAACCCTTCAGGATTTGTTTAGACGAATATAAAACAGAGACTGCGTATTGCCGGTGCGTATACTTTCTGTTTCCCTCTGGCTGGAATATATTACAGACACTGGTATTTTCTTGATGCGTTTCTATTCACGCACTCTTGCTTTTAGTCAGAAAGATGCAGGTTTATCCAGTCTAGACGGTTTGTTAATGATTTGGTTTGGGGGGGTTTGGGGGGGGATGGGCTTCTTGCATTATATGGATGGATAAGAGGAAATGTTTTGGAGAGCATCTGAATATATTACCAGACGGATCTGAACGCTCTGCCCGCAGTGTCAGCAACATTATATCAACATCTGCATGCATTCTCTCGTTTGTTTGGGTTTTTTAAACTAACGGCCACCCGTTTTTATGGAGACTTTTTCCTTTATGTTGTCATTTGCATTATGAAGCAGCTATTTTTATCAGCATTGGTGTGTGCGGTAAATACCAAATGAGGTTCCGAATAGTGACCGGGCCACTTGTGATAGCGGTGACATCACTAATCAGTGAACGCGGGAAAGGCAGGGGCCATATGTCTCGTGCACTGACATGCTTCCAGGGCCACGGAGGGACTATAATATTTGATATACCGCAGTAGATCGAAAAACTCGATGACGCATTTCTCCAGCTTGATTTAAAGAGCAATTATGGTATAATAGTGGACTTGTACTACTTCTAAAAAATATATATATATTTTAGGAGCATCTCATAATGAATTAATAATTGCAGTCATTGTTTTAAAACTGATTCACTTCTTATTTTCTCTAAATTAGCTAATTTAAAGGGATAAACCAGGGGCGTAGTTTCCAGGGGGTATGTGGGGGGAGCGGGGTGGATTGTACCTCCCATCTGCAAGTAGGCCTACAATAACCCCATTATTTATAATACCATGATCAATGTAAACATGGGTAAAAGCTTCACGCTGCAACCAAAGTGATGCAGTTCAGTCCCGGTAGGGTGGGTCGAATACGGTGGTCTGCGGCATCCTCGGCTATGTTGCGTTCAGAATCTGACCGCAAGATCAAAATTGCGTGCACAAATTGGGTTCAGCAGGATTTCCTGATCTGCAAAATTCCTTTTGTGAATTGGGCGCTAAACGAGCACAGTTAGCACGTGCCAAAAATGGCGCTTTAAGTGGCCCGGTCACTATTCGGGCACAATTCCTTTTTAGTGGATCTGCCCCACAATCTATTAAGTACAATATCTTTTATCTTAAATCTGTCCCTTTTTACCATTCTTTCTTACTGTCATCTTTTATTTCTCCTTTTTGCTTGTACCCAGACTGTCCTCTCATTTTAAATAATGGAATCCACAGTTCTTGCTGTGACACTGTGTGCCACACTGCTGCGCTTGGCTTCAGGTAACGTGCTCATATGTGTGAGTCTGTATGTGCTATTGTATGTTTAACTATATACGCATGGTGAATGAACATAGTATGTAGGATGAAACTATTCAGCATATTCAGATTTCTTGGTTAATCCTGGCTTTTTCAGGTGCATCTTTAGTGACGTCAGAAACTGAGGCTCCACCCACCATGACCGCTAGTCCCCGCCCCTTGGGAGAACTCATCCATGCTGCACTTCTGAGTAAGGAGTACCTTGGACACACCCCTGGGAGCAGAGGTCAGTCCCTCCTTAAATGGAGAGTTCACCTAAAAATAAAAATTCTCTCACCAGTTTCTCACCCTTTTGCCATACCAGATGTGTATGAATTTCTTTCTTCTGCGTAACACAAACGAAGATTTTTAGAAGAATATCTCAGCTTTGTAAGACCTTACAATGCAAGTGAATGGTGATCAGCAATTTGAAGCTCCAAAAAGCACATAAAGGCAGCATAAAAGTAATCCATAAGACTCCAGAGTTTAAATCCATATCTTCTGAAGTGATATGATAGCTGTGGGTGAGAAACAGATCAATATTTAAGCACTTTTTTACTATAAATCTCCACATTCACATCTTTTGTTTTTGGTGATGTGCATATCGCCACCTACTGGGCAGGGAGAATAAAATATTGATCCGTTTCTCACCCATACCTATCAAATCGCTTTTGAAGATATAGATTTAGGCACTGGAGTTACCTTTATGCTGCATTTACATGCTTTTTGGACCTTCAAAGTTCTGGCAACCATTCACTTACACCTACAGAGATATTCTTTTAAAAATCTGTGTTTGTGTTCAGCAGAAGAAAGAAAGTCATACACATCTGGGATGGCATAAATAATGAGATAATTAAACATTTTGGGTGAACTATCCCTTTAAGGATTGATATTAGGAGATTCATTTTTTTTGGGTGAGCTATCCCTTGACATGTTGTTGACATCAAAGGCTGTACATTCAGTCAAGCTCTATGGAATCTTGATGAAAATTAATCTTTCCCTTTGTAGAAGTGAAAGGCATGGTAAATATTCATGGTAATATTTATACATTTTGGTGTTTGATTTTAAGAACAGTTCTGTTTAATTTTGTACGATAAACAGTTTTGATTCTGTGATGGCTAGTCACTTGATGCCTGATGTAAAATCTGTGTCCTGAAGCAAAGAAGTTTAGCACATAATTTCAATTAAAAACCATTTCTACATCATCACTGTAGAGCTATGTTTAGTTTTTCATTAATCTAGGATCTAAACTCATAGGTACAACCACCAACCCGACCCAGGCTGTCCCGTATGCCAGAGAATCAGAACCCTCGACAGTGATGTCACCAGGCATCCTCACTACCGCAGTGACCTCATCTGCTGCACCTCAATCTGGCCAATCAGGTTTTGGGAGTGGTGTGACATCACCACCAGCTGAAGAAGAGACCACAACCACTCTAATTACTACAACAACAATTACAACAGTCCACACACCAGGTATCATAGCAAATAAATAATCCTTTCTAGTCCTTTTCTGAGATTCTGTTCTGGTACAGTACACTGAGTGTAAAAACCAGGGTGAGGAAAAGGTGTGCATAACAGTTGGAGACATCAAGTAATTTGAAGATGAAGCTCCAGTTGTTTTCAACTGGTGGGTCGTAACCCAAAAATGGATTAGTCAGAGGCAAATTGTATTTACAACATGTGTTTTTAAAAGTCTTGTTGGATTTTGTCTCTCTCTCTCTCTCTCTCTCTCTCTCTCTCTCTCTCTCTCTTTTTTCTCCAGTGCAATGTAATGCCAGCCTGTCAGGATTGGAGGGAATAGTTGAGTCTCCTGATCCTCTCTCCTCCTCATCTTCCTTTTCCCCACTGGAGTGCACCTATAGCATCACTGTTTATCCTGGATACGGTGTTGAGATACAGGTATGACAGCCTCACCGTTTCCATATTTTTATTGCAACCTCAGATAGCCTCTCTGTAGGTCACCATGGTTACCTGCTGTTGACGTAACTGATGCAGCTTGTTGGCATTTGCATGGGCAATCTTTGCCCTTGATATAATCTTTGTGGATATCATCGTTAGCTGTTGTTATGGTAACACTACCTTTCTGGCTTAGGTGAAGAAGGTAAACTTGTCCAAAGAGGAGTCACTTACCATTCAGGAGATGGGTGGGGCAGTTCCAGAGCTTTTGGCCAATGAGACTCTGATGAGAGAAGGTCAGGTGATTCGTAGTTCAACCAATCAAGTGCATATTCACTATAAGAGCCTGAAGCGAGCAAATCATGGGGTGTTCAGCTTTCGCTATCAAGGTATCTTTTTTGAAATGGCTGTTTTTAAAGGGATAGTTCACTCCAAAATGAAAATGAATTTACTCCCCCTCATGACTTTCCAATGATAGGCAGAATGACAGCCTTGGTAACTGTTCATTTTCATTGTATGGAACAAGGATGCAATGACAATGAATGGTTACTGAGACTAACATACTCCCTAACATCTCCTTTTTTGTTCCGTGAAAGAAAGAAAGTCATATAAGTTAGGAATGACACGAGGAAGAGTAAATGATGACGGCATGTACATTTTTGGGTGAACTATCCCTTTAATAAAAATTATATTTATCTGTTGGAATTATATTAACCTGACTGGATTAATAGTATTTTCAAATTTTTTTAACAACACTTATTCCAGCGTTCCTTCTGTCCTGCTCATTTCCCCTCTCCCCTGAGGGTGGTGGAGTGACTGTAACTGATATTCACCCTGGCGGTCAGGCTCACTTCCATTGTGATCCAGGATTTGAAGTCAGAGGTCACGAAGATGCAACCTGTTTGAACTCCACTCGACCCAGATGGAGCACCCCAGAACCCCAGTGTGTGGGTAGGTAGTTCTTTGTTTCGCATTTAGTAGAATTATTGTGGCATATATACATTATATATTTAATGCTGTAAACCTTTGATTTCATAAATCCTTATTTCTTTTGCTCTAACTTTGAAAACAAAAATATGGCTGTTGGATCTCATTCTTTATTTGCACTATTGATTCAGTGTAATAGCAGTAGTCATATTAAGCCATCTTTAATGTGTGTTTTGAAGTTGTGTCTTGTGGTGGATGGATCAGAAATGCCACTGTGGGCCGCATCCTCTCTCCAACCCTCCCATCTGCAAGTAACCATAGCACTGGCAGTAACCTGAGCTGCCATTGGCTGCTGGAGGCCAAGGAAGGCCACAGGCTCCACCTCCACTTTGAGAGGGTGGCTCTTGATGAAGACAATGATAAGTAAGTGTTCCTGTCACTGATGACTTGCTCATATACTGTGTATTAAAAGATAATTTCACAGAAAATGAAAATACTGTTATTATTCACTCACCTAAATATCATTCCAAACCTCTATTACTTCCTCTTGCAGAACACACACACACACACACACACACACACACACACACACACACACACACACACACACACACACACACACACACACACACTCACACATGTTGTGTTTCCATGTCTTATGAGGACTTTCCATAGACATAATGGCTTTTATACTGTATAAACTATAGATTCTATACCCTAAACCTAACCCTACCCCTAAACCTAATCACTCACAGAAAACTTTCTGCATTTTTACATTTTCAATAAAACATAGTTTAGTATGATTTATAAGCTGTTTTGCATTATGGGGACACTAGAAATGTCCTCATAAGTCACATTATACATAATAACCTTGTGATTACTAATCCTGTAACTGGCAGACATTTGTCCTCGTAAATCACAAAAACGTGCACACACACACACACACACACACACACACACACACACACACACACACACACACACACAGTTGTGTTTCCATGTTTTATGGGGACTTTCCATAGACATAATGGTTTTATACTGTACAAACTTTATATTCTATCCCCTAAACCTAACCCTACCCCTAAACCTAACCCTCACAGAAAACTTTCTGCATTTTTACATTTTCAAAAAACATAATTTAGTATGATTTATAAGCTGTTTTCCTCATGGGGACCAACAAAATGTCCCCACAAGTCAAAAATTTCGGGTTTTACTATCCTTATGGGGACATTTGGTCCCCACAAAGTGATAAATACATGCTCACACACACACACACACACACACACACACACACACACACACACACACACACACACACACACACACACATTTTCCAGTTAATCAAGATATTCATTTGACAAGCCTAATATCAATCCTTAAAGGGATAGTTCACCCAAAATTTTTAATTCTCTCATCATTTACTCACCCACATGCCATACCGGATGTTTGACTTTCTTTCTTCAGCTGAATACAAACAAATATTTTTAGAATAACTCCACTCTGTTGGTCCTAACAATGCAAGTGACCAGACCTTTGAAGCTATAAAAATACATAAAGGCCACATAAAAATGAATCCATAAGACTCCAGTGGTTTAATACATGTCTTCTGAAGTGATATGATATGTGTGGGTGAGAAACAGATCAATATTTATGTAAATATATATATATTTTTTTATTGTAAATCTCTACTTTCACTTTCAAAATGTGAAATTTTGTGAAAAAGAAAGTGAAAGTGGTGATTTATAGTAAAAAAGCACTTAAATATTGATCTATTTCTCACCCACACCTATCATATAATTTCACAAGAAATTTATATAACCAATCGAGTCTTATAGATACCTTGTTTTTGGAGCTTCAAAGTTCTGGATTTCCATTTCTGGGTAAATTAATGCTTTAAAACCCAAAGACTGATCTTTCACTTTTACAGTTTAGGTTATGTTGATTATTACTGTATAATTGTTTAATAAATAGCAATTTAACTTAATAGTTTGGGCCCTGTTGTTAATTTTTAAGAATTATATTTTTTGGAATAAACAAACTCAGAAGGTTCCCTCGATAATTGACAGCATTAGCTGAGAGAGAATGTCTTTCATATGTCAGCAAAATGGACATTATAACTGAAATATACCCAAATGAATATATTAAACCCAGCATAAAATATTGATGATGAGCAGAGTATGCTGTGAATCAAGGGCATAGATTTGGCTTTAACATTTGGGGGGTTGCAGCATAAAGCATTTACCCATGTTTCCATTGATCATGGTATAAATAATGTGTGTGGGGGGGTTTATCTATGCCCCTGCTGTGAATATGCATATATGGCATCTTTGGCGCAGATGTGATGTCATGATGTTTGGTCTCAAGAAAAGCAAGAACCAATGATGTGTGATGTTACTGACATCTAACATGTGCTGTAGTTGCCATATTTGCATATTCGCTGCATACTCAACTCACCAATGATTTGAGATGAGAGTGAATAATGACTTAAATTGATTATAAAAGTGATTATATGGCTTCTGAAGAATTGACATATAGTGGATGTAGTAATCTGTAATCTGATAATCTGTAATCATATCTGTTTAGAGAAGTAATTAGTAATCTGTTGCTGTAGTGGATTGCTTTTTTGCGTAACTTATCCAACATTGCCTCTAATTCTCTTTCCTAGGTTGATAGTGCGCAGTGGGAATAGCTCTACTGCTCCTCTTCTTTTCGACTCAGATCTGGATGATGTTCCAGAGCGAGGCTTCGTAAGTGAGGGAATGTCTCTTTATGTAGAGCTCACCGCAGACTCCTCCTCCATTCCTCTGCTGCTGGCATTCCGCTACGAGGGTAAGACACTTAGAGAGAGAGAGAGATCCACTTTGCTTGGTTGAAAGTGTCATGATTAGCAGTGAATAATGAGGCTCAGGACCCAAACGCAGAGTGATAAATAAAGGATTTTTTTGATGCGATGCACGCAGCAGGCGACAAAAAAAAGACAGGTCACCTATGTTAGAGTTCGGCCACTAACACACCTGACACCTTAGACCGAAGTGAACGAACCTCAGCACAACATAAAGACAAAACTAGTGATGCGAATGCATGCTGCCAAGATGACATAAGCGCGATGCACCCACATCAATAATAGACAGACATGGAGCACGAGTGTCTGGATCCCGACACGGACCGAAACGAACCAGACAGGAAGTCAGGATCCAGACACCGTGCTCACGACATGAAACAAAACAGACAGAGCACATAGCAGGGAATACAACCATAACCTTGTGCTCACAAAGACAGACAACGAAACACAAGACAAACACGGGACGATGATGCCACGGTCCTGTCAGACAAAATCCCAGACTGACAGAGTGACAGGACTATGACAAAAAGTCATAAAAGTGGTTGATTTTGGACCCTGGTTAGCTTGAATTAAAAGCAAGATCATTCAACTGGACCAATGCATATACCATGTATATGTATCTGTTTATGTGTATGTATAATTTTGGATTGATCATTTATTTATTTGTTTACGTTGTATTGCCTATGGTAACATAATCACCTCCAGATTTAATCTTAAACTGGAAGCTAAATGTCATAGAATGGAAATATGCAGGCATTTGTTTGTGTGTGTGTATATGAGAGAGGGAGGGAAAATGCCTACATCATGGTAAAGGACACTGTATGCAGGGGACAGAGACACATGGATGAAGAAAAAGAGATGATAAGAAAAAAACATACATAATAAACAAGATAAACCTATTCTTCTGTGTCTTAGCATATTTTCAGCACCAGTAACCCTTTCTTAGTATTGATGCAAGGTAAATGTTTCAAAAGTTTCAGTAAAAGAATACCAAAATGACATGTGCTTTGTTCCTTTATATCTGGGTTGTTTTACTCTCACTTACAACATTAAATAATTTTCTATTCTTCCCTTCGCTTTCAGCCTTTGATGGAGAACATTGTTATGAACCTTACCTGCCTCATGGGAATTTCACCAGCAGTGACATCACCTTCCCACTGGGTACCATAGTAACCTTGTCGTGCTCTCCTGGATTTGTTATGGAGCAGGGGTCTGGAGTTATGGAGTGTGTGGACCCCAGTGAACCTCACTGGAATGAGAGTGAGCCAGTCTGCAGAGGTATGAAATAATTGCTTCTTTTTTTTTTTTTTTTTCAGTATTTCAGGGTTTCCACACTATTTTCCAATAAATTCCCATGACATTTCCAGTTGTCATTTGTGATTACTGGATGAGGATTTTGAAAATAATTGTAAAGATTTTCACTTCCAGGCCATGTCTATAAAATAATTTATTTATTTATTATTTTATGTCTAAAAGTGATATAGGAGATTCCCTGTAGTTCAGCTCTGTGTGGTTTTTACAATTCTGTGAGCTAACCATTATCCTAATTCTCAATTATGGTGATTCAAAGGCGATTTAAAAACCCTTCTCAGCACATTTAGGCAATTTCAGGACAATTCTGTGAGTCTCAAATTTTACCTGCTGGGGCTTAAATAAACTTCAATTTATCAAATAGCCCAGGGCTTCCCTGCTGAAAAGACCAGCATGCTACTTAACACACGTTGTGTTGCATCAAAAGTAAATAGCTCCCATTATAATCAATGATGCTGTCTACACTAGATGCGTCCATTGCGTTGCACCAACATTAGACGAATACTCTGTTCTGTTCCTGACACGCTCCAGAGTTACTTCTACCACTTTATTAAATAAAATTATTTTTCTTACCAAAAACATACATGTGAATTTCTTTTGTTATATATTTCACAGAGTGTGAGTGTATGTCTGTCTATGTGTGGCCCTGCGATGGACTGGCGACCTGTCCAGGGTGTCCCCCGCCTTTCGCCCACTGTTAGCTGGGATAGGCTCCAGCCCCCCGCGACCCTGTACACAGGATAAGCGGTTGACGATGGATGGATGGATGGATGGATGGATATATTTCACAGAGCTTTCAGAAGTAACACGTTAACGCATGCGATTAATTAAAAAAGTTTAACATGTTCATTTTTCTTAATCGCGATTGACGCATTTACTTTTAATACAGCATAAACAAGCATAACCTCTTGTATAGGAAGGGTGGAACCTTTGTCTGCCTGGAGTCATTAATCTGATGCACACTTCACAACGCACACACAACAGCGCTTCCGTGTAAATGGTCTGCACACATCAAGTCTAAACTATCACCAAAAGCAGAATGAATGTTTTTATCTGCAAGCGCTTTTCATGTGGAGTTCAAAGACGAGCTTGACGCTGACGTTGACACCCAAACGCAAATCATGAACGATGATGTAGGAAAGTGGATTGGTGCTATTTTAGTGCATTTCTATCTTAATAATGTGAAAGGCTTTGTTCGAAAAAAATTTAAGAATGCATTATATTGTTACATATTTTTGACAGGTCTCTTTTATGTTGTAAAGGAGGAAGCGGGGGCAGGTAAACAGTCAACGTAAATTTTTTATTCACAAGCTCTTCAGCCTCTACACAAATGTTGGCTTTTCAGAACAATAAATAGAAACACTGGAATATTGCTGCATGCATCTCTCTCTTCGCCCTCCAGCAGGAGCAATATTGCTTTGTTTTCTTTCCTAATATGGAAATAAATGCATTTTTACAGGAAATGAAGTATATATAATGTCAAATTTCAGCACTTTCAAAATCTGTGATTAATCGCAATTAAGTAAAAAAAGGATACGAATAATAGCGGTTAAAAAAGTGAATCGACTGACAGCACTATTATTGAAATAACTTCTGACCATGACATCAAAGCCAGCTCATGATGTTTCTGGTCTATGATGCACCAATTTAAATCATCTTACATTTCTAACCACACGAATATGCAGTTTTAGCAACAGTAAAACAATAATAATAAGTAAATGTTTATACCAGTGGATTTACTATGAAAATAAAGTAAAAAACAGGTTATTCACCCTTTTAACCATTGCTGAAATCTATTCAAGCTCACTGCTGATTGGTCTACCCAGATAGCAACTTTTGTCTGGCCAAGCTCTGGTCCACATAATCTGTTTTCCCTTGGCCCACATAAAGCAATGAATTACGACCTTCTAGTGTGGTCCAGATCTGGATTTTCAGACAAGGGCCACGCATGGGCCATAACTGGCCTAAATCTTAGCTGATCAGTAGCCCATAGCCCTGCACTGGGCCAGAATATATATATATATATTATCAGTACCGAATCTCAGCCTTATGTATAACATATCAACACCAGCCTTTAACCAGAAACCCCATAACTGAGCCACACCCAAGCCTCATCTACCCCAATTTCTGCACAGAATCTCTTCTGAGCCATATTATCCCCAAATCATATATATGTAGACTAAACCACAAAACAACAGTTGAATGAAATGTTTTTATTTTTGTATATTAAAAAAATCAGGTCCTTTAGACCAATTACTATATTGATCTTGCTTTTTGTGTGTTTTTTGTTCAGTGCACATACACAAAACATTTACAATGGTCTTAACTAAAAGTAAAATAAATCAACTAAATTGAACTAAAATAAATAAAATTAAAACCTGCAACAGGTAAAATGCAATTAATTCATTGTTTTCCAATTATCACAGTGGATGCAAAAAGGAAAGCCTTGCATTAATACAATATACATGGACATTCTAGACAAATGAAAGGGATCAAACAACAGATAAAAATAGAATACATTTGTATGATTACAGTAGTTATTTTAGTGCCAACCCTAATAGCTGCATTTGTTTCTCTCTCGTTCTCGCTCGCTCTCTCTCGCTCGCTCTCGCTCGCTCTCTCTCGCTCGCTCTCTCTCTCGCTCTCTCTTGCTCTCGCTCGCTCTCTCTCGCTCGCTCTGTGTGTGTGTGAGGGAGAGTCTAGTCAGAATTGTACTAAACAAGTAAGTTAAAAGAGTCCTACCCTTCTTTTCTCCTCAACTGCTTCCTCCTCTTTCAGGGGCGAATCCCAGATGTGATTTACTTTCTTCTGTAGAATGCAAATGAAGATTTTTGAAAGAATATTTAATCTCTGTAGGTCCATACAATGCAAATGAATGGTGGCCACAACTCAGAAGGTCCAAAAGGCACATAAAGGCAGCATAAAAGCAATCCATATGACTCCAGTGGTTAAATCCATGTCTTCAGAAGTGATATGATATGTTTGGTAAGAAAGGTCAAGATTTAAGTCCTTTTATTACAATAATTCTCCACCTTTGACCAGCACTGACCAGTATGTGGCTGAATGCGTGGAATTCACTTCCACACCAGAATATAAAAGTGTAGATTTACATTAAAAATGGACTAAAAAATGTATCTGTTTCTCACCCACACATATCATATCACTTGTGAAGACATGGATTTAACAACTGGAGTCATGTGGATTACTTTTGTGCTGCCTCTATGTCCTTTTTGGACCTTCAAGTTTCTCATCCCCATTCACTTGCATCGTATGGACCTACAGAAAGACATACACTGAGGCTGAGTAAATAATCAGAGATTTTTCATTTTTGTGTAACCATCCGTTTAAAGACTCTTTTTACAAAAACACTTAATGAATCAGTCTTTTTGGTGAACAAATTCAAAAGAATAGAGTCGCAAGTTAATGACAGACAAATCAACATTATCTAAAGTTATTTCATTGAATAAATAATAAAATCACAAATTAACAAATTCTTACATTTTCTTTGGTCTTGCAAAGACGTTCTTCTCAGTGGTGACCTTGAGAGTTAGGAAGAGATGAGTGAAAAATCTGTTGTCGACTAGGCAGTTCTTCTAGTTTGCACACTAAACAGAGAGAGAGAGAGAGAGAGAGAGAGAGAGAGAGAGAGAGAGAGAGAGAGAGAGAAATCTAATTGACAGTTTATAAACTGATTATAGAAATCAAACTTGAAACTTAGAAGTCTGAACTAAGAAATCACTTTGGAAGTCAGGAACCAATGTGTACAAGATCTTCGGTGCACTAGACGGGTTTTCTGGTCTGTACAGAAAGAGACTGAGAGGCAAATATAATAGACATTTAATAAATTGATTATAGTAAAAAAAAAAAAATAACCGAAAACGTAAATTTTCTTTGGCTTAATTTTTGCCAAGACAGACTTCAAGGGTGAACAAATATCCTTGGGAGTGAGGAATAAATGAGTAAAAGATGTTTAGTGCACTAGGCAGTTCTTGTGATCTTTATACAGAGAGAGAGAGATATAAGCAAATATAATACTGATGTTTTTATATTGTTTACAGAAAATTTAACCCAGAAAAGCTAAATAAACCTACATTTTACTTTGATTAGCTTTTAAGAAGTAATTTTCGACTTCATCTTCCAAGGAAAAAGGAAGTTCTTCAGTCTAATGAAGCACTTTATTAAATTTTGGTTGGATTTCACACATTTTCTCACACAGAAAAAATGAAGATAACTTACATTCTTCTTCATTTGACTTCTGTTGGAGAATCCTCTGTACCAGGGTCTGTGTGTTCAACATCTTCTGGTAGCTTTAACCTTGCTTCATTGTTATTATCTAAAAAAAAAAAAAAGGACTGTTCCCATACAAATGATACAGTATGGCTTTATGATATGTCAAGGTAAGATATTATTCTGCATGTGTGGGACATGACATGTTATATCATGACACAGATATATCGCTTGGTTCACTCAACATAAACAGAGTCTACAAGATTACACTAACCTGATGTGAATATTCTAGCATTGTGTGGGAGCCATCCTTCTCCAGTTTCTTCCTCATTTTTTATTGCCTTGACGACATCTATTTTGTTTGTTGGACACATACAGTACATTCATTTGCACATTACATTACACTTTATTTAATGCTTGTCACCTCATGTTGCTTCTGTTATTAGAAGTCCAATTACTCTCCATACCTTAGTCAGTTTGTCTCAATTCTAATTTTCATTGACACCAAAAACAGCCTCTGCAAAGAAGGAAAATGAAAGATATACATTAAAAATCACTAAAATGTTTTGTTTTAAGACACTGATCCTTATGAATCATCTTGATAATCACAATGTCTGGTGTACATAGATGCATACTAAAACATATATACATTTCTGCACTTAAGATAAAGTAATTTATGGTCAGTGTTGGGTACAACAGACTACATCTGAATAATACAATTTACTGGGGGCACCATCACACTAGAGTCCCATGAAGGGAACCAGCAACCAAAACAGAACATACAGTTTTCTGGTCTTTTCAGCAGGGTTGTGATTTGAAAGTGGTAGATTTACTGTTTTGTTTTATTCTTCTTCACTTAGCGCTGTGCGGCGGGGAGCTGACAGACCCAGTGGGAACAGTGTTGTCTCCTGATTGGCCACAGAGCTACTCTAAGGGGCAGGACTGCGTATGGCAAATACATGTCAGCGAGGACAAGCGAGTTGAGCTGGATGTACAAATGTAAGTATGCTTCAGTGTTTGAGTTTGTCTAGTTCAACTGTAGATTCTATTTGAACTAAAATCTGGTCAGCCTTTGACAACTAAAGTCTTATGCTTGCAGCTTGAACATCCGCCATAATGATGTTCTCACCATATTTGATGGCCATGATCTGATGTCACATGTGATTGGACAGTACCTGGGCTCAAGAGAGAGGTTCAGGGTCATATCTGGGGGTTCTGAGGTCACCATTCAGTTTCAAAGCGATCCTGATGACTCTACATTTATCCTTAGCCAAGGATTCCTTATCCATTACCGAGGTAAAGTATATCAGCTAATACATTCTTTGCCTGCATCTGAAAGCTTAAAAGTGCTGTCTTCAGAGGCTGTATACAGAGGTTGGTAGGCATCAAACCACATTCAAATTCAGTATCCTGGCTACTGTGATACCTTAATCTGGTGAGTTTTTGAAGGCAGCATAGATATTTGATATCCAATAAACCCGCATGTTGGTTGGTTGAAAGAATAAACTTTATTTTATAAATGTCTTGTTTTCCTTTTTCTTTCAACTTATGACTCCCTCTTTTAGCAAGAACTATGCATTATAGTTTATAAATATATTCTTGTTTGTGTCTGAAGCTCACTTAAATAGTTTGAGACAATTAAACATGATATTTTGGTGCCTTGGAAGGCCTTCAAAAAACAAGCATCCTTATGAGGTTCCTTCATACATAAATAACTGCATGTGAAGTCATTGACTGACTGGGCAGTGAGAATTTCGGATGCAGCCTTTAACTTTTGTAGTGTAAATTGTTTATTATGATGTCACTTCCTCCCATTTCTTGCAGAGTTGGAACGCAATGACACATGTCCTGCCCTCCCTCCTATTGAGTTTGGCTGGAGCAGCTCCTCCCACACATCTCTGGTCAGAGGCAGTGTGCTAACCTATCAGTGTCAACCTGGTTATGACATTGTTGGCTCTGACATCATCACCTGCCAATGGGATCTCTCCTGGAGCAACAACCCACCCACCTGTGTGAAAAGTGAGCCAAGTTATATCTGTTTTTGTATTGTTATATATAGCACTCTATTAGGAACACTATGGACCTTATAAAGTGCCCTACATGGTCTTTTTCTGTTGTAGCCCATTTGCCTCAAAGTTCAACATGTTGTGAATTCTGAGATGCTATTCTGCTCACTACAATTGAGTGGTTATATGGGTTACCGTAGCCTTTCTGTCAGCTCAAACCAGTCTGGTCATTTTCCGGTGACCTCTCTCATCAACAAGGTGTTTCCATCAGCAGAGCTGCCACTCACAGGATGTTTTTATTTTTATTTTTGGCACCATTCTGAGTTAACTCTAGATACTGTTGTGCATGAAAATCCCAGGAGATCAGCGGTTACAGAAACATTCAAACCAGCCCATCTGGTATGACCATCAATCATACCACAGTTGAAATCACTGTGATCACATTTGTTGATGTGAACACTAACTGAGGTTCCTGACCCATATCTGCCTGATTTTATGCATTTCACTGCTGCCACATGATTGGCCAATTAGATAATTGCATGAATAAGTAGGTGTACAGGTGTTCTTGATAAAGTGCTCTGTGAGTGAATATATCTACAGTATATGTGTGTGTGTGTATATATATATATATATATATATATATATATATACACACACAAACAGAGAAGTAGGGTAATTGATTGTTTATTGATTACTAGCCAATAGTTATTTGATCAGTTCAGAGTATTGATTGATTTATTCATTCATATTGTCTGTAATATCTTTTTTGTCCTGCTATGATGAACCTCCAGTCCAGCAGTGCCCTGATCCAGGAGAGGTGGTCAATGGAGCTCGCTCAGTACATCCCGAGTCTGGTTTCGCTGTAGGAACGGTTGTACGCTTCACCTGTAACCAAGGATATCAGCTAGAAGGCCCGAGCCAGATTTCCTGCCATGGCAGAGACACTGGCATGCCCAAATGGAGTGACCGTAGCCCCAAATGTGTCTGTGAGTAGAGGGACCATAATGGCCCTGGAACAACATTCCTATCAACCAGTCACATTTTTGGGATAGGGTAAAGGGTGGGGTTAAGGTTAAGGGCTCAAAAATAGATTTTCTTTTTTCTTTTATTTACTTTGTCTTTAGATTTTGTAGTTACTGTAATTTTCAAACCCAGTTTCCTCTGAATCTGAATCATAGTTTAGCCAAACTAATCAGTCATGGGACAGATTATATTCTAAGCAATCAAAAATTTTTTATGAAATGTGTAGTTAAGGTGTTTTACCTTTGCCCAGCAGTTTATGCCATCAATCATACAGTGTCTACCTGTCTCTCTCTTCATGTAAATATTTGTGTGTGTGCATTACTTCCCTTGATAAACAGTGAAGTATGATCCATGCCCAAACCCGGGTGTGCCAGACAATGGCTACCAGACTCTTTATAAGCACAGTTACCAGGCAGGTGAGACTCTGCGCTTCTTCTGCTACGAGGGCTATGAACTCATTGGGGAAGTCATCATCAACTGTGTCCCAGGACACCCCTCTCAGTGGAACAGCCCACCACCATTCTGTAAAGGTAAGAAGAGGTGGACCAATCCAATACCTACAGTATAGAGTGGATGTTTTGTCTTAAAGAGGATAATACTTAATATTTTCTTTGTTTGCAGTGGTCTATGAAGGGCTACTGGATGATCATAAACTGGAGGGTAAAGTTGACTATCATTGTATCAATGTTATGTATGTTGATTAAGTAATCTGGCCCATTGATGTCAGTTATGATGCTTATGTTATTCTTTTACCTTCTATTCAGTGTCTCAGTCATTAGAGGCCTCTCATCAAATGCTGAGTGAGAACGTTGCATTGGCTATTATCCTGCCAATCATTTTGGTCATCCTTCTGATTGGTGGGATCTACATGTACTACACCAAGTAAGTTTAAGATGATTGTTTTAAATTGCTTTTAGTTTCATCTTCTACCACATTCAATAAGACCCCATAAAATCGCTTGATGAGTACATGTTTCTTTCTTGTGTTGACATATTTCTTATTAAAACAGGAAATTGGGGAGAAACACATCGAAGGGCAAGTCTTTTTTACAATAGCAATAGACTTTAGTTGACATCACAGCTGTGAACTATGATTTGCTGCTTGTTATTGCTAGTCAGAAGTATATGTTATTAGGGAGAGGGGACTTTTTTTATTCTAGAGAGAATTTTATTGGTAAACAATTTGGAGTGCAAGATGTGTCATAAATATTTTTAGTCCGTTTTTTTGGAAGAGAAAGACTATACATTACACTGTACGTAAATGCTTATATTTGCTAAAAGCTCATTTGATCAACTTTTAGGAGTACACTAGCATGCAGATGGCCACAAAGGTAACAGACATGGACTTAAAAAACAAAAATGCATTTACAGCTGCTCCTTGTTTTGCTTCTCTGAGCTAATACCTCCATCACCTTCTCTTTCTCTCTCGCAGTGTGTGTAGGTGGCAGTGGAAACCGATGTTCTGGAAGTCTCTATCTCACACCCACTCTTACAGTCCCATTACAGTGGAGTCTGACTTTAACAACCCTCTCTATGAGGCAGGGGTAAGATTTTCACAAAATAACAGATTTTATGGATTTACAGTACATTGAAATGATTTGTAACTGAATACCAACTTGAAATTTTAATGAAGAAATAAAAGGGACCAAACAGACACTCCTTTTAAGGAGTAAATTACTAAGCAATAAATGACTCACTGATTATGGTACAGAAGGACGTGAACTGCAGGCATAGTCTTAAGTCTGCCAAGACATCATAACAGAGAGAATTCGTTCATCTCAATTTGTCACATTTTTCCTGATGGGAAGTTTAAGTGACTTAGGCCCTAGAAGATGTCAGTGGAATTTTCTGTCCCGATTGCCAGTAAAGTGTGAGTGTGTGCGTTTTCTTCTTCTGTTCAAATGCAGGACACACGAGAATATGAGGTGTCCATCTGAGGCTGGAGTCTTCTAATGTATTCAAATTATGGATGAATGGAAAAGAGAAGAAAAGAAGGGATACTGTTATTTTTCTCTACGCAAGACATTCATTGGTTTTATTAAATTAATTCCAACACTCACATCCCACTCTACATAGTCTCGCTCTCTCCTCCCTATCTATTGATTTACTAATAATTTGTTTGAAATGGGTGTTTGTTGCTTTTTTTATGTGTGCCTGTGTAGCATGTTTGTGGGTTGATGAATGAGTGTATATTATTGGCTGTATATGTGAATCAGAAAAATGAATTGGTGAAAGTAATAACAACATTGTTTTGAGTTCATACATCTGCATATGTTTGCATGGATGTGTGTGTGCCTATGAATGTATAACAACAGTATTATATTCACAGTCAAACATGTTTTCTAACCAGGCATGTTTGGTGCCTTAAGGACTGTAAAATGGTCAAGGAGAGAAAGACAAGAAAGAGAAGACTGGGAGGGAAAAGTCTGGTTTTGCTGTAAGAATTTTGAGAGGGAAAAGTGTGTGTGTGTGTGTGTGTGTGTGTGTGTGTGTGTGTGTGTGTGTGTGTGTGTGTGTGTGTGTAGAGAGAGAGAGAGACTTTCACATAGGGAGTAAAGGGAGACAGTACACAAAAGTATATTATCTGATATACATAAACTATATGCTCATGTTCACATATTTGTATACAGACACATGCATACACACACATGATCACACAAACATATTGAATGTAAATATTTTGATTAAATATTGAAGCTTCTGTATACAAAACTGATTGAGTGCCAAAATACATCCCATAATGTGACATCACTTCATGTTTCACTGATTGCCATAGTATTATTATGTAATAATGAGGACAATGCCAGCATTTCATATTGTTCTTTGCTGTTTCTTAAGAATATATTTCTGCTTGATGTTGAATGACCATGTTTCAGAGGAGCGGAATGTCCTCTCGCTTACGGCACGCAACGATTGTATATTTTACTGCTTCAGCTTAGAATTCATGATCAATTATACTTACTGTCATTGTTATCAGAGTTGATGTTGTTGCATATGCACTGTCGAAAAAAATATATACAGAAAAAAAAAACTGCTTGCTGTGATGCAGTAATCGGATTGAAATGCTTTTTATAAATTGCCTTTTTTCATTTATCTCATAGTTTCTTGTTAATGCAGTGAGTTTCGTCTTTTCCACTGTGCCATTACCAAAGCCCATGTTGTGGAGGGCTTTGTCGCATTCTAGTATTACTTGATTGTTATTTATTTATCAACATTATATACTTGTTATGAAGACATTATTTATTTGCTGAGATTTACTATTAAATAAAAGTCTCTGTTGGATGGTGAACGTGTCTAAACATGTCTTAATAATAAATGTTGGCATATACTGTAAAAAAAAAAAAAAAAAAGCTTTATCATTGAAAATGGCACTTTTAATAAAATGTTTAACTATAACTCTTTAACTTAATTGAATTTTGTTTTCAGCAGAGTGAATTAGCTCATCATACAAGGTGTCTATTATTAGGTGTAATTTTAATGAGGTCCAAGTTTAAGGATAAATAACGGTCCAAATACATATTTTCTTAAAGAGATACCGCACCCAAAACTAAAGAAATTCAGACATCTTTCACTCACCCAAATGTTGCTTCAAACTCCTAATCCAGACAGGGTGATAAACGTTGTGTAAGTCCAACTTCGTAAAGAAGGAGGCTCCCTGCAAGAGTTCGAAGGCTGAGGACATCAATGGTAAAGTATAGCGATTCTTCACTGTGATGTCATTCATCCCCCAATAATCTAGAGGGTTCAGGGTTACCTTTCAAGGTCTGGACAGTTCATAAGAACCTAGAGTATATTTGTAGCGCCAAATTACTCAACTCTAGACAGGCTTGCTAAGCACTATTTTTCAAGTGTTTCAACTTCGTGCTGTCTTAACGTCTAGGCTCTATAAACGTCAAGCCCGACTCCCTATCTCGATGTTTCGAGGTTGAGACCTCCACCATCCCGCCGGATACCATTCAACCTGCCACTTGTGTGATGGGCATGACATCCTGGGAAAGTCTGTGCAACACTACGAAACACCACGCCCACCAACATGTGCCCAGCGGACCGGTTATTTGTTCTGTGATCTGCCCGGATGCATGTCCTACAGTCACTCATCCAGTGTCACTTGTCATCCAGAGTGACTCACACTCAGACACTCATTAGACAGCGATTCTGGTGGCCATCATTAGCACAGGACGTACGTCGATTCGTAGCCGCTTGCCCCATTTGTGCGACTAATAAGACATCCTGTGAACCCCCAGTCGGGCTCCTCCAACCGCTGCCAGTCCCTTCGAGACCCTGGTCGTACATGGGCAAGCTGAGCAGATGAATCAGGAGCTGAAAAAGGCCCTGCTCCGTGTGGCCTCCCGTAATCCGTCTTCTTGGAGTGATCATTTAGTCTGGGTCAGTACACCCACAACTCCTTGCAGTCATCGTCTACGGGGTTATCACCCTTCTAGTGCAGCCTCGGTTATCAGCCCCCTCTGTTTCCCTCACAAGAACCCGACATACAAGAACATTGATCGTTCCCAGGGGAACGCTGATCACGCCACTGATTAGCGTGCCGAGCAACACCTGTTCTCCTCTAATTCATTCCCTCCTTAAGCCTGTTGTGTTCTCAGTATCTTAGATTGTTGTTTGATGTTGAGTACTAACCTCACTCTCTCTGCCTAGTTGGTCCTGTCTCGTGTATCTTTTGGTTGCCGATGTGTCATGTGTTTGGTTGCCTTCCAGTATTGCTGCGTGTCTTCTGGTCTTCCATGGAGGGTACTTCTTCTCTGCCCATGTGTTGGGAGTTAAGTTCGCTCATCTCTGCTGGCCATTGTTCTGCATCTCATTAGCTTCATGGAAGATTCTATGAATCTGTTCTTGACTTCCACAATGCACACACTCATCGACGCGCATGCCATTGGAGATTGCTTCCTGCTGCTGCAGCCAGTGTCGGGATTATCAACATTCCTCAACCCAGTGACTGCTCATTATTATTGTTAATAAATCCTTTGAACTATTCCTCTGCTCTTGAGTCTGGTTGTCTCAAAATATCAATCCCTCTGTGTGATGAAGAGAACAAAATTTTAATGGTTATTCACTCTCAAATAAAATAAAATCATAAACTCTGTAAATAAAATATTTTGGCCACTTCAATAAAATCTCACTGAATTTTATTTTATTGCATAAAATTGGAATTATGCAATCGTATGTCATAGTACCTCAGAAAACAGTGTCTCATAATTTTCCTCATGAGCAACTTCAATCACTTATTGAAACATCAAAAGCCACAGCATGTATGTTAGATCCAATACTAACTAAGCTCTTAAAAGAGATATTCTCTGTAATCTCAGAACCTCTTCTTAATGTTATTAACTCATCGCTATCCTCAGGACATGTCCCAAGAAACTTGCATAAAATAGCAGTTATCAAACCGCTTATTAAGAAGCCACAGCTTGATCCTCGATAATTGGCTAATTATAGACCATCTCCCGTTTATGTCGAAAATATTCGAAAAGGTAGTGTCCTCACAACTGTTAATTTCTACAGAGAAATAGTATATATGAACAATTTCAGTCAGGATTTAAGCCCCATTACAGCACAGAGACTGCACTTATCAGAGTTACAAAATACTTGCTCTTATCATCTGATCGCGACTGTATTTCTCTTCTAATGCTTTTTGATCTTAGTGCTGCCTTCGACACATAGATCATGACATTCTCTTGAATAGGCTTGAGAATTATGTTTGCATTTGTGGACTTAGTCTGTGTAAACGAGGAATTGTCAAATCAAACATAAGTTAAGTATGGGGTGCCACAGGGATTAGTTTAAGGGCCTCTGTTTTTTCCTTATATATGCGTCCCCTGGGGGATATTATCAGGATTCGTGGAATAAGTTTCCACTGTTATGCTGACGACACCCATGGGCCATGCATTTTAAATCTAGGCCTTCAGTGCGATTCATACCATTAAGAAAACACAGTTTCACAATGAATAAGACATCTTATGCATTATCATACAATCATATATTATGTGGCAGTCAACTAATAATACCAACTGACATTTTAAAAGCACATCCACACACGAAAGCCAGAACCAAGGAGGTCTAATACGAAGAAAAACTCTCTAATAATATTTGTGATTTAAATTTAGCTAGCAATACATTTTGTTTCATCAGGGTACATGGTTACTTTTCAAAAAAGTCTGACACTGAATGCTCAAGCAGCCTAATTTACAATTACAAAACTCCTGAGGTTGCTATAACAATGTAAAAAATAACTTACCAATTTGCTTGAAGTGAAAATCTGTCCTCCTCTCCTGTTTAATTAATCAATCGCATGATCATGCGGAACATCTCAGGTTTTTAAATCCATAAGGATCTCTTACTCAGTGGAAATACCAGCACTAATGACAGCCGACTCGTCAGCAAGATCTCTCACTCTTCGCTTTCAAATTATGTACATCACTTAAAGTCTTATTGCTTCACTCAAAGCCAGCTAAAAGGCCTGGACTGGGACATATCCTAAAGAACACACATACCAAGAACAAATTAATCAATCTGACTGCCTGATGAATCTGACAATCTGACATTAGATGCACATTCATTTGCACTATTGAGGGATTCTGTGGAGATTCTAAAGGCCTGACGGGGTGGAGCTCAAACTCACGTGCTGCTTTGGCTAACAAGCTTGGTTTCGGGCATGTGAATTGTGAAACAGTTGTCACAATTTGCTTGTAAGCATCGAGGAATAAATTCTGATTGGATAAACTTTTTGTTTTTGCTATTTGTTTGTAGATGAATTAGGAGTGGAAAGTGGTATAGGCAAAAAGGTCAATATTTCTTTATTAGGCATTACGACTCAAAATTCTGGCCAGTCAATTTCCTAGATCATCAAAATCCACAAAAAGAGGTAGATCCTTTTCTTATTTGGCTCCTAATCTATGGAATAGTCTCCCTTAAAGTGTTTGGGATGCAGACACACTCACTCAGTTTAAGTCTACTTGATCCTCTATTTAGCCAGGCATACACCTAATTTATTCATCAACTCACAATTAGGCTGCTTTAGTTAGTTCTTCTGGAACCAGAAACATGGGCTTTAAGGTTGGTCGATCCAGTTTGGTGATCACGCTCGAAAACCCATCAACAATGAAAACGAGTCATAATCCATCCCTGACTCCACATAGCAGCAGCAAGGCCTAAAGCCTCTCACACCCTGTCATTTTGCACTCTAGACCAGGGCTGGCCTGGTAATCTGGCATACCTGGCATTTTCCCGGTGGGCCGCTGCACTTTGGGGCCGATCATGGGCGGACTGGCCATCGGGAGAATCGAGTGGGCAGATGGGTCGACCGCGAAACAGGCCGAAAGTGCCGCGATAAGCTAAAATTATTTTTAGGTCAGATGCAGCTAGCATCATCTTTGTCAGTGGCTGTCAGTCACCATGAGAAGGCCCAAACCATGGGGAGAATTTTAACTGAGGTCCAGAAGCATAAATAGAGAAGGTTTAGTTTAGCTTAGATTTTAGAGCTATGTATTTGTACTGTTTTAAAATTTTTACCAAGAAAATGTGTTTCAGAGATGCTGCATCCTGGTGAATTTTCCCTACAGTGAGTCCTTAAAATTAATGTAGCACAGATATTGTTCTGTCATCATCACTGAGAATGTTGCATTGGTAATGCTTTGAAATGAACTGATCCAATGGAATAAAGACTGCTTGAGAGCAAACAATGTATTCTAATTGGTTATTGCGTACCAAAAATGTATCTAAACAAACATCCATTCTTTCTTCTCACCAGGGAAATACCGCTGAGGAGGGATCTCCTCTATAAGGCACAAGACACAATCTGGCAGCCCCAGCCCCAGATGTGGAACCTGCATGTGTGGCCCCTGAACTGAGCGCGCTAGACGCGCCAGACCTGACGTGTTCAGTCATGAACACCATTTTACAAGCCAGAGCACTGTCCACGCGATGCCTCTACGCATTAAAATGGAAGGTGTTCACTTAGTAGTAGTAGTAAATCTTTATGTGTCACTTTACAAGGCAATTTAAGTAGCTTCGACCTCACAAACGTACACATTTTTATAAAACAGAAAACAGAAAACAGCAAAACATCACAAAACCTTACGAAAAAACTTCACAAACCCCAGGCATTTATAATAATTTTTCATATAGCTACTATTTAATATTTATGGTTTCTCTCACATGGCAAAGACCCAGTAAACTGCTCCATACATGAAATTATCATATTTCTTCAAAAGAGAATAGACGCACTACTCACCCCGTCAACGCTCAAAGTTTATGTGGCAACTATATCTGCATATCAGGCACATGAATCCTGCGACTCTAAAGAACTTTATGATTAAATCATGCTTGCCTATAAAGGAGCAAGACGATTAAACCTATCTCGGCCGGCTACCGTCCCATCTTGGGACTTAACCTTAGTCCTAAAAGTTCTCACAGGGCCCCCCTTCGAACCTTTGGTTGATTTGCGCATGCTCTCCGTTAAGACCGCACCACTGCTGACTCTGGACTCAGTAAAACGGGTCGGTGACTTACATGCACTATCAGTCGACAATTCATGTCTGGAGTTTGGCACCAGTCTTTCAAGAGCCTCTGTCAAACCCAGAAAAGGCTATGTGCCTAATTCCCTTCACGCTCTTCACAGCGCAGGTGGTTCACCTTCAGGCCTTCTTCCCTCCTCCATTAATTAGAATGAGGAACAATAATTGCATTTGTTATGCCCTGTGGGGTACTTCACGCATACATTCAGCATACACGCCAGTTCAGACTGTCTGATCAGCTCTTTGTATGCTATGGAGGATGCACAAAAGGAATGTCCATCTCCAAGCAAAGACTTTCTCACTGGATTGTTGATGCAATTGCCCTGGCTTATGAGTCGCAGGGTAAGACTTGCCTAATTGGTGTTAAAGCACACTTAACTAGAGGCATGACCTCCTCATGGGCAAGGACGAATGGTGTGTCTGTACAGGACAGGACATACAAAACAGTAGGTTTTGCAGCAGGATGGTCCTCTCAAAACACATTTGCAAGGTTTTACAACCTAGACGTAACGTCTCTCTCTTCACAAGTCCTCTCTGTTTAGAGCACAGAGTTTAGAGTTTATCCATTAACCAAATATATTTATGCTCCTCCCTTTTAGGATGAGCTCCCTATCTTTTGCACAACCGCCAGCATTAGGCGTTGTAATTTACACAAGCACAAGCACTTACATTATCAATAAACTCCCTTCCTGTCTGGGTTTGTGAAGGAGTTCATTCATACTATATAAATATAGTTTATGTATTCGTCCTGAGTGTTCTCTAGGGTTGCCACCTATGTCTGATAAAAAACCTGGACAAATCAATGACCCGGCCACCGCTTTGCTCACAAGTGAAAATGTCCATTAGACATTAGACTCAGAAGACACAATTGGTCGTTGTGCAGTAAGATTGTGCATAGTCGTGAATATTTTAAACATCTCAAGTATTCTCACTTATCTTAACTTATAAGCTTACCTGGTTGCTTAGATACTGGTGCTTGTGCTTGCTTTTGCTTTGCTAAAGAAATAAGTAGAGGGATGACATTAGATTTGCATTTACCATACCTTAGCCACATCTATAGCCACTTTTATTTAGTATGTCTCAATCAGACATTGGAATAACAAAATCATACATAAATGGGCCTTAGCTTACCTAGTCTTCCATCTATACTTGGCGTTTCCCTTTCCTGCAGCTATCAGTGGTTTCTGTTCTTCAATGAATGTCTTGAATTCAGTGCATGATAATTTGAAATTCAATCTGACCTGAAGCTCAGACTTCACCATTGCAACTAACAGTCTGTTTCTTTTATCGGACCAAACATCCTCCATATGACTGAACACTCTGCATAGGCATTACTGACTGGTATGGAAAAAACAAAAGCAACTACTTTCAACAGCTCAGTGGATTCAGTTGCCTTGCTAAAAAAATTATTTGTTTTAGCATGGTCATCCAAAGCAGTTTTGCCTTCATGTTTAACCAGAATTTTAACTGAGCATACGGAGCAGGTAGCATAAAGTGGGTCGCCTGGTGTTGGCTTTAGCCACGTGGAGTAATTGTAATTTTTCAACCAGTCATTATTAAAATATGTCGAACGTTTCATTTTCTTTTTTACTGGCCTGTCCGTCTTTGTGAACACACTGTCATCTTCGTCTTCCGTCTCGCCACCCATGTTAACGCTAACGAACGACGTTGACGTACAATCTTCTTCACACTGCTTCTCAAATTGCCGCCTGTAGTAACTGGATAGCTGCCAAGAAGACAGACGCGCTAGATGACGTAGCCTACGTCACGTCACGTCACACGTCCCAGAGGCAATGATAGCGGATTCTACACACAAGAGACACGGACCACTCTGTGCACAACGCATAGGCTATTTCAAGTGGAGAGAAAATAGATAGTTGAATATACATATTCACGTAGCCTTTCGAAAACCGGGACATTTAGTGTCCCGGAGAGTGGATAAATTTCCCGGGACTGGTTATTAAAAAGAAGGACAATCCCGGTAAAACCGGGACAGGTGGCAACACTAGTGTTCTCCTCCTGGCCATCAGGAGGGTCACCATCCCACAAGACTGAGGCATGCTTCCTTTTTGGAAGGTTATGTCGTGTAGTGCGGCGTGATGGGATTCTGTTCCCCATATGCATTAATAAACGCAATGTCAAGTGGACTGAGTCGTAAGGGAACGTCTCGGTTATGTACGTAACCTCAGTTCCCTGAGACGAAGGGAACGCGACATTGCTAATGCTAGCTGCACTACAAAACTCTGAGTTCTTGAGGTACGAGCAATGCACTCCTTGCTCTCAGTCAGAAATTCTGAGGAAATGGTGTTTCCACAGCCACGCTACTCATCAAATCATATCACGTATGCCGTGACAGAGGGCGGGACTTATTTGCATGACAGGCGTTCATTTGGACCAATCGGTCAACGAAAGACACTCCTCTCGAGGGGAGGCGGCCATTGTCAATCACCACAACAAGAAGCTAGAAAGAGGAAGAAGATAGTCGTGTTAAGAGAAAACAGAGGAAACTATGATTTGGTGAAAAATCATGTCAGCTTTACTGGTATATATGTAATCGTCCGTCGCGATTACTTTGTGTTTTATGCGCCTTATCGTGTGCGCTTTTCGTTAACCAGCTCGGTGAGTGTTTGACAGCCACTTAAATGTCATCATGAGCTAGCATAGGGGCTAATACGCTTTTTTGTATTTAGACACAGACATATTACATATTAGACTGAAAGATTACTGTTCTCCTACAGTTTCTGTACCCGTGTTTATTGTCTAACTACTAATTGTCGAATGTACCAACCTGTAACAATTGCGGGAAAACACATTTGCTGCGGTTTGTGCGAGGATTAGCTGCTAGATTTCTCATCTGGAGTTAAGATCTCTCTATATGTGTTGACCTAATTCTGCACATTTCCTCTGTTAGTACAGAAACACATCTTTGTCCTCTCTAGTATAGTGGACACATTCACAACGCTATCCAGAACACTACAGCTGAAATGCTCGGTTAATTCCATGTTTTAGGGATAACCCTGTAATGTTCCTGTGATTTAAAATGAACGTAATAATGGCTAATTGTATTGCTTCATGTATCTACTGTTATGTGTTCTGAAAGTCTTTGCCACAATAGGTGTGCACAGTTTATGACTTGTTTAATGGTTTGATATCACCTTGTTCAAACCAATCTGTGATGTGTCACAACCTTTATTGGTTTATTTTGCGCTCGTAACAGTTTTAACGTGTTTGTCCATATATGCTTAAACCTGTGAGCAATCACTAGAGATTGCTTTGAAGTCCCACTCTCCATGTTCCTGTTAACTCTTTGTTTCACCATACTGAAATGTACTCTATCTGTGTCTTCTATGTCTTTAGGCAGCAAATTAGCAGTGTTTGTTTTCCATTCCTCTTATGTCTGCTGAGGCGTCTGGTTCATCCGGTGGTAATGTGGTCACTGCATCCAGCTCGACCCCACCATCCTCCAGCCATGTTGGGGAAGAAAAGGCCGGTAGGGGCCTAACAGGAAGTAAATATGTCAAGCTCAATGTGGGGGGTACTCTCCACTACACCACGGTCCAGACACTGAGCAAAGAGGATAATTTGCTCAGGAGTATGTGCAATGGGAGCACGGAGGTTACCATTGACTCAGAGGGTAAGAAAAAGCATAATAATGGGTTACTTGTGAGCGAAATGCAGTTGATGAAACTCTGGTCAGAATGAATCTAGTGTAGCCAGACTTTTGACATAAGTCATAATAAAGTCCGGTTCAGATTGCTGCTTATTCTGGCGACTTTAAGACAGTAAGACAACATGTAAAGTGACCAAAAATTTTCAATTTTGAAATAATTCAACTAAGGGTGTTGAAGTCTCATTGAATGGTTGTTCAGAATACATCAACAAAACAGTTTGGAAAAGATGTAAAGACTTTGATTTGAATTTCTGTCCATCGCAATTTAAATAAAACGTACAGATATAACTTGTAAAAAAAAAAAAAAACTAAGCAAAATGTGCTGTTCTGCTCATTCAAACTATATATATATATATATATATATACATACATACTGATCAGCCACAACATTAAAACCACTGACAGGTGAAGTGAATAACATGTATTATCTCATTACTCTGCATGACTTCTATGTTGTCCTGGGTTTAGGAGCTACTTGAATTACTCTTAGAGGAAAATTTTATGAGTCCTAAAATTAAAAGTTACACACCCTTAATTTTTTATGAGAATTTACGCATTAGGAGCTACTTTTAGCCTTTAAGATTTTTTGTAAGTTCAAGCTCAGGGATGCATATTTAAAAGTTTACTCCTCTTCCAAGGCTGGATGGTGCTGGACAGATGTGGGCGACACTTTTCCCTGGTACTGAACTTCTTGCGAGACGGGTCAGTTCCTTTGCCAGAGAGCACACGGGAGCTGGAGGAGGTGTTGAAGGAGGCACAGTACTACAGGCTCCAGGGCCTAGTGCAGCACTGCCTCACCACCATACAGGTTAGTCAAATGTTTCACTGGACTTGTATGCTTGAGTGTCCCCTCATTTACCCAAATGCATGTTACAGGACAGTAGAATGTCATTGGACCATTAGGTGGAGCTCGCACCACATTCCAGAAACAGTATTGGCCCACAGAGAAAATGATCTATGCTTATTTGAGCCAAGGAAGGTGTGATCATCATACTGTAGATCTAACTGTTGGTTCTGTTGTTACTATCAATTTCTAATGGCTTACTGATGTTGATACAGAAACACAAGGATGTCTGCAGAGGATGCCACATTCCTATGATCACTTCAGCCAAAGAGGAGCAGAAGATGATAGCGACCTGTAGAAAGGTGAGATAACAGAGACTTCTATGACGTACTTTCCTCTGGGGAACACAAACGGAGATGTTAGGCAGAATGTCAACCTCAGTCACCATTCACTTTTATTGTTTGTAAAAGGGTGCAATGAAAGTGAACATTGACTGTTACTGCCTAAAATTGTCTTTTTGTGTTCAACAGAAGAAATAAACTCATACAGGCTTGGAACAATATGAGGATGACATATTTAACTTTTACTTCCCTTAGACAAAGACAACAAATTAAATATGAGATATTTTAATGAAATAAATAAAGCTTTAGCCAGCAGGTGTTATGGATGAATTGTGGGACATGTGTATATACAAAAATATTATTAATAAATTTAATTTATTATTATTTAATTTAATAATAATAACAACAATTGGGATGAGATAAGGATTTTTTTTTAAAGATTTTATTTGTGTTTGTTTTATTAATCCTCCTTTCCTCCTAACAGCCAGTGGTGAAACTGCAGAATAACAGAGGGAACAATAAATACTCCTATACCAGGTACATTCAGAATTTTGGAATAGAAAAGAATAAAAAGTAGATTTATGAGTTAACTCCACCGTTGTAAGCATATGAACTACAATTCAGTTTTGTTAAATGCTACCCTGGATCTAAATGAATACTTCTATACTCCTTGCAGTATAGAAATAGTGCAAGGAAATTGGCACCAAATTTGTCACACACAAGTAATCCAGCATTGATGTGATCCACACTACTTTTTTGGTTCGTGTTCCGTTGGCAAATGTCATTAGACCTCAACAACCCCTTTTAATGCCCAGTGGGCCTGAGGCTTGTCAGTAAAAACACAATAGAAAAACTGTAAATGAATGTGGAGCAGTTAAATGTGTGCTCGAGTTGCCTTTTGTCCTTTTTAAACTTCACTCTATGTTCCATTTAGCAACTCCGATGATAACCTTCTTAAGAACATCGAGCTGTTCGATAAGTTGGGGCTGCGCTTCAATGGCAGAGTGCTGTTCATTAAAGACGTGTTGGGAGATGAGATATGCTGTTGGTCTTTCTACGGCGAGGGACGCAAGATTGCTGAAGTCTGCTGCACCTCCATTGTTTATGCCACTGAGAAGAAACAGACCAAAGTGAGTCAACGGAATTAACACTTTATTTGTCTTTGTGTGTATTGCTAGCTCTCTTTAGATTTTTGCAATGTAACAAGTACACTGCATTGCCAAATGTATGTGGATACCCCTTGTAATTAATGCTTTGGCTGTTTTTAGCTACACGCATTACTAGCAGGTACTTAAAATCAAGCATATAGCCATGCAGTCTCCTTAGGGTGTTTTCACACTTCGGTCCTCTTTAAAAGAACTATACTTAGAGGTCCACTAACAATGTTAGTATTTTAATTTTTGCACCAAACAGTCATAATTTAGTAATATATGATAATTTTCCACCCTGCCTCTGGTACTCTGTCTGAAACACTCTGTTTTGGTCTAAGCACCTCCTTAAAACTCCAACATAAATGGCCACTGTTATGATTGGCTAACATCGTGCAGCCCCTCTAATACAGCCATTTTTGAAACTCAATCAGAAGAGAGTAAACAAGCTTCACAACATTATGAAATATCAGGATTTACAAAATACACATCCAACACATTGCATCCAAATATATTAAACTGTTCACTTACTGTAAGCACAGCAGCGCCATAAACATTCAAAATGTCATTACATTTTTTTTTTAATTAAATAAATTAAACTGTTTACGTGCAGTTTTACGATCGGGTCCAATAGTGTTAACTGCCCCATCCTTCAATAACAGTTCCTTTGCAAAGCTTGAATCGTATTATGATTGGTTCAGAAGCAATCCACATACATAATACATGAAGCACATTGATCAAGACACACACACTTACAGTATCGTCCTGCGCAATGCCCGAAACGCATAAAAACGATCAAAGACATATCTATCTAGTGCATGTTTACATTCACCAACATTTAAATATAGTGCAGATGGGTGCAATAATGCGTCCAGGATGCGTTTGTGCTTAAAACAATAAGATGCACCAGCTGAGTGAAACCGAATGGGGTCTTCTTTTCAGAGTTGTGACTTGACACTGCGGCTTTTAAAAGCTGAGCGAGATATGACAACGTTCAAAGACATCTGTCTAGTGCATGTGTATATACAAAAATAATTCAAAATAGTCCAGATGGGTCTGCTTTGGTGTTCAGGATTAGTAATGCCACACCAGGCCTCTCCATCCTGTTCTCTCTCTGTTTCAAAGCTGAGCACCAGTGGGTGGGGCCAAGGGTGCGTTGTTGTAACGTAGCATTGATGTTGTTGCTGTAGAGGCGGTCATGAATTAATGTGCCCCCTTAGTGACATGGGGAAGTCACGGTAGTAGAGAACGAGACATCTTTGCAGCTTGGTTTCAATAAATGCTTTTATTGCAATGGGGATTTAGTTTTGAGTACTGAAATTCAGTATGTTTTATAGTAGAATGACCTCTTAAATGCCAAAAATCAAGGAAAACGTTATTCCTCGTGACATGACCCCTTTAAAAGAGAAAAGGAATGCAGTAGAACTGAATGCATTTGTATTTTTTTTTTTTAAATAAAACAATACTGTATTTATAGGCAAAATTAAACATATAATCATGGTATATTAGTAATCTTAACAACAAACAATTTCAGGTTACATCCATTCATAGAATACTATAGTGATATATTATAGTCGTAATTTCTTAATTTGGTGCTTTTCAAGACTTCCGGTTAAACTCTCAAATCTTCATTTGCACACAACACTGAAGAGATACCTTTTAAGTTTGTTTCGTGTGGAGTGTACAATAGTTTTAATAGTCTTCTCACTCTGTTATGACATCTCCATCGAAACAGAATAAGTGGAATGATGTGTTTGTCCTTTTGTGCGTTGTCATTTCCTGAGTCCGGGAACCTGTCAGGGCCAAATATTTTTGCCATTACATTACAGGAGATGGGCTCTGTTCCGTTCCTTTTAAAGAGGTCTGATTTTGTTTGAAGTGTTCCTATATGGGTCAAAATTCCCCAAAGCTTAAAACAAACCTTAGACTTTAAGTAGTCCTCCTTATGAATACCCATGATTTGGAAATTAAATGTTTAACAAGCACTTATGTGTGTGGTGTTTGAGTGTTCACATACATTTGGCCATATAATAGTGAATGGTGCTTTTTGCTGATGGGATGTAATTTATCTGTGATCTCAATCCAACTCTTGTTCATCTGTTCAAATAGGTTGAGTTCCCAGAAGCTCGTATCTTTGAGGAGACACTCAACATCCTGATCTATGAAAATGGGCGAGGCTCTGGATCCGGAGGCATGGCCCTGTTGGAGTCAGGGGGTGTCTCATCCCCAGGTGTTGGCCAATCAGAGGAGGAGGGGGCAGGTGTAGGGGGTGGGGATAGACGGGTGAGGCGTATCCATGTGCGGAGGCATATTATGCATGATGAGAGGGGTCACGGACAGCAGACTGTCTACAAAGACTGAATGTTAAAGAAATAAAGGAATGGTCTTTTAGGAGAGTGGAGGCTCTACGTAACTGGGGTCCTGTGAACCGATATGCATGTAAAAAATGATTGGTTGAGGAAAGAAGACTAAGATTAACATTGGTCCACTTAATACTGCACTGAAAGGGAGGGGTGGGAGGTAATTAGGGCCTAGTTTAGAAATTATTGTAAAGTTGCCACCATGTGGTGCAATTTTGTTTATATTTTTCTGTGAGATAATTCACTTTTTTTTTTTTTTTTTTTTCCTTTTTTTAAATTTTTTTTTTTAAATTTAATTTATTGTTCTGTTAATTTATTGTCCAGACTTTTCACTTTCTTATGCGTAAATGTGAAATGTTTTGTTTTTTGTTTATATGGGCCATGTGAAAGCTTATCCTTCAGTGTGTAATGGTAAACTGTGACATATGCTGATTTGTGTGTTTCAATGACAGGTTGAGAGGTACTTAGTGGGACTTTCATGTTGTAGAGATAAGTCAGATCTTATGGGAAACTGACAAAAATGTGTGAAGCCTGTTGTTACAGCCATAGCTCATAGAAGATCAGTTTTGGATAAACAGAGGATCATCATTTGAATGGTCAAGATACAACCGTTACAGGCATATTTATAACACTTGTATTGTTTTTTCTCAACAAAATACTCACAACAATCTGACATCATATTGCTCATGTTCATGAACTTTTTTTATCCACATCAGTAGGATTAAAATTACTTGCACTAGCACTAAACACTGCTTTAGTTTAATTGCAGGAGCATTTATAGATGATTTGATGCTTACAGCTAAAAATGAACCACAATAGGAGTTTGGATTACAACCCCCCCTCCCCTCACCAAAATGTCTTTATTGTCAATGGAAAGCCATAATTGCACACACTCCTTGTACTAAACCAAAAACATTCCCTAATTTTGCCAACTAGTATGCATGCAATGCCGTCCTGATGTTGTTTTGGTATTTTATCCAGATGGATGAAAATTCCATTAACATTTTCAATAAAATGTTGTTTTGATTAAGTGCTTGTGTTAAAATTCACTGTTCTTGAAAGATGACATTGTTGTACAGACGACTTTGTATATTCAATCAAAATGATTCCACATAAATCGCAATTCCTTGATAACATTAGATGTTTTCAGTGTTCTTTTGTTTCTATGAGGTTGATGATACTTAATTTGGAATATGTGAGAAGTTTTGTTTTCAGTTTTATTTGCCCAATATAATGAATAACTCGGAAATATTTTCTTAACAAATTTTTTTTTATATCAAATATACCACCGTTAAATCTTTAATTTTGTATTATTCAGTATATATATATATATATATATATATATATAGAGAGGCTTTCTCAGCAAATATTTGTATATGCGATTAATCAATTTTAATCGATTGACAGCCCTAATATATATTATTTTAGGGCTGTCAATCGATTAAAATTGATTAATCGCATATACAAATATTTGCTGAGAAAGCCCCTCATATAACAATAACTCAATATATAATGATTACACATGTATATCAATATATAATTATGCATAGTTATCTTTAAATATTAAAAAGTATATATATATACTGTACATACATGTATACAATCTGTGTGACAAGTATATTGTTACGAACGTGACGAAACCGCGTCTTTCAGAAACAGTGCGTGATGACGTATAGCAACGTGCCTGTGCGTGTGCACGGCAAAGCGCGCCAAGGTAGGGTGGCGCGCATACTACGCAGTGGTGTTTGCAAATGTTAAAAAATTGGCGCTAACGTGCAAAACATGGTCAAAGAAGAGGACGCGATCCGAGAGTTCGTCGTAAAACAACTGCATCAGTGTTCGGACATCAGGTAAACTGCAGAATTAAAGAATTTAAAAAGTACAGTTTTAAACGATATAAACTTAGTGTATGATTGTCAGGTATCAAACAACGTTAAGGCTGAATCATAAAATCCGGCCTTAAGAAATATTGTCATCTCGAAGGAAAATATTCAAGCAATGGAAACAGGAAGTCTACAGATCAGAACAGCGTTTATTTACAGTTGTCTTATAGCACGATATATTGGCAAAGGATGCTTCATTGAAGTGTGTCACAAGGTGTCAAATTAATCCAACGCAGTATTACAGGCGCCACGTAAAAGAGCCTGTTAATACAACAGTGTAGCATGCCGAAACAGTTGGGCAAATATACATCAATAAGACAAAAGCACTATTCGTGCTCTTACCCTATTTATCATGACGTTACACAGTAATGGGCGTGTATGTATGTATGTGTGTTTGTGTTGTGTAATGAACTGAATAAGCTTCAATTAGAGGAATATTTCACCCAAATATGAAAAAAGTCATTATTTACTCAAGTTGTTCCAAACCTAAGTTACTTGCTTTCTTCTGTGGAATATAAAATGTTAACCTCAGTAAACATTCATTTTCATTATATGTTTTAACCATACAATGAAACTGAATGACTGAGGCTCTAAGTCCCTAACATACTGCCTAACATCGGTTGTGTTCCACAGAGGAAAGTTATACAGGTTTAGAACAACACGAGGGTGAGTATATTATTATTATTATTTCATTTTTGGGCAAACTATCGCTTAAAGGGTTTGCATGTGTTAGATACATGTTCGATGCCACATGTCACTGCATAGATTTCTTGTGGCCCAACAGAATTACTTAAATGTCTCATTTTCTGTTTCTCTGCCGCCTTTCAGTACATTGACTTTGAGAATTCTACAAAAGATATATCTGGAGCAAGTGGGGAGAGAGTCCCTCAGCACAAAGGATAGACAGTCAATGAAAAAAATTGTTGAGGAGGAACTTTTGAAAATGCAGGTGAGGAAGAACCGGTTTTAACACTTACTAATCTAAGATTATGTGTTACAGAAAGCCACATTGAAATTAATTGGAGATTTCCATGAACTGTGTGTAAATGTGGGTATCCTTGCTAGGGATGCACCAATACCACTTTTTCTCTTGCGATTCCGATACCAATGTTGTTGTTTTTTGCATAATCTGTTTAGAATATCTTTACATTATTGTGTGGAACTAATTGGGTGTGCTTTTTAATATGTAAAGAAATGCAAACCTCTAACTACACATTATTTCAGTATAAATGTATAGCTTATTAAGAAACACTTTATTATTAACTAGTATACTGGATAATGTTGCAGCAAAATTAACAGTAATTCAAGTCTTCAGTAGAAAAGAAACCAGTGTTTTATTTTTGCCTTTTTTTTTCTTCTATTTGTTTCCCCAAAAATGTGGACTTCTAGGATTCAGATCTCTTTTTTGTTCAATTTAGTTGTAAGACATCCGTCCACTTCATTCACACAGTTATTGTTTGGAACACATTCAACTTATATAAAAAATATCGTTATAAATTGTAAACAAATACTAATGATGACAATAATAATAAATGGCTATTAATATTATTATTATTATTGACTTTGAATTTTAAATACAACAGTAATATATTTAAATAGCATTTTTTAAACCCTCACGCTTTTATTTTGACTCTGAACTCTTTTTGTTTTTATTCTGAACTCTCCAGGAAGTCCTGTATGTGTCTGTTTGTAAGCAAGTTCACAGTAGTTTAATTTGCTTCTTATTCAAATTCTGGTCCAAATGCACCTCCGGCACTGTTCTAAATGCATATTATAAGTGAACCGAACTATTGAGCAGCTACATCTGAGATGTTATTCGTGAGTAGCGTTCAAATGTTGCGCAACGCGTGAAGGCTAAAAATAGCCGCGAGTGCATAACAAACCTGTTTGTGAGTTTGTGTCAACAGAGCAGCACCATTCACTAATGCGCTGTGCATAATATATATTTACTTATTAAACACAGCCTTTTGTGATTCACAAAGCTATTTTATGTCTTCAAGTGGCTTTGAATAAAATGCACGAGTCACATGAACTAGTTTAATGGTGTTTTTATGGTTCTTTTATGTCAATTTTGGAGCTTTATGGTAACTAACATGACTAATACACTGGATCGTGCTCGTCGGACCAATACCCGATCCGTCTAAAAGCTTCAGTATTGGTGTATCCCTAGTCCTTACCAATCTTATAAATGTTACTTTGGGAAGAAGGACCGATGCAATTGAATCCACAGCATGCATGCACTTTTAAATGATTTGAATAAGGGGGGGGAAATCTCTCTTGGTACATTGTGTCACTATTGTAAGTGTCCAAGCATTTTATTTATTTATTTATTTTTTTGTAAACCATACTGGATAGTTTCTGTAAAATTCTGTTTAAAACTGTTCAAACTCGCATGACTTCTATAGACTTGCATTAGAGAAGAGCAAAAGCTTGTCTGCATCAGTTGTATGAATGGTCAGTAACATGTTTGGGTAGTTTTTATGTATATACATATTTTACACTTAAAACGTCCCCAGGTGCATAAATCAGGCATATGACATCAGCTGAAATCATATAATCTGAATTTTTCATAGAACACTGCCACTTTTGCATTTGTTACATAAATTAGGGCTGAAAACCTCATCGCAAATAAGCACCACCTAGAGGTAGAAATATGAAAATTAAAGTCTTTCACGTAGCAATTAAATGGACTAGTCATGTATCAAATGAAAGCTCTCATTCTCAAGAATATCACAGGAATGCCCTTATACCACAGTTCGAAGGATTTTCAAAACAATCACAAAGTGAAATATTATTTCTGTAAGACATCATGTACAAATGTCTCTTTTATGTGCCAATCACTGCTGCTGTAACCCCAAGTAGCAACAAACTTTATATCTGCTTTTACCTTAGGTTAAAAACTAAATTTTTAGTTGTCTACGAGCTTGCTTGGGTGAATATACTAGGGCTCTAAGAAATCGATTTAATATTTTTTAACAAATTCCAGTTTATTTTTTCATAAATTCAGTGTTTTCCATTTGTATTTTCACTGAATTCTGAGTTATAAAATGTAATTACATTTTATCAATAAAAAAACGAATCAAATTAATTCGTAGAATTTTTATCAAATGAAAACAGAAAAATTACTTTTCAAAATACCATTTCATTACTGTTTTATTAAGTGAAGAGCTTCTATACTGATCCTCACAGCACAATCCAAAACCCAAAATTGTTAGCTTATTAAACTGGAAGAGGCTATGATTTTAATTATATAAATATATGATCTGCATGTAATTAAATATCAGCCTTTTGTCGTTAAATCATCACACTATGATTAATTTTGCATTTATACACTATTTTAATCCCAAATACAGTGGCAAGAAAAAGTATGTGAACTGTTTGGAATTAACTGATTTTCTGCATTAATTAATCAAAATTTGGCCTCCATCAAAGTTACAAGTATAGACAAACAACAATCTGCTTAAGCTAACAACACACCCACAATTAATGAAATGAGATTGGAGGTGGAGTTGTAGGTTAGAGCTACTTTAACTCATAAAAAGCAACATTTTGAGTTTGCTATTAACTAGAAGCATCTACTGACATGGACCATGCTTAGCAAAAAAAAAAGAGTTCTCGGAAGACCTATGATCTGCTTTCAAACAAAACATTGCTGTGTGCCTGAAGTTTGCCAACTTAACACTCCACAACACTACTGGAAAAATATCATCCCAGTGGTGAAGTGTGGTGGATGGAGCATCATGATTTGGGGCTGCTTTGCTTGTTCGGGAACTGGACCGCTTGCCATCATCGAGGGAAAAAAGAATTCCCAAGTTTATCAAGATGTCCTACAGGATAATGTCATGGTGGCTGTGTGTCAACTGAAGAAATTTGGTGATGTAGCAGGACAATGACCTTAAATTACACATTAAATCCTCTACAGAATGGCTTAAAAAAAAAGTAAGTCCACCTTTTGGAGTGGCCCAGTCAGAGCCCAGACCTTAAGAATACGGCTGAGCTGAAGCAATTCTGTATGGAAGATCGGCCCAAAATTCCTTCTGAACATTGTGCAGGACTAATCTGTAACTACCTGAAACACTTGGTTGAGGTTATTGGTGCCAAATAAGTATTGACCATTAATTAAATCAAAGGGTTCACTTACTTTTTCCTCAGCACTACGAATGTTTAATGGGATGTGTTCAATAAAGACATGAAAGATTAGTTTTTTGTGTGTTTTAACTTAAGCACATTGTTGTTTGTCTATCCTTGTGACTTTGAAAATTAGATCCTATTTTATGACCAATTAATGCAGAAAATCAGCTAATTCCAAAGGGTTCACATACTTTTTCCTTGCCACTGTATGTCAAAGTCCATGACATTCCACGTTTTATAATTCATTCTGTTTTTATGACTGGATTCCACAATTCCGTCTGAGTTTTCGACATTGCGGAAATCATAGGGCCCTAATAATCCAATATTCTATCTTCGATTTCCAGAACAAAATGTACTGTCCAGCAAAGTATGCTAAACAAATCGTTGGAAAAATATGTTATCACCTATTGGTGAGAAAACGACAACAACAAAAATTAGTCTTTAAAAAAAAAAATCTTTGTATCATAGGTTTGCACACATATACAATATTATTTATAATTAATGGGAGTCTTTTTTTTTTTTTTTTACATTTTGGGGGTTTTCTGAAAAATTGGACCCCTTTTTTGCAATTAGTCCAAAGGATGTTTGAATGGTGAGCTTTTATATTTGATTGTGAAAAATTGCAGGCAGCAGCCCAAAAATGCAACAGAGTTTAAGGATGTTTTAATGGAGAGTCACTTTCAAATTGTAGGCCAGCAGTGACGACGAGCCTCTTGTTAAGTATGTGGCTCCACCAAAAAGCCAGAGCAAAAGGAAAAGGGTGGATAATGGTGATGATGCGGATGAAGGCTCGGAGAATATATTGGTGGGAAGGACTAAGAGATCACGGCTTGATGAGACTTCTCCAGGTAACAATACTTTATTTGTGGAGCTTGTCCTTGTTTCATTTGCTAAGCATGGGTAACTTTCTAAAGTTTATCTTTTCCAGATTCCCCCGACTCTGGAATAGAGAAGGCAATGAATGAGGGAGGACAAAAAGAGGAAGAAGCTGGAAGTAATCACACGGATGAAGACAGTGAAGAGGAAGAGGAGAAAAAAAGCACTGTGAAAACAGTAACACAGCAGAAAAAGAGAGGGGTTATGCAAAGCCCAAGGGGAAAGGACAATGCAAATAAACCGGAGAAGAAAGGAAAGAAGATAGAGAGTGAAGAAGAGGAGGACGAAGAGTTCAAGATGGAAGATTCAGATGAAGAGGAGGAAAAGTGGAAAATGGCATCAAAAGGAAAGAAAAAAAAAGATTGTTCAGCCAGCAAGCAGGAAATTGGTGCTAAACCGACAAATAATAGCAGCAGTGATTCTGAGGGTGAAAGAGGGAAAAGCAAAAATATAAAAAAGAAGGAAAGAAAAGTGACCAGAAAAAAGAAGCCGGTAGAGACAGATGCTGTGAAAGAAGTGGAGAGGCAAGTTTTTGGGAGTAGCTCTGAGAGTGAAGAAGAGAAAAACGAAAGCATTCAAATAAAGAAGAGGAGCAACTCTGAAAGTGAATCGACGGTAGAGAGTGAAGACGAGAAAGATAAAAGTGAGGATGCTGCTAATTTATCCTCCAAAGAGATAGAGAACAATGGTAAGCGTGATATCCCCCATTTACTGCTTACAACTCTGTTGGGCAGAATGTTTAGTCTCGAGGCCCATCATATTTACCTTTTGCATGGCTAAATTCCGTAGGCGAAATACAGTCATCTCAATGGGAATTGCGTGATTGATGCAAAGGGATGGTGGCAAAGATTTTCCCCTCACGGATTTCTGTGACCAATGTGTGGGCGGTGCTTCGTACACAGCTACACTGAATATTGACAATGGATAAGGATGTAATTTTAGCGGCAAGTTTATTTTTTAACTTGACTCTACAAGCATATAAATTGCAGCATTAAAAAGAGGTTGCTTGGCAATAAGATTTTTGCTGGTTTCATGCACTCAACTTCCACCCTGTGGAATTTCGCCATGCAAGGGAAAATATGACTGGGCCTTCAGACATAATTCATTTTCATTGCATGTAAAAAAAAAAAAAAAAAAAGATGCAATGCAAATGAATGATGACTGAGGCTGTCTGTCCCTAACAATCAAAGTTCCTTTTGGGCCCTGTTTTTACACCTCTTTCCTCAAATTATGTAGTTTTTCCCTCCTCTTTTTTCCCAGGAAAAAAACTAAAATTACAGGAGAACCATGAGGAAGCAGAGGACTCTGACTCCTCCTCTCTTCCCTCACTGGAGGATGAAGAAGGACAAGAGAAGGACAAGAAGGAAGGAAAAAAGAAGAGCATGACAAAGAAAACGCATCGTGAAGTGGGGGAGAGCGCAACCAGAGGAAAGGCAAGATTAATTGATCCTTGACGACAGTCTCATCCCATTTGGATTATTAACTCTTCTCAAAAATGCTTCCTCTTTTTTTTTTTAATTCTTTGCTCTTTCACATTTAAGCAATATCACATGAGTTAGAGACCTGTTAACTGAATAAGAGCAAAGCTGTTGGCAAGAGAATGCAGGCTAAAAGAAACAAGCAGTGAAGCATTCCAGCAGTTTGTCCAATCAAATAAGTGAACCGTAACTGTTGTACAGAGTCCAAAAATGCCACTGAAACTGACAAAAATTCTCCAAATATTTTAAATGAAAATTAATCGGTCCAGCATTGGGAACCCTGTAATACAAAGTCCGGACAATCATTTAAAATAAATTCTTGCAGTGTGTTTATTGTTTGTGATACTTGGTGCATTATTTAGAGCTGCTTTTTATTTTATAGGTAACAGCCATAATTGTTCAGGCTGAGAATGTTTTTTTTAATTGATTGATTCAACTGAAATATTTGACATAAATGGTATATGTTTGAAATGGTTAGAAAAAAAAACACGTGCCCTCTAAGTAAAAAAAATAAATAAAAATGCCCCTTGAAATCAATTTCTGGTTAAAAATGTTGCCCCGTAGTAATCCCCATTTTTAACTTTTGTTTTTGTCTGTCAGGATGAAGAGAATAAGGCAGTGTCCAGGCTGAAGCGCTACATCGCCCTCTGTGGTGTGAGACGGAACTACAAGAAGCTGTTTGACGGCTGCCGATCAGTAAAGGCGAAGGTGGCTGTGCTGAAAAAAGAGCTGGAGGAGCTGGGTGTTGAAGGTTTGTGGCTTTAAACAAGGTGTGGATGTGTGAAATCACAGGTGAAATTGCACACGGGTGAATCATTGGAATGCAATGTAGAGTGCTATTTGCAAATTTGCAAATTCTTGGATGTTCAATAATTAATGTATTATTTTGTTTACCTGACAGTGTTATTGCTGCTTACGTGAAATGTTTTTCTTGGACGTTACTAAAAAAAGTAACTAATGCAATAATGCAGAGCTCAATTAGTAATGCACTAAAATGTATTGATACAAATGCTAATTTAAAATTAGCCTTTGTAATAACTATCGACATTCAGTTGATATAAGCTACAAGTGAATAATTTTTTTACATTATTTGTGTCTTTTTGTTTATTCCATATACAAATTTAAACAAACAACACGCATATATGGTAGGGTTGGGTATCGTGTTCAATTCATTTTAGGCACCGACCGAATTGTAGTGTGTATGCGTCCCAACCTCTATAGATGTAAAAGATGTGGAAAAGATCAAAAGTGTGGCTACATTTCACCAAGCTCGATGCCAACAGCTCGTGATGCAGTATATGCAACAAGATAATTGCTGCCAAGACCGGCAACACAACAAATCTGATGAAGCACTTCACAAAGTGTACGGAATAAAGTTAAGAGCAGAAAGTTGCTCCGTCTTCGACTGCAAGAAGACCGAGCCGGTGCAATTATCCTCTCAGTGTCCTCCTGCCACAGATTTTCCCACAATATGCCCACTAGTCCTCCTCCAAAACAACTGATGAATGCAGCGGCGCTATGACTGGGACTCCCGACAGGTAAGGTTAACATTTAACAAACAAACCAACAAACAAAATCGGCTAACTTGTAGTGGTACATGCTTGTGTACATGTTAAATTAACGTTTCTGTGCGCGGTGACATAGTTCTATAAACTGGGACCTACGTAACGTTAGATATTGTTTGGATGTATGGCTATAGTTAGCTTGCTAAATCGATGCTAAAATTGCTTTACGGTTGACAGTAACTGATCAAGTTTAACGTACATTAAACTAGTTATCTTTTTAAACCATACTTATCCTTAAGGTTGGCTGAATTAACAGTTTAGCTTTCTTGTTGTTTTTTGTTTTTTTTCCTCTTCACATTAATGTTATAGCCTCTGCCCCTGCTGACCCTGGCATGAGAAGACCAGAAGGCTCAGGGCTCATAAGTCTTTGAGTCTGTAAAAAATGTCTACAAACAGAAAAAATAAAAACAAATTTTGTTTGATCTTGTTAAAACGGATTTCATAAAATTGGTATCGAAAATAGTATTGTTTAGGAACCGGTATCGAAGTCAAGGTATCGATATAAAAATTTTTGCACGATACCCAGCCCTAATATATACGAAATCAATTTTTAACAATTATGTGCCCACCCGCCACTCAACATACATCCCAGTGGTCAAAAATTTACATTTACATTTATGCATTTGGCAGACGCCAAAGCCACTTACAGAGCCCTTATTACAGGGACAATCCCCCCCGAGCAACCTGGAGTTAAATGCCTTGCTCAAGGACACAATGGTTGTGGCTGTGGGGATCGAACCGACAACTTTCTGCTTAACATTTTAGTGCTTTAGCCCACTATGCCAGCAAGTAGGTGTGTCTTTTAAGGCCAAGCCTATACAATCTAGAGGGAGTCCAATAAAAACGATATAGAATCTTAAATTGAATGAGGCACACCCTTGCATCCCTAGACATAGACTTGACATTAGGGATGGGCATTCATCAATAATTTGGTATTTGAATATTTAAGCTCAAAAAAATTATATTAGAATATTCTATTATTTAAAATAAGGTAATTAATGAGAACGAGAAGTTGTAAAATAATTTTAGTCCTAAAGGTTGCATCACCACTTAAAAAAGAAAAAGCTTCTAATTACATCCAAAACAAGCTATATATTATGACCTACGTTTTTATTTTTTATATTTAAACAAGCAATGTGTGAAAACAAAAAAATGAAATGAAAGCATTTAAGCTCACTCAAAGCAAAGTAGACTGACGCAGTTAACGTACAGGATGAGTATAAACACTTGGCATATAATAGTTATCATGTTTATGTTGTATCACATGTCATGTTTTTGTTGAGGAAAAATAAGCATATCCAGGTGCTCCGTAAACTACTCATTTATACACACCAGTTTAAATTATGGAAAGTCCCTTACCACAGCTAGCATAGTCTTTCTTGGATGCCATGTTTGTTGTTTACAGAAGCGTCACAGGGACGCTGCTTTCTGACGAGCTGCACATGTACAAGAGTAAAGAGTACACCGCTTATGCAGTACATTTAAACAGGAACCCAGTTTTCTCACAATTACCTGCTTTTTTTGGTGTCCATCTGAATGTACTGATAGAAACAACATTTGCTTAATAAATGTGATCAACTTGTGTCCACACTCAACAGCGCCACCCAGTGTATTCTGTCATAACTGCCAGTTTTAGTTTGTGTGTTCAGGATTTAACATGCATCTCACTATATACACTCACCTAAAGGATTATTAGGAACACCTGTTCAATTTCTCATTAATGCAATTATCTAATCAACCAATCACATGGCAGTTGCTTCAATGCATTTAGGGGTGTGGTCCTGGTCAAGACAATCTCCTGCACCCCATCTGAATGTCAGAATGGGAAAGAAAGGTGATTTAAGCAATTTTGAGCGTGGCATGGTTGTTGGCGCCAGACAGGCCGGTCTGAGTATTTCACAATCTGCTCAGTTACTGGGATTTTCACGCACAACCATTTCTAGGGTTTACAAAGAATGGTGTGAAAAGGGAAAAACATCCAGTATGCGGCAGTCCTGTGGGCGAAAATGCCTTGTTGATGCTAGAGGTCAGAGGAGAATGGGCCGACTGATTCAAGCTGATAGAAGAGCAACTTTGCCTGAAATAACCACTCGTTACAACCGAGGTATGCAGTCAAAGCATTTTTGAAGCCACAACACGCACCACCTTGAGGCGGATGGGCTACAACAGCAGAAGACCCCACCGGGTACCACTCATCTCCACTACAAATAGGAAAAAGAGGCTACAATTTGCAAGAGCTCACCAAAATTGGACAGTTGAAGACTGGAAAAATGTTGCCTGGTCTGATGAGTCTCGATTTCTGTTGAGACATTCAGATGATAGAGTCAGAATTTGGCATAAACAGAATGAGAACATGGATCCATCATGCCTTGTTACCACTGTGCAGGCTGGTGGTGGTGGTGTAATGGTGTGGGGGATGTTTTCCTGGCACACTTTAGGCCCCTTAGTGCCAATTGGGCATCGTTTAAATGCCACGGCCTACCTGAGCATTGTTTCTGACCATGTCCATCCCTTTATGGCCACCATGTACCCATCCTCGGATGGCTACTTCCAGCAGGATAATGCACCATGTCACAAAGCTCGAATCATTTCAAATTGGTTTCTTGAACATGACAATGAGTTCACTGTACTAAAATGGCCCCCACAGTCACCAGATCTCAACCCAATAGAGCATCTTTGGGATGTGGTGGAACGGGAGGTTCGTGCCCTGGATGTGCATCCCACAAATCTCCATCAACTGCAAGATGCTATCCTATCAATATGGGCCAACATTTCTAAAGAATGCTTTCAGCACCTTGTTGAATCAATGCCACGTAGAATTAAGGCAGTTCTGAAGGCAAAAGGGGTCAAACACAGTATTAGTATGGTGTTCCTAATAATCCTTTAGGTGAGTGTATATGGCCAGCAAAGAAACATTTGTGAAATTTGAATGGTATTTTTACTATTCAAATAATTATTGCAGAACGAATATTCGACTACACGTGCACATCCCTACTTGACATTTAAAAAAAAAAAATCTTACTCCATTTTCCAGTTCTAAATTCCAAGTCTCTCTCCCATAACTTCTTAAAGAGATGTTAAAACCCGTCCCCTCAACTCTGAATTAGCCACGAATAGAATACACTGAAGCCTTGTGTCCCTTTCCAAAAGCAGCAAGCACCATCTCAAGAGTGTCTGCCGCTTTAGGGGGCTGTGTACTACACCCAAAGGTGGTGGAAAGTAGATGGCGCAGATGTAAGTACCTGAAGAAATGAGATCTGGGAATCCCAAAACGCTCTATAATATTTTCAAAAGATATCAGCGCTCCATTATCATACAGGTCACCCAGCGTAGCTACTCCCATCTTAATCCATTCTGTCCAGCAGAAAGGGGACTTATTAATGCACAATTTAGGGTTTAACCAAATACTTGCGGCAACGTTCAGGTAAATGTCTGAGTTGAACACGTGGGAAATTTTGTCCACACTAAATGCATGTGCGAGATAATGGGATGTGTCTTTACCTCTCCGGGCAGCTTAGTAGAAAAGTAGCAAGGACCTCCTGTTCAATAAAGAGCCAGGGAGGGGCTCTCTCAGGCAGAAGCGACCAGTGCACCAAATGTCAATAAGTGAATACTTTTGTGGTGTTCTGTTACCACTACAATAACATCTGGGCCTATTAAGAAACAGACATCTGTTGTATATAATTTTAAAATCTTGCACAAATAGACCTAAATAGTGGTGCACTAATCAGGAAATTTGAGGCATATTCTGATAATTGTTGTTTTAACATTGTGATCAGTCGTTACCGATATTTTTCCAAATTTGGATTGGACTTTGGATTCTTATTTTTCTCTAGAGGAAAATGCACTTTTTTGGTGGCTGAAATTTTAGAACATTCTAATGACATTTTATAATACAGAGTTTTTTGTGTTATGTGTTGCTATGCAGTGGATTATCTGGGAGCTCAACTAGTGTGTTTATGTGTGCTATTACTTCTTATATTTCAGTGTAACATATTTCACATACTCTTCTACCTTGTAAATATCTGTCCCAGGACAGCCATCCATAGAGAAGTGTAAGAAAGCTCGGTTGATGAGAGAAGAAGCACAGGAGCTGGCTGAGCTGGATATCAGTAACATTATCACCACTCAGGGTAAATGCAAGACTTCATCATCAATAATACACTCACTGAGCACTTTATTAGAAACACCTGTGCACCTACTTATTCATGCGGTTATCTAATCAGCCAATCGTGTGGCAGCAGTGCATAACATCATCATGTCAGGAGCTTCAGTTATTGTTCACATCAACCATCAGAATGGGGAAAAATGTGATCTCCATGATTTTGACCGTGGCATGATTGTTGATGCCAGACGAGTAGATCACGTCGGGCACTATATTAGGATCATGGTGTTCCTAATAAAGTGCTCAGTGAGTATATTTTTTACACTTAACATTTATTAGCCTTTTGACGCATGAATGAATGGATCAAAAAGTGCCTCACCAATCTCAGTGGTCACTCGTCTTTACCTTGTTCGGCACTCATGAAATGCCCGCTAATCTCAAGCACACAGTGAACTCTGCATACTGTTATCATCAGGACGGCCCAAAAGGAGAACAGCAGCGGCATGGCCTCCCCCTCAAAATGTCTCCCCTCCTCCCTCTGCCTATAAACGTGTTGTGGACTCCGACTCAGACAGTGGGGACAGCCACGCAAACAAGGGGTGCAAGAGAGCAGCAGCCTGGGGCAATCTGCAGGGAATCATCAGTGATGATGGAGAGAGTGACTAGGTGGCCAGTGCCTTTTAACTATAATCTGTTTGTACAAAAAAAAAAAAAAGAAACAAAACCGTTTGAAATTGTACAAAAATGATCACATTTTCAATCAATCTGGTACAGAATTAATCTCTACCTTTGCAAGAGTTTTATGTTCATCCTCTGTTATTGTAGGATGCTTTTGGATTTCATTCCAACAAGTTTATTCTCACTGGTGTTTTATAATTGTTTATTGTCCATTGAAATGTCATTTAAGTGTACCTGTTGTGCAGAATGAGGTTTGGTTATGCAGCTTAAAATGTACTTGATTTTTTTTTAATATAAAATAAAGGGGTATTTGACGAATCCTGACTGGTTGCTGCATATGTAATAGTTGATACAGTCCTGATATTCTGATACTCTGGCATACACACCAGGAAAATTGGGGCAAGCACATTCTCGACCAAAACTCACAATACCAGACTGAATCTACAGAGAGCCTAGGGCTAGAAGATATACAAAATATATTTTCACAATATTTTATAGAAACATTTTATTCCACGGTCAACCCCCCTGCCGCGGGTCGGTAAAGATTTATGCTTTATTGAAACGCGACAAATGTCAAATATATTTCTAAATTCAAATGGCACTTTAAACAAAATAAGTTTCCTATCCTGTTACCCCAGTTCTCTGAAGTATTGAGTGGTTAGATCCACCTATGGGAGGGACACACGTACCTGACCTACAGAAGCATCCAATTGCACCAATTATGTCTTGACAGACAGGAGCGTGTGTCAGTTGCCACTGTAAGGCCACGCCCTTACATGAGTGCATAAAATGACCAGTACGCACTACTTTTCCTAAGTGAGCATATGTAACCTATAGCTCTCATCTCGTGTTCGAGATTGCCTTATACACTTACAGTAAAGCGCTGTCAGCCAGAAGGGTGGTCTCTTCATAGAGGTGGTGCCTGACACATCCTATATTTTATAAGCAGGCCTAACAACCCATTAACACAGGAAAGTTGGGATGAGGGGTCATGGGTTTTGATTGTGTAACTATGGCAGGGGTTCTCAACGGGGGCGGTACTGCCCCTCAGGGGGTGTTCATTAGATGACCGGGTGTGCTGAGAGCAAATGAGTTGAGAAGAGGTCATTAGGTTACAAATGAGGGTGTTTTATCAGTCATAATAATCAAATCTATCATCAAGTTCCTCTGCATTAAAATGTTTATCTAGACTTGGAGAATATTAGTTGGTTTTTCAATTATAGGGGTTGGTATGCATTTGTAATAATATCGGATCACTACTTAAGCTGTATTAAATTTGTCCTAGGCTACATTAGGGGAGTGAGGGAATATAATGGGATTTTTGTTACCAGTGGTGGATCTGGCTTAATTTGTGCCCTAGGTGAGATCCGACGTGGTGCCCCCCCCCTTTATATCAATTTAGGGTATAAATAGGACAGTATTTAAGTCCTATTTATACCCTAAATCTCCACTTTCACATCTGAAATTCACATGTGATGCCTGTTCAGTTTCACTTTCTTGTCTGAAAGTGTAAGTGGATATTTAGAGTAAAAAGGGACTTAAATATTGATCTGTTTCTCACCCACATCTATCATGTTGCTTCTGAAGAAAGATTTAATCACTGGAGTCTTATGGATTGTTTTTATGCTGCCTTTTATATCATTTTGGGGCTTCAAAGTTCTGGCCAGCTTTCACTTGCATTTACATATGGACCTACAGAGCTGAAATATTCTTCTAAAAATAATCATTTGTGTTCTGCAAAAGAAAGTATGCCATGTTTCTGGAATGGCACGAGGGTGTGAAAATGAGAATTACAATTTTAGGGTAAACTATCTCTAAATAAAAATAACTAGACAATGCATTTAGAAAAGAAGTAACTAATATATGTATAATATATGTGTATATATTAGTGCTGCACGATAAATCATATCGCAATCGCGATGTCAGCCTGTGCGATTATATGACGGCAAACTGCTGCGATTAAATAAATAAGTGTATGTGTGGACCAGGGTTTCCGTTGTCCGGTAATTACCGGACATTGGCCGGTAAAAAAATTAAATCTCCGACAAAATTAAATCTCTCCGGTCAAATTGTCCGATTAAAATTGCCTAATAATCCCGTCCCCCTAACACAATCTGAATTTGAGAATAAGCCTAAAATTTATAAAGCAAAAATCCACCGATCTCTTGCTATGTTATAAAGGAACAGGCTCTATCGTTTGAAAGTTATGAAACAACATCGCATGCTGCATTTCAAATAAAGCGCACACTGCAATATATACCTAAACAACGAACGATTGAGTGAGACGTTTCAAATATGGCCAGGCCCAGGCAGACTAGCTTTAAAAGCTTTTTTCAGAGGCCAGACGATGGTGAATCAGGAACATCTCATTATAGATAGATCAGTGCTTCTAATCCGCGCATTCGTGCAGTTTTTTTCTCTATCATCAAAACTGAATAGCCTATGTTCATCAGTGCATGGTTACATATCAAGCAGGGACACGTTTGTGTGCATTTTATTTTGTGATTTCACCGGAATTAATAGAGAGTCTCCGCAACGGCTATAGATTGAACGCGCGTCCTAGTGAAGATTGCGCAACTCGCGCAGCGCGTCGTCCATGCAACTGATAGCAGCGGACACGAGCGCTCAGCTTGATTTCAAAAACAACAGATTTTAGCGCTAGATCTCTTATTTAATAACGGACTAAATGAATGATCTGCTAGTTAACTGGAGATGTTTTATTTATTTGTATTAGGTACATCCGTGCCTCAATGTTTCAAAAAGTGAATGTGTGTGAAACCACAGTACAAAACAATTGGCGTTGATTGACGCCAATCGGACGTTCATGTTTTTTTTTTTCGTCTATTTGAAAGTTAAGCTAATAATAATATGTTGCATTCTATACGGCCTGATTATGTCATTTTTTAAGTTACATAGACTGCCTCCAGTTTTCCTCAACTTGACTAATTAAGACTAAGAGGCGATATATTTGACCGGCATATCATCAAAATGTCCGTAAAACGAAACCGTGACCGGCACCATTTTTTTCTAGCGGAAACTCTGGTGTGGACGTGACAGCCCATTCTCTCTGAGAGCTGTTTTCCCATATTCTACACCGCTAATAAAAAGATGACCAGTCAGTCTCCGTTTAGGGAGTGGCACGTGTGGTCATGTGAGTTTCCGGTGTTCAGCGTAGAAATCAGGTGAAAATTGACGCCGAGCAGACCGACACTGAACTGGTGGCCAGAAAAAAATAACACAAATCATAGCTTGGCGATATATCTTTATTTCATCCTTAAAGTTCATATTATCTATATAATCTGAGTGGGAGTCGAGACCGGTAGAGAAAGTTCCGGCGGCTGATGCGCACTCTAACACGGAGACTCTCGTCTCTCACCCCGCTGTCTGCAGCTCGAATGTCTGATAGAAACACAGATCACAGCTTGGCGATATATCTTTATTTTATCCTTAATTCAAGTTCATATTATATGGGCGGACGTTATTATGGGATGATATTGATGTACTCTATGATATTGCATTATATTAGTTTTGTACAGTATGTTAACTTAATAGCCAAACTATTTGGACAAACGTGAATGAGAATAAACCTGAAATAGGAATGTGTTCCAGTCACAATGCACATTATGTAGTTTAGAGACGGTTAAGAGGCATTTAGAATGTTACAAATGGCTATTTCTATTTAACTAAATGTTGTATTCTTAAAAAATTCTGTTCATCCAAGAATCCTCTTGCTGTAATGCAGGTCTTTGGTAGAAGCTGCTAGTTTAGTACCTGTGATGAATCTGTTTCTCAAATTAGAGACTGATTTATTTGTCTTTTTGTTGTGCATCTGGCCGTCCACTTCCCTCTCTATCCTGGATAGAGATTATTTTTTTAAAACAGTAATGCACGAATAGCCTTCTCTCTAAAACAATAGGGTTTAGGAGAAAATAGAATTTCAGGAGAAATGTGTTTCTTTTTGCCTATGTTTAAAACCAAAATTTGAATTGTAAGTGTAAAGCAACATGGGGAAAAACCCCACTGAATTTTGATTTCTGCATGGTAGTGCAACCTTTTTCAATTGTTCTAATAAGAAAATTTTCTTGAGTACCAAATTAGCAATTTAGAATGCTTTTGTAAGGAATAGTTGACACAGTCTATGTTTGCCATCATGGGTAAAGAAAAAAATGGAATAAATACCAATACCAAAAACAATAATTTCAAACCATGATAATACATTGCAATTAATGATTTGATTTACTTGGTGAAAGGAAGCATTCATTTCTTTCAAGAACAAAAATGTCTGAGTTCTAAAAATGGAAGCGTATATACTATATATAATAAAACTTTAAAAAAGTAACTTGAAATGTAATTACTTGTAATTTTATTTAACTACTTATTTACTCTTACTTGAGTCATAATATTTCTCAGTACTTCTACTCAAGTGTATTATTTCTTCAGTAGTTGTACTTTTACTTAAGTAAAAAAGAAATCTGTACTTTTACCACCACCGCTAATAATGCAGTTGCTGCAGGATGATGCATAAGCAAGGCAAGTTATAGTATAAGTTGACACAGAGCTAATAAATGTCATATGAGGCTGGTTTGAGCAGCCTCATATGATATTTTCATATTTTTCTTGAATGTTTTATTTCTACATTGCTAAGATCATACCACTTACAACTGGACTCTTACAAAATAGAAAATAAGATAATACCTTCATATTTTTATGTATATTTGTATTTTTAAATGTGGACATATTCTGTGCAGTATGTGTTTGGCTACAAGGGGGATGGTGTAAGATGGGCCAATTTTTTCTTTCCTAAATTGCCCATAGGCAATGAGAATTGATAATACACCTAATTATATTTCAATTGCTGAAATAATGAGAAATGATCTACAGCACGCCGCTATGGAAATTAGTTTTCAGAAAACGTGTGATGAGTGGTTCAGGTAAGTGGTAAGTCAAGCTATCTGGGGTAAATGAAGAAATTTGCTCTTTCGAGTTGAAATATGAACATATCCTGCATATTCAGAAGGTTTTAATGTTTGTAAGTTGCAAAACTTACAGTTTCTTGAAAGATCTACTACTGGTACTAATCAAACAGTGATCACACAATCCTTCTTAAAAAAATATGAAGTGAAAAATAAATATAGCATTCCTAATACCTATTACTTTCTAATTAAAATAGCACTTGAATTATTCTTGAGTTATAATTTTAATGAAGCCCTGTTGTTATAGGGTACGTTAAGAGAACATTAGAGGAACCATCATACACAACCTAAAACAAACATAAAACAAACATATGAAAAATAACCTCGATGCTCTGTTCTGAGAACATTTTGGGAACCAAAAATTGCTGGGAATTAACTGAAGTGGATAACACCATCTCACAAGTAATGAACACTTAATTAATTATGCCACATTAATAACTACAAACTTCGGCTGCAACCCTTGAACCATTTTTAAACCAAGAAACTGTAGAACCAATGGTAATGCCAAGGAGGATGTACTGAAACCAACTATGGAGCTGGGTGGGCAAGGTTGGTGGATTTAAATTATGCTAAGCCAAATCACAAAAGTAAATTTGCTTTCTTGGAATGTGGAAGAAAAATATGTTGTTAAAGAATGGAACGACTTTCTATCTAATGGCTCATTTTAATGACAAAGCAACTAACATAATGCAAATATCACTATAATGCATGTGTTTGTTGTCTTATGTTCACTTATTGATGTGTTGCTGTTATTTGTATTTGAAAGTATGAAGGCAGTTGACATATGGTTGTTATTTTCATGAACATAATAATGTTATTTTTATTTGTCAGTTATTCAGTTTAATCAATTTAGTCAGAAAGCATTATTTTACATTAAAATATATATTAAATTAAAATTATGGATAATACTTAATCATATACGTATCTAACTCATTTGTAAATATGTTACAATTGCGCATTGTTCTTAAGGGGGAGATTTCCTCCCATATATACAGTATCTCACAAAAGTGAGTACACCCCTCACATTGTTGTAAATATTTGATTATATCTTTTCATGTGACAACACTGAAGAAATGACACTTTGCTACAATGTATAGTGAGTGTACAGCTTGTATAACAGTGTAAATTTGCTGTCCCCTCAAAATAACTCAACACACAGGCATTAATGTCTAAACCACTGGCAACAAAAGAGAGTACACCCCTAAGTGAAAATGTCCAAATTGGCCAATTAGCCATTTTCCCTCCCCGGTGTCATGTTACAAGGTCTCAGGTGTAAATGGGGAGCAGGTGTGTTAAATTTGGTTTATCTGGTCACTGGAAGTTCAACATGGCACCTCATGGCAAAGAACTCTCTGAGGATCTGGAAAAAAAAAAAAAAAAAATTGTTGCTCTACATAAAGATGGCCTAGGCTATAAGAAGACTGCCAAGACCCTGACACTGTGGCAAGACCATACAGCAGTTTAACAGGACAGGTTCCACTCAGAACAGTCCTCGCCATGGTCCACCAAAGAAGTTGAGTACATGTGCTCCGTGTCATATCCAGAGGTTGTCTTTGGGAAATAGACGTATGAGTGCTGCCAGCATTGCTGCAGAGGTTGAAGGTGTGGGGGGGTCAGCCTGTCAGTGCTCAGACCATACGCCGCACACTGCATCAAATTGGTCTGCATGGCTGTCGTCCCAGAAGGACGTCTCTTCTAAAGATGATGCACAAGAAAGCCCGCAAACAGTTTGCTGAAGACAAGCAGACTAAGGACATGGATTACTGGAACCATGTCCTGTGGTCTGATCAGACCAAGATAAACTTATTTGGTTCGGATGGTGTCAAGCGTGTGTGTGGCGGAAACCAGGTGAGGAGTACAAAGACAAGTGTGTCATGCCTACAGTCAAGCATGGTGGTGGAAGTGTCATGGTCTGGGGCTGCATGAGTGCTGCATGAGTGCACTGGGGTGAACTACAGTTCATTGAGGGAACCATGAATGCCAACATGTACTGTGACATACTGAAGCAGAGCATGATCCCCTCCCTTCGAGACTGGGCTGCAGGTCAGTATTCCAGCATGATAACGACCCCGAACACACCTCCATAAAGTATTGCCAGGTTCATCATTGGGTCTCATGCCTCCACCCACCACTAACTGAACCTCTAACTTACCTTTTACAGAGATGCTTGTTTTTCTGCATGCTGTACGTCCTTGACATGTATTAGTTTTTCTTATATTTAATGCATTTAGTAACCAAAAACGTTATCTAGATTTTTATTTGATATGGGTAATCAAACGAAAAGCAATGTTAGATAAGTATTCGCACAGGAAAAATAAATCCTGCTGGGTTTTCTTTTCTTTTTCTCTAGCAACAAATCAATTGCATAAAATAATATATATATATATATATATATATATATATCAACCAGTGATCTTGAATGAGTTTGAGGAATTGTGAAATCCAAGCATAAAAATTATTTTAGTATTTACTAATTCTAATTTCACTCCAAACCTGAATTACTTTCTACCATGGTAGAACACTAAACGAAACATCTGGAAACGGATTTGTGTTATATAATGAGTGGATTGCAGTATCGAAAACATCCACTAGATGGAGGTATATTATTGTTTTTCAGGACAATTTCAGGTTCAAAACAATTTAAGCTCAATCGACAGAATGTTAAAAAAAAAAGCTCAAATCTGGGTTCCAGTGAGGCACTTACAATGGAAGTCAATGGGGCCAATCCTTAAACTTTAATATACTCAGTGTTTTAAAAGTATAACTATAAGACATCAACAATATGTGTGTTAACATGATTTAAGTATAATAAAATCAACTACTAACCTTTTATGTGTAAAGTTAAAGCCAGCTTTACAAGCTCAAATAATACACAAGGTTTTACAAAATAATGAATGTGTGCTTTTATAAAATTTATAAGCTTCACATTTCTGCCTTTAAACCCTCCAAACATTGGCCCCATTCACTTCCACTGTAAGCGCCTCACTGTAACTTAGATTTTTGCATTTTGTTTAAGAAAAGGAGCGACAAGTTGAAATATTTTTCTGTGATAATCAACATTATGACACAAATGTTGTCGATTGAGTGTAACTTGTAATGAACCATAAGTATTAACTGAACTAAAAAGCCCTATAATACGTTTTTAACAAAGAAATGAGCCAACTGAGGACTAATGCCTTAACAGTTGATCAACTAGTTACTGTAAGTAGATTTCTGGTATACTTCTACATGCTTAACTCAAGTAGAAATGTTCCTGTTAAGTTTTAGTTTATTACATTTTGAGAAGAAAAACTAATAGACCCGTTACACATTTCTCAAATAATTTCATTAAAAGCTCATTTTATTCTAATGTGTTGCTGGTTACATTAGTTAAAGTGCACCGTTCATCATTTCAATGAATTGTATGACATTGCTTTGAAGTGTTGTCTATACATTGGTTTGATATAAGAAAAAACTGATGCACTAGGTTTAAATTATTTTCGTGTTTCTTTTTTATCTGTCAAAATAATGGACGGCATTTAGAATTATCCATCAAATAAAAAAATAATTTAAACCTGAATTAATTACACTTACATTTAGTCATGTAGCAGATGCTTTTATCCAAAGAAACTTAGAAATAAGGAACAAAATAAGCAATTTGTCTCATAAAAATTCAACAATATCTTCAGTATCACACTACCAAGTTCACACAGTGACTGGAGTAGTAAAGATGCTTGTGCATATGAAAGAGACAGACAAATTAATTATTTATTTATTTTAAGTAGAGTATTTAGTGTGTGGATTAGTTAAGTGCTCACAGATCAGATATGTATTCAGCTGTTTCTTGAATGCTGAGATGGTATCAGATCGTGTGGAGGTTGGAAGCTCACTCCACAGAGGAACAGAGAAAGTGAATGATCGTGAAATAGACTTTGTGCGTCTTTGCGATGGGACCACCAGGTGCTGCTCATTCATTTACCACAGAGAGCGAGTTGAGACATAGACCGGGAGGAGTGAACTGACATAAGAGGGAGCTGTTCCATTAGCTGTCTTGAAGGCTAGAGCCAAAGCCTTGAATGTGATGTGTAGAGCTACTGTCAGAAAGTGGACAGAAATCAAGAGTGGGGTGACGTGAGCGCTTTTTGGCTGATTGAAGACGTGCTGCAATGTTCTGGACCATCTGCAGTGGCTTAATCGTGCTAGCTGGTAGACCGGCCAACAGGGCATTACAGTAGTCCAGGCTTGAAATGACCAAAGGTTGGACCAGGAGCTCTGCCTTGAAGGATCTGCCTGTAAGGTATGACTCAAACCATCCAAGCGCAGTTCCTGTGTACAGTAGAATCTGGTGGTTCACCGTTCAGTTCACAGTTGGTTAGCCTTTGGGGTCGAGTTATAAATAAAATATAATTTCCCAGTAGGCCTATAAAAATATTTGACACTTTGGCAGTGCTTGACTTGCTTTTTAGTGTCCATGATTTAAAGGGATAGTTCACCCAAAAATGAAAATTCTCTCATCATTTACTCGCCCTCATACCATCCCAGATGTGTATGACTTCTTTCTTCTGCTGAACACAAAAAAAGATTTTTAGGAGAATATTTCAGCTCTGTTGTTCCTTACAATGCAAGTAAATACTGACCAGACCTTTTGAAGTAATTAGACTCAAGTGGTTAAATCCATATCTTCAAAGGTGATTTGACAGGTGTGGGTAAGAAACAGATAAATATTTATACCTATAAAGCTGTGTGTATAAAATATGATACACAACGTTTGATGGCTCCTGTTTCACTCTCTGTTAAGCTGACAAGCCAAACTATGATATGTAAATTTCACATGTTTATGGCACAATCTAATGGTTATTTGGGGAAAAAAGTAGTTTCATTGTTTCTATCGATCTATTTAAAATGGTGGCAGACTTAGTGACAGTAATGATTATATTGTTACTGATATTTTAAAATAAGTATTTGCCAAATATAAGCAACTTGTGTTTGGTTCATATTTTTTATATTATTTTATTGAAAACCTGCCTTCATTAGGAAATCACTAGGCTTTTGAGGTATATCTGTCTTATCACCATTCCATTCATGCCTACCAAAAAAAAAAAAAAAAAAATCACAGAGCTTTGAAAATTCAGATTTTTAAGATATATTTATTTCTGTGTATTTTCATATTTGCAGCCTGCTCTGTCATTATAAAGATCTCCTTATTTTACATTACAAGCTTTTATCAAGTCATCTTACTTGTTCCTGAGACCCAGCGAAAAAGTTTTACAATTTCCCTTTTTTTAAATGTCAATAGTGTTTGGTGCATAAAGACATATTTCATATGTCACCTTCTTAAATAATGTCCTATGTAATTTTTTCAGGTTTTTCAGAAATTTTACCAGAGATGGCCAGTATCATGAGGAGATGATTTAGGCAAAAAAAAAAAAATGACTAAGGACATTATTTTAGGAAGGTAACGATATGAAAAAATTGTTTGAAATAAATATTTTATTCATATTGTATTAGATGTGCTGAATTGAACTATGATATATTTCAGACTTTACGGGGTACAGTCATTTTTACTATCAATCTCCACTTTTACATTTTGAAGGTGAAAGTGAAAGTGGAGATTTATAGTAAAAAGGACATAAATATGGATCTGTTTCTCACCCACACCTATTATTTCACATCTGAAGACATGGATTAAAACACTGGAATCTTATGGATTACTTTTATGTGGCTTTATGTGATTTTTGGTCTGGTCACCATTTACTTGAATTATAAGGACAAACAGAGCTGAAATATTCTTCTAAAAATCTTAGTTTGTGTTCAGCAGAAGAAAGAAAGTCATACACATCTGCGATGGCATGATGTTTTATTTTTGGGTGAACTATCCCATTAATGTTGTGCACATGAGAAAAAAAAAAAAAGCTCAGAAATTCACCTTCTGTGATCAGTCACCCAGCTACACTAATTTAAAATATTATTTACTTGTATTGATCGATTGATGTAAAGCTTGTGTTATTAATATTTCTTACTATTCGATTTTTACTCCATCAATATATTCAGCTTTAGCCTTTATCTGTAAGTGTGTTTGTTTTCAATATCCATGCACTGGACCCTGATGAAGCATCCCATTTTTTTCAGTAGCAAGAGGTGTTCCCAAACTTTTTCAGGCACAAGCGTTTAATGAAAGCACTGCATATTCTCTTCAGTCTGCTCCCACTCTCCAGTTGTCTCTATCATTTCAATTCTCCTCTCCCATAATGATCACACCCACCCCACACCTCAAACACTGTAATTAATCAAGGCACGTGCTGTAATCAGGAGGAAGAGTGGCTATTTTTAAAAGCCCTGTCACTGTGGGGGCATTGAGAAACAAGATGAGAAAAAGAGAAAGAGAACGAAAGAAAGATTAATTTATTATGAGTGCAGTTGGATCTGAGATATAAAGTAGAACATTTAGCCAGATGTCTTCTGTTTGAGCTGCTTGTATCTACACACTTGCACTTTTTAAATCTGTTCACAAAAGTCTGATAGAGAAAAATCAATGCAAAGTTACGATAAGAGGAATTTAGATACATGAGCCTTTCGCTCTCATTTCTTGATTCCTTAAAATCGTCACTTCACTCCACACACACACACACACACACACACACAACCTTAACCTACTTCATCCTCATAGCACAAATTTATCCATGTTTTATTGATGAAATAATAAGATACATCATTTATAGCCGAAGGTCGATGATCGATTTTGTAATCGAGTCGTCGGTTCTGAGGCCATATGTTTTGGACACTCGGGTGAAGTGAGGGGCAGAGCTGTCAACCGATCACCATCTGGTGGTGAGTTGGGTCAGGGGGTGTGGAAAGCCCAAGCGAGTAGTGCGGGTGAACTGGGAACGTTTGGAGGAGGTCCCTGTCCGTGAGATCTTCAACTCACACCTCCGGCGGAGCTTTTCAGGCATCCCTGCGGAGGTTGGGGACATTGAACCGGAGTGGGCAATGTTCAAAGCTTCCATTGCCGAAGCCGCGGTGGAGAGCTGCGGCCTAAAGGTTTTAGGTGCCGCAAGGGGTGGTAACCCTCGAACACCGTGGTGGACACTGGTGGTCAGGGAAGCCGTCCGACTGAAGAAAGAGGCCTTCCGGGATTTGTTGTCCCGGAGGTCTCCGGAGGCAGTTGCAAGGTACCGACAGGCCCGAAGGGCTGCGGCCTCGGCCGTGAGGGAGGCAAAGCAGTGGGTGTGGGAAAAGTTCGGAGAAGCCATGGAGAAGGACTTTCGGTCCGCACCAAGGTGCTTCTGGAGAACCGTCCGCCACCTTAGGAGGGGGAAACGGGGAACCATCCAAGCTGTATACAGCAAAGATGGGACGCTGTTGACCTCAACCGAGGGGGTTATTGGGCGGTGGAAGGAACACTTTGAAGAACTCCTAAATCCCAACACGCCCTCTATGCTAGAGGCAGAGCCGGAGGTTGATGGGGGATCAGATTCTATTTCCCTGGGGGAGGTCACTGAGGTAGTCAAACAACTCCACAGTGGCAAAGCCCCGGGGATTGATGAGATCCGACCAGAAATGCTGAAAGCCTTGGATGTGGAGGGGGTGTCATGGATGGCCACGCCTCTTCAACATTGCGTGGAAATCTGGGACAGTGCCTAAGGAGTGGCAGAATGGGGTGGTGGTTCCCTCTTCAAAAGGGGGATCAGAGAGTGTGTGCCAACTACAGGGGTATCACACTTCTCAGCCTCCCTGGTAAAGTTTACTCCAAGGTGCTGGAGAGGAGGGTTCGGCCGATTGTCGAACCTCGGATTGAAGAGGAACAATGCGGTTTTCGTCCTGGCTGTGGAACAACGGACCAGATCTTTACTCTCGCAAGGATCCTGGAGGGGGCCTGGGAGTATGCCCATCCGGTCTACATGTGTTTTGTGGATCTGGAGAAGGTGTATGACCGGGTCCCCCGGGAGAGACTGTGGGAGGTGCTGCGGGAGTACGGGGTGGGGGGGGGTCCCTTCTTAGGGTGATCCAATCCCTGTACGTCCAAAGCGAGAGCTGTGTCCAGGTCCTCGGCGCAAAGTCGAGTTCATTCCATGTGGGGGTTGGTCTCCGCCAAGGCTGCGCTTTGTCACCAATCCTGTTTGTGATATTCATGGACAGGATATCGAGGCGTAGTTGGGGTGGGGAAGGTGTGCGGTTCGGTGGGCTGGGGATCTCATCGCTGCTTTTTGCAGATGATGTTGTCTTCATGTCATCATCGGTCCGTGACCTTCAGCTCTCATTGGATCGCTTGGCAGTCGAGTGTGAAGCAGCTGGGATGAGGATTAGCCCCTCTAAATCTGAGGCCATGGTTCTCAGCAGGAAACCGATGGAGTGCGTACTCCAGGTAGGGAAGGAGGTATTGGGGAGAATCGGGGCAGCGGGGGCGGTATTGCACTCGCTCTATCGCACTGTTGTCACGAAAAGAGAGCTGAGCCGAAAGGCAAAGCTCTCGATCTACCGGTCAATTTTTGTTCCTACCCTCACCTGTGGTCATGAAGGCTGGGTCATGACCGAAAGAACTAGGTCACGAGTACAAGCGGCCGAAATGGGCTTCCTCAGAAGGGTGGCGGGCTTCTCCCTTAGAGATAGGGTGAGGAGCTCAGTCATCCATGAGGAGCTCGGAGTAGAGCCGCTGCTCCTTTGCGTCGAAAGGAGTCAGTTGAGGTGGTTTGGGCATCTGGTAAGGCTGCCCCCTGGCCGCCTCCCTAGGGAGGTGTTTCAGGCACGTCCAGCTGGGAGGAGGCCTCGGGGAAGACCCAGGATTAGGTGGAGAGTTTACATCTCCAAACTGGCCTGGGAACGCCTCGGGGTCCCCCAGTCAGAGCTGGTTAATGTGGCTCAGGATAGGGAAGTTTGGGGCCCCCTGCTGGAGCAGCTGCTCCTGCGACCCGACTTCGGATAAGCGGTTGAAGATGGATGGATAGATGGATCATTTATAGCGTGTCAGGACAGCTGGATTGCAACATTAATCATTTTACCACTATGTTAGTACAGTAAGTAATTTTTTTAACTCAACCATAGATTCTGATAGATCAACATACAGTATGTCCAAAAGAGTGGAGTAAATGGCATGGCATTGTACTGTAAAGGTGTTTTACGGTCTTATTTGCCATATGAATACATTTTGCATAAAAAACACTTGCATAAATGAATATTCAGTGTTCAATACAAGTTAAACTCAATCGACAGCATTTGTGACATTTTGTTGATTACCACAAATATATATTTCAGTTCGCTCCTCCTTTTCTTTAAAAAAAATATAAAAATAGAGCGAAAATCGAGGTTACACTGAGGTAGGGTTTAATGTCATCATGGCAACAAAGTTGTAATTTTGAACCTTTTGGAATCTCTTTACACACTTTATCACACTAAAATCATGTTAACAGGCTTATTGTTTACTTCTTGTGTCTATACTTTTGAAACATTGAGTATTTTAATGTTTATGGATTGACCCCATTCACTTCCAGTGTAAGTGACTCACTGTTACCCAGATTTATTTATTTATATATTTTTAAGAAAGTCAAAATAATTATTTGTGGTAATCAACATTTTTCCACAAATGCTGTCGATTGAGCTTCACTTGCACTCAACTCGGAATATTCCTTTAAGGTCAGTGCTAAGGTCTAAACTGGTTTAATAACAGAAGACAAGCCTTCAACCATTTAGTGTCAGTGACTTTTTGATGCATGCATCTCTCTCTCTCTCTCACACACACACACACACACACACTCACTCACTCACTCTGCGGCATGTGCCCAACTATATGGCCATTATCTCTTTTGGTTGCCATGGCAACCCTAACCTGCGATTGTGTAGGTGGTTTTAGGTGGCGATGACTGTGTGTGTGTGTGTGTGTGTGTGTGTGTGTGCATTCTTACAAGATATGTTAGTGAAGCTTTGGAATATTGAGTTAATTTGCAGTTACTATTTTAAAAAGTAATGATCTCACTCGTGTGCCTTCAAACTGAGACAACTAACACTTATAAACTCACAAACACACACACAGTAATCCACTATAATAGCATCAGTTTCATCCAGTACAAAAAGCTGTCTGTCAGTGTGTCATTTTCACCCAAGCACACATGTGCACACACTTATTAAAGTAGCAGTTGTTATTGACATTGACATGTATGTCACCTTCTGTGTGGCTTTGATTGAAACTTTAACATTTATATCAGATCTGTGGCCTTGCGGTCAGTTTGAGTGCTTTGACACGTTGAGTTTTGTTACTCATGTGGAAGACCTGGGTTTAAATCTGGCCTGGGTTGTGTTCCCATCCAGTCCTCTATATATATAAACATATACATATATACATATTCATCTTCATGAATAATCCAACTCAACTGATTCAGTAAATCAAAATTCTCAATGCTTCCTATGAGAGGGAAAGCACGGTTTAGGAGCGATTCATACATACACGATTAGTCCAAATTAACCCATCACCTAAAATGAATCTTACTTTCAAATTAATCAAGAGAACGGTTTAAGAGGAGAGCGTGTTTGATCAGTTTCTTCTCCTTGAAGAGTGCTCATATGGGTTAATACGTCAAGAAAATGTTCAACTACATTTTGCGTAACAGAATATAGATTTTCCAGGACAGATGGACAAAAACAGGGATAATCCCAGAAAAAAAAGAAAAGAAAAAAAATATATATATATTTATGTTTAATTTAACTTATGCAATTAAAGTTTGTGAAATACTGCTTGTTATTGCACCCCTGCAAGTTTTCGATGCGCTTTTTTTGTTGTTGTTGGTGCTGCCTTTTTCTCACGATATCAAATCATTTAAATTTATATTTCTAAGTAGGAAAAGAATTTCACTATACACCGAAAAGCACATTTTAATACACAAATTAAAAAAATAACCAATAATTTGTATGTAGGCTATATATGTTAATACAAGATAACGTGTTAACATTACTACTGTCACAATTCCCTTGTTGTCTGCCCTGGGTTTCACTTGTCATTGTTAAATGACCTACACTTCCCAGAATCCACCTGCCATCACCACTGCCATTTTGTTCATTGTTCTCACCTGTGTCTAATTCAGTCATCACTCCCTGGTTATTTAAGCCCTGCTTTTTGTTCACTCCTTGTCGTTCGTTGAATGTTGTCAAGCCTGATCTGTGTTTCTCTGCCTGAGTTCTTAGTTTATGTTTGTTTCCCCATCGAGGGTTTTTCCCTTTGTGTTTGTTTAATAAATAAAGAAGCCTGCATTTAGATCCTCTCTCCTCGCTGCCTCATTTGTAACAGAACGAACGACCAACCATGGATCTAGCGGTTTCACAAGCCAACTGCAGTCTGCTCAGCTTGAGGCAGGGAAACACAGATCAGACTTGACAACATTCAACGAACGACAAGGAGTGAACAAAAAGCAGGGCTTAAATAACCAGGGAGTGATGACTGAATTAGACACAGGTGAGAACAATGAACAAAATGGCAGTGGTGATGGCAGGTGGATTCTGGGAAGTGTAGTACATTTAACAATGACAAGTGAAACCCAGGGCAGACAACAAGGGAATCGTGACAACTACACTCATATTAGCTACAATGCTTAACAGTTTATTGCATATTATGAATTTGTTTAATAGATAGATTAATAAAATACAAAAATTACACATTTTACATATGCACTGTATATAAATGTACAATTGGATTTTAAATAGCATAGAAAAAACTGCAGAATCATGTAATAAACAAATATTCTGTAAATGCATGTAAGGGGCACACTCTCTGCCATTCTTTAATTATCACATTAAGAAGAAAAAGAGAACTGCTCCTCAAAATAAAAGATCAAAAAGTCATAAGATTAATGATAGTATTAATTTTCTTATTAATATGATCAAAAGTAACTTTTAAACAAAAAACAACTGATGCTGTGGGTGATAAACATTGTCCACATTTATTCTGCTTTGTGACTCATCCACATAAATGTACAGGTATAAAACTTGAACACATCACACAAATAATTTTGTTCTCGTTCCCTCTTTCTTAACACGTAGATCAACAGATGTTTTGTTGAAATGTTTTTGTAAAATTATGAATGAATTAATAACATGTTCATAACACTCATTGAATAAAATTTAAACAGTTTGTTGTTATGATAAGCAATCAGCTAGAAAATAGAGTTGAATTATTAGATCAAATGCCACTTGCTGGTCAAAAGCTTAAAACATTGCAGCTGAATTATACATCAAGATTCAATTTGTTATCATTAATGGAGGGTTTTCTGGGTGTTTTGAGGGGCAAGACATCCATACTATCTCTGATCTCACATCATGTGGTGAATTCTCTGGGCCAGCAAAGCCTTCTCTGCTGGCCTAACATGCCAAATAAATACAAAAAATGTAATTCTTTCATTCTCAATCACCTTTTTGCCTATGTATCGCTTTCCACTCTTAATTAATCTACAAACAAATAGAGAAAAACTAAACGTTTATCCAGTCAGAATGTATTTCTTGATGCTAACAAGCAAAGTATGACAACTGTTTCACAAATCACATGCCCCAAGCAGCGCATGAGTTTGAGCTCCACCCCGTCAGGCCTTCAGAATTTCTGCAGAATCCCTCAACAGTGTAAATGAATGAGCATCTAAAGTCAGATTGTCGGATTCAACAGCAAACCAGATTGATTTAGTTGTTTTTGTTGGGTGTGATCTTTAGGATATGTCCCGGTCGAGGCCTTCTAGCTCGCCTTGAGTGACGCAATCACACTTTAAGTGACGTAATTTGAAAGCGAAGAGGCAAGATTGTCATCACTGCTGCTATCGCCATTGAGATAGAGATCCTTATGGATTTAAAAACACAGAGATGTTCTGCATGACCCTGTGATTGCTTAATTTATTAAACAGGAAAGGAGGACTGATTTTCACTTCAAGCTAATTGGTGAGTGCTTTTTGCATTGTTATTGCAAATTCAGGAGTTTTCTAAGTGTAAATTAAGCTGTTTGAGCATTCATTGTCCGATCAAGTTTTGAAAAGTAGTGCTGCGTTCCAGTCAACTCAAAGTCGGATTTTACAACTTCCTACTAGTGAAAGTGCAATGGAATGCATCTTGAAGACAACATTTTTTATCAGCTGGGTTGCTAGGAGACATCTCTAATGAGAGTCAAACTCTGCTAAGCTAATGGGAGGGTTGCAGTTTTGTTTCTTAAACATCATCTTCCGAATATCGGGGAATGGAATACATTTTTTATAGGAGATATCAAGTAGGAATATCCCACATCATACTTTAATGGAACGCTGCATAACCGTGTACCCTGACGAAACTACATTTATTGCAAGCAACATTTAAATCGCTAATTTTATTAGATAGAATTTTCCCGGTATTATAGACCTCCTTGGTAGATTCATATGAAAAATTATGATTTTTGAATGTCTGTTTGGGAGACGTTAATTTCCTAAAACAGTCATGCTGCAGTTAAAATTAGGCTTGCTTGAGCATTAAATGTAATTTCAAGTTCTGGCTTTCGTGCGTGGACATGTTTATAAATGTCAATTGGTATTATTAGTTAGCTGCGACATGATGTATGATGCCCAAAGGCATTCATTCATTCTTCACTGTAAAACTGTGTTTTCTTAATGGCATGAATCACACTGAAGGCCTAGATTTTTAATGCATGGCCCGCCACTGTGTAAATGAGTCTTTTTCATTTACATTTGTCTATCAACTTAACTAGCAATGCCACTGAGATAAGAGGAGAGGAAGTGAAAGAAGGAAAGACAGGACAACACAGGAAAACATACAAATAAGCATTATATTACATGAAGAATCCAGCCCCTATGGGACAGCATGGTTCCTATCATGATATCTCAGTATTTCCTATTAAGAAAAGAGGTTGGTAGAAATAACAAGAGGTTAAAAAACATAGACTGATGGGGCCTGATTAGATCAATGCTATAGAAACTGCAGATACCACTGGACCCAGTGATTCTGTCACCCCATCTTTTCTGTTTCTCTCTTTTTTTTCCCTCTCTGGCCTGTTGCTTAGTTACTGCCTTGTGTGCTGGAATTGTGGAATTGTGTGTTTGAGATAGAGAGGTAGAGGGATAAGCCACAGTACACCGGATTGATCTGTACCTTTGTGTGTGTACGCAAGTGATTGTGTTTTATTTCTCTTGACAATACTTCTTGAATTATTTCTGTTACTCACCTGTGACACCACTTTCATTCATGCACACACTATGTTTAGAAAGAAATTCTTAAAAACTTGTTTGCGCTGCAGACCTGATCTGAGGTCAGCGTGGGTTAATAACACATAATGCTTGTTTGGATTGAATGCTGCTGGAGAAACTGATCTTTGACCAGGTGAAGTAAGTGTGTGTGACGTGTTCTCCCAGCAGAGTGCTGAAAGTGACATACAGTAGAAAGTCTGTGTTTGTGTGTGTGGGAGCGTGTAGAGTGGCCTGATCTCTGCAATAAAAGTGCTCCTCACTGAGCAAGTCTGTCTAAATTAAAGCATCATCATCTACTGATCTCACCCATGCACACTGCATTCCTATGAAAGACAAAGCACTGAAAACAGAAACACACAAGTGCTTGCAAAACCACATGTGTATTTGTGCACGTGCATTGACTTCTACTGTTTTTATACTGGGCTAATTATATTTTCTATCTCCTAAACCTAACTCACACACAAACATTTTTGCATTTTTACATTTTGAAAGGGCTATCGATTTTTAATATGTTCATTTAGTGTGAATTAATAATATAATTGTAATGAGGAGGAGGGCGGGGCCGGGCTGTGACTATGCACGCCCCAATCGGGCTAATCAGCCAAGGAGAGGAATAAGTGCAGCGGGATGTGGCAGTTCGAGAGAGCCACATGCAGGTGCCATGTGTGTATTTGTGTTGTGTGTCATTTTGTTTCATTAAATATAATTTGGACCGTTTAACCGGTTCCTGCCTCCTCCTTTCCTATTTTAACCTTGTTACATTGGTGCCGAAGCCTGGGAAGGAGGAGGGATGTGCTTTTGTGAAGTCCTTGCCACTGCAATCTGCCTCGGCTAGAGGGGAGGAGGGACTTGATGCCGGCTGCCTGAAGCGGTGGAGCCGCTGCCAGGGGCAGAGGGGCTCCCTACTAGCCGCCAAAACTCGGAGAGGCGTTCCAGGCTATGCCATGTCTGGGAACTGGCGAGCAAGTTTTTCTCTCTCTCGCTCTCTCACTCTCTCTCTCTCTCTCTCTCACTCTCTCACTCACTCACTCACTCTCTCTCTCTCTTTCACTCACTCACTCACTCTCTCTCTCGCTCTCTCTCTCTCACTGTTGCCCCACCTTTTCCTTTCCCTCTCCTCTCCTCTTTTTTTGTTTTTATTTTTCTCTCCACTTGTCCCGCTGTCTTCTAGAGAGAGGAGGGGAAAGCATGCCAGCAGGCGGGGCCAGAAGGGCAGCGCCACCCCAGCCGGAAAGGAGGGTTCCCCGGCATGAGGCAAAGGATTGAGGAGTGTGACGAGTAGGAGGGCGGGGAGAATCGGGCTAATCAGCCGAAGACAGGGGTGCCGTTTGTGCGTTTGAGGGGTAATTTTGTCTTTTCATTTAATTATAATATTACTTCGAATGTTCAGCCGGTTCCCGCCACCTCCTTTCCCATCCTTAACCTTGTTACCATAATTAATTTATAAGAATTAATTACAATTAAAAAAAGACACATGTAAAACAAAATTTCCCTGAAGGTACGTAAATTCAGTAAAAAGATGTAGAAGCAACAAACCACACTTACTGAGAGCTAGGGCAAAAAATGAGCCTCATTTCAGCAGGAGGTGTTCTTGCATTCAAATACAGCTGAAAGGAGCAACTGGATATAACAAGACTAGTTTCTGAAAGGTTAAAGCTACATTTAAATTGACACGTCCTACAAATGCAGTGCTTATGGCGTTTATCAAACGCATGTGTACGTAGACAAATAAAAATAGTGCAGACAGAAAGCAAAAGTGTGTCCTGTGATAAGAGCCCTAAAGCAGTGCTGGTCCTTCCTATACGCATACTACGCAAGTTGCGTAGGGACCCCAATCCACGAGGGGGCCTCCATGCTGTTGCAGACGTTATAAGTAGCCTTGTACTGGTATTTCTTTTCATGCAAACATAACCATAACAGTACAAATTGTTATGTAACATGTAAATATAATATAAATGTAAAGTCAGCTGCAGAGGAATTGGGGGGACTACTATTTATACTTGTCATTATTCAAAATTTCATTTCCGTTTCGGACATGCGCCAGGTAAGGATACATAATGTAGGAGATATACATGGCTATGGCTTCAAAGCTACATACTTTATACTACACTATACAGTATACTAAACTATAATATTTCATAAAGCTAGATGGTGATAGAGATATATTTTCGGCAAGCATTAAGCTTTCAATTTTTATTTAATTTATTTCATTGTTCTTTTTTCTTACTGTCATATTAATATGTTTTTATGTCTTTCAGTTTGCATTAATTTAGTCTTGATCATTGTTTTATCATGTTTTATATGTTTTAGTTCTTATAGTTTATAGATATTTGTATGACTTAATAAAAAGTAGAAATAACTTTGTGGCGAGCAGGGTGGGCCGAGCATTGTCTGTGTTGTGTTGAGCTGACAAGCCAATGGATTTTATCTGTAGTGAAGATGAAAAGCATAACGTTGTGTGAAGCAGTGTGTTATTGTGTGCGTCTGAAAAGTGCAACAATAAATGCCAACGTGTTTTGTCAAGCCGGCCCCAGCTTCCTCCTTTCGTTAATTGTTACAAAAATGCAAAAACTTTATCATTAATGTAAACTTAACTGATATCATTACATTGCACTGTGTTTATAAAAAAAAAAAAAAGAGGAATATTTAGTAAAATTTGGTACATTATATCCTGTTGGCCTATTGTCAGAATAAAGTAATAGATACTAATGTCTCTTGCAAAATTTGCAATTGCAAAACTGATTGCTGTATATACAGTACATACACTAATGTGCCAAAACATTATGACCACCCACAGTGAAGCGAATAACGTTGATCATCTCCTGACTACGCCACATGTCAAGGTCTGGGTTGATTAGATGTTAAGTGCTAAATCAGTTCTCATAGTCAATGTCTTGACTTTGACAAGCACTTGTAATGTTAACAACATACTAACGTGCGTCACCTGATTAAAGAGAGTTTTATTAACAGTATCTTTTTGTCTTTAGGCGCCCGTTTTTTTGGCTGTTGGCTAGGAGTTGTCGGTGATTGACGTCATAACGGTGATATTATCAGCTGGTGAATAAATTAATATCAAATAAATTAGGTGAAGAAACACTTAGTTAAACAGAGAAACACAACTTTTGTGTGTTCCTGTACCGCTTTAACGTTAGCTAAGCAGGAGGTGTGTTTAAATTAACGTAAAAAGCTAGTGTGAAATACTAAAGAGTGTTAGGCAACACTATATTGATTGATGTTCAAGCGGAGTTTATTATTATTATTTTATGAGAATATAATATATTATTTTATTATATTTTTATTTTCAAGGTTGTGGTCTGGATCATGTTCGAGTCCCAGATTGGAGGTGTCTTTTGTCTTTTCTGGTGTTTCCGTCGTAAAGGTAAGTTAAGCAGACAAACAAAAGATAAAGAAACTGGCGCTTAAACCAATGTATTTGACTTTAATATTAAAACATTGCAATTAAATCAGCAGCCTTCATAGCATTGTTTCGTGGTTGATATTTTTCGAGCAACTAGTTGGTGGTTATTGTAAAAATGACCACGAGATTTGTGTGCAAACAATGTAATTTATCTGTGTGAACGCTTTCCTGGTTTTACCACCATATCAAAATACATAGGAACCTGACTAATTCTAGATTTGTCAACTTGACCTTGCAGTTTTCATCTATGATTACCACAATGACGTACTTCAGAGAGAGGGTGGATTCACTCTTTCTTTGGGCTGATGTAAGCATTAATGTTAATTTGAACAGCTGTTTCTAGAGAATATTGATTGTAATTAGAATCATAGTTTGACATTTCAAAGACTATTCCTGTTTTGTATACATGTGTCATGCATTTGAGGGACCATTTTATTTGCATCATTAAAAAAAATCAACCTTTACAGGTAATAAGCCTGTTATATAATTTAACTGTGAATTGCAAGATACAGTAGGCAGACATAGCTGGTCAAGGGGTTGTATCACAAGATATAACGCTTAGTGACATATAAGCATAACCTTTATAGAGGAGCCTATTGGAAAGTATTGGAAAGAAAGACACAAGTATGTTCTCTATATATTTAATACTTTCTTTCCCTACTTTTTGTTAATTGCTGCACTTAGGTCACTGCAACTCCAGCAGATGTAGAGAGAAGCTTCACTGTTCCCAGCATCCTAAGGTGATTGCACTTGGTAAGGCTATTTAAAATTATTATTGATCAAATTATTTAATTAATTGATACTATGGCTGAGATTATCATCAGATGGTGGGTCTGTACAACACCAGCTTTAAGCTCTTACGCATAGCCTGAACATAGCCTGTAACAATACTAAAAAGCTGTTGTGATGGTGTTTGTTACCAGGGGCGTCGGACTGGGGGAGTAAAGGGTACCGAGTACCCAGGGCCCGAGGCAGGGGGGGCCCCTTAGAAGTCAGTTTTCTATACATACATATTTGGTACGGGGGCCCAGCAAGATGGTTTGTACCCAGGGCCCAAAATTTGGTGCTACGCCCCTGTTTGTTACAGGAGATTCGGTTCTCCAAGCAAAAACATGGATGCTAACTATGGAGGGCAGAGTCATCATCCATCCGCAGGAGCTAACAGATTTTTCATCAGCATTAGCTGTCCTGTTTGGCTGCTACTATGTATTCAATATGCAGTACCAGGAAGAGGGGGCCAGTACACTGGAGTTTATTCAGAGGTTCGTACATCATTAAATAATTCAAAAGCAGAATAACACCAATTGTTATATGACAGTGTGACAACACATTGCACAGAATTTATATTTCTAATTTGGGTTAGGGTTAGAGTCAATCCACTTTGATATATATTTTATTGATCAAACATTATATAAATCCTGTGTAAGCACATTGAGAGCAATGAAAAAACTATGGTGAAATTCCTTTTATGTGTTCAAATGCTTGGCCATTAAAGTTGATTCTGATTCTCATTTTGATATTAACCATCAATGTAGTAGATGAGGGATGGTGGGAAAATGGACAGTGATTTCGTTGTAATGACAACCTGTCTAGGTTGAAAAAGGGCAGCCTCGAAGTAAGAACATCCTGCATATGCATGTGCCGGCCAGCTAGGGCCTTTCTTTGAGTTTCCTCCCATTGCTATACTTTTTTCCCACATGTATGTTAGGTTAATTAGTCTATAAATCTTTTTTTTAATATTTTTTAAAAAGGACTTTATTTTCCAAATGAGGGTTGTTGCAGCATAATGTAACCCAAATTATATTTTGTTGTAATGGATGGAGCTTCATTGATTTGAATGTCATGGATCTTCAACTAATTATGTACTTTACCTGTAGGTATTCAGTGCATATTGCTTTTATTGGCCCCAAAGTGCATACATTATGGAGTTCTGACAGTTGGAGAAACACTGGTTTGAGAAATAATGTATTTTTTCTTGTGCTTGCAGGTTCATTCCGAGAATCAACCCTGATGGCACCAAATGCCAATCAAGTCACACGTCAGCCAAAAATCTTGAAAGAGGATGCAAAGCAAAAGCATCAGTCTGAATCTCCCTGTGGCATCTCTCATCAGAGAGATTGTTGATTTTATTGGCAAAATTACTTAAAAGTAACAACAAACTGATGTTTTTATTGCATTTTATTATGACTTGTTTCACAAATGTGTAAGTTTTAGCTATGTTACATTACAGATACCAAGGAATTGTTTTACTAAGTAAATGTTCAACAAAGACAATAAATGTATAATTATGTGCATGAGTAATTGGGATTTGGGGGGGCAACCCATTGTTGCTACAATTATATTTTCTTACGGGTAAAAAAAGTTATACAAAAAAATACTAATTAAATCTTAACTAAATAAAATGTAAATTTAAATAAATTATAAATGAAAATACAGTAAATACACTGTAAATGAAAATACAGTAAATATGCTGTAAATGAAAATACGGTAAATACACTGTAAATGAAAATACAGTAATATTACTGTAAATGTAAATACAATAATCATACTGTAAATAATTTTACAGTAACTTACTGGCATCCAGCTGCCATTAAGTTACTATAAAACTTACAGCAAACATTTTACAGTGCACACTTACAGCTTAATGCCTAGCTGTAATGGATGTAGTATCTAATTCTACTTAGTCTGTGAATATCATTTTTTTTAAATTCAGCGTAATGAAAAGCCAACTCTCTTACATAAACTCACATAAAGTTAGAAACAGAAGTGAGCACATACACAGTGCCATGCTGTGAAAACTCTCTAGGTCTTTTGTTTAGTGCTAGACTGCTAATGCATCTCCCTGGGTGATCTCAGGAAAGTGCCATTTAGACCGAGGAACAAAGAGAAAGAGACAGCAAGGGGGTATGAACCCCCCACAAACAGTTGTAACTATGTGGCAAAGGAACGTTAAGCATTTGTGTTCTTTCTGTTGTCTACAGTCCCTGAGTTGAATCAACCGAAATAATTAACAGCTAGAGAACAGCTAGAAAACAGAGTGTCCTGTAGTGTATTTGCTTGGCAATCATCTCAAATTCTATGTTGCTGGTTTGTTGTGTTGTTAAAGTTAGCCAGTAGTTATTGTTTGTATGTGTATGCGCATTACGAAAAGTAGTGAAGCCAACTTGGTTGAAAGGGGGACATCTTAAATTTTGTTGCTAGGCTGCCAATATCCTCAGTTAAGTGTAAACATCTCCTCACTTTTCTGGCCATTCACCCTGCAACCTCCTATGTCTCTATTCCTTCTTCTCATTACCTTCCTCTCTCTATTTTTCCAACAAATATAACCAACCTTCTGTCACTATTTGTAAAGGTTGCCTGTTGCTAAGGTGCATGGAGAAACATCAATATCTAAATATGCTTAAGTTAAATATATTTTAATACATATGTGTACCCCTCGTGCCGACAAAACAGCGCCAACCTGCATCTCAGAATAGCATCCTGAGATGCTATTCTTCTCACCACAATTGTACAGAGCTGTTATCTGAGTTACTATAGACTGTAAGTTTGAACCAGTCTGGCCATTTACTCATCAACAAGGCATTTCCGTCCACAGAACTACCGCTCACTTGATGTGTTTTGGTTGTGGCACCATTCGGAGTAAATTTTAGAGACTGTTGTGCTTGAAAATCCCAGGAGATCACCAGTTTCAGAAATACTCAAACCAGCCCATCTGGAACCAACAATCATGCCACAATTCCAAATCACTGAAATAAATGTTTTTGCCCATTCTGTTGGTTGATGTGAACATTAACTGAAGCTCCAATACATGCACTACATACAATACAATGCCCTTATTGTTTAACTTCATGTTGTCCTGCAAAATTCTCACAAAATTCACATTTGCTGCAGCTGAAGTTGAGGTACGGGTAGGTTTAGGGGTAGGGTTAAGGTTTAGGGTAAAGGTTGTCACAGTCTCCGTCGTGATTCCTAGGACTCCGTGTTTCCCCCGGTCGGTTTCTCATCATGCACTGACATCATCACTGCCATCTATTCCTGATTGTTCCAGTTGAGGATCACGACCGTGAGTTCTTAGAACTAGCAAATTTAGTGCACTATCCAGACTGCTCTTTGGTGGTTTTCTTTTGGACCGGTATGAATGGTGCACTAAAGGAACTGATGCCTCCAGCTGATCCTCACTGAATGCTCGGTGAATATGTTGAGAAGGCTCTAGAACTTTGCAGTTCCCCTTTCACAGTGGATTATGGTGGGAACCCTGGGCCAAAACCTGTATCCACAGCTCCTTGCTACAAGCCTTCCACGGCTCCTTGCTCCACGCCATCCACGGCTCCTTTCTCCACGCCTTCCGTGGCTCCTTGCCAGCGCTCATGCCTTCCACGACCAACAAGCCAGCGCCAAAGCCTGGCACGGCCAACAAGCTAGCGCCCATGCCTTTAGCGTCAACAATACCAGAGCCAATGCTTGTGGCCTCGCCCGCTCCCATAACTATGCTCCCAGCTGTCCAGAAAAGGAGATTGAAAAGGACACCATCTCCCCTGTCGCTGCCCGTGCTCATGACCACGGAGGTCATTCCCCAGTCGTTGCCAGCTCTCTTTGAGCCTCCCACAGTTCCGCCTTCCATGGCTCCGCCCCTCAAGCATTCCACGGCTGTGCCTTCCATGGCTCCACCCCTCGAGCCTCTCCGCCTGCCTTCGTTGAGCCTCTCCCGTCTCTGCCCTCAGAGTCTTCCACAGCTCCGCCCGCTCCCCCAGAGACACCTCTTCTAGTAGTTCTGCCCGCTCCCTCAGAGACTCCTCCTCCAGTGGTTCCGCCGCCTGACCCAATCAGGAGTCACCCCTTAAAGGGGGGATTATGTCACAGTCTGTCTCCCTCATGTTTCCTGGGACTCTTATTTTGAAGTGTTTCCCCTGGACTACGTTTCGCATCATACACTGCCCTCATCACTGCCATAAGTTCCTGATTGTATCACCTGTTTTCCATTCCCTCATTAGCTTTTGTTTGTAAAAATACCCTTTAGTTTTTGCATTCCTTTGTCAGTTCTTGTTTGCTGTTGTTTTGAATTCCATTTGTTGTTTGACTGTCATCATTTTTATTAAAGCCTGCACATAGATCCTTCATCTCCTGTCTCATCTCAGCAACCATTTGTTACATTCTTTTTCACATACTGAAAGTAAAAGTTAAAAAGTTAAATGTGGAGATTTATAGTAAAAAAAAAGGATTACATCACTTCAGAAGACCATGTCTGTATTTTATTTTAGTTATCCTGTTCACCTTTTTGCTCATCATTAAAAAGAACTGCACGTAGATCCTCACTCCTCGTCTGCCAAACGTTACAGAACGATCGACCCGCAATGGATCTAGCGGTCCATTCTCTCGCAAGCTGCCGCCTCTTGGATTTGAGGCAAGGAAGCCGCCCTGCGGAGGATCATATTAGAGACTTCCTGGACCTGGCGAGTGCCACCGACTTCCCTGACTCCTCCCTGGTGGTGTTCTTCTGGGCCGGCCTGGCCGGTTCGCTCAAGGAGCGGTTGCCACCGCGATTTTGTGGAGGAGACGCTGCTGGCATGTGGCTCGCCATTCACCGTGGGTGTAGTGGAGGAGGATCCTGCCTCTCCTCCCACAGTGGTGACCCTCCAGTCGTCCATGTCTCGTCCTGTTTCGCCTGCTCCACCTGCCAGCAAGCCAACCCCCACGCCTGCCTTGAGCAACGAGCCAGCGCTGCCAACATTGTCCGCCTGGAGGAGAAGAAAGGCCTCTGCTCTCCAGCCTCCGCCTACCATGGCCAATGCCTGCAGCCCCGAACGTCAGTGAGCCAGTGCCTGTAGCCTCGAACATCAGTGAGCCAGTGCCTGTAGCCTCGCACGTCAGTGAGCCAGTGCCTGTAGCCTCGCACGTCAGTGAGCCAGTGCCTGTAGCCTCGAACGTCAGTGAGCCAGTGCCTGTAGCCTCGAACGTTAGTGAGCCAGTGCCAGTAGCCTCGACCATCCCAGAGCCAGCACCAGTAGCCTCGACCGTCCCAGAGCCAGCACCAGTGGCCTCGACCGTCCCAGAGCCAGCAACTGTAGCCATGACTGTCCAAGAGCCAGCGCATCGCGAGCTTTCCAGGGCTCCGCCTCCCGAGCCTCCCAGGGCTCCGCCTCCCAGGGCTCCGCCTCTCACGCCTCTCGGGCCTCCCAGGGCTCCACCTCTCGAGTCTTCCAGGGCTCCTCCTCTCGAGTCTTACAGGGCTCCGCCTCCCGAGCCTCTCAGGGCTCTGCCTCTCAAGTCTCTTGAGCCACCCAGGGCTCCGCCTCTCGAGCCTTCCAGGGCTCTGCCTCTCGAGCCACCCAGGGCTCCGCCTCTCGAGCTTCCCAGGGCTCCACCTCTCAATCCTCCCAGGGCTCCGCCTCTCTAGTCTCTCAAGCCTCCCAGGGCTCCTCCTCTCGAGCCTCCCGAGCCTTCTAGGGCTCCGCCTCCCGAGCCTCCCAGGGCTCCGCCTCTCAAGTCTCTCAAGCCACCCAGGGCTCCGCCTCTCGAGCTTCCCAGGGCTCCGCCTCTCGAGCCTTCCAGGGCTCCGCCTCTCGAGCCTTCCAGTGCTCCGCCTCTCGAGCCACCCAGAGCTCCGCCTCTCGAGCCTCCCCAGCTTCCCAGGGCTCCGCCTCTCAAGTCTCTCGAGCCTCCCAGGGCTCCGCCTCTCAAGTCTCTCGAGCCACCCAGGGCTCCGCCCCCAGAGCCCCCTACGGCTCCGCCCCCAGAGCCTCCTACAGCTCTGCCTCCCGAGCATCCTGAGCCTCCAGAGCCTTCCAGGTCTTCGCTTCTAGAGCCTCCTACGGCGCCGCCTCCAGAGCCTTCCAGGTCTTCGCTTCTAGAGCCTCCTATGGCGCCACCTCCCTCGGCTCCGCCTCCAGAGCCTTCCAGGTCTTCGCCTCTAGAGCCTCCTACGGCGCCACGTCCCTCGGCTCCGCCTCCAGAGCCTTACAGGTCTCCGCCTCTAGAGCCTCCTAAGGCGCCACCTCCCTCGGCTCCGCCTCCAGAACCACCCGACCATTCCTCGGCTCCGCCTCCTGAGCGGTCCACGGCTCCACCTACCTCGGCTCCGCCCTCGGAGTTCCCCATGGATGTGGTCCTGAGGCCGCCTCCCAGGCCTCCTGAACCTGTCTTTGCTCTGTGGCCAGCTCCCAGGCCACCTGATCCAGTCCTCTTGTGGCCACCTTAGACTGCCTGTCTGCCCCCTGTGCCCCCTTGGACTGCCTGTCTGCCCCCTGTGCCTCCTTGGACTGCCTTTCTGCCCCCCTGTGCCTCCTACTGCCTTTCTGCCTGTGCCTTTCTCCCTGTGCCTCCTAGCGTCTGGAAGCCGCTCCTTTGAGGGGGGTTATGTCACGATTCCCTTGTTGTCTGCCCGGGGTTTCACTTGTCTTTGTCTAAAACTACACTTCCCATGATCCCCGGCCCTCATCACTGCCAGCCCTGTGTCATTGTGCTCACCTGATTGTCGTTTGTCATCATCATGTCTCCAGTGTATATAAACCCTGTTTGTTCTACATTCCCTTGTCGATCGTTGATGTTTGTGCATGTCATGATAGTCTGTATGTTTAAATCCTGCCCGTACTCTCCTTTGATGGTTTTTCATGTTTATGTTGTGTTTTCCAATCGTGGTTGTTTTGTTTGTTCCTGGTGTTATTTTATTTTAGTTATCCTGTTCACCCTTTTTGCTCATCTCATTAAAAAGAACTGCACGTAGATCCTCACTCTTCGTCTGCCTCTCGTTACAGACCACTTGAGTCTGATGGATTATGTTTATGCCGCCTTAATGAGATTTTTGGAGCTTCAAAGATCTGTCTACCATTTACTTGCACAGTATGGACCTACAGAGCTGAAATATTCTTATAAAGTGAGATAATGATGAGAAAATTTAACTAGCCCTATAAGGTTAGGGTTCGGTTTAGGATTAAGGGTAAGGACAACTGTGTAACTACAGATGTATTTAAATACAGGACCTCAAAATGTAAGTACAAAGCAAGAATATGTATGTAGCATATAAGTACATTGTATCAAATGCTAAAGTACATAGTATTTAAAGACACCTAATATAAAGTGGGTCCATGTATATTGTTCGCTAATTATAAATTAAACAAGTATAAATGGGTACTTAACCTGTTGATACGCAATTCCCCACATGCGGTGGTGACGTCACTCTGCTTAAGTTTTATATATAATTTACCGTCTGTAAATGTAATGAATGTTAACAAATTATACATCATTTCAAAGGTCTAAGGGTTCAACATTGATATTCGATCTCTGTTTCACGATAGCAATGCTCTTATTTGTGCCAGGAGTACAAATGAAAACAATATCAAAACAGGACTTCATACCTTTGTTATGAAAACGCAATCGCCAGATTCGCCACACTTGGGTCAATGGTCCATGTCAAGCGTTCATTGAAAAACATCCAATAGCACTTTTTGTCCATAAAAGTGTATAAATCTGAGAAATATTGATATATTCTCCAATGTTTACATGAGATCTCACCTGAAAGATTTACCCTTTGTCATTGTTCTTCAACAAACTATGCAATCTGAGCAGTATTCATGTTGTAAAACTATATATTAGAGTCTCGTAAACAAAATGAGCCTGTCTGCAAAGTCTAAAAGGGGTAGTTTTATTCATAATATTCAAGTAGTGCAGTCAGATTTTGTGTCGGAGTCTTAATTTTACTCTGTATGCTTCCAGCGATTTTACACAGAAAAAAGCTTGCAGGAACCTCAGTTTTTGTTAGATCATCTTCAAATTTGAAACATAACTTCTTTAGACAGATACTACAACTGTGTCCATACTCTAAAGCAGGGGTCAGGAACCTTTTTTCAATAAAGAGCCAATTTAAAAAATTTTGGTTGATGTTATTTTCAAAAACAAAGTTTTTCAATAAAATAAAATGTTTATATCGCTCATAGACTACTCAAAAACAAACAAATATGCAAACATTAATAGGTAACATGTTGCAATATTGAATTGAGTACACGTGTTTGTGTGGGTCTCCATAAAATTACTTCATTTTACTTCATAAAAAATGTAACTTCCCTTTTGGGCTTGACGATATGTAAAAAAAAAAACATTTTAATGATAATCGAATTTAAAATATATATTCGATTATATGATCAATCTCCAAGGTCGGTGAATATTTTTGCTTTAAAATTTTTATTGATTTATTGAAACACAAAAAACTCACGAAAAGACATTTCTAAATTCAAATTTTGCACTTTATACAAAACGAAAAAGCAAAACAAATAACAAAGTGATAAAAACATCCTCTATATAACCACCTCCCCAAATCCAAACATTTACCATCTCCAACGGCTCCATTTGCCATCCATCAAGTATCAGTATGCAGCAACAGGTGAAAAATTACTAGCATACAACTTAAGAACTAAAGACAATTATAATCATTAATAATAAATAAGCCTAAATAATATTGTGTTCCCAAAAATGTGTGTTCTTATCAAATTTACATTTACACATTTGGCAGACGCTTTTATCCAAAGCGACTTACAGTGCACTTACTACAGGGACAATCCCCCTGGAGCAACCTGGAGTTAAGTGCCTTGCTCAAGGATACAATGGTGGTGGCTGTGGGGTTTGAACCTGAGACCTTCTGATGAACAGTTATGCGCTTTAGCCCACTACGCCACCACCACCACTCCCACAAACCACAAAATGTGTTTGTATTCCGTTTTGGTCATATTTATGCTGCCTTAAAGAAAAAAAATAGAACTCAATTTTAGGATCAAGTTGAACCTGTCTTGTATTACCTTATGATTTAATCACTTTCGTCTTTGTTTCTTTAATATAAAGATACCTGTATTTATTACTGAACCTGCAGAGTTGCGTTCACAATGTGTAAGAGTGAACTGCTACGTCACAGTACCTCACGAGATGATCGGAGATCATGTGCAGCATTCTCATAGACTACACTATTCTTGCAAACAGTTTCAGTTGAATGAAACAGAGAAAAGGGGGTGATAACTCTTTACACACGCTTGTTTCATGAGACAGGGTCCCGTTGCACCCCTCTAAATAGTGAATCAGACACGAACATTGACGGCTTTTCTTTTGTCTGTTTTTAAAAATATAATAAAGTGTGTTTCTTCAAACAGCATTTCTTGTCATGTGTCACTTCGAGACATCTTACAGGTCACCCACCTTTTGCAGGTAGATGAGCAAAATTACTCATGCATGAAATACATTTGGAGAGGAGCTCGCGAACTGGATTGAGTCTCCTCGCATTTTGCGGGTGCTATATCACGGTTGCACATAAAAAATAACAAACGTTCATAAAATCAGAAAAGTCTCTCTATAAAGTTTTAAATGTTCATGTGTTGGTGAATGGTGAGAGACCAGCGAGCCATCTGATTTTTAACAAAGAACCACATGTGGCTCACGAGCCATAGGTTCCCAACCACTGCTCTAACGGGTCCAGTAAATACAACCATTCAGGTATGTCATTTTCATGGTTTGTGCTCAAAAAGAGGGTGCGTATTAACCTTAATACATTTAAAACGAATGATTAGGTTTACATCAAAATGTGCAATGACAAATCCAAAGCAGTGGTGTAACATCAGCCAGTGCAGGGTGTGCAGCCTTACTTGGGCCGGGGTGAAAGGAGGCCCGCAGCGACCAACCAAAAGTGAACATTGAAAACGCCATTGGCCTTTTCAAAAGTAATCTACCCAGCACTGGGAGTATGCAGAAGGGATTTGAAAAACATTACCAGAAACAGCATTCTTACTTAATTTAGATTCAGAACAGTGCTAATTACTTTACAAGCAATAATCTATTTGGGTCACATCATAATGCTGAAGGGTTTGTCAATTAATGTATCTGTGTAAGGGTGCATTCACATTTGGTTTGATTGCTTGGACCGAACCAGAGTTTGTTTCCTCCACCTCCCACTGCCCGCACTGGTCTGTGTACCCATCATGTTATTTGGGTCCGATTACGTCATTAACGTGAGTACAAGCAGCCAATACAAGAAGTATTAACGTTTTTATCTTTGGATATACCACGAAAACTTGCCATGCTCAGAATAACACTTGTGATATTCTTCCACAGAAGCATTGAATGTGCAATGACGCGATGAATATTTGCGTTTATTTGCTGCGAGCACGCGGATGTGTTGCTCACTGAAGGCAGTGTATTTGGACACAAGCAGGTGAGAAATGCATTATACCTTAATAATTGCGATCTCAAACCTGTAAAAAGCAAATTACACATCATCGCATGCGGTTCACTTCCGCAATTTGGTTTGATTGCATTCATATCAGCGAACCGTCACAGAGTTCACATGAACCATACCCCAGACCACCTTTTCAGGTCGACTCGGGTGTGGTTCACAAATGCACATCCGAGTTACCCGGAAAACAACGTTCACATTATCCAAATGAATTCGATCCCGGGTGCGCACCAAAAGTGCTAGTGTGAAAGCACCCTAAGTGACCTTTAAGCATATTAATTGCACACTTTTGACTAACCAGCAAATGATTGTTGTAGGCTATTTTGACAGGTCTGACGAACAGAAAACAGCCTTTAAGCATACAATTCTATCTGTCTTAAAAGTAGAATAATCCTGTAATAATGTAATTATTTCAGCGCCTCTATTAATTAATAACGTTTTCTCTCTTTTTGGCTAAGGAAGTGAAGAATCAAAAGTGAGCGCAGAGCTGCTCAACGACTTCGCAGAAAAGTTTGCTCTGGTTTTATCGACACTTATTTCCGGTCTTCTCTCCCACTGTTTTCTCTGTCAGTGTGACATTTGCCAGCCACCACCCGCCGCCCGCGCTCTCTCAACAAACTTGCCTGGCAACATCTCTCGCACTGTCTTCACTTTTTCAAATTATTATTGTTACAGTTTCACTGGAGAATATACGGTCCATTGTGTAAATCAATATAATGGGTTTTGAATTCATAATTGTTGTGATATTTTGGGCTGTACTGACCTTTTGACCTCTGCTCTTGGCACAACAGAGCTCATTAAGATGAAATGAAAACACACATTCTTTACAAGATCATAGAGGTGAATCTAGCTCCATGCATGGACTAATGGTGATTTTCCAGACCGAACATGGGTTGACATTTTTGATCAGTGGATCAAATCACCATTGACTGGAACATCCTCTCCAGCTTTGACAGAGAACAGTCTCCCTGGCGACATCCATACTGCTTGCTCTCTTTCTTATCCCCCACCCCTTTCTACATGAACCACACACACAGGTCTCAGCTGAGCTGTTCTGCCAATGCTTTGTGCACTAATCTTGCTTCTGAAGACAACTTGTTGACAGTCAAGAGTGTTACTGTGAGAGCGCACAACAGAAAAGAGGCACTTTTTCGACCATTTGCTTGTGCATTGATGGTGTGAACCATAACAAATGATCCTTATATTACTTTCTGACTCTAATGAAACTTGTCCAACTCAACAGGCAGTTGCCTTTATAGTGGCTTGATCGTCCACAAACCTCATCTTCAGTGTTTTGCCTGCTTGTTAAGGATGAACGTCACCTTCTTTAACCACACTGTCTTTACGCGCGGAGCTTTGCTCAACCGCAGTCAAGAACTGGCGGGGACACTGGTTGGTTGCTTCACGGGTAACGGGAGCGAAGTGACCGCGAACGACGGTGGCGGGTCTTTAGTTCTCGCGCAAGATGAGCGCAAGCTGTTCGTGACGCGCGTGGTGCAGATCGCGGTGCTGTGCGTCCTGTCGCTCACGGTGATGTTCGGGATCTTTTTCCTTGGTTGCAACCTCATGATCAAGTCCGAAAGTATGATAAACTTTCTGGTCAAGGACCGGAGACCATCCAAAGACGTCGAGGCGGTGATGATCGGACTGAGTTAGTCACGAGCGTCACCTGAAACGGGGCTGCAGGTCGAATGCCAGGTGCTACATGATGGCGAGTGGCACCCAATTGTTCTCAGATTGTTGGGCACGAAGATATGCAACTTACATTTTTACTCCCTTTTGTTCTACGAAGAAAAACGTTTTCAAAGATATTGACGAAATGTTACGAAATTGCACGTTTACGAAATGCGAATGTATTGTTTATTCATGTTTACGTAGCTCTTTGTATTAGCCTAATGATATTAGCCAAATGGTAATTTTGCGTGTGCATTACGATTTGTATATAGACTTTATAGTGAAGTGTTTAGACGTTTTTACCTCAGATTAAAGCGGAGTATGTAATTATGTTAGTACAAGACATTTTTGGTGAACGGTTACTTTTTTGCACCTTGCATCTCAAGTGTTTTTAACTTGAAAATGTCCGAATGTATTTTTCTTCGAGTTTAACTTGTGACCGAGGGCACGCGAGGGGGAGAACCGCTCATCTGCACGTTTCTGTTTCTTTAATGACTCGGGCTGACGTCTCTCTCCTCAGCATGCGCGATGCTCGGTGCGTCCAGCACTTTCTAAATATGACCTCAATGCTGCATGGAGTATTTTGTTAACAATATTACAACTTGAAGTAGTGCAGCATGCTTTGAATAAAAATGTCTTTTAAAAATACATTTGCGTTCTTTCATTTTCTTCCAAAAGTCAGCCATGGAGAACTATATCTAACTGAAATAACTGGCCAATTTAGCCAGCTTTAGCTAGATCTAACAAGCGTTGAAAACTTTGCATAGTTTTGTAGTTATTTTTGTATATAGGCATTTAGGTTAAATGGATATACAGGATAAAGCAAGTCATCATGTAAATGTTAGGGCCACTGTAAAACATTTGAGTGTAAGTATACTGTAAATTCTTGGCTCCTAGTTGCATGACTTTCACAATATATTTTACAGTAATTTTATGAAAATTAAAAGACAGCTGTATATTGTGACTTCACAATGAACAGGACCAAGAAATTACTGTAATGTAGCAATGCTGCATTATAGTGTCAAAATGATCAAATGTGCTTTTTATCTACAGTGTTAATGCCACCATTGTTGAGTTTGCATGCTGAGTGTGGATATCTTGTGTGCCTGATTGACAAGTAAAATGTTTGTGAGAGATAAAACCAATCATATTACAGCCTAACTTTGCAAACATTCCCTCCCTCATTGTTTATTTAAATGTATACTATTTCTTTACTTTCAAATGCATCATATAATGCACACTATACATTATAGTCAAGCATAAAGTCAACCATTAAATCTCACTGTTTTCTCGCAGACTTACTGATTTCTTCTGACTAAGTTTCTCCGTAGGCTACATCACAATATAAAAAATGGTGTTCTTTGACACAATTCCACCATCTGAGAGATAATAAGATAAGGTCCCATTCAAACGGAACACTAAACACCTTAAGGTTGACCACTTTCCCATAATGCAGTTTGATATTCTGATTTCTTTTTTCACAGTAATTTATTGTGTTGTGACTGGAATATTTCCTAGCCTGCATTGATTTTACAGTAATATTCTGAAAACAGTATTCTATTGTAAGAAATTACTGTTAAATCTGGTCAAATCCTGGCAGTTTTTTACAGTGATACAATGGGGCTTAAGGCCCCTACGAAGGAATTTTTAAAAATTCAATTTTTAATGTAATTTTATTTGTTTATCTGATTGCAAAGTGTATCAAGATTGGGGGAAAAACATTTAATTTTACTGAATTTTGATGGAACAACATCATTTATGTGAAAAGAAGTAATAACGGAAGGATATTTTGATTAAAATTTCATCTTTAAGAAAAAGGTGGAGTGGGGGATTTTAGAGATATAGAGTAGATAGGGGGGCAATAGTCATAGAGCAAAATTGGTTAACCTATATGCACTTTTGAGGCAACAAGATGCGTATTTAGTAACAAAATAATTTATTTAATTTCAGTCATATTTGGCACTTCATAACATCTATAAACAAATGAATCTCCATTGTGATTGGATTAGTCATTGTGAGCCTGCTTTTAATATTAAGAACATTTCCAAATGAGTAGGCGGATATGCCCCTTTTTTACTGTGTACTTTGTCTCAGTTCTGTCTGCAAACTATGGTCACCCACTGATAAAAAAGAAAGTGTAGCTACTGTTTACCCCACTGATGACATCTGATATAAAAACTGTTTTCAGACACAACAGCCCATTTATTATTGAAGAAGGACGACAGTTATATTCTCTCACATAGGATACTTTCTTTTTTCATGACACAATTGAGGTTTCACTATTACACATTCTGCACCATTATCATGCTTACATTTTTATTAGTAATCTAAATGTTAAACTAAAAAAACATTGGTTTTGCATCGGTTATTGAAGTTAATTGTAATTTGCATAGAGCAATTTAACACTAGAGGCACTATTCAACAATTACTTTTCTTCCCTTTCACACAAATCATGAGTAAAACAGCAGATTATTAGTTCAAATACACTTACTTTTTTGCCCGGTTCCTCACACAATGAATATCTTATAACATCTAAACACTTCTACTATAATGCATGACTTGTAAAGTGATACATTTTAACATTTACATGGCTTGTTCAAGCATTATTATATTGTGCGCTAGCTCAACTGATGAAGCTTTGCACTAGCGATGCAGAGAGCCGAGGTCCAAATCCTGCAGAGCATGTGAGTCAATATGTCAAGAAGCACAATATATTACATGATTGCTTTAGCAATTGTGTTTTTCGTGTCGCAGTTACTTTTTATTAAACCATCGGTTAGGTTTAAGGTTTAGGATAGGGTCATTTTGCTAAATACTCACAATGGTCACATAATTTTCATGACATCGTGCTGCCATTTACTACTATTTCAGGCATGTTTTGAGCTAAAAAATCATGTTAGTGCAAGTCTTTGATCTCAATGAAATTAATAGCCAATACTTATTCAAATAGAAGTTACATCTTGTACAATTGTGTCTCATGCAGAATTGCCTAAATTGTGTCAAAACATGCAGTAAAAACTATGGACAAAAAGCTTTTGCAAAATGTTAATAATACAACTAGATGGTACCCAAGACCAGCTTAAGCATGTAGCCTGAGGAGGTGGCAACATTTAATACACTATTATCAGAATGTTAAGAGCTATTTTTTTCAAGCAAAAGTATTCAATATAAACTAAATAAACAGAGAAATACACTCACTTACACTTTATTATGAACACTATGGTCCATAAAGTGCCCAATGTGGTCTTTTGCAGTTTTAGCCCATCCGCCTCAAGGTTCGATGTGTTGTGCATTCTGAGATGCTATTCTGCTCACTACAATTGTACAGAATGGTTATCTGAGTTACTGTAGCCTTTCTGTCAGCTCGAACCAGTCTGGCCATTTTCTGTTGACCTCTTTCATCAACAAGGCGCTTCCATTCTCAGAACTGCTTCTCACTGGATATTTTTAGTTTTTGGCACCATTCTTAGTAGAATGTAGAGTCTGTTGTGCTTGAAAATTACAGAAATAATCAAAGCAGCCATGGTCGAAATCACTGAGATTAAATTTTTTCCCATTCTGATAGTTGATGTGAACATTAACAGAAGCTCCTGACCTGTATCTGATGATATTATGCATTGCGCTGCAGCCAAACGATTGGCTGATTAGAAAATTGCACAAATAAGTTATAATAAATTATAAAATAATTAAATAGTAAATAATTTTAATTTGATTGTTTATGAAGTAAGTACAGTGTGGGCTCAGCTGGTTCATGAATGTTGAGATGTATTCAGCAAATCATGTGGAGGTTGGAAGCTCATTCTGCCAAAGAGGAACAGAGAAGAGAATGATTATGAAATAGACTCTGTGCCTCTATATGCGATGGGACAACCAGGCGCCGTTCGTTCATTGATCGCAGAGTCAATGACCCCAGAGTCAACTTGCGTGTGGTTACAGTTCCTTAACGCTTGAAATGTGAAAATTTCCAGCGAAATGCTGGAATGCATGGGGTCATCTGTTCTTACTTGTCTCAGTAGAAATCATGACAATTTCCACTCCCGGTTTGAAAACCAGAGAATCAATCAGAGAGGAGACAGGTGACTCCCACAGCAGATGTTGTCAGTTCTGTAGCTTGGATCTATTAAAATGGGATTTACTTTCTTGAAATTTTGGATACCTGTTTTAGTTCTAGTTTCTGTAGCTGCAAGTAAGTTTGCCACTTTTTATTGTTTGTTTAATTAATGAAGACATGATTAAAAAGTTTTTTTTTATCTCATGGATTTGATTATTTGTTAGAATTTTCAGAATCTCAAATAAGCACAATTTTATCCTTTGCAGTTTAGATACCATCTAACCTAAAAACAATCTTTATTAGATTGAAAGATTGAAAAATAGAACCTGAAGGACACAATAAAAAACAAATAACATCTTAATTCTCAAGCAGTGGTTTTTAACTGGTGGGTCACTTCTCACAAATAGGCAGGCACGGCCTGTACTAGATTGTGATCTTTGGGGGAGTATTTTGACTTTTACGGTGGGCAATAGGCTCCCTATTTGTCTGACTGGGGAAGATGTTCTTGCCAGATTAATGCCCCCCGTTGTCCCTTTACTTGGTAGAAGCAAGCCAAATTAGGCAAATGAAAAGACGGTCAGGTAGAGTTACGTGCCCCTATATTAAAGAACCTTGAAAACAAACAAAACTGCTAAAGTTGCAGTAAGTAAAAGGAATATTAAAGTAATAATTCACCAAAAATGAAACTTCTCTCATAATATACTCACCCTTATGCCATCTCAATGTATGAATTTCTTTCTTCAGCAGAACTCAAATTAAGATTTTTAAACAAACATCTCAGCTCTTTTGGTCCATACAATGCAAGTGAATGTGTGCCAAATTTCAGCATAAAAGTAATCCATTTGACTCCAGTGGTTAAATCAATGTCTTCAGAAGTGATATGATAAGTGTGTGTGGAAAAACAGATCATATTTAAGTCAATTTTTCTATTTAAATGCTCCTCTCTGCTCAATCAATCTCCACTTTACCTTTCACTTTCACATTATTCTTTCTTTGTTTTTGGTGATTCACATTCTTCATGCACGCAACCTACTGGGCAGGGAGCAAATGGGAAAATATTGTTCTGGTTCTCACCCACATCTATCATATCTCTTCTGAAGATATGTATTTAACCACTGGAGTCATATGGATTACTTTTATGCTGCATTTATGTGCTTTTTGGAATGTCAAATTATTGTCATACACAGCTGGAATGCATGAGGGAAAGTCAGTTATGAGAGATTTTTCATTTTTGGGTGAACTATTCCTTTAATAATTTTTTTTACATTTTAACTAACATTTTAATGACACTTTGTTTACGTTTGGGTCTTTAAAAAAACATGGATACTGTGTTGGGTCACCACTTGATGTCCAAAGTAAAATCTGGGTCCTGAGGCATAATCAGTTGAGAACCACTGAGTAGCTAGAAGGAATGCTAAACCATGTTTGGTCTTGTTTTCAGGCTCTAACATATGCACTTCTAGAGGAGTAAGCACATGTAAAGAATGTCTGTCTATCCATCCAACATGTGCCTGGTGTGCTCAGGAGGTAATAAACACAAATTCATCCACATACACAAGCAAACACACATGCATAGACACAGAAATGTGCAGCTAGGGCTAGGTATTGAAACAGATTTCCCAATTTGATTTGATTCCAATTTACAAGCTCTTGATTCGATGATGATGATGATGATGCCCATTTTTATTACCTATGAAATAACCTCTCTAGCATTAACTATGCAAATAGCTAATAGATAATTAGTGAGAAATTCTTGCTAATACTGTTCATTATACAGGAAACCATCTAACCTGATACATTCTGAAAATCGATCTTTGGATTTAAGAATCAATATTGAGGATCGTTCGAATAAAGGTTGCGAGGCATCGGAAAATCTATGTTTTTCCCCAACCCATATAATAGGGGCTGCTTAAATTGACTCACTCTTAAAGTTGTTGTTATGCATGTGTGTGTGTGTTAGATCTTCAGAAAAGGAGGATCAAGTTTGTCTCGGTGTGATCTGAGAGACAATCTCATTCAGTCTGGTTGTGGCGTGAAGTTTATTGAGTATCCAGTTAGCAGCATGAAGATACTAGAGGACCGCCCCCTGAGTGACAAGGCAGGGGGTTCAGCCAGTGAAATCACTCAGATCCAACCACAAAAAATCCACCTCACCCTTAGGCCAGGTATGATATTTCTACAAAAAGAGACATATTCTTTCATAAATGTACCTCCTAAATATATGAATTCATATTTCCAAAATTAATTAATATTACTGTTACTCTTTTTTGTTTTCTATTTGCAATTCTCTGTTGTAATGACATATTTAACCTTTGGGGTAGGGTGACCATATTCTGGTTTACCAAAAAGAGGACAACGTTTTCTTCATATACTATTACTATTATTTTGAATGGCCATGGAAAATGAAGCTTTTTTAACCCTTTATGCTTCACAGAGCAAATGTGTGTTTCTAAATCACTTGCACCTTTATTAGCAACTGACACATAAGTGCAGCTTTACATGTCAAACATTCTGCTTCCCATGGATCTCAACCTGGGAGAAAGCATGGGAATTTTTTGTGCAAATCTTCTGTAAATGTGCACTTTCGTTTGGGTATTGTTTCCACTCAGCTGTCATTTGCTGCTACTGTCAAGCATCTGTTTGATGCCAAACACAACAGCACTTCACGCGTTCGCTGAGAGATTGACAGGCAGGAATTTGGCCAATAGTTGCTGCAAGCCTCTTATGATCGACCAATTGGTGTGCAAGAAGGCGGGACTTACAAAGAGGTGTTAAAGCAATGCAAATATGCACGTGCACACAATTAAGTATTAGACCAGATGCATATCATAATGCAACTAAAGCCAAATCCCGGACATTTTCGCAAATTTTGAAATCCCGGCCGGACGGTTTTTTTAAGGTCCGAAAAAGAGGACATGTCCAGGAAAAAGAGGACAGATGGTCAACCTACCTTGGGGTCAGACCTCAAACAGAACACAGAATGGTTAAAGTTGAAGTGTGTCATTTCTCCCCCTCTGCCCTTGATTGAACATGTGGTTGGCCCCACCCTAAACTCACACCATTGGTTGAGTTGTTGTTGTTGTGTCAGGCTGGATGGTCAGTTCAAAACAAACAGAACAATTTTGCTACATTTAAGTTTACATTATCTGTTAAAAGGATCCATATATACCATAAAATTTTTCTGTTGACATAGCCTGATCCTTTCACAAGATTATTTTGAATATAAAAAAAAGAAGTAATTTGAAGTCATCTAATGTTATCTTTTCTGTCTTTAAGATGATTCTAAAAATTTCACTGTCACTGTGAAACAAGTTGCTGATTACCCAGTGGATCTGTATTACCTAATGGACATGACCAATACCATGAAGGATGACTTGCAAAAGCTTTATGCTCTTGGCAATGATCTTCCACGTGCTCTACGCGGTGTCACCAGTAATCTGCGCATGGGAGTTGGAGCTTTTGTAGACAAAACCCAGTCACCTTCCATTTCCTCTGAAGAAGTCATCAGGAATCCTTGCCATAAGTAAGCCAAAGTCTCAAACTATTTCACATTGGCGTGTAAATGGCCAGCTGAAAAGACCAGCACAGATGGTCAGCAACTTTTGCTTTGTCCAAGGGCGTAGAAAAGGAAGTTCTTTTTAATTGAATATAGTGTTTAAAAAAATTTGGGAAGTTAAAAAAGAGTGATGTGGCACAACTATCAAAGACGTCCGTCCAGTGCGTGTTTACTGAGAAAAACTATTTAAAAAATAGTGCAGACGCTTGTGTGAACAGCCCCCAACTTGCCTACTTGAAAATCTGACCCGAACCTGGCCCAAAACACAAAGGTTTGTTGGGTATCGTCGTGCTTAGATGGGGTTGAAGACCTCTATTACATGTGTAGAATAACCGAATAGGAATTCAAATAGAGTCGCATATAACAGTTAACAGAATTCAGACTATTCGTGCACATCCCTATTAATGACACATGTTTTTGGTTCGGTTCATAATTCAGAAGAACATTTATTTATTTATTATTTACCCGCCCTTTTTCTCCCCAATTTGGCATACCCAATTCCCAATGTACTCTAAGTCCTTGTGGTGGCGTAGTGACTCGCCTCAATCCGGGTGGTGAAGGACAAATCTCAGTTTCCTCCGCATCTGAGACCATCAATCCGCTCATCTTATAACACGGCTTGTTGAGCGTGTTACTGCGGAGACATATGTGGAGGCTTCATACAATTCTCTGCGGTATCCATGCACAACTCACCACGCGCCCCACCGAGAGTGGACCACTTTATAGCAACCACAAGGAGGTTACCCCATGTGACTCTATCCTCCCTCGCAACCGGGCCAATTTGGTTGCTTAGGAGACCTGGCTGGAGTCACTCAGCATGCCATGGATTCGAACTCACTGGTCTAGGGGTGGTAGTCAGCGTCTTTACTCGCTGAGCTACCCAGGCCCCCCAGAAGTACATTTAATTTGCTGTGTAAGATATTGCTCACATTTTTCACTGTAATAATTACTATTAAGTTTTCCCAACTTTTCTAATTTCAGTTTGAAAAATTCAATCAAATCTGCCAAGTGTCCTGTAGAGCTCATAAAGTTCTAGAGTCTACTAGAGTCATGCATCATTATCATTATTATTATTATCACTGGGCATGGGGGGCCTCCATGGTGTATATCCCATGGGCCTCTCAGTTCTTAGTCCATCCTTGTCAGTAGGTGGTGACAAATTAGTGTATTCTATGTTGTGAGTCATTAAAAAGTACAGAGATTAAAAGATTTGTTCTGTTGTGGCAAAAAATTATCAACCAACCATTATCACTGCATAAGAGACACTCAGACTCAAACAGTCTTTTAAAATTATTTATTCTTGCAAGAAGGACCCGGTCATTACACAGGAGTTGATCTGTGCCATGAGTGGGACCCAGAGGGGAGGGCTGACTTGTATTTTATACTCTTTTATCCCAAGGTTTTCTGACAGAAGCAGATCCTCCCCCTCTGCATCCCTCAGACACAGAGTCATTCCCCTATAATGACTATTACTGATCAATGAGCATCAAAATTTCTACAACAATTCCCTGCTTTTTATCATTCAGATTACTCAATCGCAATAATAAACAATAAGACAAATTTTAAGTCATATCATCACACTTACACTCTTCATCTCTGATTTTCGCATAAATGATCACTCTCTTAAACATTTGTGAAATAACATTTGGAAAGGAAGAAAAAATAAACAGCTTAGGTTTTTTTTGTGGGGATAGTCCCCTTAAGTATTAGCAAGCAAGTAAAGACTTTATCTGAAGCCGGGCTAAATGAGTAAACACCGTTACTCCACGTCTGACATAAAATCAGACCCTCAGTCACCTCAGTATAAACAAGAAATAGTGTACAGATTAAGTAGGAAAAACACATCAATTTAACATTCTGGTTATGTCAGCAGGCTATAAAAATACAAAGAATAAAGTATAATAAAATCCCTCATTTCAAACCCTCTCCTTGTACGTCATCTCGTAACACGGATGACAGCTGCTTATAACCCTTACCGATCAAAACATTCTCAGAAAGAAAAGACATACCTCATTTTCACAGTAGCTCTCGCTACTTGTATCATCATATTTGTTTTCATCATCCTCTGGATATACTGTCATTTTTACCATTTGAACAGACACCCCTGCTTTAACCAGTCTCTGTACTGAGCTGGAAACACACGTTATGATGCATGGTAAACATAACAATATTAACAGTCCTATCACCGCAATTGGTAACACAGTTTGAATCAGCCAATACCCCCATCCTCCCCAGAGATTCATAACCCAAGTAACCCATGTACTTTCAATATGTTCTGGCTCCTGTACGGCTTTTCTCATGTGTTCAATTACATTTGTGATGTTGTCACTGTAATCTGGAATATTGAAACAACAAGACATTCCTAAGAACATTTTGCAAACTCCCCCTTTCTCTGCAGTTAACATGTAAAAAACCAACCTGTTTTGAATGACTGCATCTCTTAACTGTTTCATTTCATCATTTATCATTGTCAAAGCATTTTCTGTGCTATTAGCTATTGCTAATACGGTCCATGCTAGCCCATTTATCTTTTTAATTGTTACCGTTGTACCCACCCCTAAAAACAATGACCACCCCACATTTGCTCCAGGCGTCGTCCACGGATCGGATAATGTGTACCCTGCATAGTGCTTTGGCAATACCCCAGGCAAAATTTCAACATTTCTTTTTTCCCTTCCCACCCCGGGTGCCCTGTTTGGCAAATACACAGATGTACCCACATTCATTAACGCTGGATAACAACACCCTGCCCATTTCTTTGGCATCCGATGAAATGCCCTGTTGCCACACAGCTGCAGGTGAAGTTTCATGTGGCTTGCTGAATGGGCATGTGAAGTTGACTTCTTTGTCGTTGATGACGGCTGTACAATTGTCCGCTGTTCTGACCTTCACGTTGATTCTGACCCTGCAGTCAGACCATCCTGCTTTAAACCGTCTCGCATTGTTCTTGAATTCTTTTCAGTTCGTACCTTTTCATGATGATTACTGCTTGTGACCACACGATGGGGTCCACTCTGCACACAGTCTGTGTTATCCTCTGTGGTTGGCCTTGCTCTTCCACTGATAGTGGTACTTGGTGTTCAGACTTGACTTCGGCGTTTATTGACATTCACTCGGAACAATCTCTTCCTGTTGCTGATTCTCCTGCGATGGTTGGCATGAACCCCCACGTAGCTCTCTCTGCGACCTTCACTGGCGTGTGAGTCGTTAGTAGCACTTGGAATGGTGCCAGCCAACTTTTGGCCTTCCAGCTCTTTCTCCTCAGGTCACGAATCACAACAAAATCGCCAGGCCTGATCTTATGCAGCTTTTCACCTGAACACAAACATTGGGCAACAAAGAAGACATTTCTTTGCAATAATTCAACATGTCATTCTCACACAGATCTGTTGATGGCAGCCTTTGTCTACCCCTTTCTATTCCCATGAATGGTGGTCTACCAAAGAGTATTTCAAATGGACTTAAATTTGTTTTGACTCTTTTTCTCATTCTGGTGTACATCAACACAATTGGGAGTGCTTTAACCCATGTGAGCCCAGTTTCCTCACAGCACTTAGCCAATTTTTCTTGATTGTTTGATTCTCCCTCTCAATAACTGCAGTGTGTTCTCATGTCAATTCCCAAAAACTGACCCACCTGCTTTATTGCTTCATTGACAAAGTGTGTCCCATTGTCCGAGCTGATTTTCCTTGGAATTCCCCACCTCGGAACAATCTCAGTTAAAAGAGCCTTCGCTACTGCTGCCGAGTCTTGTTTCGAGGTTGGGAAGACCTCAACCCATTTGGACCACATGTCAACCATCACCAGGCAGTATTTCTGTTTCCCACAAGGGGTTAACTCGATAAAATCCATCATCAGATACTCAAAAGGCCCCCCTGATGGTGGTTGAGATACTTTGGGTGTTTTTATCCCTCTTGCCACATTATGTGTGTTACAAATAACACATTTTTGCAAAAGTTTTCAGCAAATATTGTGAAACCCTTTGTAAACCACAATTCTTTCATTTGTGCAACCATCCCCTCTTTTGATACATGGTCTAACCCATGTATCAACTTTCCATAATGAGGAAAGAAGTGATTGGGTAAACAAAGCATGCCATCACAGCTCATCCACACGTTCTCCCTAGAGCCACAGCCAGCTGCCTTCCATCGGGTTTTCTCCTTGCCTGTGGAAAAAGTCTGCATGCTCTGTAAACAAGAAGAAATGTTGAGGTTATTGTCAGATATCAAAGCACACGTAGTTTTTTTTTCTCCATCGCTGCCGCGTCCTTCGCTGCCGCGTCTGCTCGTCCGTTTCCTGTTGATACTGAACTGTTATCATTAGTGTGCGCTGCGCATTTGCAAATCGCGACCTTGTCTGGTACAAGAACGGCATCCAAAAGCTCAGACACAAGAGACGCATTTAATATTAGTTGACCATCTGACTTCAGAGATTTTCTGTGCTTCCATAAAGCACCAAAATCTTGTGTTACCCCAAAGGCATAACGCGAATCTGTGTAAATTGTCACACATTTGTCTGCCCTAAGTTTACATGCTTCTGTTAAAGCAACCAGTTCAGCTGCCTGAGCTGAAAAATTTGATGGCAGTTTGCCAGATGTCACGACCTCAAATTCAGTGGTTATCGCGTAACCAACCTTTATTCTTTCCTGTTTGTGGATCTTTGGAAGCTGACCCATCCACAAAGAGGATATTGTCACAATTGTCTAATGGCGTGTCTAATAGATCTGGGCGTGGTGTGCACACTTGTTCAAGCGCCGACAGACAACAGTGAGGTCCCTCGCCATCCTCCTCTGTCAGGAGGAGTGTGGCAGGGATTCACAGTTGTGCATCTTTTAACAGTTATGTTTGGCATGTCCAATAAAATTGTGTGGTACCTCAGCCATCGGGCTGTAGATAAATGTGACGTTCTTTGCTCTTGCAAAATCATGGAGACTGCGTGTGGAACCATCAAAATTAAATCAGAATACCCCACAAATTCCCTGGATGCCAGTACTGCCAGTTCAGCAGCCGCCACAGCCCTCAAACAGTGTGGCAACCCTGCTGCTACTGTGTCAAGTTTGGTTGAGAAATATGCCACAGGTCGCAGTCTGTCTCCATGAGTCTGCAAAAGAACAGAAGTCATAAACCCATTTTTCTCATCAGTCATCTGAACAAATGGTTTATTTACATCTGGTAAACCCAAAGTGGGAGCCAGAGCCATTTGCACTTTCATGTTAGCAAATGCCTCTTCGGCTTCGCTTGTCCAAGCAAGCTTGTCACGTGACCTCAGCCCTTTCCCTGTCATCAGGGCTTGCAAAGGCTGTTCAAGAATGTCATAATTAGGAATAAATGTACGACAGTAAGCACACGTGCCCAAAAATGACAGTAGTTGTTTTTTTCGTAATTGGTTTTGGCACATCTTTTATGGCCTGCACCCGTTTGTCACAGATGGATTTACTGTTTGGTCTGATGACATGACCCAGAAACTTTATTTCCTGTTTCACAAACTGCAATTTCGAAAGACTGACTCTGTGTCCCTCCTGTTCTAAGTGCTTCAAGAGAGACACAGAGTCCGTCACACACATAGCTTCATCACATGCACAGATTTGTCTTCACAGGGAAGATTGGAGTGTGCACTGGAGAATCATGACATGTTATAATTATGCCCTCCTTCAACAAGGAGTCAAAAACTGGCATAATACCCTGCAATGCCTCCTCTTTTAGGGGGCATTGCACTTGACACGGTCTGTAATCAGATTTTGGGGTGATTACAACCGGTTCACATCCTTTGATTAAACCCACATCATATTTGTGTTTAACCCATAACATAGGAGGTACTTCTGTCAGAGCCCCCTTCCATGTTTCTCCACCGCACTCTCCACAATAGCAGTTACATTTCTCTGTACCTCGATCTCAAAATCACATTTTGACATAAATGCTCCTATACTTTTGCTGTGTTTCACTTCTGCAATTATTTAGCCCAATCTGTTGCTTTAATGCATTCTCTCACAAAGGGGCCCAAATCTGCTCACAGCTGCTCTTTGGCCTTGATCACTGATTAGGGTGCCTCAGTGTTCCCTGCTATCAAAATAGAACTGCATTTGTTTTCCTGTCAGGCAAGCTGAGAGCACACACACACATTCTCTGCCCAGAAAATCTTATAAAATTTCACACTCTCATTTTCTGCCCCGTTAAACCACCCCTCCTCAGATTACAGTTCACGTTCAATTACAACATGTGACGTGCAATGCAATTGGTCAGGCGTCATGTTTTCTGTGTTAAATGACATTGTTCGATCTTTTGCCCATTTCAAGATAATTTTTGCCCAATCATCATTTTTCACACACCATTCATAAGCCCACTGCGGTTCAAATTTAGAACAACATATTTGTGGTTCTTCCTCAATGCTAATTCCAAAGGAAGTAAGGGTCAAATTTAATTCACACATTAAATCTCTGACCATTAGAGGTACCGGACAAGCTGGTGAACACAAATACGCATGTTTAAATGTTCTCCCCTTCTCCTTTCATACTCTAAGGGCACTGTGAATTTTTCAGAAATCAAATGGCCCTAGGCCAAAGTGCTCTTTATGCACTGAACCTGTCAATTTTGGGACACATGGCAAGTCACATGATCGTATCGTAGTATGGCCAGCCCCAGAATCTACCAAAAAGTTTACTAATGTCCCATCAACTAACATTTGATACCTCTGCATTTGTAAAAACCCTGAACTTTTGTACATTCTCAAACATTCATCCGAAACATTATCACATAAAACTTCATCAGTCACACTGAAAGATTTGCAAGCATTGTCTTCATTGCAGAGAGCAGTGAGTAAGTCAGTGTATGTGTGTGTGTGTTGTCTGTGTGTAAAAATATGTTCACTTCCCTGTCCTGTAGCCAGCAGCCGATCGCCCTGTCTCCGGCCCCCACCTTCGCTGCTCTCCTATCCTCCTCAGTCTGCCTTTTTCTTCTCCTGACAGTCTCACACAAGCCGCAATTCCACTTCCGCTGGTTTCTGTAGACTTTCTTCTTTCTGTCGGCCCACTTCTGCTGTGGTTTCGATGTGCTGACATTAGACTGCAGTCGCCAGCTGAAGATCTCTCCCTTCGCCTTGACTTTGTCTTTCTTTGTCAGCAGCTGTTGCTCTGCATGTACAGCGTGTGCCAGGGTGGAGGTCAATCGCCCGCTCCTTTCAATGTAACTTGCTTTCACTGCTTGTGCGATCTCAGGTCTCAGGAGAAAAAAGTTCATTCAGGTCTCCTTCACTGTCAGAGAGGGGAGAAGCTTCTTGTGGTGCTTGTCTTCTAGGCGGAGAGCAGTCGAGGTCAGGGTTCAGTTTCAGGGCTTTCAGCTCTGCCACGGGATAGTGATGTTTGTATGCCGGCGACACCAGCACAATCGTCGTTGCATGTGGGAAAACACAAACATACTTTTCAAAAGAATAAATAAATAAAAATGTTCTGGTGGTGCTGACACACAAACTGATCTTTCACACATTTTATTTTACATTCCACATGTTCAACCCTACATGCTAATTCTTTCTGCATTTGCTTTTGTTCTCTTCTATCTGCTTCCTTAAAGCAACAGCCCACTGCCTGTTCACATTCTTTGCACACATGTTGAACGCAGCCACAACAACCTTTTTGTGCCCCGCTGCCCTGTTCCACTGATACTCCTATAGTTTTTTCCCTCATTTGACAGAAAACCGGTGTATCAAATTTAGCAAGCTTGCTTTGAGATTTCCTCATACTGGCTGTTTCTGTTTCTCTGTGGGTTACTGTTCGACGCACAACGCACGTCTTATCATCTGTCGGACGTCTCCAACAGATCTGATTTTTAACCCAAGATCAGCTAAGGGTGCTCTCCCTAGTGCTTTGTTAATTACGGCAACAATTTAACAAATTCTTTTTTTTTTTCCCCAGAACTCAGTCTCTGTTAGCAAACTTCTTGTACCTACTCAATTTATGCGAGAACTCAGTCCCTGTTAGAAAACTTCTTGACCTGTAAGGGTCTCAGTTTCTGGTCGAGAACTTCTTGCACTTGCTCCACAGAACATAGATCTCGGTTTGTAGTCGAGAACTTCTTGCACTTGGACCACACTCAAAACAGTCTCAGCCAATATGGTTCACTCACTTTCATACCAAAAGAAAATAATTTAGTCGTCCCTTACCAGAGATATTTGGGTTGCCACGGGTTCGTTTTCATTTGATTCCAGTGGAGTTTCTCCTGGCCCTGGTGCGGTCGGCCCCTCTCTCTTAAAACTTACGAGGTAGAGCTGGAACTTCTCAGTCCAGGTGGCCAAACACCGTCCGCACTCAGGTCCAGAAGGCACTTCCAAGGAATCCCACTATTCTGACACCAAATTGTTGTGGCAAAAAATTATCAACCAACCATTATCACTGCCTAAGAGACACTCAGACTCAAACAGTCTTTTAAAATTATTTATTCTTGCAAGAAGGACCCGGTCATTACACAGGAGTTGATCTGTGCCATGAGTGGGACCCAGAGGGGAGGGCTGACTTGTATTTTATACTCTTTTATCGCAAGGTTTTCTGACATAAGCAGATCCTCCCCCTCTGCATCCCTCAGACACAGAGGCATTCCCCTATAATGACTATTACTGATCAATGAGCATCAAAATTTCTACAACAGTTCATAACACTGATTCGTTTATGAGTGAAACTCAACTATTGGCACTTTTCCACTGCACGTTATGGTTCGACTCGCCTCAACTCTACTCGCTTTTCTGAGCTTGCATTTCCACTGCAGTTTAGTGCCATCTCAACGTGGTTGGGATTATAGGCTGATCGTCATAGTTGCGCCACTTCTACTAACATGACACAAACTGACCAAAACAATAACACAACTGCTAGCTGTTAGCTACTAGCTCATTGTGCTGCATAAAGCAGTTGTTACGGGGCCAGTGGTGGCTCAGCGGTTAAGGCTCTGGGTTACTAACCGAAAGGTCGGGGGTTTAAGCCCCAGCACTGCCAAGATACCACTGTTGGGCCCTTGAGCAAGGCCCTTGACCCTATCTGCTCTAGGGGTGCTGTTTCATGGCTGATCCTGCGCTTTGACCCCAGCTTATTTGGGATAAAAACAACTGCATTTCATTGGCTCTGTACCTGTACTCTGCACAATGACAATAAAGTTGAATCGTAATCTTGTTGCATGGTGATTTTACTCAAGTGTAACAGTTAAATTGGCAGGGTTGTTTTAGAAGCAAGCTTCCAGTAGCTAGTCAACTAAATAAAGTGAAGCTTTCAAGCTAAGTATAGAGTTAACATAACAAAATGTACCATCCTCCATCGTGGCTGAGTCCATGGCACTCTCCCTCCCATTGTTTGCCGGTTTAGATAGCGTCCATTTGGTCTAACCTCTTCCACTTTTCCTTAATGGTTCTGTAGTCACTTTTATTTATTTTTTTACTTTTCCCTACACTGTTGGTAGGTCCGGTGGTAGCCGTGTGCGGCAACAGCTGAGACACTTCGAGTCGAATTGTACCGTGCAGTGGAAAAGCCCCTTATGTGCGCTGTGCAGAGAGCAAAATGCTTCTTGATGCTTTGACCAGTTGGCGGAGAAGAAATGCATGAACTAACTTGACAATTTTTTGTTAAAACTGTTGTATAATCACACTCACAATCGTGCTGTTGGTCTGAACTTTTGATTGTGTTCTATCACTAAATTCAAGCATGGGACGATGGTGTGCTGGTGTCTCCATTAAGGCCCTGATATACTCCCGGAGAAGTTCAGGGGTAAATAGAAACAGTAATAATGATGTCTAAATAATTCATGTCTCATTCTATGAGTAGAATTCACACTAGATCAGTAAAATAATCTTTTTTAACCACACGATAGAGTGGTGGTGGTGTAGTGGGCTAAAGCACATAACTGTTAATCAGAAGGTTGCCGATTCGATCCCCACAGCCACCACCATTGTGTCCTTGAGCAAGGCACTTAACTCCAGGTTGCTCCGGGGGGATTGTCCCTGTAATAAGCATCTGCCAAATGCATAAATGTAAATGTAAATGTAAACAATGACAATTTAAAGTACTATATGGTATAAGCAGTAGAAAATGTTTAATTTGTTTATGTTTACATTGTGAATTCATGACGCTAATGTGCTTAAATGCTATACGCGTCCATAAATGTGCCGATTACACTCTGTTATTGTAATTTATAATTACACTATTCTGAGTATTAACACTCTTCTTGCAGTAGGATCAGAATGGTGATAGGCAAATCTTACTTTAGACAGATGTGTGAACGGCTTTTGCTTCAGATGGCACATGAATGAATTGGCACTTGAGAGTATTTGAGTGGATTTGATTCCTTTTCTAGACAAATTAAACAAAAAAAATCACTTGACATGCTCTTGGAAAATATCGCTATGTGAACGATTGTACAGATGTAGGTAAATTTGCACCAGTTCGTTAATAAATCTGCATGCTGGTGAAGGTCCCACCTACCGATGATGTGGACCAGACCAATGGCAGTAGGAAGGTTTTTAGCAGCCGGAGTTGTGTCGATCTCTGTTTCCCCCCCAGCAGATCTGTATGGGGGGAAAAGTAACTGACGGTATCATTCTCCGCTGTCCAAATGCATTCTCTCCTGCACAAACCTAAGCCTAACCCTACCCTACCATACCCTACCGTACCCTAACCTACCCTACGCTAATCTACCCTACCTACCCTAACCCAACCCAACCCTAACACTAACATACCCTACCCTACCCTACCCTACCCCTTCCCTACCATACCCTACCGTAACCTACCCTACCCTAACCCTAACATAACCATAACCATAACCATAACCCCATACCCTATCAGGCTAGGGGGAAACAGATTCCCATGGAGAACACAATACGACACAACACCGGTAATAATTTTTCCTAAAAGTTTGCCCAAGCAATCTGTTATTAACCACTGAAACAAACACAAACTTTGGTCTTTTTGACCAAATTTTGTTTTAAATTACATCATACCCGTTCGTTGTTCTATTTTGTATGAAGTGTATCTTTGTCTTTATGCTTCTTAATTAGATTAACTAGCAAGACTTTGTCAACCAGCTTCACAAGCTGCATTTTGGAAATTCAGGCTGGTCTTTTCAGCAGGGTAAGCATTTGAAAATGAAAACTGCCAATCAATTTAAGAGATTTCTGTCTGTCTGCTGTGTTCTGGTTTGTGTAGGTCTTCTGAAACTTGCCCTCCACAATTTGTCTATCGTAACGTACTGCCTCTGACGGAGCAAGTAGAACAGTTCACAGAGGAAGTTAAGAAACAGAAAGTGTCCAGAAACAGAGATGCACCAAAAGGTGGATTTGATGCTATCATGCAAGCAGTAGTATGCAAGGTGACACACACACAAGCAGAAACAAAGAGAAACTGACAAATATGCATCTATTACACAGATGGGAATTTTTTTTTTATCTAAAAATACACCTGAATAGCTCAACTCCTTTCACTCTCTAATTTTGTTTTTGTTTATTCTTCTAATTTATGATTTTCCCTCTCTCAATCACCTTTCTCTCTTCCAGGATAACATTGGATGGAGGCCAAATGCATTTCATTTGCTGGTATTCACAAGTGATGATCGGAGCCATTTGGCTTTGAATGACACTGGAATCGTTCAGCCCCATGATGGGGAGTGCCATATGAACAAAGACAATGAATACGACATGTCCCCAACACAGGTGTGCCAAGTGTATTTGGACACTTTTGGATACTTAAGTCACACTTAAAATGTCAGTTCTCTTGAAGTTCACATAGGTGTTCTTGCAAAGTAACCACAGGTGGATAGACATGTTCCACAAAGTGTCTAAATACTACTTGACTTCACAATATATCTATTTCTATTGTTTTATCATTTAAACATAAACTTAGTTTTAGTTTGAAATATGTGTTTGTGCTAATTATTTTTGAAGGGGTCATGAAATGCTCTTTTTTTAAATAGTTTTATTATCTTCCCTGTGGTCCACTTCTAATGTTAGTAAAGATTTCTTTTGCACCAAAACATTAGTAATATATGATAATTTTCCATTCTGTCTCTGGCCCTCTGACTGAAACACTCGGTTTTGGCCTAAGCGCCTCCTTAAAACTTAAATGTAACTGTTTTGACCAGCTCACATCATGAAACCCCGCAACTACAGCCATATTTTAAACTCAGTCGGAAGAGAATGAACAAGCTTCACAGTATTATTAAAAGGGTTTGCATACAACGCACATCTAACACATTGCATCAGAAGATATTATACTGTTCATCTCAAGTACATCTGTTAACACTCACACCCTGTCTACACCAGATGCAAAAGGCATGTCATGTCAAAAGCAATAGAACCCATTATGAACAAGGATGCTGTCTACATTGGAAGTGTCTGTTGTGGCAGGTCGCACCAACAGTAAACGTGTGTCCCATTCTATTTTGTGCTGCACAGACTGGCGCTACTACCACCAACAATACAAAAAAAGATGACTTCGGTTTAGAAAGTTCTTGTTGATGCATCCATGGTAGACAGCCTCAAGCCATTGCATCACGTCAACTGAGTCGGACGTGCCTAGTGTAGACAGTGTGTCAGGAATGCAATCAATACCTCAAGTAGTCATCAAAGAATAATGAAATATTAAATATTCATGTTTGCTTACGGTTTTGCAATCGGGTCCATGTGTTTTTAACTGCCCCATCCTTCAATAACAATTCCTTTGCAAAGCTCGAATCATTTTACTGGTTAACAAGCAGTCCACACTGATATTATAAAAAGCATGCAATACATGCTGAAATATGCTGAAGACACATCCACATGATGCACATACATAGTCCAAATCATGGTACGAACTAGATGCACACATATCCAGCTTCCAGTATCATCCTGCACTGAAATGCACATCGCCGGAAACACATAACGACGGTCAAAGACGTCTGTCTAGTGCATGTTTACATAAACCAATAAATAAAAATAGCACAGATGGGTGTGAGAACGCATCCATGTCACGCTTGTGCTCAAAACAATAAGAGGCACAGCAGCTGAATGAAACTGAATGGCTTCTCGTTTACAGAGTTGTAACTTGACACTGCGTTTTTTAAAGGTGGCCCGAGATACATGTCAACGGTCTGTGTAGTCTGTGACGGACGTCTGTGTAGTGCATGTTTATATATAAAAATTATTCAAAATAGTCCAGATGGGTCCCCTTTGGTGTTCAGGAATAGTTAGGCTACACTAGGCTTGTTTGTCCTGCTCTCTCTCCCTGAGTACAAACTGAGCACCATTGGGAGGGGCCAAGAGTGCAATGATGTAAAGAACGCATTGATGTTGTTGCTGTAGAGTTGGTCATGAAATAATGGGCCACTTAATGATGTAGGATAGTTGCAGACATAGAGAATAAGACGTTTTTGATGCTTAGTTTCAATAAATGCTTTTATTTAATTGTGGATTAAGTTTTGAAATTCAGTATGTTTTTATTGTAGAATGACCTCCTATATGTCAAAATATCAAAGACTAATTTAATTCCTCATGACATGACCCCTTTAAAATAAATGCTGCTTGGTTTGATGTTTTGTTATTCCAAGACATTCTTACTTTTTGAAATGTTGCTTAAGTGCCCAAATGCTTTTTTTAGGCCACTTATACAAATATAAACCAGTTTTATATATTAGCAGTATGTTGATTTTTGAAAGTGTCTATGTTTGTGTTGTAGGACTACCCTTCACTTCTGATCACAGACAAGATATCTGAAAATAATATCAACCTAGTTTTTGCTGTTACCAGCAATTTGGTGTCAGTATATCATGTAAGGTTCTGTATTTACACACACACACACACACACACACACACACACACACACACACACACACACACACACACACACACACACACACACACATTGTGTTTCCATGTTTTATGGGGACTTTCCATAGACATAATGGTTTTTATACTGTACAAACTTTATATTCTATCCCCTAAACCTAACCCTACCCCTAAACCTAAACCTCACAGAAAACTTTCTGCATTTTTACATTTTCAAAAAACATAATTTAGTATGATTTATAAGCGGTTTTCCTCATGGGGACCGACAAAATGTCCCCACAAGGTCAAAAATTTCGGGTTTTACTATCCTTATGGGGACATTTGGTCCCCACAAAGTGATAAATACACGCTCACACACACACACACACACACACACACACACACACACACACACACATATATATATATATATATATATATATATATATAAAACAAACATCCATACAGCATGCAAACAATTGCACAGAGACATAAAAAATTATGGGATTATATATTGTTTCCTCCATTCCCGCAGAATTACAGTGAGCTGATTCCTGGCTCTGTGGTCAAAACCATCTCTAAAGACTCAGGAAATGTTGTTCAACCCCTTCTGGATGCTTATGCTGTAAGTCACTTTGCCAGGAATTAATATAACCTCTAAATTGTTGTTAATCACAAGCGTATTCTGTATTCTGATAGTACTGCTGCAGCAGTGGAATAGTTGAGATAGAAATGTAAAAGATGCTCCTGCAGAAGCAGAGTGAAAGCACTGCTGTGGCAGTGGAGTTGTTGAGATAGAAAAGTAAAAAGAACTCCTGTAGGAGCAGTTTGAAAACACTGCTGTGGCAATGTAGAATATAATTCAGAATGGTAAATGGTGCTCCTGCAGGAGCAGTTTTGAAGGCACCGATTGAAATTTTACAACTGGCTCCATCAAAAAATCATAGTGCAACATCTGTATGTAACCTGAGCTTGCATTTGTATGTATCAATGGCAAAAAATAAATAAATCTGAAAATACTACTGAATTTGACAAGCACAAGATGTCAGCCAGTGGTGACAATCTAAAATCTCACATAGGGCGCCAATAACTTCTGGGCTGGCCTGTTCATATATATAACATTATTTTAAAATGATAGTTTTTCATGTGAATAAGGAGGCACCTGAAATCTCCAAACTTAATTGTGTAATTCAATTAATGATGTATTATATTGGCATGAGAATACTTGTCTCGTTATAACGAGGGTGTAGAAAATATTTGGAGTTTGTGTCTCAGTACTGAATTGTATTAATAAATACTATGTGGAAACCATTTGTGTAAGAGTGCTGTGACTAAATACAGCTTATATTGGTAGCTTGTGATGCATTCTGCAAAATTACAGAATCTGTAAAACTACAGTGGTAGGTCCAATGTCGTGGCAGAAGGGACACAAAATCTCGTTCCCTCCCTCAGAGAACGGAAGTTACAACAGTAACCGTGATATTCCCCTTCTGACACTCACTCAACGTTGTGTTGAATTAAGTGACATAAGGGGGCCCGTTCAAAAGCACCATAGACTAGACCGTATGCAATAACCGAGAAATATTTAGAGATAATAAGCTGCTGTGGCAGTAGATTTTGATCTTTAATCTATAAGTCCTATGGCTTTTCAGAAGATCAGGTCCAAAGTTGAGTTGGAACTGTTGGGTGTGCCAGATGAGTTATCTCTGTCCATTACTGCAACCTGTCTGGATGGAGAGGCCATCACAGGGGTCCGATCCTGCTCCGGACTAAAGATTGGAGATATGGTCAGTACCTGATGCATACACTCAATTAGGCCTTGGTCAGACTCCAAAATTCTATTTCAATTCTAAATTTCTAAAAAACACAAAAATGAGTCAAGATCAAGATAATAGATCAAGTCCATCTTGGACTCAACTAACCTGCTATTCTGTCAAACTGCACAAAGAAAGTTTATAAAAATTAATGGCAGGTCCAGGAATTATGCCATTTTTAAACACTATCTGAGGATCTTTTTTTTATTATTATTCTTTTTTTGCATGTTGAATATAAACACTGTTTTTTGTTATACAAGCATTATATTCTGTGTCTTTGCTTTTTCCTCTCTCAGGTTTCATTCACCATTGAGGCGAAACTATACGGCTGTCCCAAAGAGAAGAGTCATACCTTCACTGTGAAACCAGTGGGCTTAAAAGATGCACTGCAGGTGACTGTTGACTTTGATTGTGACTGCAACTGTCAGCTGTCCTCTGAACCCAACAGCCCCTCCTGTCACCACGGCAAGGGTACCCTTGAGTGTGGCGTCTGCCTGTGCGATCCAGGCCGAGTGGGCTCTCAATGCGAGTGCTCTTTGGAGGAACATAAAACCAGCGAGCTATACTGTATTCCCAAACTAGAGACACCAGTCTGTAGCGGACGAGGAGACTGTGTGTGTGGCCAATGTAGCTGTCACTCAAGTGATTTTGGAAAGTTTTGGGGGACATACTGCGAATGTGATGACTTCAATTGCCACCGATCCAAAGGACAGCTTTGTTCAGGTGAGGTTAATCAAGCACACATGCACAGTGTCTTTTATAATGACAACAGGATGCTAAAATGTAAACACTATGGCTTTATCTGTGGCACTATCAAAACATTATTTATTTGAGTGTCCTGACCAGCCCGACACTGCAACATTGGCTCAACCATTAGCACGAGGTTGGGGCAGGACTATCTTTTTGTTAGCAAAAATGTCGCCTCACATTATTTTCATGAGATCAGGCTGCAAATGGGGGAGTGTTTATGAAGTCTATTCAGGAAGCCTCTCTGAGTTTTACAGATAATTATTTTTACAAATTAGTTTGGTGACAATAAAGTGATAAAAATCACATAAAAATAAAACCTAAAAAGGAATATTACAAATTAATTCTAGGATGAAAGTGACACTGATCTACAGATTTATTACCAATTAAAACAATATCACTGAAAAAAAATAAGAAACATCTGGAATTTTTCTTAATAACTTTCTTAATAAAACGTTATGCATAGCACTCTTGGATACAGCAAGAATGACAACATCTGATCAAAGTAATGAAGTGAAATTATAAAAAACCTATTGTGATAGACGAAAACAGTTAATTTCTGTTTTCCTGCTTAATTTGTATCCAATATATTAAGATTTACATGATTGAGCATGAAAATGTACTGCAGGAATAATGCAGCAGTTGAAGGATTGTTTTTTTTATGATTATACAAAACATATTCTTGCCATATACCCATTGATGATCCTGGATCATTTAGTGCTGCTTCTGGGTATAGCTTCTTACCTCATCACAGGGTCTGTGTTTCACCATATTAGGTAATGTGATCCACATATAGAGCCAAACAGCAGCTCAGACTGACTTAGAAATGCTAGATTTATGAAATGTTATGGAATTATGGTTTTCAATTTTGTATATCTGTTCATATCACCTACTTAGACTCCCCCATAAGCCTAGAGCACCAGTCACATTATTCAGTTTGTTTATGTAGTGTTCGTTCTTCAGTTGAATGACTTTGCTTAAATGCAGATAATGACATACAAGCTTGTTAAAAAGTGTGCTGTAAAGGATACAGTGGCTACAAATAGTTTATAAATGCTTTAAGCACACTTTACAATGTAAACATTATATTGCATTAGGTGTAAAATATCAAACCAAGTGGCATCTGCAAATAGATTATGCTAACTTTTCTTTGCCATTTGTCAATTACCAACTTGTTCCAAGATCATATTTAATGGATGGCTCAAGTCAATGCCCAAAGATTAAAAAGTAATCCTTTTTGTCTTAATTTCTAATATATGCACTATACATATACTGTTTTATAATTTGAAAGTTCTGTTGGTGAGATATTTTGCTTAAAATGTGTGTGCTATATTTCTTTAAAATAATTGCCACTTGGTTTGATATTTCCCTATATAATGCAAATATATTCATACATTTTTATGTGGAATAAGTGTCTAATACTACTATGTATATATGTCTGTGTGTGTAAAGTCAAGTTATTTTTATTTGTATAGCCCTTTTGACTACACATCGATTCAAAGCAGTGTTAAATTTATGCTGTAACAGAAAATGAAGCTGTAATATCAATGTTGCCTTAAAGTCATCATTGTGCATTTGATGAAAGACGATGAAAGTGTGTGTGTGTGTGTTTGTTAGCATGTAAGAGAGAAACCATGTAGGAATCATGTACTGTACTGTGCAAATGTTTTCTAGACAATTACTCATAATCTTATGGTGTGTGTGTGTGTGTGTGTTAGCATGTATGAGAGAAAACATGTAGGAATCATGTACTGCACTGTGCAAATGTTTTCTAGACAATTACTCATAATCTTAATCAAAATCTTATGGTGTGTGTGTGTGTGTGTGTGTGTGTGTGTGTGTGTGTGTGTGTGTGTGTGGTGTGTGTGTGTGTGTGTGTGTGTGTGTGTGTGTTTGTTTGTACTACATGAAATTAGTATCAGCAAATGTGCCCTCTGGGTATATATAATGGAAACAAACACAAAGTTGGCACACACACACGCACACACACAAATAAGAAGGCAAACCGGTCTGAGAACATCTGATGATGCACTGCTGTACTCCTCCTGCTGTAAGGATTTTGGAAATCTCCTCTGATGTATTGAGTGTTGAAACTAATGTGTTGACTTGTGAAATGTGTTGATGTTTTACTGTAAAGCTTGGTGCTCCAATAACAAACATTAAGCAATTAAGTAACATCATATTATATGATGGTAATCTTCATGATATCCTTGAGCAATGTCCTCAGATTATTTTGGCAGGCTAATAAAAGGTAATGTTTGTGTATGTTATGTCCATTAGGTAATGGTGAGTGCAACTGTGGGTCCTGTCAGTGTAAGCCTGGATGGGTCGGTGAGAGCTGTGACTGCTCGACCCGCACAGACAACTGTATGGGGAGTGGAGGGATGCTTTGTAGTGGGCGTGGCCACTGTGTTTGTGGTGTCTGTGTGTGCACTCCAGAAGCCTATGGATTAACTTGCGAGAAGTGCCCCACCTGCCCTGATGTTTGAACCATCAAAAAGTGAGTTTCACGGTGTGTGTTTGCTTTCCTGCTTGGGTTCTGAAAGTTTCCCCAGAAGGAAAGCAAAACCTGATGAAATCACTTTGGAGGGACATAACGAAAGATGTTTAAAAAAGGAACAAATAATGTCATATAATAAACAAAAGTTGTATTTTAGGGTTTGGGTTAGCCTATAGTAGCTGAATTACAAATAATCTTGCTAAAATATATAGCTTATATTGGTTGTCATGCTTTAATTCATCTAATATTACTCATGTGTTTACTGATTGTGATGTGTTTTGAAGTTACATTTTTTTCTGAAGATACTGTAACATGCTTACCAATATTCACTTTCACTTCCAGGGGAGTAAAATAATTGAGTAAAAATACTTAATAAAAAAACGTTTTTTTTTTTTTTTTTATTACATTTTTGGGGGGATTTGTACTGGCTGTGTGGAGTTCCGTCCATCTGCAGAGGTGGAATTTCAGATCTGATTTGACCTTGGGATACGTAGAAATATTCAATAAAACAGATGAGGTTTTTAAGCTTAATGTTCTATCAAGATTTAAATTAACAAAACCTACCAACCACCCTATCCTAAACCTTAAACCTAACCAATAGTGTCATAAAAAAGCACATGTGAAATGAAAAACAAAATTTCTGAAACAAAAATTATTAACTGTAACACATTTTTTTGACCAGGTTGTGAATGTCAGAGACAGTAAAATGGCGACTAATCAAACCAATCGAATTTAACAATCCTCTAATCACACAATCTCCTCTCTTGATTTCATTCTTGCTAGGAAAAAAGTTACTTTTGACTTTGAATACTTAAGTAAAATGTATGCTAATACTTTTTACTTTCATTAAAAAAAAACATTTATGGGTTGATCTGCTATAGACACTTACACCTGACTGAGAGAAAGCTTCCAGTATTATTTTTGTGGTCTGGTCCATGGTACTCGCAGTATTGAACTGCTAAATAGGTATATTCAGCTTTTTGCTCACAGAATATAAATAAAAGAGTGAGGTCCATAATTATTGGATTTCTCTGTCTTTGATAATTTAATCTCCAGCCTGTTCTTAACTTTTACTCCAAATGAAGAATCCATTAAAAGTGTATTATCAAATATTGATCATAGTAAAGGTCTCTATAAAAATATCCTGACACACTTAATAAAGATGGTCAAAGTTTTTTCTCAAGTTGTAATAAGATGTGGGCAGTGAGAGATATGTACCCCAGATTAGAATAAAGTCTACTAATAATGGGTTAATAAAGTACTAATAAAGTGCTTATAAAGGGCTAATGAAGTACAAATAAAGTGATATTACAGCGCTAATAAATCACTGGTACTGATAAAGCTCTGGTACTAATAAAGCTCTAAATAAGGTAGACTGTGATAAACTCTGAAGGTGTAAAATTCAAAAGATAAAGCTTACTATAAGTGCACTGAAAGGGGAGCTAACTCACCCCACCTGGGTAGGCCATGAACTGAGGCACTGAGAACACTAATACAACTGGGTAAAGTGAAAAGCCTACCTGACTCCTCCACAAAAGAAAAGGAGTTGAGTGATTGAAGTGGACACAGCTTGTAGCCTGAAATATATAAGGTGTATGATATTTGGTACTGATGAATATAGACTGGAACCGTTAATATGCCCTCATTCTCACCCCATCATATTTAAGGGAATTTGGGGTCTCGAAATATGTGAGCTATGAACTAAATTAAACTGTCCTGATTCTACATTACTATGTAAGGTAATTTATAATGGAATCAGTCGCGTTCGACAACCATTATAAATGAGATAAATGACAAATAACTAGATTATTTGTCTGAATAAAATTCTCCACCATTAAAATTGTAATACAACGTCTCGTTGTATCCGCTCACAATTTCTACTGAACGGAATTGGCTTAATAAGGGTATTATGATTTTCTTATTGGAGTGATATTACTCTCATGTCTTATTGAGAATAATATCACACGTATTTAAGTACAGCTCTGAAGCTAAATCTTTTAGAAACAGGGATGAGATTATTTATCAAAATATACCACAATCATCTTTGAATACAGACAAACTTTATTACTATTCTAAACACACATCTAATCTAACATATATATATATATATACACTCACCTGAAGGATTATTAGGAACACCTGTTCAATTTCTCATTAATGCAATTATCTAATCAACCAATCACATGGCAGTTGCTTCAATGCATTTAGGGGTGTGGTCCTGGTCAAGACAATCTCCTGAACTCCAAACTGAATGTCAGAATGGGAAAGAAAGGTGATTTAAGCTATTTTGAGCGTGGCATGGTTGTTGGTGCCAGACGGGCCGGTCTGAGTATTTCACAATCTGCTCAGTTACTGGGATTTTCACGCACAACCATTTCTAGGGTTTACAAAGAATGGTGTGAAAAGGGAAAAACATTCAGTATGCGGCAGTCCTGTGGGCTGAAAATGCCTTGTTGATGCTAGAGGTCAGAGGAGAATGGGCCGACTGATTCAAGCTGATAGAAGAGCAACTTTGCCTGAAATAACCACTCGTTACAACCGAGGTATGCAGCAAAGCATTTGTGAAGCCACAACATGCACAACCTTGAGGCGGATGGGCTACAACAGCAGAAGACCCCACCGGGTACCACTCATCTCCACTACAAATAGGAAAAAGAGGCTACAATTTGCAAGAGCTCACCAAAATTGGACAGTTGAAGACTGGAAAAATGTTGCCTGGTCTGATGAGTCTCGATTTCTGTTGAGACATTCAGATGGTAGAGTCAGAATTTGGTTTAAACAGAATGAGAACATGGATCCATCATGCCTTGTTACCACTGTGCAGGCTGGTGGTGGTGGTGTAATGGTGTGGGGGATGTTTTCTTGGCACACTTTAGGCCCCTTAGTGCCAATTGGGCATCGTTTAAATGCCACGGCCTACCTGAGCATTGTTTCTGACCACGTCCATCCCTTTATGGCCACCATGTACCCATCCTCTGATGGCTACTTCCAGCAGGATAATGCACCATGTCACAAAGCTCGAATCATTTCAAATTGGTTTCTTGAACATGACAATGAGTTCACTGTACTAAAATGGCCCCCACAGTCACCAGATCTCAACCCAATAGAGCATCTTTGGGATGTGGTGGAACGGGAGGTTCGTGCCCTGGATGTGCATCCCACAAATCTCCATCAACTGCAAGATGCTATCCTATCAATATGGGCCAACATTTCTAAAGAATGCTTTCAGCACCTTGTTGAATCAATGCCACGTAGAATTAAGGCAGTTCTGAAGGCGAAAGGGGTCAAACACAGTATTAGTATGGTGTTCCTAATAATCCTTTAGGTGAGTGTATATACATGAGACAGGTTGGTGAGAAGAGTGACAGAATGTGAAATAAATGATCAATACAATGAAAATGAACTTTATGGAGTCTGTTGACATTGCCTGAAGAACCATTTAACCTTATTTGAGTCCACATCGATATGCTATCGGACAACCCAAACTATTTAACTAATACACCAGCACTTTGAGCACAATATTGCAGATGTACTTGCGTGTCTTTGTGTTTCTTTGCGTTCTTTGTGTTGCTTAGTTCTTGGCTCTTGGTCGAAAGTTCATTCCATCAATGTTTTGGACCTCTGTAAGATCGGATTGTTATTGTCTGTATGAATGATGAGGTTGGCTTTGAAGTGAGACCTTCTCTAAACCATAGAGATTGAGAGGCGTCCTCTGGACTTCGAGTCCCGAGCTTCCTTGGACCTCACATGGCATGGATCTGGTTCTGAAGAGATCCAGAGAAGACCACTAAAATTGGCTGCATCCCCAAAGGTGTCCTGCGCCAATCAGAAGTGACTTTTCAGAGTCACATAGTCGACTAGGCTGATTTATTTAGAGTTACTTTTGACTTAATAAAGTGGTTTTCGAGTGATATGGGCAGGTGGGCTTCACTACATTTATCTATGATTGGAAGGGTAATGATATTAAAAGTAATTGTATTCCAAAATTCAACTACCTGCTACAGTCTCTCCCTGTATATGTCCCCCTCTCTTATTTCAAGAAATTTGATAGCATAGAGAAGTCCTTCATTTGTAATGGTAAAAGTCCCAGATTACAATTCAGTAAGTTGCATAGGCCGATTGGCAAAGTTGGGCTAGGCCTACCCAAGATTTAGTTTTATTATTATGCATTCAGTCTCAGACATTTGGATCACTGGTCACTTCCAACTGAGAGAGCCCCTCCCTGGTTTTGTATTGAACAGGAAGTTCTTTCCCCTATTTTGGCATTGCAAAAACTTAAGTTACACCCAATTATTTCACATTTGCACTCGGTATGGACAAAAGTGTCCAGAGTGTTTAATTCGGACATTTATTTAAATGTTGCCTAGAACAAATGGTTGAACCCAAAATTATGTATTGATAAGTCCTCTTTCTGCTGGTCAGAGTGGATTATGAGGGAGGTTACTACACTCTGTGACCTATATGAGAGAGGAGTGTTGAGACCCTTTGAAATTTGGTTAAATATTTTGGGATTCCCAGATCTCGGTTCTATAGATATTTACAGCTGCACCACCTGCTCTGTACTGTTTTCGGGAGTAGAACCCGAAAATGCATTTAATACATTTAATGAATAGTAACATTAATACAGTTAATAATGGCCATAAAATAAAATACAACAGTATAAAATAAAAACAAAAAAGATCAGATGCCATTAAAAAAGACTTTTTGATATTATACTTCACACTTTTCAGTCCTGCTGTGGCCAGGTGTAGCCCTCTTCCCTAAAGATCACATTTCTATGACAAACTGTCCTTGTGCTGGCCTTTTTTGTTCTTGTCACATAATATTTAGTGTGGATAATATGTGAATAAAAATGGGACGAGATTCAATCCAGTTAGTGACCTCCTCGTCCAAATGTATTTCATGCTTGAGCAATTTTGCTCATCAACCTGCAACAGGTGGATGACCTGTAAGACGTCTCGAGTGACACATGACAAGAAATGCCGTTAGTCAAATAGACGTGCTTGAAGAAACACACTTTATTATATTTTTAAAAACAGACAAAAGAAAAGCCGTCAATGCTCTTGTCTGATTCTCTCTTTGTTCAGAGACGTGCAAAGAGTGATCACTACTTTTTATCAGTTTAATTCAACTTAAACTGTTTGCAAGAATAGTGTAGTCTATGAGAATGCTGCAAATGATCTCCGATCATCTTGTGAGGTACTGTGACGTAGCAGTTCACTCTTACACATTGTGAACGCAACTCTGCAGGTTGAGTAATACATAATATACAGGTATCTTTATATTAAAGAAACAAAGACTAAAGTGATTAAATCATAATGAAATACAAGACATGTTCACCTTGAACCTAATTTTTGTTCTATTTTCTTTTCTTTAGGCAGCATTAACTGTATTAACAAACGCAATACAAACACATTCAATAAGATCACACAGCATTTTGCAGCCTTTTTTGGGAACACAAGGGAATTGTTTTAGGCTTATTTATTATGATGATTATTATAATAATCTTTACATTTATAATTGTCTTTAGTTCTTAATTAACACCTGTTGCCGCATACTGATACTTGCGTGATGGCAAATGGGGTCGTTGGATATGGTAAATGTTTAGATTTGGGGAGGTGGTTTTAATTGATTTATTTTTGTTTCGTTTAAAGTGCTATTTGAATTTGAAAATTTAATTTTGAAAAAAAGTTTTTTGTGTTTCAATAAATTAATTACAATTTTAAAGCAAAATCAGTACAGCAAAAATATTCACCGATTTTGGCCATATAACAAAATATATCACAAAATATCACAATATTTTATAATAATTTTTACATATTGCCCAGCCCAAAAAGACCCGCACAAATATGTGTACTCAATTCAATATTGCAACATGTTACCTATTAATGTTTGCATATTTGTTTGTTTTTGAGTAGACTATGAGCGATATAAACATTTTATTTTATTGAAAAACTTTGTTTTTGAAAATAGTAAATTATTCGTTTGTGGTATGGCTCTTCAGACAAAAAAATTCTGAAACATGCTTTGTTACAAAGAAGAATAAAATGGTGTTCTTTTCTTAACCATCAGATAAGCTATTCTTATTCAAGTGAGCTGTAATACGGTTTCAGTAGATGACAATATTTCACTATTTTCATTTGTGATCTGCCATTATAAAAGAAGATGCTGCCTGATTCTGATCAGCAGACAGAAATATGCTGCCAGACCATCTGACGTTTTGCCAGTAAAATTTGGCTTCTATGCAATAAGGAAGGATATTAGTTATAATCTGACCAACATGATGTAGCGTTTGGTCACGCTACACCGCTACTGGCTGGAAAAAGTAGTTCACTACTGGAAAAGCTATTCTGTTTTAAAAGCAGCTGAGCTACTGTCAAGCTACTGATAAATGTAGTTAAGTTAGTAGTGTCGATACATGTAGTTAGCTACTCACCAACACTGCATATATAATAATTTTCCATCCCTGTCTGCCTGGCCCTTTAAGGCTTCAATGTAAACTGCCACTGTTGAGATTAGCTAGCATCATGCAACCCTTCCAATACAGGAATATTTGAAACGCAATCCAAAGAAAACTAACCAACTCCACACAACATTAAAACTACATTTCATGGTTAACACATAATGCACACCTAACATATTTCATCTGAATGTATAAAACGTATAGTTTATCCTGTTCATTCAAGCACAGGTTAAACTATCAAACAGTCATGACATATTAAATATTCATGAATGAAATTGGTTACGTAGTTTTTCAGTAATAGTCCAATAGTCCAATTTTACCTGCCCATCTTTCAATAACAGTTCCTTTGCCAAGCTTGAATGATATTGTGACTGTTTCACAAGCAATTCACACTGAAATCTTCTAAATACACAAACATAATACAGTACACAATGATGTTGGGTGCTTCAACAGACCAAAGCAGAGACGCTTTCACATCTCACATTTTCCCTGTTTGTTTACACACATCGCCGGAAACGCATCAAAATGATCAAAGATGTTTATAATTAAAAATAGCACAGATGGGTGCAAAAACAGTCCAGGATGTCTTCAAACAGCACAACAACACAGAGACAGAGCAGCTGAATGAAACACAATGGGTGTCTCCATTTTAGAGTTTTAACTTGACATTGCTTCTTTTAAAAGTGTTGCTAGATGTATGATAACGGTCAAAGCCTTTTGGTAAATTATTTAGAAAAAACATTGTGTGTGTGTGTTACTATTTGTAAGAGAAAAATTGAGGAATACTAAAGAGGTTTGATCACAAATCAAAAAATGAATGAGGCACAGAGGGTAGAATGAGGTCCTGGGTCACTAAAAAACCCCAAGTATGCGTTTAAGTGTTAAACTAGCCTTTCCCTAGATGACAGCTCTGCACACTCTGAGCATTCTCTAAACCAATATAATGAGGTATCCTCCTCCTGAGATTCTTTTTAAACTTTATAGCAGTATGTATGCTGCCCGCTTGTTGATTTATTTTCCTTTATTGTTTGGTCCAATGCATCTATTAAAAAATAGATAACTAAAATAAACTGAGAAAGATATTTGTGTAAAAATAAATAAATCACAATTTATATTTGTCTACAAAACTAAAAGGCTTTTAAGGCTTTAGACCAAAAGGTTTCTATGATAAGAAGCATAAACACAAATTATCAAATTATCACATTAGTATAATGTTGTGTTTTGCTAAATGATTTTTACTTTTCATTTTTTGCGTAGTACATATCACGTCAGTTTCCTGGTGAAATGAACACTAGAATCATGTAGAATCACATATCATGAGTAAAACAGTAAATGATCAGTTAATAAACACTTATTTTTCACCCTCTTCCTCATGCAATGCTATCTTAAGACAGTTAATCGTTTCATCGAATCGCAAGAATCCTGCAGAGCCCACACAATTCCGACAAAGCACCATCAAATTATGTGATTGCTTCAGCAATTATGTTTTTCATGTCACATTTACTTTTTATGACACTATTGGTTAGGTTTAGGTTTAAGGTTTAGGGTAAGATGGTCTGATTTGTTGATTTGAAACTCGATAGAGAGTTAACCTTAAAAACCTCATCTGTTAGGAACAAAATTTATTTGAGTGCCACACAGTGGACATTTCACATCAGAACTGCCGCAATACCTGTAAGGAACCACGTAATATAATTTGTGTCAATATTATTTAGCCAGTCACGTTATTTTCATGAGATCAGTCTGTCATGTTTAGAGCTAAAAAGCATTTTTTTGATCTCGTTGAAATGAACTAATCTGTCTTTCTGTAGTAGACCTTACATCAGAAAACATTGTGTCTCATGCAGATGTGAAGTGCATAAATTGTGTAGTGAAAGCAATGGACATAAAGCTTTTGTAAAACATTAATAATACCACTAGATGGTACCCAACACCAACTTCAGCATGGATGCTGATGAGGTGGCAAGGTTTGAGTACTGTACTGTACACCAGCATCAGAATGTCAGAATGTCGAGTTATTTTTCAAACAATACTATTTAATGTAAATTTAATAAACAGATAAATATATGAGATAAAAAAAAATTTTGAAAATAAAATAAAACTGTAAAAGACTGATTGTGCCAAGAAGTTTGATTATTTTGATCAAGAAGTTTATTATTTGATTATTCTATTGAAGGGTGTAACATTTATAAAAAGCAGTGGAAGGTGTAGTATAAAAGTAATTGAGATCCATATTGTACCTTTAGCTACAATATATGTTTAGTGAGTTGAAAAATGTCCTTGAACTGTCATTCAATGTTCATTTGATGAGTTTCAACTTGCCTGTGGTTACACATTTCCTTGAAACACATGTAAAGCATTGTGTGTTTGCGAAATTCTGTAATAATTGCGTCATCTGTCCTTACTTGTCTAGGTTGAAACGATGGCTGTTTCCACTCCCATTTTGAACACCAGAGAATCAGTCAGAGAGGAGACAGGAGACTTGTTGGCTCTTTAGGTTGGATCTATTAAAATGGGATTTACTTTCATGGAAGTTTGGATACCTGTTTTAGTTTTAGTTTCTGTAGCTGCAAGTAAGTTTGCCTTTTGTTACTGTTTGTTTAATTATTGAAGATATATAAAAAATGACACTGCTGTTAAAAGCAGTCATCCTTCATAATCACACTTGATAAAGATAAAGGTGATCTGAAAGGTGTTTGCAGAAAAACTGTAAATGTCTTGCATTTGATTATTTGTTAGGATTTTGAGAAGCTCTGCTTAGCAGAATTTTCTCCTTTGCAGTTTGCAGAGACCAGCAAACCTTAAAAAAACGTATATTTTTCTAAATGTCTGAGAGGTTGTAAAACAGAACCTGAAGGACACAATATAAGACAAACAAAGTTTACATTTTAAAGCAGTGGTTTTCAACTGGTGGATCACTACCCACACATACTTTACAATTGCAATTTAAAAGTTTTAAAAGGGAGGAGAAACCACTTCTAATAACTTTTGTTGTTGATATCAAAGGTACAATCAATCTCTTGTATTTTAGTGCAAATTCCTCTGTCACTTGGAAGAAGCCAGCCAAATAGAGGCAAATGGAAACACGGTCAAGTTGCATGACATGCTGTCATCCTCAAAAACCTTGAAAATAAACATATGCTGCGGTTGCAGTAGGAAGGACATTTTTCTTTACTTTGGTGTTATAAACAACTGCGTTACTGTGTTGGGTGACCACTTAATTTCCAAAGTAAAATCTGGGTCCTGAGGCATAACCAGTTGAGAACCACTTAGTAGAAAGAAGCAGTTTTAAACCATGTTTGGTCTTGTTTTCAGGCTCTAACATATGCACTTCTAGAGGAGTAAGCACATGTAAAGAATGTCTGTCTATCCATCCAACATGTGCCTGGTGTGCTCAGGAGGTAATAAACACAAATTCATCCACATACACAAGCAAACACACGTGCTGTTAATTATACAGTGAACCATCTAACTTGGTACACTCTGAAAATCGATCTTGCAATTTAAGAACCGATATAGGGATTGATCAAATGAATGTCGCGAGGCATCGGAAAATCTATATTTTTCCTCACGCCTAATACTATAAATGGCTGCTTAAACTGACTCACTCTTAAAGTTGTTGTTATGCATGTGTGTGTGTGTGTTAGATCTTCGGAAAAGGAGGATCAAGTTTGTCTCGGTGTGATCTGAGAGACAATCTCATTCAGTCTGGTTGTGGCGTGAAGCTTATTGAGTATCCAGTTAGCAGCATGAAGATACTAGAGGACCGCCCCCTGAGTTACAAGGCAGGGGGTTCAGCCAGTGAAATCACTCAGATCCAACCACAAAAAATCCACCTCACCCTTAGGCCAGGTATGATATTTCTACAAAAAGAGACATATTCTTTCAAAAATGTACCTCCTAAATATATGAATTTATATTTCCAAAATTAATTAATATTACAGTTACTTTTTGCAATTCTCTGTTGTAATGACATATTTAACCCTTGGGGTCAGAACTCAAACAGAACACAGAATGGTTAAAGTTGAAGTGTGTAATTTCTCCCCCTCTGCCCTTGATTGAACATATAGTTAGCCCCACCCTAAACTCACGCCACTGGTTGAGTTGTTGTTGTTGTGTCAGGCTGGATGGTCAGCTCAAAACAAACAGAGCAATTTTGATAGCGCCACATTGTTTACAGTTTTCGAGGGGGAAAAAACTACAGTATGAATTGCTTACTTATAGTTGTCTCTGCATATTAAGCTGGGATAGGAGAACGTATTTTAACATAGTAAAAGTCATCTTTAACTATGATTTTAAAATCCAAGAGCAAATCTCAAGATAAAATTGATATGTGTGCTTTGTGATTGTATATGATATATTTTCACATTTGAATTTATGGATCAACGATTGCCTATGGACCCTTTTCACATTACAAGTTTGGTATGCAGAAGTAAACTATAATGGGGTGAACGTCTATGGACCCTTTTCACACTTCCATATTCACGAAGCAGAAGTCGTCATAGTTGGGAAAACGCAACTATGGCCGCTGCAGGGGTATATGTGTTTTCATAGTGCTGTAAGTGCTCTTCTTGAAAATGCTGTCCACAGACGAAAGTGCTTCCTCGCTTAATAACAAAGTTGTCTCCTTCACATTTAATTGTCTGAACCCACCAAGCTTGAACAAATTTCAGCCTATTTTGGAAATTCATGGAAAAACAAATCCAGATTCTTTTAGACTTTGTGCAAATAGGAACACTGTAGTGGCACTGGTTATTACTGTTCTTCCTGATCGCCGATATAGTTTTACCCAACTATGACGACCCTGTGAAAAGGGTCCATTTTGGTGAATAGGAGACAGCAAGAAATATAATTTTTGCATTCCTATTAGCTACAACAGGGACAGTGAAAATCCACTATTATGTTTCCCAAATTTTCCAAAAGAGAAATGAATAGAGAGAGTTGGATATCGGATGTCAGAAGAGAGAAAGTTACCAAATGTACTGTCTGTCCCTCAGCAGCTGTATTTGAAACCCCATTGCAGCAGTGTTAAACTAATGCAAGGGTAAAATCACACAATGAGTAATGTTATATATTTACACTTAATGATTAAAAAATGTCAAATAAAAAATGGTTGCTAGAAGGTGGAAATGCATCATCACAGTCTGTAAAAAGGTTTCATAGATACCATAAAATTATCTGAGACATATAGCCTGAGCCTTTCACAAGATCACGATTGGCCTACCATTAAAAAAGAAGCCATTTGAAGTCATCTAACACTAACTTACTGTCTTTTAGATGATTCAAAGCATTTCTCCGTCACTGTGAAGCAAGTTGCTGATTACCCAGTGGATCTGTATTACCTAATGGACATGACCAATACCATGAGGGATGACTTGCAAAAGCTTTATGCTCTTGGAAATGATCTTCCACGTGCTCTACGCAGTGTCACCAGTAATCTGCGCATGGGATTTGGAGCTTTTGTAGACAAAACCCTCTCACCTTACATGTATATTTACTCTGAAGAAGTCATCAAGAATCCTTGCCATAAGTAAGCTAAATTTGGTCTTAAAATGTTTACACATTGGCGTGTAAATGCCCTGCTGAAAAGACCTGAATACATGGTCACCTACTTATGCTTTGTACAACATCTGATCCTCAAATCTGATTGGCTAAGCAGTCGTGTTTATATGTAGTATCTACAGTTTTCTTGATCAACCAATTGGAAGTGCCATGATGATTCTGATTGCTGCTAGAATGTTTTCTGTTTTTGGTCTCCATAAGAAGCAACGTAAAAACTACCGAAATGAGTGATCCAGGTGGAGAACAAGTGTTAGTTGGAGTAAAAATTAGTTCTCAATCAGGCTCAACTTTAGCTGTTGTTGGCTGTCATAACAACCCGAAGTAGTTCATTATATCAATGTATATCAATGATATCAATATCGTATCATTAAAAAAGGGAAATAAAAAGCATTGGGACTCATCACATATTTGTATAACTCCCCTTCTGTGTGTTATTTAATTCAATAATTTGTTCAGTGAGCATTTCAGCAGATAACATCTTTATGCCAGAAGGTGGTTAAATAAAAAAATTATATTGCGCTCACAATCAAGTTGGTCTAAACTCTTACATGAATTATATTTTTAAATTAGATTGGATGATGGTGTGCTGGTGTCTCCATTAGGCTTTTTAATTAGATTACACAGCAAAACTTCCTTGGTCAACCAGCTTCACCAGGAAGACAACGGTTGACCAGCTACAGCAGCTGTGTTTTGGAAATTTATGCTGGTCTTTTCAGCAGGGTGAGCACTTGAAAATCAGATCAGCCAACCAATTTAAGAGATTTATGTCTGTCTGCTGTGTTCTGGTTGTTATAGGTCTTCTGAACCTTGCCCTCCACAATTTGGCTATCGTAACATACTGTCTCTGACGGAGCAAGTAGAACGGTTCACAGAGGAAGTTAAGAAACAGAAAGTGTCCAGAAACAGAGATGCGCCAGAAGGTGGATTTGATGCTATCATGCAAGCAGTAGTATGCAAGGTGACACAAACAAGCAGATACAAAGAGAAACTGACAAATATGCATCTATTACACAAATGGGACATTTTGTTATCTAAAAATACACACATTCTCTTGGTTTGTTCTTCTAATTTATGATTTTCCCTCACTCAATCACCTTTCTCTCTCTTCCAGGATAATATTGGATGGAGGCCCGATGCATCTCATTTGCTGGTATTCACAAGTGATGATAGGAGCCATTTGGCTTTGGATGCTAGACTCGCTGGAATCGTCCAGCCCCACGATGGGAAGTGCCACATCAACAAAGACAATGAATATGACATGTCCACTACACTGGTGAGCCCATTTTATTTGGACACTTTTTGATAATTAAGTCACACTTAAAAATGTCAGTTCTCTTAACTTTGCTGAAAAGACCAGCAAAAAAACATCTTATGTGGTGTTTTGGGTGCTGATTCCCCAGCATGGAATGCTGGTGTGCTGGTGTCCACACCAGGATTTTAAACTAGCTTAACTAGCTTTATCAGAAAGACCATGCTGGTCAACAAGCTTCACCAGCTTATTTTTTTAATTTTTTTATTTCAAGACATTCCTATATTTTAAATGTTTCTTAAGTGTCCAAATGCTTTTTTTGATATATTGGCAATATATAGATTTTTGAAAGTGTGTGTGTGTTGTAGGACTACCCTTCACTTGGTCTGATCACAGACAAGATATCTGAAAATAATATCAACCTCATCTTTGCTGTTACCGTCAATATGGTGTCACTATATCGTGTAAGTTCCTATATTTACACACATGTATACTGTATAACACACTTCCATACAGCATGCAAACCTTTGGACAAAGACAACTAAATTTGTGGGACTCTATCACATTTCCTCCATTCTCAGAATTACAGTGAGCTGATTCCTGGCTCTGCGGTCGGAACCCTCTCTAAAGACTCAGGAAATGTTGTTCAACTCATTCTGGACGCTTATGCTGTAAGTCAATTTGTTAGAAATGTATAACCTCTTAGTTGTTGCGAGAACCCAATGTTTATGAGGACTTTATATCTGTCCTGTAATAACCAAATGAAAGCACAATGTCTATTAAAAATGTATATTAACTTAAGGTGTGTTCAAAATGGAATACTAATGTACTGCCTACTGCATACTATTTTATATATATATATACAAAAGTTTGGAATAATGTACAGATTTTGAAATTTGTACTTTTATTCAACAAAGTGGCATTCAGTTGATCACAATGTATAGTCAGGACATTAATAATGTGAAAATGTACTTTCACAATTTGAAGGATTTTCAGAACTTCTTAATCTACTTCAAAGTGTTCTCATCAAACAATACTCCAAGTGCAGCAATGACAGCTTTGCAGATCCTTGGCATTCTAGCTGTCAGTTTGTCCAGATACTCAGACCCAGCTGATCCCACAAAAGCTCAATGGGTTTAAGATCATAACACTAATTTCCAATTATCGGTTGTCCAATGTCTGTGTTTCTTTGTGCACGCTAACCTTTTCTTTTTGTTTTTCTGTTTCAAAAGTGTCTTTTTCTTTGCAATTCTTCCCATAAGGCCTGCACCCCTGAGTCTTCTCTTTACTGTTGTACATCAAACTAGTGTTGAGCGGGTAGAATTCAATGAAGCTGTCATGTGAGGTGTCTATTTCTCAAACTATAGACTCTGATGTACTTATCCTCTTGTTTAGTTGTACATCTGGCCTTACATAACGATGGCAAATACATAAGAATTTGGTAGTGTAAATGGACTGTATGCAATGAATTAGGGCAATTCCAGTGTTATGGATGTGACATTTGCATGGAAAATGTGAATTTTAGATTAAAATAAAAAGTACTCTTTACCAGTATGTCAAACAGTTTATATGTATAATCACAGACCCCTGCAGATGGAAACATTTCAGTATAGACAAGTTTTTTTTAGATATGAAAAGTAGCTTGCGTTACGATTGTTACAAAAATAAACACACGTTTTTGGGAGACCACACACTTTGTAAAACCTCTGTGAATTTAGATTTTAGATTAGATTCAACTTTATTGTCATTGTGTAGAGTACAAGTACAAAGACAACTGGATGCAGAGCTAGAGTTCAGTAGGGTGACAGCCGCATGAAAGAAGCTTCCTCTGAACCTGCTGGTTCGGGTGTGGAGGGACCTGAAACGCCTCCCGGAGGGGAGTGGGGTGAACAGTTTGTGGTTGGGGCGGGAACAGTCTTTGATGATGCTGCGTGGCTTATGCAAGCATCTTTTGCCCTGGATGGCCTCGATGGAGGGGAGTGAGGAACCGGTGATGCATTGGGCAGTTTTCGCCACCCTCTGCAGTGCTTTCCGGTCATGGGCAGAGCAGTTGCTATACCAAACTGTGACACAGTTGGTGAGGATGCTCTCAATGGTGCAACGGTAAAAGTTCACCAGGATCTGAGGAGACAGGTGGACATTCTTGAGTCTCCTCAGAAAGAAGAGATGCTGGTGAGCCTTCTTGATCAGGGTAGAGGTGTTGAGGGTCCAAGAGAGGTCCTCAGAGATGTGGACACCCAGAAACTTGAAGCTGGTGACACGCTCCACGTCAGTCCCGTTGATGAGAATGAGTGTGTGTGTGTGTGCCAGCTTTAGACTTCCTGAAGTCCACAATGAGCTCTTTGGTCTTCTTAGTGTTGAGAGCCAGGTTGTTGTCAGTCCACCAAGATGGTAGGTGCTGGACCTCCTCCCTGTAGGCCGTCTCATCGTTGTTGCTGATGAGACCAATCACCGTAGTGTCGTCTGCAAACTTGACAATGGTGTTAGAGCCGTGTACAGGTGTGCATTCGTAAGTGAAGACGGAGTAAAGGAGAGGGCTCAGCACACATCCCTGTGGTACGCTGGTGTTCAGGGTGATGGTTGAGGAGGTGTGATTATCTAACCTAACAGACTGAGGTCTGTTGGTTAGGAAGTCCAGAATCCAGTTACAGAGGGAGGAATTGATGCCCAGTTCACTGAGTTTGGTGATCAGTTTGGAGGGGAAGATGGTGTTGAATGCTGAACTAAAGTCAATGAACAGCATTCTCACATAGGTGTTTCTATTGTCAAGGTGGGATAGGGCAGAGTGAATTGTAGTAGATATGGCATCCTCTGTGCTCCTGTTCTGACGGTAGGCGAATTGAAGTGGTCCAGTGAGGGTGGTAAGCAGGTCTTGAGATGGGCCAGGACCAGCCTCTCGAAGCACTTCATAATGATGGGGGTGAGTGCAACTGGACAGCTGCTTGGGCTAGTGACAGATTAAATATGTCAGTCCAAACCTCAGTCAGCTGCACAGCACAGGCCCTGAGTACGCGTCCGGGGATACCATCAGGACCAGCAGCCTTGCGTGCATTAATCCTGCTCAGTGCCACACACACATCGGTGCTGCTCAGCTCATCAGGCAAGGAGGTGTCGGTGACAGGGGGGGTGGAGTTAGTAGCTTTGTAGTCTGTGATGGCCTGGATGCCTTGCCATATGCGTCGGGGGTCAGAGTTGTTCTTGAAGTGATCCTCAATCCTTAGCTTGTGGTTGTGCTTGGCCTTTTTGATGCGCATATTCAGGTTAGCCCTGGATGAGCTATAGGCTTGAGCATCACCTGATCTGAATGCAATGTCTTGTGCTTTCAGCAGGAGTTTGACTTCACTGTTCATCCATGGCTTCTGATTAGGGAAAGTGGTAATCCGTTTGAGGGTGGTGACACTGTTGATGTTTGAGTTGATACAGTCCAGAACGGAGGAGACATTTGAGTTGCGAACACTCTCCAGTCAGTGTTTCCAAAATGCTGCTGCTCCAGTCAGCTCCCTCTGGCCACACTTTGACTGTCCTTACTGTTGGTTTCACACGTTTGATGAGTGCTAAATATTTGGGCAGTAGAAACAAAGAGAGGTGATCTGAGTGTCCTAGATGGGGGAGGGGAGCAGCTTTGTATGCATCAGCTATATTTGTGTAGACTTGGTCTAAAATCTTTCCTCCTCTTGTGGGGCATGATACATTTTGATGGAATTTAGGCAGTACAGTGAATAATAAATGCACAATCCAGAAATAATAATAGCAAAACAATTTAGAAGGGTTGGCACTCCTAAGAAAATATAAGAATATATAATATATATTATTTTTATTAATTTTCATTCTCACATAAATGGGGAAATGGCGGCGTTATTGACGTGACAGTTGTGAAAGCAGCACGTACATCATGGGGGGGACCATCCAAATCACTTTCAAATCTGCAGACCAGTTAATGTCAGGACTCTGTGGTGGCCAATTCATATGTGAAAATTATTCCTCATGCTCCCTGAACAACTCTTTCACAATTTTAGCTCGATGAATCTTAGCATTGTCTTCCTGGAATATACCCGTGCTGTCAGGGAAGAAAAAATCCATTGATGGTATAATCTGGTCATTCAGAACATTCTGCTAACTTAATTGTTTTGTTGCATAATGTTGCTGAACCTAGACCTGATCAATTGAAGTAACCCCAGATCATAACACTGCCTCCAGAGGCTGGTACAGTGGGCACTATGCATGGTGCATCCCTTCATGTGCTTCCCTTCTTACCCTGATGCACCGATCACTTTGGAATAGGGCAAATCTGGACTCTGAATCTTTTATCTATATATCCTTTTGCTTTGCAGAGTATAAGATCCAAAGTTGAATTAGAGCTTTTGGGTGTGCCAGATGAGTTATCTCTGTTCATCAATGCAACCTGTCTGGATGGAGTGGTCACCACAGGGGTCCGATCCTGTGCCGGACTCAAGATTGGAGATAAGGTCAGTACCTGATGCATACACTCAAGAAGGCCTTGTTCATACAAATGTAAATAAAAAATGCAAGAGTACAAATTTAAATTGCAACTTCTTAAATTGGGAATGGTGTTGGTTGCAGCATAGTGGGTTAAAGCACAGCTCTAGTAAGCAGAATGTTGCTGGTTCAATTCCCACAGCCACCACCATGTGCTTGAGCAAGCCACTTAACTCCAGGTTGCCCAGGGGGAATTGTCCATGTAATAAGTGCACTGTTGATGCTTGGTGTGTTACAAATGCAAACTCAATTAGCCAGCTATTATGTTAAACTGCACAGACAGTTTTTAAAAATGAATGGCAGTTCCAGGAATTATCCAGTTTTTAAAAACAATATGAGGTTATTTTTTATATGAGCAATTTAAACAATTTAAAGTTTTTTTTGTTTGTTTGTTTTGTTTTTTGTTTGTTTTTGTAATACAAGGAATATATTCTTTACCTTTGCTTTCTATCTTAATCTCTCTCAGGTCTCATTTAGCATTGAGGCAAAACTACACGGTTGTCCCAAAGAAAAGAGTCATACCTTCACTGTGAAACCAATTGGCTTCAAAGATGCACTGCAGGTGACTGTTGACTTTGATTGTGACTGCAACTGTCAGCTGTCCTCTGAACCCAACAGCCCCTCCTGTCACCACGGCAATGGTACCCTTGAGTGTGGCGTGTGCCTGTGCAATCCGGGCAGACTGGGCTCTCGATGCGAGTGCTCTGAGGGGGAATATAACCCAACCCAGCAAGACCGCTGTAGCCCCAACCCAGAGACACCGGTCTGTAGCGGACGGGGAGACTGTGTGTGTGGCCAATGTAGCTGTCGCTCAAGTGATTTTGGGAAGGTTTGGGGGCCATACTGCGAATGTGATGACTTCAATTGCATCCGTTCCAAAGGACAGCTTTGTTCAGGTGAGGTTAATCATGCACACATGCTCAGTATCTTTTTTAGTGACAACAGGATGCAAAAATTTAAACAATTTGGCTTTATCTGTGGCACTATCAAAACTCTATTTCAGTGGTTCCCAAACTTTTTACAGTGGCTTACCGCTTCAAACATTCAACATCCTTTCGCATACCCTCTCTCTAACGCATAGATAAAATTCACACCAAGTCATTGGAAAATGTGTCTGTTTAACACAATTATCTTTGTAAAACAACTTGTTATATTTGTACATGTTTTTACATGTTATATTAATCATATACGTATACTGAACAAATGGCTTACCGATTGAGATGGGAATGCTAGATATGATACAATCTGCATAACTTGAAAATTACCCCCTCATTGCGTCGCTGTATGCAAGAATAGCGTTCGGTTCTGTGCCTGGAATTGCGCATCATTGCAGGTACGGCATTGCCGCATCTGTGCAATTGCGCGGTCAACTCAAGGGGCTTTTTATGTCACATTTTGACACAGGTTGAGCTAATTTGCTGAAAAAACATCATGCAACAATGTAAAAACAGGTCTCTACTTTGCGAGCAAATGTGATTGAAAATTACAGCGTGTGAATATGGAAATTATTTGGTGCTGCTGAATTTCTGACACCTGACATCAAAGCTTATGAACTTATACCATCAGAATCAAAACTCCCTATGCATCTTACCTTAAATACAAATTATGTTTTAAACTGCAGAAAATAAATAAATAAATAAAAAATAAAATCGTGGACGACTGACATGTGCGAGTCTGGTAAAACAGTGAAGTATTTTACTTGCTATCACTTAGCTACGTCACCTAGCACTGGGCTTGGCTGGCGAAAAAAAGATACTTGTGTGACGCATGACGCATGAGTAAATGCATTTTTTAACTGCAAAATATCAGGTTATTTCATTGCATAATTATCTACTACACTAGAGGGCACACAAAATAATTTTTGCCAGTGAGAAATACATGAACTGGGTTTGAATGTTATTTTAGACTGTGATGAAATTGAAAGAACGGTAAATCTCAGAATGTCATTCGCGTACCCACATTGTCACCTCACGTACCCCCAGGTGTACGCGTACTCCAGTTTGGGAAACACTGCTCTATTTGTTTGAGTGTCCTGACCAGTCCGGCACTGCAACATTGGCTCAACCAATAGCATGAGTTTGGAATGGGGCTATCTTTTTGTCCAAATTACCTATGAGCTACCTGGTCTCATAGAATCTCATAACTATACCAACATTTTTGCTAAATGATTTTTATGTGGGTTCTACAATACGTATTATTGCAGTTTACTGGTGAATACTATAGGTTCTATACAACAACAATAGCCGTTTTTCCACCGTGGGCCAGTGCGATCCAGTGCTATCAACTGGTCATCTTGGGCCAATAGCCTTGGACCTTGAGCCGCTAAACCAAAATGTATCTGCATTCCCACCATCGGGCCAATATCCCCACAACATTGCCCTAAAACCCGTCCTTAATACGCCGCCCAGGTGCCAACGTCACAAACCCTCCCATTTCACAAGCAAGGAGTCTAACTAGCTCAACAAAACAAAACTCTGCCTTTGACATTGACCCCGCCTCACCCTGCCATACAAGTTCTGTCAGTGAGACTTAAGCCCCATACACACATGCAGCGACTTTTGATGTCGCTAGTCTCTGTACTGTGAAGTCGACAGTGGGAGTTCCTACTGCTGTCGCTCTGACATTATTTGTGGACTTCACGTCTGGCCATATCTTTTGAAAATATGATAACAGATGAGGCATTTTCAGGGATTGATATTAACGCTTGTCATCTTGTCCGGGACAAGTGGATTTTTGAAGGGGCAAGTAAAAGATAATTTTACTTGCTCGACCGGACAGACGCAGGGAGTTGGACTGACTAGACATTGTTGACTGCTGGACAGGGGTCTGACTGGATGTGGACGACTGCTGGGCAGATGTCTGACTGGATGTAGCGGCCGCTGGACAGAGTTCAGGCCGGACGTTGGCGGCCACTGGACTGGGGTCTGACTGGACATGACAGGCCACTGGATAGGGATCAGACTGGGCAGCAGCTGAAGCGGACTCAGACCCCTACTGGAAAGCGGCAACAGACACTGATATGGGGACCCCTCTCCTCTTCCTCCTCCTCCTCTTGTGGGTGAACCCTCTTGCTGTAATGAACAACGCAATGTCATTTTGCAAAAATAACACCACAGTCGCGCAATTTTTTACATCTGACTGATAAATGGGGGAGTGTCCAGGAAGACTGTTCAGGAAGCCTCTCTGAGTTTTACAGAAATTATTTTACAATTCTTTTGGTGACACTAGAGTGAAAAAAATTATTAAAAAAATACACCTTTTAAAGGAATATTACAAAAGACTAAAAGGATTATTAAAAAAAGAAACGTATTAACGAAAACAGGAAAAACCTATACATTTATTTTCAAACAACATTGCCAAGGGAATATGTTTTGAAACATCTTGAAATTTTCACTTAATTGTACTATTGTGATAGTAGAAAACTATATAAAGATTCCAGTATGTAAGATTCAGAAACCATTGTTATTAATGACACCTGTGGCCGTTAAGTGAACTGCAACCAGCTGCCTGTTGCTCATGCTCACGCTCGTGCATACACTCCATAGGGACTTGAGACAGGGAGCATTGGCCAAAACAGTGACGTAAAGTACAAAGAGGCTGAACGTGATTCACCAGCATCATGCTGACAGATGAGGTAGCATAATTAAAATTACACAGTTATGATTGTTTTACTACAAACTTTGAGACTAAACTAAAACTACTTATCAGCTAACATAGCATACTCATCCACACATACAGCTACATACTACCAAACTATACCAGACGGTTTACTGTTGCACTGCACTGTTATGTTGCACTTTTATATGTTTTGTTTATCATATGTTGTCCTACGATCAAGAAACCAGCGTATTTGCTTAAATTGATCCTGTATAACTGACTTTTAATGTAAAGAGAAGATCATTGAAATTATTTGAAAGTTACAAAGCAATGTAGCTTGCAATTCGATAGCGTATACAGGCAAAATCAAGTTAGCTAAAATTACACAGATCAATCCTTATGGCACTGTATTTCACATGCTTTGCAGTTATGTAAGCTTACCTGTCCAATAAGAAGATTCAGATTCAGCCAATGCGGGGTCGGTTTTGATCCCCAAAACCAAATGAAGGTACCTCCAGGAATCAAATGCCCTTTCGATGTTCACTCTAGTTTTTGCTGGACCACGATCATGAATAGCGGAAGAGAAGCACTGAAGCAAGGCTCTCGGAAGCCTTTTGATTTTCCTTTTGATTTTCCAGGCAAAACCGACCCGCTTCCTTCACATCAGTCTACAGGCTTTAATGGGCAACCTAGGAAGTCTGGGAAGGGCTCATTTTTTATGTTGCGTTACAAGCCGTTCACATTTCATGAAAATTGGTACATACTGCACCTTTAAGGATTGCATTATTGTGAGGATTAGTCATAACTTCTGTTGTTGCCATATACCCAATGATGTTCCTGGATCATTTAGTGCTGCTTCTGGGTATAGCTTCTCAGCTCACCACAGGGTCTGTGTTTCACCATATTAGGTAATGTGATCCACATATAGAGCCAAACAGTGACTCAGACTGACTTAGATAAATAATAGATAAATGCTTTTACATGTTATGGAATGAAGGTCTTCAATTTTGCAAGTCTGTGCACATCACCTATTTAGACTTGCCCATCAGCCTAGAGCCTCAGTCACATTATTCAGTTCAGTTTGTTTCAGGTCAGTGTTGGGGGTAATGTGATAAAAGTAACACACGTTAACAGGTAAAGTAACACAATGTTTTTTTTTATTTTAGACCATAATATATGAGCTACTTTTTAAATAAAGTAACGCGTTGCTTTTGTACACTTCTACTGTCCCTGTATTGCTAGAAATCAGGAGTAAAAGTGTGCAAACTTCGGGGAGGAGATGTAGTGCATGATGGGCATAGTAGTTCTATGGATTGGGAGGCCAAAGAGTTTTTAGCAGAGACGTGTCACTTCTATTTAAATGTATGGCAGAAATTAGAGTGCCCAACCAAGAAGCTCTAGCATCCAACCGTCAATGGATGTAGTAAGGAAGACCAACCTTGCAGGTAAAAGAGCCAATCACCTTTTAGATACAGACATTGCCTGTCAATCAACTCGTTAACGTGTAATGTATGAGGTCAACATTTGGTTGAGTGAAACATGGTTGATTCATGTGTTAATACACACTGCATTAAAAAAGTATACACTTTTAGGCAGAGGGATTATAAGACTAGTCTTCCACTGGACAAAACATGATACACAGGGTGAAATACAGCCGAACTGCTCTGTGTAACAGCTCCATTAACTGGGAGAATGGGATGAGAAAAGACTCTGGATCTGTGGCTCCGAGCAATGTTCAAAATCGATTGTATACCCAGAGAAAATGTCTTAGTTTCTAGATATATTCTACATTTTTGTTTTATAATCAACAAGTAGTTTGATTCATGAAACAAACACTTTTTATTACATTTTGGTATCATTAAAAAGATTCCATTCAAGTTGTATCAAAATGCGCCTTTGAAGTTGTGGCCTCTGTATGCATCGTAGATCAACTCAAAACAAGCTGCACTGAGAAGACTTATGTGAAAAATATGAATTTAATCATCAGACTTATTCCTTGAACATGTTAGCCTGGTATTCCCCACTGAATTGTATCCTGACTTCTAAAGAACATCTCAAGTTGACTCTGGCATTGTCGATGAGCACTTCGTATGATGACATATGATGCAGGTTCAGATGTTGAACTTTGTTGCATTTGTCAGTGGTTATTCATGTTGGCTGCCATGTTGATGGAAAAACAAATTAATTATTATAAATATTACGCAAAGACCTACTTCCTAAGTATCTGTTTGTATACTATGTTGTTTTGACATGAGATTTGTACAGTAGCCAGCATGGCCTGTTATGTCTCTTGTATGCAATGCACAGCTTATTTGTATGGAATGCAAAGCATAGCTGAAAAGAAAGTGTCTGTGAGAAAAAAGTAACACAAAAGTAAAGTAACACTTAACTTTCTATTAACAAATATAAATAATTTAATTAACTACATTAATTTTTTAAGGAGTAACACAATATTCTAACAAGTTACATTTAAATGTAATGTTACCCAACACTGCAGTTGAATGACTTTGCTCAAATCCAGATAATGACATACTAGTTTGTTAAAAAGCTAAACATGTGGTATATGTAAAGTATACAGTGGCCAAAAATATATAAAATAAAAACTACCGCTTTAAGTACACTTTACAATGCATGAATTTCTTAGCATTAGATGTAAAATATTAAACCAAGTGGCATCTGCAAATAAATGATGCTAACTTCACTTTTCTTTGCCATTTATCACGAACTTATCACCAACTAGTTTCAAGGCTTTTTTAATGACATCATCCTTTAAAGCCAATGCCCAAGTTTTAAAAGTGCCCCTTTTTGTCTAGTTTTTAAAATATGCAGTATAGCTATTATTTTTTTATCATTTGAAAACTAACAAACTTCTTTTGGTGAGATAGTTTGCTTGAAAAGTGTTTGTGCTATATTTCTGTAAAATAATTGCCAATTAAAATAATGCAAATGTAAAAACATTCATATGTTTAAATGTCTAAATACCGCTATATAACTGTGTGTGTATTTGAGCGCATCCACATAGGAATCACATACTGCATTGTGAAAATGGGTTTCTTAGACAATAGCTCATTATCTTAGATATCCTTGAGTTGGTGTCTGTGTGTGTGTGTGTGTGTGTGTGTGTGTGTGTGTGTGTGTGTGTGTGTGTGTGTGTGTGTGTGTGTGTGTGTAAACTACATTAAACCAGTATAAGTACACTACCGTTCAAAAGTCACTTACTCATTCTCTATTATAATTTTTTCTCTCTCCACATTTTAGGATGAGAGTAAAGTTGTCACAACTATGGAATAACAGAAATGGAAATATGGGAATTATGTTGTGAAAAAAAAAAATCCAAAATAAATCAAATCTGTGTTATATTTTAGCATCTTCAAAGTAGTCACCCTTTGCCTAGAATGTGCAGACATGTACTCTTGACATTTTCTCAAACAACTTCTTGAGGAATCACCCTGGAATGCTTTTTAAACAGTATTGAAGGAGTTCCCATCTATGCTGGGCACTACTTGGCTGCTTTTCTTAATTATTCGGTCCAAGCCAACCATTTCAAAAACATAATTTTTTAAAATAAAATTTTAGTTTTGTAATTAAATTAATATTTTGGCAATTATATTTTTGTCTACAAAATTAATTTCACACATTTAAGTATACGCCTTCAGATCAAAAGGTTTTTAAGATCATGAGAAACATTTCAGTCAAGTGACCCCAAACTATTGAATGGTAGTGTAAGTGTACCACCTGGGTATATATTAAACAAACACAAAGTTGACACAAACACACACAAGAAGGCAAACCAGTCTGAGAACATCTGATGATGCACTGCTGTACTCCTCCTGCTGTAAGGATTTTGGAAATCTCCTCTGATGTATTGAGTGTTGAAACTAATGTGTTGACTTGTGAAATATGTTGATGTTTTACTGTAAAGCTTGGTGCTCCAATAACAAACATTAAGCAATTAAGTAACATCATATTATATGATGGTAATCTTCATGATATCCTTGAGCAATGTAATCAGATTATTTTGGCAGGCTAATAAAAGGTAATGTTTGTGTATGTTATGTCCATTAGGTAATGGTGAGTGCAACTGTGGGTCCTGTCAGTGTAACCCTGGGTGGGACGGTGAGAGCTGTGACTGCTCGACCCGCACAGACAACTGTATGGGGAGTGGAGGGATGCTTTGTAGTGGGCGTGGCCACTGTGTTTGTGGTGTCTGTGAGTGCACTCAGCCAGGAGCCTATGGATTAACCTGCGAGAAGTGCCCCACCTGCCCTGATGCTTGTACCATCAAAAAGTGAGTTTCACAGTGTATGTATATCGGCAGGTTTTGCTTTGTTCTGCTGATTTCTAATAATTAACAAAATATGTGTTTTTAGGTTTTGATAGATATGATAGATGTGGGAGAGAAACAGTTCAAAATGTAAGTCCTTTTTTACTCTAAATCTCCACTTTCACTTTCAGATGTGAAAGAGAAACTAAACAGTCACCACATGTGTCTTCAAGATGTAAACGTGAAAGTCGAGATTTAGAGTTAAAAATGACATTACATTGTATGGATTATAAACTGAGATATTCTTCTAAAAATCTTAATTTGTGTTCATCATAAGAAAGAAAGTCATACAGATCTGGGATGGCATGAGGGAGAGTAAATTATGAGAGAATTAAAATTTTTGGGTGAACTATCCCTTTAAGCCCAAGAAATAAAATATCAAAATGACTTTGAACTCCGTAATTAAAAACATGTTCATCATAGGAGAGCTGTAATCAAGTAATGGTTTTGTGTGAATTACATTTTTTATGTATTTTTGAATAACTCATATAATTGACCCAATATACACTCAGTTGTCACTTTATTGAACACACTTTTCAGATGCTGAAACAACTTACATTTTTAGCAATGTCAAAGTCTATTTTATTACCCAAAAATAATATTTATTTACCATTTGGATGTTTGGTTTAAACAACAGTTGAAATTCACAGATGTGTGATTGACTTATTAGATTTTTGCTTTGAAGAAATAAAATTCTGTCATCAATACATAAGGGGATGTTAGATATCTTTTTCCCATACAATGAAAGTGAATGGTTACTGTGACAGTTACTCTGCCTAGTACAGTTGTGCTCAAAAGTTTGCATACCCTTGGAGAAATATGTAAGATTTTTAAAGAAAATATGAGTTAGCAGGCAAAACACATTTCTTTTATTTCTTATGGGATTCATATTCCACTGTAGGTTATAACAGAATGATGGCACATTCATAAAACAAAACATGGCAACAAAGAAAAAAAATTAAATGACCCATGTTCAAAAGTCTGCATACCCTTAGTTCCTAATACTGTGTATGTTTTTTTTTTATTTTTTATATTATTGTTTTTTAAAGAATCACTATTAGTGGATGCCATGGCAGTCAGCTAATCTTCCAGGGGACCAAAAATGACATACTTCACATAATATTACATACACTTAATTGCATATACATTAAATGATATTACCATACTGTACCTCAATATATACATATACATATATATATACATATACATATATATATATATACATTTCATTTCATCAGTTTTCATGAGATTCAGCCAGGTGTACATATATACAAATCTATACACAAGATTGATTTCTTTTCATCCATTTATGCAAGTTGGATTTATGTGGGTCTGTGTGTATCTGCAGGGAGTGTGTCGAGTGTAAGCACTATAAGAGAGGGGATCTGTATGAGAAGAACTGTAATCACATCTGTAGAGACGATATTTTGCCAGTGGATGAGCTTGGTAATCTCAAATCTCAAACCAGAACACCTACAACATATATCACCAACATCCAACCAACCACAATAGGGTATAAATTCCAATGAAGAGTACTGGATTCCATATGCTTCAAAATGCAATTTATGTGTGCAGCAGAATACATCTCCAAGTCACAGACACAATATATAAATTGAAGCTACATTAAATAGCTACAATATTATTTCCATTATAATGACATTATTTACCACAATTTCAATTAATGTTAACCTCAAGTTCTTACTGTCAAGCAAGGATTTTGTTTGGTTGTTTCACTTTTGAAGTTGATTTTAACCTCTGTTCTCTCCAGTCTTTCATGAAAAGAATGCAGTGAACTGCAGCTACAAGGATGAGAACGACTGTGTTCAGAACTTCCAGTATTATGAAGATGCCAGTGGAAAATCCTTCCTCTATCTTGTTAAAGAGCCAGGTGAGAGGAGAGGGGGGACAGAGAGAGACATAATGTGACATGTAGTTGCCAAACATTTCACTTGATGCAAGATCTTATTGAGCAGTTTGATTAACCTAAAACTCACACACAAACACAATATAGGACTGGGTAATTTAAGGAAAAATTTAAATCATGATTTTATAAAAATATTTTGGGTGATAATTAAGCAAATTCACACGAACAAGCGTGCGTTATGGCCCTACATCAGTATTGCTGTGATTCGGCCACAGGTAATCACAGCAGTGCTGATTTAGGGCTATATAGCACGATTGCAAGTGTGATATTGCTTATATACAACAGTTCAATGAACAAGTACATTTAAAAAATGAGGAACGGTATTAAAATGAGTACGGCCATAAAAATGCATTTGTGCATGGAACTACTTTATTATACGGCGAATCAGAATCTGACATTGCTGGTTCAAACCAAATAATGCATCCAAGACTTTGTTAGTAATTCAAAAATGTAACTTCAGAAATAGTATCACGACTTGTTAAAAAATAAAAATAAAAAAAATACATGAAAGAGACACTTATACAGTAACTCTTAACAGATCTGCGCTACTCTTACACTTTAGTTTAGAACAGCACGAACACAAGCGGAGTGATACACACAGTGAAGCGTCAGAGTGCTGATGGTGTTAGACCATCAGTGCTCATGAAACGTCTCTCGTCCAATCAGATTCGAGGACCGTAACAAACTGTTGTAAATTAGTTATTATACCAATTTACACATTTACATGCAAAAGTGATTTAAAATCTGGACATTTTCAAAATTCAAAGTAAAGGTATGCCTTTCACACACTTTTTAACAGTCATGCATGTACATTGCTATGGAAAATTGAACATAATAAGCATTTGATTTAATTCTGAAGCACCCCTCTCCATTGTACATATATTCCAATTTCACATTTTGTTCCATAGACTAAATACAACTACTAGATATACTGTAAATGCATTGTGAGCTCAGATGATACTAATAGCTATTGTAATTAATTAAATCCTAAGGCTTCTCTCTCAATGTTTGCTAGCAGCAGAACAAACGCTAGTAGCAAAGTTTGACAGCGCTAGCAGCAGTAACTAAGGGTAGCGGGTATGCAGAATTTTTTTCCAACAAACTTTCTCATTTGCACATTGTAGAAACAGTACATAAAATGTAAATTAAAAAAAATATATCTTTAATCTGGTATATTGCCCACCAAAATGCACAGAGATAAAAAACACACTTACAGAAGCAATAGAATACATGTCATACAGTATATTTGGACAGAATAACTTGTTTGAGCAGGCACAATATTGGCTCGACCAATGGAATTAGTTTACAGTGAGGTTACCTGTTTGAGCAATGGAAGATAGGGAAGTGATTAAGAACAGTATAAAGTGTCTGAGACTTGTCAATATTTTTGTAATTCTGTTTGATGCTGCTAGAGGTGCAGAAACTACACACTTTTCCTTTACCCAGAAACCAAACCAAAGATCAGAACCTTTCTTTATGAATAATCCCTTTATTCTCTCGGTCATTGCTGGTCTATTTTTATAGAGTGTCCTAAGGGTCCTGATGTTTTGGTGGTTGTTCTCGCTGTGACTGGTGCTATTCTGTTGCTGGGACTGGCTGCACTCTTGGTTTGGAAGCTCCTGATCACTATTCATGACCGCAGTGAATATATCAAGTTTGAGGAGGAGAAAGCCAAGGCTAAGTGGGAAGCGGTGAGACAGACACACACACACACACACACACACCCCACACACCAAACTATATATAGCATATTACCATATTACTCTTATTATTTCTGCAGTATATAGCATGTTCTTAATACTGTGCTGAAAAAACAGCCAAAATATGTGTTAAGGTAATCAGCTGGTATGTAGCTGTGCAGTGTGTAACCCTCATTTTCCTGACCTTAAGCGCAACTGAGCACACTAGCGACCGAGGCTAGAGATCTTGGCTTTATAGCCTCCTTGCTGGCTTGTCTGACTGGGGGTCGCCGGTTCGAATCCTACTCTGGGCGGGTCAAATAGTACCGGTGACATATACAGTATACAACAGTGCACACTGCAGTGTAGCATACTACTAATTACAATATTTATTATTGAATAAAGTGTTCTGTTTCACATATTCATTAACCCTTTAATGCATATGTAGGGACCCAGGACCTCATTCCACCCCTTATACTATCCATTTTTAGGAGTTATGCCCACTCCTCTTTAGTATTCCTCTACCTTTCTCTTCTGAATAGTATAACAAAACAAACAAACAAAAAAATGGCAAAATTACCATCTATATGTAATAGTGCTTTTTTTCTTTTTTATTTATTTTTCCATAAATCATATTTTTATGATTATTTTATTTCTATACAATTTTACTATCACATGACATATAGTTATTTGTTTATTACAAGACAAATGTGTACTACAGTATATTCATACAAATTACTACTATATCACATGAATGACCAGCAACAATGAATTAACAACAATGGTGAATATTTAGTATTCCCTATGCTTGTACACATACAGTACAAGCTATTTCTTACTCATACTTCTAATGTGTCAGTGACTGACTTGATTCACATTTGACATTTCTATTCGATGAAGAAACAAACTATAGCAAGTACAACACATGAACAGTATTATGTGACCATTGTCATTTGGGTATACTACTGAAATTATGTAAGTTGTGAGTCTATTTAGACTGAAAAAGTGCCTGAGAAAATACATATGTGTAGCTTATGTGTAGCTCAATATGTATTTGACAGCCAGTTGCATCTAAAGAAATTTCACTGTGAAAGTAATGAATCCTGTTTTAATATTTGTTGCATCATCTCTTAAAAATAGAACATCAAAATACTATATCAGAATGTATTCTATTCTTTTCTAATCGTCCTGAAAATGTTTTGAAAATGTGACACTATCTGGGCATTTTTTTGTAGATCCATTTTGGATAGATATACTGTACGTGCTGGCTCTCTAAAGATGTTGCTTGGTTTAACATCCATGCAGTTAAGTGTTCAAAACCAGCAATCTGCTAAAGCAGACACTTCCTGATAAGTATTATCAGCCTGTCTCTTCCTCTCAAACTATCCTGCACGCACAAATGGCACAATCATAGATTCCAGAACATTTTTACTGGAAATGTGACATGATTTTGCAAAAACACTTAAGATAGATAAGAGAAAATATCTCCCTAAACCCTGCAGTAAACGATTCTTGGTTGTCAACATCATTCAACTAAATTTTGACACCAAGTGATAGATCACGCAAACTTTCACTATTAATAACTATGAGGTTAACACTTGTCATTAATGAAGTTCTCTTTTGTCTTTTAGGCTAATAATCCGCTCTACAAGGGAGCCACCAGCACCTTCCAAAATGTAGCATATCGTGGCAGTAATGAATGACATGTCATCTGCTTCTGTCAAAGATGGCTAATGATCATATCATTAACAGTTTCTCAACCAATCACAGCTGGATTCATCCAGGCTTTTGTCTGTCAAGAACCGAGGGGATAAATGCAGTTATGTAAATATTGCACTAATAGGAATACTCTTAGATTGTCAAATAAGACATATGACTAATTTTTTAAAAAGTCCTAAGTGTGGAAATAAGGCATTAAGTGTGACATGTAAAAACAGTGGCATGTGTGAACAGTCATGCTACACAAACCAAAGACAAACCATTGGATTATTGGAAATGTAATGCGCATCTGAAATGGTAACATAAGTATTAAATTTTCAATAACTGCACAGTCAACCGCGTATAGCACAATTACCACATGTACATGTTTATCTTAAGACATTTTTCAGGTTTTCATCTCTAAGACGTGCTTGCTTATAAGTTAAGTATCTTGCTTAGAAACAATCCAAGCTGAAACTTGAAAAAATTGTGGCAAGGTGATATAGATCTGTAATGTGGTCAGCAAGCTCAAATCTACTTCACCGGTGTGTAATGGACCTTATTCACAAATTGTGATGAATTTTCCCACCTTAAATCTAGCAAATGTAAATTTGTAACATTAATCTTTGAGTTATATTACCTTAAATTAGTTTAAAAATCCTGCTTACCATAGCTGCGATTGGGGTTTCTGATACAGTTACTGAAAGTCAATTTTTAAGTAAAACTTTTCGCTTTTTACTGTCAAAATCCAACACTCTATATTTTTTCTCTTGTGGAAAGTTGATGAAATGTAATAGTGGATCTTTTCTTTTCCTGTTGAAGCCAAATTAATATTCATACCCATTCGCCTCTATAGAAGCTTACCATGCAATAGTTAACTTCCACATTCCAAACCTGAAAATGTAAAAAGGGTCCACTAATCAGCTTTTGAACATGTGTCAACCAGTCAGATTCAGCCATTAAACAGTGCCATGATCATGTATAATATACACTGGAATTTCATTGAAGTATTCTGATACTTTTGTTGCCACGGTAGTGATTGTAAGGTTCTGTTGAGCCCTGTTGTATTTTATTTTCTTACAGTGATGATGGAAGAGAATGTGATATCTTGAGAATAATATATATTGTTATACTGTATGTGTCTTTAATATCTTGGCGATAATACAGCATATATAGGGCTGGGACGACGCGTCGACGTAATCGATGACGTCGACGCAAAATATGCGCGTCGATTCGTCAGACCAAAACAAAGATGGCGGCGCCGGAGAATAGAAGCAAAACGAGTGGCTCCTCAGACTACCAGAAGTGCAAGGCGGCACGCACTCGTTCATCTAAATGTGGGAATTCTTTAATTTAAAAGGAAAAAATTATGTGATATGTCGTCTTTGCAAAATGGAGATGGCTTTCCATTCTAGCACCACGGCAATGCACCAGCGCTAGGGCTAGGATGACGTCGACGCAAAATATGCGCGTCGAATTGTCAGACCCAAAACAAAGATGGCGGCGCCGGCGCCAACACGAGTGGCTCCTCAGCCTATAGAAGTGCAAGGCGGCATGCACTCGTTCCTCTAAAGTATGGGAATTATTTAATTTAAAAGGAAACAATTCCGTGATATGTCGTCTTTGCAAAATGGAGATGGCCTTCCATTCTAGCACCACGGCAATGCACCAGCAGATGACAGAGCACCGTAAGTTTTTTTTCAACTCCCCACTTTGCACTCGATGTTGGAGTAGGCTATAATACGTTGTCGACACCTAAAGTTTTCGCTTATAGCTATTAATAATGCGCTTACATCTATGAATGAATGTCGTGAAAAATACATAGAGGACACTGACAACGCGCTGACAGACAGGACCAAGCAGGTAACATTTAATAAAGTCTCAACTTTCAAATTTGGTCATTCAAAGAAAATTAAACCATAAATAGGCCTACTATTTTGTGGATCTTACTATAATGTGTCGTGACAGATTGCCTCAGTTAAAGCTGCTCGTGAACCGATCATCTTTTCCTTGGTTAATTTATAGCATCAAATAGGCTAAACATGAATGTAGCCTACATCAGAAGGATTGTTGTTTTAAACGCGGAAAGACGTCAGTACAGTAGCCTACAATTCATTATTCAAATCCACCGACGTTAATCTTCTCTCTCCTGACTACTTTGTCGGACAAAAATGGCGTATTATGATTGATTGATCAGATCGCCAGTCAATGAAACTCCCGGCAAATGTTTTTTTTTTTTTTTTTTTTTACATTTTATACACCCCCACCCCCAATGAAACCGGTATTACCGGTGTTGTCACAAGTCGATTAATCGAATCGAAATCGAATCGGACTGAAAAATTAATCGTTAGATTAATCGATGCATCGAAAAAATAATCGCTAGATTAATCGTTTAAAAAATAATCGTTTATCCCAGCCCTAATGACAATGCTGTGACTTAAATTGCTTATGGTGAGAATTTTAAACTATTCTGTCCTTACTGTACATTCCTCCACTAATTACATTTTGTGTTGCACTGCTTGTATTCTTTTTTTTATTATTAGCAATTTTAAGTACTTTTCAACAAAGTGATAAAAAATAAAAAAAATGGTCTAATCATTTACTCACCCTAATGCCATCCCAGATGTGTGACTGACTTTCTTATGCTGAACACAAACAAAGGTTTGTAGCAGAATGTTTCAGCTCTGTAGGTCCATACATAGGTCCATACTCCAAAAAGCACATAGGCAGCATAAAAGTAATCCATAAGACTTCAGTGGTTAAATCCATACCTTTGGAAGCAATATGATGGGTGCGGATGAGAAACAGATCAATATTATGTCATTTTTTACTAACGGTCTCCTCATTTCACTTTCACATTCTTCTTTTATTTTTGGTGATTTGCATCCTTCGTGCATATCGCCACCTACTGGGAAGGGAAGAGAATTTATAGAAAATAAATATTGATCTGTTTCTCACCCACAACTATCATATAACTTTTGAACCACTGGAGTCGTATGGATTACTTTTATGCTGCCTTTATGTGCATTTAGGAGCTTCAAATTTTGGTACCCATTCACTTGCATTGAAAGCTGATAAATTCTTCTAAAAAGCAGTGATGCTTTGAATACTTGGTACTTGTGAACTCTACAATAATTTACTGTAAGAACTGTGCAGTTTACACTAAAGATACCTTGGTAAAATATTTTTTGTCCCACAATTCTCATCTTAAATATTATGATTAATAATTTGAAATTTTAAGATAAGTGAATATAACTATTAATAAGTAAGTGTGAGGGTTAGAATGAGGTTTAATGCTGAACAAGAAAGGTAAGGGTTCTCAAAGGGGTTTAACTGCTTGTCAGGCTTGGGTGCAGTTTGGTTTAGGATGTTTGCTATTATTTCCTTCTATATCTAGCGAATGTCAAGCGCTTTCATAGAGGACTGGTTTGTCATTTCCTCTCCTAGATCAGTGTGTGGTATGTCAGCAAATTCAAAAGTCATTTCCTACAAAGCAGACAAAGATCATTAACTTCAACAAACTCTGGCTTACGAACAGTGTTGCACAGCCATGGGCCGGGCATTCAAATTCTAGACACTTAATGCTCAAGCAAGCCTAATTTTAACTGCACCATGAGTGTTTTGTGAAATGAACATCAAAAATCATAATTTTCACAATCATCATAAATCATAATCATATGAATATACCAAGGAGGTCTATAATACCTGGAATATATATATAATAATATTATATATTTAAATATTCCTACTTGATTTCTCTGAACCAAAAATGCATTCCATTCCCCGATATTAGGAACTGCAACGCTCCCGTTTGAGGTTTGACCACTGATCTATATATATATATATATATATATATATATATATATATATATATATATATATATATATATATATATATATATATAAATAGATCCAGTGGGTTTGACTCTCATTAGAGATGTCTCCTAGCCACCCAACTGATAAACAAGGCTGCAGCGCTAGCATTTGTGCTTCAGGTGTACGGTTATCAAAATAGATTATCATGTTTTATACACCTTTTTCTGCAGGCATTTGTTAAACAAACTTTAATTTCTTGTAATGTGGAAATGAACTCATTTACCGATATTACTTAATAAAGTGAATGTTTATCACTTACTTTGTATATCTCCCTGAGTGTCGAAATGTTTGTGTGACATCATGCCCCTGCATCTCGATGAAATCGGATTCGAGAATTTCTGTAAGAGCATACAAGTTGTAATTCTGACTTCAAGATGCATCCATTGCACTTTTTCAAGTTGTAAAATCCGACGTTCTGAGTTGACTGGAACGCAGCACTACTTTTCAAAACTTGATCTGACACTGAATGCTCAAACAGCTTAATTTAAACTTAGAAAACTCCCGATGTTGCAATAACAATACAAAAAGCACTTAAAAATGTACCTTTCCTGTTTAATAAATTAAGCAATCACAGGGTAATGCAGAACATCTCTTGTTTTTAAATCCATAAGGATCTCTATCTCAATGGCGATAGCAGCAGTGATGACAATCTTGCCTCTTCGCTTTGAAATTACGTCACTTAAAGCGTGATTGCGTCACTCAAGGCGAGCTAGAAGGCCTCGACCAGGACATATCCTAAAGATCACACCCAACAAAAACAACTAAATCAATCTGGTTTGCTGTTGAATCCGACAATCTGACTTTAGATGCTCATTCATTTACACTGTTGAGGGATTCTGCAGAAATTCTGAAGGCCTGACGGGGTGGAGCTCAAACTCATGCGCTGCTTGGGGCATGTGATTTGTGAAACAGTTGTCATACTTTGCTTGTTAGCATCAAGAAATACATTCTGACTGGATAAACTTTTAGTTTTTCTCTATTTGTTTGTATGTGGAAAGCGATTAAAAATACAAAAAGGTGATTGAGAATGAAAGGATGAAAAATATTTATTTATTTGGCATGTTAGGCCAGCAGAGAAGGCTTTGCTGGTCCTGAGAATTCACCACTGGTGTTGCATAAATAACCCATTCAGCATATATCTTGAGAAAAATACTCAAGTTAAAATAATTAATATATACTGTATAGTTTAGTTTTTACATAAATAAAAAGAAAATTGCATGAACATTCTGCTATTACATTTTCATTTTGGGTGAAAAAGAAAATATTTCCAAGAATGTGCTACAGCCTTGTGTAAAATATTGGTAGTGCTTCTTGTCAGCAGGAAATACAATCAGATTGTACTGTACTTACAAACATAGGTAGTGTGCTATGTCAGCAGGAGAATCACTACAATTACCTAAATAGAATCAGATGCTGTCTTCCTGGCAGGATCTGCTTATCATAGAGAAGCCAAACTCTGACAGGCCTTATGCAGAAACATTTCTGACTTGTCAATCTTCTCTCTATGTTTAAGGCATTTCTTACAGCCCATCCATCCACCCCCAATTTCAAGCCAAGACATGATGCTTGAGAAATACTAGGCAGGGCAAGGGTATGTGAGGACATTTCCGCGGTGTTGAGGCATCTCAAAGTTGACCCATGACCAAGATATGAGTAACTGTGCATGAAACAACAACAGCATGCATGCACACTTCATGTGTGAAAATCTGCCTTGTACAGACAGCCAGAGGCGGCGGCAGCCGATTATGCCGGGGCTTCAGCCCTGAATGTTTTGATTGTAGCCCCGAATGAATTTTGAAAAGTTGACTGACAAATATGAAACCAGACAATAGCCTATGTAAACCCCCCAAATCATAAGTTGCCTTATTTCATTGTGCTTTGGCTTTGCACATACTGCATACAGCCTGTAAAAATAGACATAGGCATAATCTAGCTTATAGAATAAGTTCCTTTGCTGTCGGTAGCCTATGGGCGACTCCGTTTCTTCCTCTCTGTTGAATATGCAGCAGATAGGGGAGGAGCTGACATCAACTTACGTTACTTAGTGGCGAGTTAACAGCAGTTAGCAGGAAAGACAGCAGAAATGAAGCAAATGAGGCTTCTAAAATTTCCGAAAGAAGTCAGTGGGTAAGAATTCACATTTGTTTTTGTCCTTAAAGTCTAAAGCCTGAACCTCAAGACATCCACTACCAACTGATATCACATGATGTAGCCTCGTGGTTAGCGCATCCGCCTCTCACACCGCAGACCGTAGTTCGACTCCCGTTCGGAGCATAATTTTCTTGTATATCAGGTGTTATTTTCTCTAAGGATAACCAATAAGCATTAGCATAAAATGTAAGTGTGACTTGTTTTGTGATATTAGTTTGTAGTAAATATACACTTTGAGGGTAGCAAAGATGTGCCAGAATCAGGCATGGAAACTGGTAACATTTAATCAGTCACTTTACTTTAGAGAAAGTTAAAAGTGAAACATTGTTTATCCCAATGATCCTAACGAAAGGATTTTGACAGATGAACATGGAGAATTATTTACAGTTCGATGCCATGGTGTGTCAATGAACTTAGACTAAAGTCATTCATGTATTGCTTTAACTTATCTTATACATCATTTTGACTGTTTATGTCAAAAAATACAAATTATTTATATTAAAAAAAATTTTTTACTTCACTTTACTCACTATAATATAACTCTTTTGTGATGACTTTATGTTAATGTACATGAAAATTCAAGAATCATGATAGATATTAGGGCAGTCCCACTGATCTGCTCTTCTTCAATGGTATTGGTCTACAATTTGACATGTTGTTTGAAGCTGATTTGCAATAAGTTATGTGCTGTATCTGTTCTTTTGCATCACAGATGATTCAGGGAGGAGAGAGGATGAGTTAGTCGAGGATAGTACTAGAGTGGAAGATTTAGGAACTGTAGAAACAGGCCCAGCCAGAGCAAAACTCAAAGAATACCCTCTCACCAGCTTTGGACTACAGGGAAGTGGTTGCTAGTGTGAAAATAAAATGGTCTGGGCTAAACCCCGGATGTCCTTCAATGCTGGAAACACCTCTGCAGACAGCTGGTGAGAAAAAGCAATTGAAAAATAAACCAGAAATGTCATCTTGTGAAACTGAAAATATCAGCTCTTAATTACAAGGAAACTACAGAGTAGGAAACTAATATCTGAAAACAATGATATATTTATTGTCATGCAATGCAGTCATGTTATCTATTCAACCCAAAACAATCATGATGGTGTCCCATGTTTCAGCAGCATTGTTGTGTCTGCTTTTCACTTTGATAGCTTTGTTGAAGATGAATGTTACTTTGTATAACCTTCACATGACATTCCTTCAAAGGCGGCGGGAAGTTTACTCGGAATTGCTGTCAGGCGACGGAACACAAGGACAATTGCGTTTCAGACCGTACAAAGAACGCAGATTTTCTGCACGTGCAGTACGGGGATTTCAGCGTTTTCATAAGTTTTAGTGTGGACGAGCAACTTTTGGAAAACGCTGTGTGGATGGAGAGCGTTTCGAAAAAAAGAAAATGCTGTTTTCAAACATATCCAGATTCATTTGGATGTAGTTTAAGTAAGCCATGTGTAGCATATTTTTTTCTAAACACTGTGTTTCTATAACAATTCTTCTGTTTTGAGCAGCCCATACTGACACAACAGCATTGGACTCATTGCTGTGTGAGTTGGGGGCAGGACTATCTATTTAAATGATCAACGGAAAATGGGGCTGTATTCAGAAAGCTTTTTGAAATTGAAATTTTGCATTCAGTGGTGCAACTGGTGCAGACATTTAATACTTCTGCTTTACATTTATATTTATGCATTTGGCAGACACTTTTATCCAAAGCAACTTACAGTGCCTTGCTCAAGGGCCCTACAGTGGCATCTTGATGGTGCTGGGGCTTGAACCCCCAAACTTCTGGTCAGTAACCCTGAGCCTCAACCACTGAGCCACCACTGCTTTAAAGGAACACTCCTCGTGTTGCACTGACACTTGGAGGCCTGGATGCAGCATCATTCAAATTCAGTAGTTTTCAGTTACTATTGCCTTTGTAGAAATGCCCTATTCAGAGTAGGGCATTATTAATTCAATCCATGAATGAAAGTGTCTAAAAACATGGTGATTACTGAAATGAAGCAAGTATACATATATATAAAAATGACAATTTATGTCTTTAAGACGTCTTTTTAAAGAGAAAAAAATGACTGAGTACACCTTTATAGTAAGATGCATATTTTCATTCTTGTGGTTGTGATGACTAGAGGTCTTGATTTTTTATTGGTTGGGTTTTGTGGTTTTGTTTTTAATAATTTTTTTTTTGTTGAACTGCACGCTGAGTCTGTGATCCATACACTCGAAATGATTGTGCACTTCACAATCAAGTTATGTTTCCAAATTCCGATTTCAAATCCCACAAATGATATTCTCATGTTCAATGGTGAAGAATATATAGACATTCTCCTTCTCATGTTAACACACCCCATCATAATACCTGTATTTTTAGGTTATCTAACTTTACGGAATGAAACAAAGCTGCCAGTTAAGCAAATTCAGACATGTTTATCTTCCAACTTCTAATATTTTAAAACCAAGAAAATATTATTCATTTTCCTAATTTCAGGGGTACATACTCCCTGAAAATCCAATCACCCAATTGTTGAGGAACCAGGAGAAGTAGGGGATGGAAGTGGCGGAGAGTGTGACATGAAGTTGTCAATTGTTATTCAGAGTTACTCTGCAAATAACCCTACAGTTACTGTCTGTAACTGGCTGACAGTCATTAAAAGGAACGGTATATCCAGAAAAGATTCATCACCGCCATGAATGTGCCAAGTTTGAAGAGAAGATGTGGGAAACTGTCATAGTCCAGTCAGGCACAAATAATGATCATCAACAACATTTCATGTCTCTAACAATCACAGCTGTATTCATTGGTGCATCAAAAAGGAAAGATTGTTCTAATATGAATGATGTGACTAAAGACAAATGTCTTGTAATGTTTATGATGTTCAAAAGTGTCAGAACGAGATGTAAAGGATATGCTTCTTCCAGGCTTAGCTTGACAAATTCTTGTATTCTCCGAAACGCTGTTGCCATAGATACAAGATATGCACTTGCTTCTGAGATTTCACTGAACTCTTCTGGCAGCAATTGCACGAAAGGTTCTCTGGTCATGTTCTGAATTTTTTTATTAGCTATCCAGAACAATAGCATATGTGTTGATTGATGAAATATAATCATCCATCCATCTTCTAAAGCCACTTGTCCTATGCAGTGTCACAGGCAGTGCTGGAGCCTGTCCCCGCTGTCTCAGGCCAAAGGCAGGGAAACACCCTGGACCAGTGGCCAGTCCACCACAGGGCTAACACACACAAACACATTCACACTCTCACTGAGTAGGCGTGAGTCTCCAATTCATTTGACCTGCATGTCTTTGGACTGTGGGGGAAACCGGATCACCCAGAGGAAACCCACAGGAACATGGGGAGAACATGCAGGCCCAGGTTGAGCCGGGACTCGGACTGATGACCTTCTAGCTGAGAGGTGACAGTGCCACACACTGTAAATATAACCATTGCTTTTAATGTCATGCCATGCAGTATGTGAATAATAATATTTTTTGGTAATGGGATAATGGATGTGTATGGATATGAAATGTGAAGGGATTTGTTGTTGTTGTTGTTGTTGCTACTATAGGTAATATGTGAATGATCTGTGATGATGAGTTTTTTGTGCACTTGACAATAATGATACATTGAATTTTCAGACATTTTCTGTGTATAATAATGTTTTTGGTCTGTTCCTTACAGTACACAAAGCTATTGTATGGCTTAAAGGCATAGTTCATCCAAAAATGAAAATTTCTCATCATTTACTCACCCTCATACCATCCCAGATGTGTATGACTTACTATCTTCTGCTGACCAGAAACAAAGATTATTAGAAGAGCATTTAAGCTCTGTAGGTCCATACAATGCAAGTGAATTGTGGCCAGAACATTGAAGGTCCAAAAAGCACATAAAGTAATCCATACGAAACCAGTGGTTAAATACATTTCTTTGTAAGTGATATGATAGGTGTGGGTCACAATGAATTCAAATTTCCAAAAACAAAAGAAGAATGTGAAAGTGAATTGGGAGATTTAAAGACCTTCTATGTTCTGGTCACTAGTCACTTGCCTTGTATGGACATTCAGAGCTGAAAATGCTTCTAATAATCTTTGTTTCTGTTCAGCAGAAGAAAGTAAGTCATACATATCTGGGATGGCATGAGGGTGAGTAAAACATTTGATAATTGTGATTTTTTTTTTCATCACTATCCCTTTGAAAATCTCAGAAAATAATTTTCTTTAAAGAAACTTCTCCTTATGTATTCTAATTTAGAATGACGTGGAAGTGAGTAAATATTGACAGAATTTCCCTTTTTGGGTATCCCCTAAAGTTGCCTCATAACGAACAGTCTATACTAAGAACGGTCGATCGGTGGCGATATTTCCTGGTGAGTAACTAAATTAGGCTGAACAACCATGTGTATCCGGTTTGTATGACCATGGCGTCTCCTGCCGTTGTTACTGAGCCTTCCACCGGAGAAAAAATGCCAGAAACTGTAAATGGACCAACGGAGAATTCAGCTGAAGACCAGAAACGACCGCAGTTTGGCACTCGCTTCCTCACAGACCCGCGTCAGGTGTTTCAGCACAACGCGTGGTAAGTTGTACAGCTTCTCTTATTCACACACTCCAGTCCAGAATTCAAGAACTTACACTACAGGTGAGTTTGTCTTTATTTTCTGGATTTTTCGACCAGAACGTCAATATTTGGCTTTAGAAGACAGATAGCTCAAAGCTAAATTCACCAAGTCTTATGGGTATTCGAGAAAGGATTAGGTCAGTGTTTGTGGTGATCCAAAACATTCCACACCCTTGCTGGAAAAAATGGCAACACTTTGCAATATGGTTTCATTTGTTAACATTAGTTAACAACATTAGTTATCATAAACTAACAATGAACAATACTTTTACAGCATTTATTAATCTTGTTTAAAGGGTTAGTTCACCCAAAAATGTAAATCCTTGCATTATCATGCCATCCCAGAAATCTATGTCTTCTGCTGAACACAAACATAGATTTTTAGAAGAATATCTCTGCTCTGTAGGTCCATACAATGCAGGTGAATGGTGGCCAGAACTTTTAAGCTCCAAAAATCAGTAAGTAAAAATAAAAGTAATCCATAAGACTCTAGTGTTCTATAATCTAATATGATAGGTGTGTGTGAGAACCATAGCAATATTTAAGGCTATTTTACTATAAATCTCCACTTTCGCATCTGAAAGTGAAAGTGGCGATGTAGGGTAAAAAAAGACTTGGATATTGATCTGTTTCTCACCCACAGCTATCATATCACTTCTAAAGATATAGATTTATCCACTGGAGTGGAGTCATATGGATTATTTTATGGTGCATATGTAATTTTTGAAGCTACAAAGTTCTGGTCGCCATTCACTTGCATTAAAAGGACCTACAGAGCTGAAAAATTCTTCAAAAAAATCTAAGAAAGTCGTACACATCTGGGATGGCATGAGGGTGAGTAAATAATGAGAAATTTTTAGTAATACATTTTTTACATGTTAACATTAGTTAATGCACTATGAACTAACAATGAACAATTTTATTTGTATTATCTTGCATTAACAAAGATTAACAAATGCTGTAAAATATTGTTCCTTGATAGCTAATGAATTGACTAATGTTAACAAATGGAACCTTATTGTATATTGTTACAGAAAAAATTCAATTTAAAAAATAAATACAGATAAAACCAGCCTAAGCTGGCTGGCTGTAGCTGTTCATTTGAGAAGGGATTGTACACACATTTATGGAGAACCTGGAAATATCAGGGAATTTACAAATTTTGTAATTCTATGCTCGGAAGAATCATGGAACCCCAGTTTTCTTGGTTTTTCGCTCACTCTGACATCTGACTTTCACCTCTTGTAGGGATAATGTGGAGTGGTCAGTAGAGCAGGAGGATGCTGCCAGAAAAAAAGTTCAGGAAAACTGTCAACCTCTCCCAGCAGAAACACAAGGTATGAATACATTAGGATTAGGGCTATTTTATAATTTTTTAAAAATATGATTTATCTCTGTACCAAACAGAATAGAGTGACCCTAATCTAAATGATCTATCTCACATTTAATAATTATTAGTAAAACATTAGTTGATCTTCTTGACTGTAAAACCCAATCTACCTCTACATTTAACCT